>NC_080684.1:34162040-34771731 GCF_030445035.2 Dasypus novemcinctus | reverse complement strand
ATGTGAAAGTATTTAGGAAAATTATATTCAAGTGTTATACGTGTATTCGAATGCAATATAATAATATTTCCCCCGAAATGACTCTTTCTCTGAAAAGATACCTCCCCACCCTCAAATCTCTGGTCAGGAAACCAGGAAACTTTTTAGTCTAGGTTAAAATACACCAAAAACCCAGAGGAGATGATTGTGTGATTACAAAAGACTAAAAAAGCATCAGTCTGTAAAAGAGGTGTATGCGTGCATGTGTGCTTGTGTGTGTCTTCCAGCCCCTCCCCATAGATCAGAAAGAGCCAGACAGGGGTAAGATATGTTAGGCCTATGCTTTAACCAAGAGCAGATTATACTATTTGGTGTGATCATTTCAGAACAAAATGATTTTTATCATTGTCAGCTTCTGCTTTTGCTTCTACTTCTAAATCATGACTAGGCAACATAAATGAATGTGTTTATGGAGCAGTTTTGTGAATTTGTTTCCTTCTTGAAGATTTAAAATTTTACATGGTCTTGAGTGTGCTATTCTTGATTCCAAATTTAATTTCTGGTCTTTCTGCCCTTTTGTCTCTAGTTTATTCCGATGCCAGTACTCTATGGAGTTTTCCTCTACATGGGAGTTTCTTCATTACAGGGAATTCAGGTATTACGTGGTTCAGTCAGGGCAATGTCTTCTTTTCCCATTTTCTTTTATTTTTTATTAGAGAAGTTGTGGGTTTATCGAACAATCATGAGTAAAAGATAGGATTCCCACCTTGCATTAGTAGGGTACATTTGTTACAATTGATGAAAGAACTTTTTTTTTTGAAGAACATTTTTGTAATTGTACTATTATTATAGTCCATGGTTTAACTTTGGGTTCACTGTTTTTGTTGTGCAGTTCTATGGATTAAAAAAAAATTTTTTTTTAATTCTTGTACTGTATATACAACCTAAAATATCCCCCTTTAACCACATTAAAATATATAGTTCAGTGCTGTTAATTATGTTCACAATGTGGTGCTATCATCACTTCCATCCATTACTAAAAATTTTCCATTGTCCCAAATAGAAACTCTATACATTTTAAGCCTAAACACTCTATTCCCTATTCCCTCCCCATCCCCTGGTAACCTAAATTCTAGATTCTGACTTGATGAATTTTCTTATTCTAATTATTTCCTATCAGTCAGATAATACAATATTTGTCCTTTCACATCAGGCTTATTTTACTCGACATGTCTTCAAGGTTCATCTATGTTGTTACATGTACCAGAACTTCATTCCTTTTTACAGTTGAATAATAGTCCATTGTTTATATATATCATATTTTGTTTATCCATTCATCAGTTAATGGACACTTGGGTTGCTTCCATCTTTTGGCAATTATGAATAATGTCACTTTGAACATTAGTGTGTAAACAATCTATTCAAGTCTCTGCTTTCAATGTATTCGGGTATATATGCAGAAGTGGGATTGCTGTGTCAAATGGTAATTCTATACTTAACTTTTTTGGAACCACCAAACTGCTTTCCACAGTGGCTGCACCAATTCACATTCCGAACAGCAATGAATAAGTGTCCCTATTTCTCCATATCCTCTCCAACTCTTGTAATTTTCCATTTTTAAATCGTAGCCATTCTAATGGGTATGAAACAGTTTCTCATTGTGGTTTTGATTTGCATTTCCTTAATAACTAATGATGTTGAATATCTTTTCATGAGCTTTTTTGCTATTTGTATATCTTCTTTGGAGAAATGTCTATTCAAGTCTTTAGGGCAATGGTGTTTTGCTGTCAGCTCACTTGTCCTGACCCAGGAGGGATGGCCTCCCAGGGGAATCACAAACCAGAGCTTGATAAACAATTTCCTAGTCTTTTCAGTTTTGCTATTTCAGACATTTCTTTGACTATGGGGCAAAATACTGACATGTTGGGTTGAGGATAGAGAGACTTCCAGGGTGGCCTGGCTTGAAGTTATGGTTTTAATAATCAATTATTTAACAGACAATTATTGGGTACTTAGGAAACTCTAGGTGCTTTGCTAGGTGCTGGAAAACTTGGATCTGAAAGGTTTGTCAAGAATCTAATTGTCCTCTTCCCTCACTAATATCAGGCTGAGTGTGTCTATGACCCACTCTATAAGGGTTTAACTTTGGGGGAATTGATGAAGAGATTGGAAAGTACTGGGGGTTGCTTCACATAAGCAGATGTCACTTCTGTCTTGCTTTGCCTTTTCCCATCTATCAATTCATTCCTCTGAATCCTTCAAACAGAGAGATCAGGAGCTTATCATCGATATCTTGGGCACCTCAGGTGATATGATAACTTAGCTTCTTTATTAGTGACTGGTTCTTTATTTTTTTCAGTGTTTAACACTTTATTTTAAAATACTTTCAAACTTACAGCATAGTTACAAAATAATACAAACCCCATAATCCAATATCCGCTTACCCCCAGATACCCAGATCCACCAGTTTTAATATTTTGTCACTTTGCTATGTCATTCTATCTATCTGCCTCTCTATCACCTATCAGCTATCCATCTATTTATCAATCCATTTTTACATTTCAGTGTAGGTTGTATATATCATGCTCCTCGAACACAATACTGCCATGAACATTTTCTTAAGAACAAGGATATTCAGGATACTTACTTATGTAACCACCTGAAGTGCCGTTATCAAGTTCAAGAAATTTAATATTGATATTAAGCTTACAGTCTATATTCAATTTTTCATATGTCCCAATAAAGTTCCTTAGAACCTTTTCTCCTCCCTTGCTAGATCCCATTCAGAATCATGTATTGCATTTAATTGTCATTGTCTCCTTAGTTGTTCTTTCTTTATTTCCTTTTTTAATTGTGGGAACATATATACAACATAATTTTTTCTATCTCAGCTATTCCCAAGCATACCATTCAATGGGTTCCCTCACCATTCTCCATTACTAAAACTTTCCCTTCTTCCCAAACAGAATATAAGTAAATAAATCTCTGAAAAAAAAGATAATACTAAAAAAAAAAATAGCATATACAAACTATATTCCTATACCCCTCCCTTCCTTCCCTCTTCTTGTCACAAATTACATTTATACATTATATCCAAAACCACTGATTTCTTATTACATTTATGTATTCACCTTTTAGGTCCTGAAGGAAGTAATAAGTGGAGTTATAAACCAAAGATACAATAGCACTGGCATTTATATGTATCCACATTGGAGATCTTTATTTCTTCATGTAGCTATAATATATTGTCTAGTGTCATTTCCTTTCAACCTGCAGAACTCTTTTTAGCATCTCATGTAGGCCTGGGCTACTCACTCCGTTTTTGCTTATTTTGGGAGTATCTTAATCTCTGTCTTATTCTTGAAGGACAATTTTGCTGGATACAGAATTCTTGTTTGGCGGTTTTTTGCTTTTAGCACTTTCAATTTGTCATCTCCCTGCCTTCTTGCTTCCATGGTTTGTGATAAGAAATTGGCTCTTAATCTATCTAGGCCCACTTGTATATGACATGTTGCTTTTCTCTTGTGGGCTTTCAGAATTCTCTTGCTTTGGCATTTGACAGTTTAATTATAATATGCTACTGCATGACTCTATTTAGCTTTATTCTGTTTGGAGTTTATTGAGCATCTTGGATCTATCTATTCATGTCTTTTTGTTAGATTTGGGGATTTTCAACTATTTTTTTTAGTATCCTCTCTGTCCTTTTCTCTGTTTCTTCTCTTTTTGGTGCCCATACAATGCATATTTTTGATACTCTTGATGGTTTCCCACAGATTCCTCGGACTCAGTTCACTTTTCTTTGTTCTTCCTTCTTTCTACTCCTCAGACTGGATGATTTCAATGGTCTTATCTTCAAGATCTCTGATTTTTTTTTAAGTTTTATTTTATTTTATTTATTTCTCCCCACCCCCCTTGTTATTTACACTTGCCATGTGTGTTTGTCTTCCTTGTTTCTTTTTAGAAAGGCATCAGGAGCCAAACCTAGTACCTCTAATGTGGGAAGGAGGTGCCTAACTGTTTGAGCCACCTCTGCTCCCTGCTTTGTTGTGTCTTTCATTGTTTTTCCTCCCGGCGTCTCTTGTTGCATCATCTTGTCATGTCAGCTCTCCATGCCTGCCTATTGCATCAGCGCACTTTCTTTAGGAGGCACCAGGAACCTCTGCTCCCTGCTTTGTTGTGTCTCTCATTATGTTCCCTCTTGTGTCTCCTGTTGTGTCAGCTTACCACACCTGCCTGTCATGCCAGCCCACTGTCTTCTTTTTTTCTTAAAGATTTATTTTCCCCCTTCCCCTGCCCCTCCCCCTGCCCTGCTGTTTTTGCTGTCTGTGTCCATTCGCTGTGTGATTTCCATAGCTGTTTCTCTTTTTGTCTTCTCCTCTTGTTTTTTCTCCCCTAGGATTCACCAGGATTCAATCCTGGGGACCTCTGATGTGGAGAGAGTTGTCAGCTGCGCCACCTCAGTTCCTGATTTCTGCTGCACTTCACCTTGACTCTCCCCTTCATCTCTCATTATCTTGCTGTGTGACTCACCTGCGTGGGCACTGGCTCAGCACATGGGCACTGGCTTGCACATGGGCACTCGCATGGGAGCTCAGCTCACTGCGTGGGCACTCATGCAGGCACTCACATGGGCACTCAGCTCACCGCACAGGCACTTGGCTCACCATGTGGGCACTGGCTTGCCATGCAGGCAAGCTTTCTCTTCTTTTTCACCAGGAGTCCCCAGGGATTGAACCTGGGTCCTCCCATATGGTAGGCAGAAGCCCTATCACTTGAGCCACATCTGCTTCCCCCAGTGTCTTCTTTAGGAGGCACCAGGATCTGAGCCAGAACCTCCTGTGTGGTAGGCAGAAGCCCAGTTACCCGAGCCATATCCACTCCCCTCTGATTCATTCTTCTGCCAGCTCCAATCTGCTTTTGAACCCCTGTAGGGAATTTTTGTTTTTTTTTTATTATGGTCTTCAGTTCTATTTGGTTCCTTTTCATAATTTCCATATCTATTGGTATCCTCTTTTTCTTCATCTATCCTTTTCCTGATTTCCATTAGTTCTTTGTTCATGTGTTTCCTTTAGCTCTTTGAGCATATTTAGGACCACTTTTAAAAAGTCTTTGTCTGGTATGTCCCAGGTTGGTCATCGTTATTGAGATTTTCTAATGCTTTAATCTCCTTTGCCTGGGCCATCACTTCCTGTTTCTTTGTATCATTTGTAGCTTTTTTGGAAACTTGGACGTTTTGATATTTTAATGCATTGTCACTGAGATTTAGACTCTGAGGCATCTGTCCTTAAGATGCTAGTGTTACAACAGAGCTTTCCTTAAGTGCCAGGAGCTAAAAATAACAAAAAAACACCTTTTTTACTCTTTGCAGATTTACCATGCAAGTGTTCTCCTTCCAGGGCTTATCCATGCAATGAGTTCAGAGAATAGCTCCAGGCCAAAATGTAGGAGCCTCCCTCATCCTTTCTGCACGTGCATCTTGTCTTGGGCATGTATGTTTGGCCTTAGGAATTCCCCCATTTACATGGTTCCAAGTATTTCCTTTTCCCTCATGGGCCCTCGCATTGCACTATGTCCTACAGCCTGCAGTCTCTTGCTCTAAGCAACATAACTTGACTGCTCTTCCACTGCATTCTGTAGGAGAGCTCTGTGAACTGACTTCTACACATAGGGCAAGTTCTGGGACTGCCAGTCCCTCAGGCCTTAACAGACAGATTGGGCTAGACATACATGCTCTCAGCTTGTGCACAAGGGTTACTCTTCTCCCTCCAGGACTGAGACCAGGAATCCGTACTGGGAGTGCAGGCTGGCTCTGTGCAAAGCCAGTATGGGATGGGGATGTGGCCAGTCAGGCTGCCACAAGATTCTACCACTTTTAAGTAGTCTTTTTCTTGATTCAGTGCTTGCCCTGTTATTGTAACCCTTTGTTTTCTGGGGCTTTGAAAAATATGTTTCTGCTAGTTTTCATTGGTTGTTCAAAGTTTCTGCTAGTTTTCATTGGTTGTTCAAAGTTTCTGTTGGGGGCAGAGAGCCCTGAAGAATCTTACTTTACCATCTTGATCATGGTGGGGCCTCCTCTTTATTTTTTTGGAAAGTCCAATGGTCATTCCTTCTTATACACTGGCCTCTAATGTGACTTTCGACATTTTATTTAATCTCTCTGACTCTGTTTTCCTTTTTATGGTATAAGGTTGATCATACTTTCTATATCCAGAATGTTATGAGGTTTCATTTTGTTTTATTTTTTAATTCCCCCCCCCCCCGTTGTCTGCTCTCTGTGTTCATTCACTGTGTGTTCTTCTGTGACCGCTTCTATCCTTATCAGCGGCCCCGGGAATCTGTGTTTCTTTTTGTTGCATCATCTTGTTGTGTCAGCTCTCCGTGTGTGCGGCACCATTCCTGGGCAGGCTGCACTTTCTTTTGCACTGGGCGGCTCTCCCCACAGGGTGCACTCCTTGGGTGTGGGGCTCCCCTACACGGGGGACACCCCTACGTGGCACAGCACTTCCTGCACGCATCAGCACTGTGCATGGGCCAGCTCCACACAGGTCAGGGAGGCCCGGGGTTTGAACCACAGACCTGCCATGTGGTAGGCGGATGCCCTATCCATTGGGCCAAGTCTGCTTCCCTCATTTTATGTTTTTACCATAAGTAATTAGTGAAGACCTCTAGAATCCTCAAAGAAAAAGTAAGTGATTTGATTTTGACAGCAAGCAGAAAGTTACAATTGGTTTATTTTGTTTTCAACACACTCTAAAAATGATCTCTCTCAGTGCCATAGTGTGAGTTAGAGGAAAGAACTTTGAAACTAGAATTAGAAAAGATGGATTTAATTCTTGACTTTGCCACTTCCCAACCGTGGCCAAATTCTGTTCTTTCTCAGATTCAGTTTCCATTTCTGACCAGTGAAACAGTGTTATCTACCATGTCAAGCAGGTGATGTAATAGATGTGAATGGGTATAACAAGCTTCTGGTACATAGAAAGCTCCTGATAATAAATGCTGATTTCCTCCTTTCAGTTCTTTGACCGTCTAAAGCTCTTTGGGATGCCTGCGAAGCACCAGCCAGACTTTATCTACCTGCGGCATGTGCCACTGCGCAAAGTACACCTCTTCACCCTCATCCAGCTCACCTGCCTCGTCCTGCTCTGGGTTATCAAGGCATCTCCAGCAGCCATTGTCTTCCCAATGATGGTGAGGTTTCTATTTTTTTATTTGGTCTCTGCAGCAGTAGCATTCTCTACTGATGGGTTTCTCAGTTTTGTCAGAATGCATATAGGACTCTGGATTTGGGTGTTACGGTCAGGGGCTGAGCATTTGGCTAAAGAAATAGCAATTCCTGGGTTCACCTGGAAGGGATTGACCAATTTTGGATTAATTGGGGAAGTAGTTGCTAAAATAGGGAGAAATGTGGTTGAGTGTAATGGGCCTGACTAGCCTCATTCCTTGTCCAGCCACCAGATATAGCTAGTGAATAGCAGTTCATCCAGGTAGGTCATTCTGTTGTTATTCTTGGTTCCCTTTTGGCAAAAATGGCCCTGTGGAAAGAAAGTGGAGCAGCAGTTGAAGCAACCTAGACCTGTCCTGAAGAGATTCTTACATAAGTTTCTATTGAGGAAATTTGCTGTCAAATTTTAGGCAAGTCACTTCCTCTCTCTGTGTCTCAATTTCTTTATCCATAAAATAAGTGTCAGGCCAGGCCAGAGAGCAGAGACAAAATGCTCTGTTCTCTGGCCTGGCCATCTAGTAATGCATGATGCAGGCATAAAGCCAAGTTTTGGGAGGGTTAGTGTACAGGCAAAGTTTCAAGGAAATAAAGATGGTCCTTCAAGGTTCTCTCCTCTCATGGCAAGACAGGCTTGGGCTGGGTGTGACTAGCCCCATGTGGCAGTGCTTCTGGAGAGGCTCTCCACCCCCTTGCTGCCCTGTAGCTTTTTCTGCTGAACCCAAGCCAGGGAACGGCAGCTGGAAGATGAAGCGTTTCTCTCCTCAATGAGGGAATTGAATTACTAATTGCTTTTAAGTTTCAGGGTTATTATGATGATAGTTAAATATATTATTTTATGGAAATACTTACCTTAAAACCTGTCACAAAGAGGGAATTCAATAAATGGTAACAATTATGTTTATTATGAGTTTTACTTTGCTTGAAATGTCCTAGTCTCCTGTGAAATCTAGATTTTGCTTTTAAGTCCACTATCTTTCTTGATTTTTCTTCAGGTTTTGGCTTTGGTCTTTGTCAGGAAAGTCATGGATCTCTGTTTCTCTAAGCGAGAGCTGAGCTGGTTAGATGATCTCATGCCTGAAAGCAAGAAGAAGAAGTTGGATGATGCCAAAAAGAAAGCCAAGGAGGAAGAGGTCATAGTCCTTGCATCAACTCTGCACTTTGGGGCAGCCTCAAGTTAGAGAACACACAAAGGGTCACATGAAAAGTCAGCATGTCTGGAATCCTGAGGGTTATATTTAGGAGTTGGGAAGATCGCCTCAAAGATGTTCTCAGCTGTTTCTTGTTCCTTTTTGCCCTTCCTTTTCAGATTTGATAGCGAGTTGTTTTTTTCCCCTTTGTGTGCCTACAATCTACTTACCAAATTCACACTTAGAATGTGAACATCAAATCTGCTCTTTCTCTTAGCTCTGACAGCTCATGTTCTTCCAAAAAGTCTAATTTGACAAATGTATGAAATCTATTGTTTTCTGAGAGGATTTGTTATGCATCTAATTGCTGATGGTGCTGTGGTCAGTACCATGCAAAGGTAACTTGCTGTCCTCTCTCATTTCCCTTAGCATGTGGCATCTGCCATCCACATAATGGACCCTCAATAAATGGCTTAGATGTGCAAAGAATGGATGCATAGCAAAATGAAAATACTATGGAGTGAACGATCAGGGAAGTGTTACCAGATGCAGTTAGTGCCTGAATAGTGTCTTTCAAAATGCATCTTAAAGGACATTTCCCTCTCATATCTTGAATTTTTGAAATGTTATATTATTAAATCAGCTTTAACAATTAGGACTGCAAGCATAAAAGCAATGGAAGAAATACTTAAAGAGAAAATTAGTGTAATTCACTATATAAAATGTAAAGCTTTCAAGCATCCAAAAACTCTATAAACTAAATTTTAAAATAAGACACAAGTTGAAGCAAGCATTAATATTCTTACTATTCAAACAATTCTTATAAAGTAATAAAAACAAAAATGAACAATGGACATAGGTAAGTCAACAAGGAGAAATACAAATGGCTGATAAAAAATTAATTCCCATTAATAATCAGAGAAATGGACATTTAAACAAGAAGACCACATTTTTTTCCCACTTATCGTGTTGGCAAATACTTTTAAAAAGATAAAAAGTAACCTGTGCTGGCAAGACTATGATTGGAAATGGACTTTCTCATATACTGCAAATGAGAGTGAAAATTGGATAAGTTTTTTAGATGGAAGTTTAGAAATTGAACCTTAAAAATATATATGCCCTTTAGCCTAGCAACTTTAATTTTTGGATGTATTCTAAGGATATAATCAGCAATTTTTGGATGTATTCTAAGGATATAATCAGCAATGTAGACAAAGAATTTTAATTATGGTATTATACAAAATAACAACAAAAAGGGAAATTATACCAAATATATTACAATGGAATGTTGTACAAAAATTTGTAATTCAAATTTTAAAGAATATTTAATGATATGTGAAAATAGCATTATTTTATGTGAAAAACACATAAGATAAAAAATGGAATATATAGTAATTTTACATATACACACACACATTAGAAAAAAAGATTGGAAGAAAATAGATAGACCAAAATATTTATTGTGTTTCTCTCTGGGTGGTGAGATTATAAATTTTTTTAAATTATTATTTGCTTTCTTTCTCCTTCCCTCCCTTCTTTCCACAAGTATTTTTTGAATTCCTACTCTGAGCTGGTCACTTTTGCACATTTCTATGCAAGGCAGAGTTCCTGAGCTCATGGAGCTTATAATCTTGTGGGGAAGAACTGTAATTAAGGAAACAAGCAGTAAACTTTATGAACAGTTTTTAAGAAGAAAAATAGAACAGGCTAAGGGGATAAAATGAGGGTGGGGGAGCTTTATTTAGGGTGATCAGGGATGCCTCCTCTGAGGAGACAACTGAGCAGAGACCTGAATAAAGTGAGGACAAGTCATGGGAATTTCTGGGAGTAAGAACATTCTAGGGCAGGAGAACAGCAAGTGCAAAGGCCTTAAGGCAAGAATAAGCTTGGTGTGCTTGAAGAGTGCTCAGAGAGCCAGCATGGCCAGGAGACTAGTTAGCAGGTTCAGACAGTTGGGATAAGAGGTGATGGAGGTGTAGGCTAAGGTAGAGATGGTGAAAGTGTTGGACTTGGGATTTATTTTGAAGGTAGAGCTGACAGGTTTTGGTAATGGATAGTGGAGAAAGAAGAATTAAGGGACAATTTCCAGATTTTGGGTCTGAACAATTGGATGGATGGTTGTGCTATTTATTAAGATGGAAAAGACTAAGGAACTGTAGGTTTGGGGAGGGAAACCAAGAGTTTTTCCTGTGTGTGTGTGTTTTTTTTTAATGTTAAGTTTGAGGTGGCTGGGAAACATTACACTCCATATTTTCCAAAATTTCCAAAGTAGATATATTTTTATACATGTTTTAGTTTATAAAATTTTAAAAGCAAAATAAAATTAAAGAAAAATTGAAGACTTCATTCCCAAATTTCTCCATATCAACATCAAATATTTATTTTCATTTCTTTTTATCTTCAAATCTTTAATTTTTATAAAACTGTAATAATTGTTTATTTTTGTGTTGAGTGCATATATATATTTTGATTTTTCCCTCAATATGATTTCATAAAACACTTTAATGTTTCTATATAGACATCATTTTTATTGTTGTAATGGCTGCATAATCTACAGTATTATCTCATAATTTGTTTAAACATGCTTTCTTTGTTAAAACTTTTTGTTATTTTTATCATTAATTATGCTATTTTAAACATCTTTGTACATTTTTTTCTCTGTATATTTTTCCTTTAAATTAGTGGGATTATTTTTGAAAAAGACATTTCATTATGACACATTTCAAACATATACAAAAGTAGAAAGAAAACTTGGTATTTATATTTCCTTAATTGTCCTATGATTATTATTTTTAACTGTTTGTTTAAATTGGGATCCAAATAATGTCCATATATTACAATTGTTTGATACATTTCTTAAACCTCTTTAGGGATTTTCCCCTTCCTTCTTTTTTTTTCCTTTTTTTGAAGAAACTGGGTCTTTGACTTATAAAGTTTTCTACTATTTGGATTTTGCTAATTTGTCACTTGATATCATTTAACATGTTCCTCTTCCTCTGTCCCCTGTATTTCCAGTAAATTGGAAGTTGGATCTAGAGGCTTAATCAGACTCAGGTTCTTCCTTTTTTCTTTTTTCCTGGCAACACTCTTACAAAGGTACATGTATATGGTTGCTTTTCTTTTTTGTGATGAGTCAAATTTATGGAAAAACATAATTCCACTCTTTTATAATAATGTAAAAGAAATTAGGTAGAAACTTTGGTGGTAGAAAGAGATTGGGCTGGTGAAGACTTTTGGTCTTACTTAGTTCAAGATATAATGATGTCCCTTTTGCTTCCAGGAGGCTGAGAAAATGTTAGAAATGGGAGGAGACAAGTTCTCCTTGGAGAGCAGGAAGTTACTAAGTAGTCCTGGAAAGAACATCAGTTTCAGGTAAAAATCCCCAAACGCCAAGGAGTTCATTGTGTTAGCTATTATATAATCATTCTGGCTTCGTGATGAGGTAGAAGAGGGGTCCCAAATGCAGCTGCTGGTATAAAGAAGCAAACACTCAGCTTCTCAGTCCTACCCTGTGAAAACACCCTTTCCTTGTGTGGTTTCGTAAGTGCTGCTCTGAGCTATGCACTGTGCCAGTTGCTGGGAATCCCAAGAGAACGCAGGTGAGGCAGCCAATGGACTGAGCACCTCAACTGCGCCAGGACTGTACTGAAAGGTTTACTTACGTGATCTCATGGCATCTTTACCACAACCTTTTGATGTAAGTTGTATTATCCACAAGTGAAGAAAACTGAGGCCTAAAGAGGTTTAGGTAATTTGCTCAAAGGTCACAAGCCTGCTACGTAGCAAGTTTGAGACTCAAACGCTAGTCTTTATAATCCTCAAACCAGTGCTCCTACCTTTCTCAGTCGCCTTCCAAAGATGAATAGGATGTGGTCTTTGTTCCTAGAGTGTTCGAAGCCTGGTGGGCATAAAAATCCCATGTTTGGGAGAGCTGCTGGGAATGGGCAGAGAGAGAGCCCATTCCAGCCTGGCTCATGTCATCTATCATCCTGGATCCAAGGGGAAACTGCACTGGCATCACACAAATTAATTCTTTATTTCTGCCAGTCATTTTAGTGCCTTTTGCTACCAATCCTATTGTTCACTGCAAATCATTGTTTAGCTAAACTGATTGATCCATTTGTGGTTTTGTTCCTGGTATCTTGTTTCTGCTTTGGAAGAGATGTGCACAGGCTGAGAGAAGGCCAGAGGTTGAGAGGGAGCAGAGAAGGAAGAGGGCAATGGCTCTGGATCATCTATAGCCTGGATAATTTACTACTGAATTGGTTGTGGTTTATACTGAGGTTGAAATCAGGAGAGCCTATCTTTGGTTCGTAATAAATTTCTTACAAGGTGTTACGGAAATAGTGGAAAAAGTTTGAATTCTTTAGCAGCAAAGTAGAAAAAATATTCCTTCTCTAGCAGGATGCTGCTTCCTCTCTTGGCCTTCTAGAAGGAGACAGTCTGGTGTATAGCAAACTTCAAACAGCTCTGCAGCTCTAGGAGATCAAGGACCTAGATTCAAGTTCTCGATTCTTCACTCACTGGTGTTTGGACATAGAGTTATTTATACCTGCAAGCTTTGGTTTCATCACTTTCAAAATGAGGATGTTAATTATCTCTGCTGCCGTTATTGTTAATGTATTATGGAAGTCCTTTGTAAACCAGGAATGGAAAAGGTTTGGTTGTGAAAGAGAAAGTGAATGGAGAGGGCTTAGCCCTGTGCCTGGCACACAGCATGTGTCCAGAGAGTGGTAGCTCCTAGTGGCATCAGAGCATCCCCAGAGGAGGACTCAGGTGGAGTGAAGAATTGGGGTGGGGGTGGCAGGGCCTGATGCACTAGCACAGCTCTCTGCACCACCTCGGGGCAGCAACACCCCCGCCCCCCCCCCCCCCCTTCTGACTGCAGCAACTGCAAGAGGAATGACCAGGCTAGTGCTCTGAGTGCTGGGAGCTGGGCTCCCTCAGACTCAGTCTCCCTCTTCTGGTGGGATGGTGGTCATTACAGCCTGAGATACTTAATTTGTATGTCTTGACACTTAATGTCCTAAACATCGATTTCAGATGTGACCCCTCCGAGATTAATATTTCTGATGAAATGCCTAAAACCACCGTCTGGAAAGCTCTCAGCATGAATTCTGGAAATACAAAGGAAAAGAGGTAAAGAGAACTTAATCGCTGGCTTTTACTTATTTCTGGCTTTCAAAAATGGCAGTCATGTTGAAGGTAAAATATTTTTTAGTTGTTGTAAAATTGAAGTCTAATAAATAGCACTTTCCAAGACTGTCCTGAAAACCCCACAAGAGTAATTATAAGAGAAGTACAAACGTTTTTTAACTAGTTGAGCAGGCTGTTTTGAGCAGCCCTTTTACACAGTCCAAAGTCCAGAAGCTATTATTTTGGGATGTAAATTTGCTTTATCTATTTACTTGCCTGAATCCTCCTTCTAGTTTCCACTTGAAAAATCTGTAGGCATTCTCTGGATCCTGCAACCAACAAATTGAAAAAATCCTAAAATATTTGGATAGTGTTGATAGTACTGACACTGACTTTAACTTATTTGATGGAAATAATGAAAATTATTGTCAGGTAAAATTTTTGAAATATTAAATTGTAACTCTTCTCTTATTTTAGAAACTAAATTCTGTACCTCATTTACCAATAACATAGGTCAATTTTAATTCAGTCGATAAAGAATATATAAGGACTTGAGGCATATTTGCCTGAACCAAGGTACACTGTGCATTCAAATTACTTAGATAATTTAGTCCAAACACTACTTAAGTTTAAGTAATCAAACTGAGAATAAAATCTGAGGTCTTATTAAAGGCAATTTTAATAGTTTTTTGTGGTGTTTTTGTTTCGTTTGAATCAATATGCTAGGAGTCAGGAGACTAGGTCTTGCTATTAATTCCAGGCAAAACCTTGCAGGCCACTAGTCCTGGCACTCAGTTTACTCAGCTGAAATGGAGATAATAATAACTAACTGTTCGTGAGACTGTGCTGAGGAGAAACTGAAGTGTTTTGGGAAGCCACAGCTGTTAGTGGGCAGTAGTGGTGGTTTACTTCTTCATCGAATGGGTTAAAATAATTCTGTCCTGAATGTAAGGGAAATATAGAATCTTGTTTCCTTCAGAGGAAAATCCAGGCAGCTGTCGAAATGTATAACGCACATAGTTATTTTTAGTTGAGAACTAGTCTACTTGTAAATGAACTTAAAATATAGCCAGATCCAAATTGTGGTGACATCTTCAAAGCATTGTGTTAAAAGCAGGAATGAATCATGTGTTCCCTTTTTGTCTAATTGTAACACTTTTATTCAGTTTCTTCAACTAAGATTGTTTGCTCTGATGGAAGATTTGGGCCATGAGGCACCTCAGGGAAGTTCTGGTTACAGAGAAGATAGTCTCCCAGAGAAGAAGCAAGACCAAGTCTGGTCCTATCCTTGGTCGTGTCAGAGCCATGCTGAAGCATTCAGTTGTTTTTGGTGTCCAGATAGCCCGTACCAGCAGCCCTTCACCAGGTGTGAACAAGGAAGCAGAAGACCATCTCCTCTTGGTACTTCTCTTCCTTTCCCTTCTCTTTCTCTTCAGAACTGCCACCACTGAAGACCCAGCTTCCCATTTCTCAGACATTTTCTCTGAAACTCTCTGCTAACCTGCTGAGCCATATGGATCCATTCTGCTACTGAAGATTTCTTCAGTGCAGTCCTGCTTACTAAAGGATGAGGTGGGGGAGTAGGAAGGAACAGAAAGAAAAGGGAAGACTCTCCATTCATTCTGGTGGATCTTCAGGCTCCAAGGCTGCCCTGGGCCCTAGTTTGATTGCCTATCCTGGGGGGAGCTGGTTGACCCAGAGGCCATCAGGAGAGTCTGCTCCTAGGAGGGTCGGTGATCTGGGCATGGGCAGCCCCCACCACTGTAGC
Source organism: Dasypus novemcinctus (assembly GCF_030445035.2). Taxonomy (NCBI): domain Eukaryota; kingdom Metazoa; phylum Chordata; class Mammalia; order Cingulata; family Dasypodidae; genus Dasypus; species Dasypus novemcinctus. The sequence goes on along the minus strand of NC_080684.1, from coordinate 34,756,496 downwards.
CAGAAAGATGGCTCTGACCCAGATGCATTTTCATCACTCCTAGCAGCAGCCTGTAAAAGTCAGTGAGAGCTTTGGAAGATGAGAGTCAGAGGAACATTGCTCAGCTTAGGTAGGAAAAGGCTCAGGGGAAAATCAATAATGATAATGGGGATGTGCAGTTTTTCTTGGTTTCCATTGAGAATATAGTAATGAGCTTCAGATGCTACAGAAGGAATCAGTATAGACACCAGGAAGGACTTTCTAGCCTGAAGATTTTTCATAGTATCTGTTTTCTAGATACCTGGTAAAGGTTTAATAATAGTTGTTTGTGAATTGAAAGGAGGATGAAGTATTTTTATTGGCCACTTGGTGGGAAGATTCGATGTCTTGCTGCTGTCCCTCGAGGGAACATTCTGATTGCAGTCCCAGAGAGATCCAAGTGCTTACATAATGTCTCCTTAGCTGCCTTAGTAGTGAACCATCATCAACCCAGTGGACTAAAACCACCTGCAGTCATGTGGTTTCTTCATCGTCATGGATTCTGTTGACAAACGGTTTGGCTCTCAGATATAAAAAGCCTCACTAGAACACAAGCTGGGAACGATGTAATTAATTTTTGTATTTTGTTTAAAGCTGTATTTATAGTTTTCTCTTCTTTTGTTAAAGCTGTATTTATAGGTTTCTCTTCCATGTTACAATGAATGTCAAGGGTTTGGGCTCCAGTGTGTTTAGACCTTCCCTTTCCTTGTGCACGAATGTGACTCGCAAACATATTGGCCCACAGGGAGTCCTGTCACATTTATTTTCCATCCTGGAAAATCATTGTACAGTGGGAAGTTCCCCTGGTGTGTTTTCCTGTTGTAGGTGAAGAGGGCTGAATCTCACCCTCACCAGCATCCTGCCCATCTCTTAGCTGTTGATCTGTTTCTAATTGATTCCCCTCTCCTCTCACATCTGGCTATGTCCTTTCTCATCTACCCTCATCAGAGACCCCTCTGCATCTGGGAAAAGGGGAAGTTTCTCTGGACCTCTAAATTAGGAATTTTTAAATGTCTTCAAGTATAGATTTTTGTGAAAATCTACAGAAAAGGTTAAGTGGAGATTTAGTTTTAAAAATTAGGAATTTTTTAATGTCTTCAAGTGTAGATTTTTGTGAAAATCTACAGAAAAGATTAAGTGGAGATTTAGTTTTAAAAATTAACATTAAATTTATGAAAGTTACAAATCCCCCGAAAGAATGATTCTTAAACTTTTAAATTCAAAATATGAATCTTATTATTCTATTCAAAAGTCTAGCAAATCTTAGCACTTAATGTCTTCAAACAGTTTAAACTGCATTTGTAAATTTAGCATATTTGATTTCTTCTTTATGTCCTTAGCTTGTCTGCCTTGATTGTCTCTCTGAGTACTTAAAATCCTTATAAAACTAATATGTTAAACTTATAAAAGATGGAAAAATTTAACTTCCCTTGATTGTTCTAATATTGTGTATACACTTAGTAAATTCTCAACTTATTTAATTACACATTTAAAAATTGTGATTAACATACCAAATTTTCTTAAAATACCAAGCATACTCATTTATTTTTAAACTTAGTAGAAAAATATTAATACTGTAGGTTTGATTTGCTTAGACTTGCTAAATCTTTCCAAGGCTCAAAAAATTTTTGAAATGTCCTTTCCAAGCAGTTCTTTGGATGGATTTCTCAGCTTGCTGAGATTTCTTCATCAGGTTTATTGGCTGGGGTGCAACTAGATCCATGTCTAAAACGATGATAGGACATACTGAATCCTATCCATAGTGGCGATATTGATGCCCTCCAAATGGGATGGTCCTGTCTTCCAGTTACACATATCTAGTTTTTCCTTCCACTTATGGAAGAATTCAAACCCCACCCAGTTGGCTACATCATTTTATTGAATTTTGCATTCCTTAGGTTCTTAAAATATGTTAATGTATTCTAGTTCACTGTAAGAACCTCTGATGTTGAAAGAGTCCTGTCTTTCTTTCACATTTCCCTATCTCTTAGGACCATAATTGTTTTACTACTGAGATGATTTTAAAAATATTTAACAGCTGGTGTGGGATGGACACTAGCTCCTCAGAACAGATCCTGCTGTCACCAAGCAATAGGGCTGAATGCCAGGCTGCCGTCTAATGTTAAAATGATATCGCCTTGAATTTTTGGGTATTGTTCCTGGTTTGTCTGGTTTCTAGTCACAAGTCTATCTGAAGGAGAGTCTCAGCTTCCCTTCATATGGTGCAGACAGGACCAGGCCTGTTTCTCTGAAGGACGAGGGCATTAAAATCTTTGCAGGCCAAAGCTGCACAGTGTGTCACTTTAGGATACGTATAATTGTACCCATTTACCCATCTAATTTGGAAAAATTATAAAGGTAACCTGTCAGTGTGAAAGCTTTTTTGCTGCCTTTCCCTGTCCCTTTCTGGCTGCCTCCTTGAACTCGCCTCCTTTCTCATCTTTCCTTTGTTCCCTGAGAACATCCTCCCCTTCTTCCCCCATCTTGCCCCCTCATCTGGTCCCGCTGCCCTCTCTGGAAGGAGGCTGGCGACTGCCTAATCTACTCCCCTCGCTTCAGGAGGCTGTCCAGAATGGAACAGCAAAGAGTCCAGTGAAACAAAACCAGTGACTGGATCACTCAGAAAAATGCCTCTCTTAAGGCAGTGAAGTCTTGTGATATCTTTTATTCTCTAGGCTTCTTGAGAGCAGGGAACTGACTGTGTCAGCTCTGTATTTTGGGTTCTTCCTGAGCCAGAGCCTCCCAGGTGAATAGCACTTTAGAAATGTTATCAACTTTGGAAGGATGTGCCAACCAATCCTTTTAGGCCACTGGACTTTTCTCAGACAATAACTTTCTCAGTGGCAGGAACTGTTTCCTACTTTTACTTTCTCCTCTTTTCTCAACTCTCACCAAACGCTTCACCCTAGCCCTCACTGCCTCCTTGCTGGTGGCCATGGTGGCAGAGTCAAGTTGTACCATGTTTGGGGTAGGAAATTGGGAGTGGAGGTGAAGAAGCAGCAGCATGTGTATGTGTATGTATGCATGAGTGTTTATCAACAAATAAGATTTCATCACTACTATTAAAAAGCCTTTATATACTTAGCAGTAGGTGATGCTGTAAAACATGGTCATTCTCCTATCTAGGGGAGTCTCCTTTCAGATTTCTCCAGTAGAAGAGTTGAGGACAAATATAGACAGATTCATATTTTAAAAGAAAATTTACAAGTAGAAAAAGGTGTTTCAGCACCACATTAATCAGGAGAAACTGATTTAGGGGCAGAAGTCAAGGCAAGTAGTTAGATGCTTTCTGTGCCCAGGTTTGCTTGGGACAGAGCCATGGTTTGCAGCTTTTATGACCAGGGGAGATTTCAGGAACAGTTTGAGTGTTAGGATAATGAATGCGCTGATAGGCCAGTGATGTAGAAGTAGGGAGGGAGGAAGGCCAGGGATTTAAGAAAGTCATGTTCAGTAGAATCTTGGTTTAAGGGGGAAAAACCAGAATTGCCAATGGTGGGTTACTTCCTGGCCCAAGACTTTTAGGGAAGGGTCTGGAGCTATAGTGGAAACCAGCAGAAAAATGCTGTGAAATTGCCAAATATGTTTGGTTGCATAAGATGCAGGCTGACTCTTTGTGGCTGTATAGCTGGTATTTCAAACTCCCGATGACAGGATTGTCAGGAGATCTCATCTTTACCACACACAGCTCCTATGTCCATCTCCTTATGCATAGAACCTTGCCTTTGGGGGTGAGGGGTAATGAACCATATATTTCTGAAAGATAGTGTGAAGAGTTGTTCTTTCCCTTTTGTCTGGGATGGGGTTGGCTTTTAAACTGTCATAAATGTCTGATCAAAGTCTGGTATATTCTAAGTCCCAGGCTTGATTGATGCCTCCAGCTATGATAGCATGACTTTCAAGGGGTCTCTGGTTTGGGGCTGATCGGAAAAGACAATTCCCAGTTCTACTTTACTTTATACCCACTCAATCCTCCAGACTTGCCTCAAAGATGAGTCATTAATCCTCCCTAAATCTTCTCTGTCAATTTCACTGTACATAATCTGAGTCTCCCGGTTCTCCTGAAACATAGGGGGCTTGGCCCTCGGGCCCCTGAATTTCCTTTTAACTAACATCAGAAATACCAACCTATCCATTAGCCCTGCTGCTTTATCAACTCTAAATTCCTTCTTTTGCAAGAATGTCAGAACCTCTTTGTAGGACTATGAACAGTCAGTCCTCTTTGCCACTCTGCATTTCCCCAGACTCCTCAGGTTTCCAAGCCACATCCTAGCAGATATTCAGGAACTGCATTAAATGTTCTCGGATTCTTGACCTTTTTTTGGATGTAGCTGTCAGGCCTCCCATGAGGTAGAAGTCCTGGCTGGCCAAATGAGACATCATGCAAGTTCCACCCCATTTTATACTCTCAGCTTTTCAAGTACCCTACACTCTTCTCCTCTCCATCTTTTCACTAGTCTTTGAAGTTCTTCTCAAAGAAGAAAAGGTCTTAGTCTGAGATCCTACAAAATACCACCAGTTGGGGGTGGCAAGAGTGTTGAGGAGGGTAGACAGCTCAAGGGCTTTTCAAAAAGGGGATTTTATGGTTATTTTCTTCATTGAGAATTCTCAAGCCCTCAGGTTTATCCATATTTCAGTGTAAATAGAAAAAGACATTCCCATGGTGACTAGGAATAATTTTTCTAATAAATCTGTTCTTTATGATTTTTGGTGCCCTTGATCTCTTTCATTAATTATAGAGAATGGGCAGTTGATTCAGTTAACATTTCATCACCAGAAAGGAGGGTCATTTTCATAGCCAAAAGAGGTGTGAAGTAACTGTATCACTCCTTGACGTGTGAGAAGAAGAAGAGAGTGTTTTGTAAATCTTTTCAATAGGAAAATTCAGAAAGTGGAATGATTCATCCATGGGCATAATCCTTTTGGGAGAGTCTGTGCTCAAAGAGAATGGAATGATTTCTGATCTTTCTGAAATGAAAAATGAATAGCATTTTTCTTAATGCTGTCCCACTTTCAGCATTATGGAACATTTTCTTTTAGCTGATGGCATTAACATTTCCTGAGAGAGAGAGAGAACCCACCCATGGCATGTGTCCAAGGCCAGCAGAAGCCAGTAGAGCTTGGATGTCGCTTATCTGGTTGGTGGTTGACTCCAACGGGCAGGATTTTTACACATGCAATAATGTTGGAAACAGAAGCACCAAACTGAATGTGAAATTACTCCTTTTGGAAAAGAGGCCAAAGTCCTCCTCCCCAAGATGATAAACCTTCCTTTTGTTTTTCTGTGTCTGTCTGTCTAATTAGATATGACTGCCCTTCCAAGATACTGATGTAGGTGGAGAGCACAGCAGCCTTCCCACAGAAGGGGCAACTTGAGGTGCTGGTACATTTCCCTTGTTTTCTATGTTCTTCTTTCTAGTAGATCTCATGTAGAGATAGAGATATTTTTGTTTTAGAGATTCCAAAGTATATATTTTTAGTGTAAGAAATGTACTCTCTCCATACTTCATGGTGTAAGTAGAATTGAGAACAAATGTATTGTGATAATCCCATAGCAATCTGTGGTAGGAATAGGATTCCTTTCCCTCACCATGAAGTCTCATGGTCTGTGACTGTAAACCAGGGCAGGTGATTGTGACACTGCATATCTTACAGCTCTGCCTGCCCAGACCTTCATGTGCTTACCTTAACGGGTGACAAATAAAGTCTGTATAAAAGTTTACATCTGCATTGTTCTTTGTTTGAGACCAAATCAAGGGGTTGAGCAGTGGCATGCTGGTCCCTTGACAATGCCGACCAATTTCAGACTTTGCAAGATTTATGAAGATCAGTGAGAGAAAAGTGTGGTGTCTGTTGAGTGCCTTAGGAAGGGTATCTGTACCTCCTTGGTACATTATCTAAACAGAGTCTTTGGGGCAGAGTAATGGGAAGAAGGTGATAAGGGCCATTTTTGGGGGGACTGCCTAGATTTATGAGGTGGGGGAGGGTGGATAACATGAAAAGAACACTCATTTTGGAGATACAGCCAAGCTAATGAAAGCAATTGCTGATATTTAGGGACTCTCCACTGCCCAGGAATCCAGGTTTTAAAATTCGCTTTTTAAATTTTAAAATCCAAAGTATTTTGTTGAGAGGGACAGTCCATGTCTCTTCCTCTCAGATTTCATTGTTGGTGGTTTGAAGAGGAGGGAAAATGGGAGAGTAGAGAGACCAGTGAGGAGGTGAAAGGAAAGGGTGAGGGAAGAGTCCATTAGCAAGCTTTGTTGAGTGGCTTTTAGATAGACATCAACGGAAAGCCTTTTGAACATTATTGAACAGTGTGACTATTACACAGGAGCCAGTGAAAGCTGGGCCTGCAGTCTGTAGATATAGAACTCAGCCCTGAGGCCTTTTGCTGTCTTTTGCGTTTTCTTAAGAACTCCAGCAGTATACATTCTATGTCACTTTGTCTCATGAAAAGAAATGCTCAGATTGCATTGAATAGTAGATAGCGCATAGGAGGGACCACTCTTGTAGGGAGCCAGGTCAGATACCTTGGGCTCACGTCCACAGGACTTGCCTCAAGGTTGTTGGGATTCAATTAATACATGAAAAGTACTTAGAATGATGCCTGGCATATAAGCACATAAGAAATCTGGAGATAGGTAGTTCCTGGGATAATTAATTCAGCAGCATTCACATCAGGGCTCTGGTCAGCTTCTCTATGATTCTCTTGGATTTCCCCCTCATTGTCACAAGATGGCTTCTGAAGCTACTGGCATCACATCACCCACACGACTTTTCCAAATGCAGGGAGGATGAGGCATTTTCACAACTTTCTTTTGAAAGGAAAAATCTTTCCCAGAAGAACCCCATTCCCATGTCACTGGTCAAAACTGGATCACATACCCTTCTCAAAGATGGGAAAAGGGGGATGAGATTGTGCTTGGCGTGGCTCAATTAAACTGCATCCTCAAGGGTTAGGCCCTCCATCCTGGACCATATTGCTATCCAATACCTGAACAAAGTCACTATTCTGTTAGCAAGGAAGAAGGCAAGAGTTCCATTGATTAAATATTCAAAAGTGTCTGCCAAAGAACCCAAGAGAATCTGAACCATGGGGCTTCCCACAGCAGGAGAATCTGAACCACAAAACGGGCTTCAGAGTCAGGCTGCAGAGAGCCACGAACCTCAGCAGCAGGACTGCAGGAGGCCAAGGAGCACCCCCAAAGGCCAGTGATTCTCCACCTTTGCTTTACCTTAAATTTACTCAAGGAGAATTTAACCTGCCAATCCCTGGATCACACTCTACACCAATTAGAATCTCTGGGGGGTGGGCCCAGGCACCAGTATTTGCTAAATGCTTTCCAGATGATTCTTATGTGCAGACAGGGTTTAAACATCAATTGCTATAATGCTTCACCTTTGCCTTGACTCAGCTTTTTTGTCTGCTTTCATTTCCAAACAGCTTATTCTCACCCTCCGCTCTGTAAATGTTCTTTTTCTACATTATAGCTCTTCTGCAATGTCAGTTTCTCTTTTCCTAACCTATTAAAGCCTTAACCACCTCCAGATTCTTTCAGCTTCAACCCCCATGGCTCACAACTTTACTTTCTCTTTTTTAAAAAACAGATTCCCAAGATTGAAAATACAATTGGCCCCTGCTCGTCATTTCTTAGCAGGACACATTGTGGGTCCCTGGATAGTCAGTGGATCAGAGGGGTGCCTTTGGGTCTAGAGTCACCCCTGGGCCAACTGGGGGAGGGGGTGTGCCAAGTGGTGAAAGATAAGGGCAGTAGAGGAATGTTTCTTCTGCAGGGCTGGGACTTGTCAGCTTCCCTTAGAAGGAGACCAAGGCTGGGGAGACATGTGTCTAGTTTTTTAATGATGTCCTTAGGCTGTTCCCCAGGTTACAGACCTGGCCCCAAATTCACCCCTTTTACACTTTGGTTGTATCTAACACACAGGCACATGCAAGAAAAATGTTCAGTTATTGTACTGCTGCCTACTGCAACCATTGCCCAAAATGTCCCTAGCCAGAGTGCGCTCACCACAATCTCACTTGTCTAGTGTATGCCAGGGCTCAAGAACTGAGGGAAGCGCAGAGCTTCCCTGTCAGGAGGCTGAGTGGGCAGGGCTGAGGCTCTTGTCATGAGGCAGTGCACATAACAAGGTAAATGTGGGGAAGCAGATGTGGCTTGAGCACTTGGGCGCCAGCCTACCTTATGGGAGGTCCTGGGTTTCGTACCCAGTGCCTCCTAAAAAAAACAAGCAAGACAGCAAGCTGACGTAATGAGCTGATGCAATGGGCTGACGCGGTGAGCTGACACAAAATTTGATGTAATGAAATGATGCAAGAGACAAGGAAACATAAGAGACAGAACAAGCAGGGAGCAGAGGTGGCTCAAGCCATTAGATACCTCCCTCCCACATGGGATGGTCCTGGGTTTTGTTCCCTGTCTGTCCTAAAGAGACAAGCACTAAGCAAACAAACAGAGAGTGGAGCATGCACTCCACTGCTCTTCAGAGAGCAGACAGCAAGCATAAAATGAGGGGGGTGAGGTGGGATAGGAGAAATAAATAAAATAAATCTTTTTTTAAAAAGGTAAATGTGGATTCCGGAACCAGCCTTCTTGAGTTCAATCCCAGCCCTGATCCACAGCTGTGTGACCTTGGCAAGTTGCTTAATTCTGCTCCAGTTTCTTTATCTGCAACATGGGAGTGATGATGTCACCTTCCTCAAAGGGTCATTGTAGGAGGCCATGCACAAGCACGGGAAGCATTCTAAGGGTGAAGCCACCACCACCGCCAGCCACCACCAGGCATGCTCAGTGGGTTCAGTCTGGTAATAAGTCAGCTCAGATGGTAGGAGACACGATGGCCCTAGAACAGGGTTCTATTTTCCTTTTTTTGAGTGAATTTTACATTTTTTCTTCCCCCTCCTGTATCTATTTCTCTTTTTGTCTTCTTTCTCCTCTAGGATTCACCAGGATTTGGTCCTGGGGACCTCTAATGTGGAAAGAGGTTGCCTGTCAATTGTATCACCTCAGTTCCTGGTCTCTGCTGCGCTTCACCTTGACTCTTCCCGTGGTCTCTCTTTTGTTGCATCATCGTCTTGCTGCATGACTCACCTGTGGGGGCACTGACTTGCTGTGTGGGCACTTGGCTTGCCAAGCAGGCACTGGCTCAGCACATGGGCACTCAGGCGGACACAGCTTGCCACATGGGCACTCGGCTCACCATGTGGGCACTTGGTTCACCACATGGGCACTGGCTCACTGCCCAGGCATGCCTTCTCTTCTTTTTCACCAGGACAGCCCAGGGTCCTCCCATATGGTAGGCAGAGGCCTTACCATTTCAGCCACATCTGCTTCCTTTCAGCGTGTCTGTGAGCTTGCATTGAAAATTCAAAAAGACATTACTCTTGTGGGCATGTGTTCGTGTAGGTACAATGTATTTATTAAATAATACACAATGTAGTATGGACTTAGTAAGGGGTACGGGGTTTTCACCTGACTGGCAAAGGGATCTGTGAAACAAAAAGGTTAAGAACCCCTGCTCTAGGAGATTGGGAGTTTGGGGAGCCTGGGCCCAGGATCTGCCCTTAAGGGACACTAGTCCCCTTGAACAAAATCCATTGTTCAGAAATTGAGAAAAATCAATACTCAAGTATTCAGAAGCCATCGGAACAATAAATCATAGAAGAGGAAGCAGAAAAGGGCCACATACCCCTTGGTTCGTGAACCCCTTCTCCTGCTTCTGTTTTCCCGCAGCCTCTGCCACAGGGACTGTACTCTGCCTTCTCTCACCCCCTTGCTCACTGCTCCCCGCTGCAGGGAGAGTGGCTCACTGGGCAGAGCCCGACAGGCTGGGGGCAGCCAGGACCCTCCGTGCTCCACAGCAGCAGGTCCTGCCTCCCTTCACCCTTCCCAGCCTGTGTGGTGGAGTGGCCTCCCAGGGTCATGGTCATTGTAACCTTTGTGTGGTAGAGACAGGCCTAAGCCGTGTTCTCCACCTCAGCTTCTTGGTGCTGAGAGGCTGCCTGCCACGAGTCTTTCATGTTGGTTAAGGGGTTCCAGCCCTGTTCAAGCCCATGGAGTACCTTGTCTGGCCTTCATCTCTGGGTGTAGGGGAGAGGGGGGATGAGTGGGGCTCCCAAGCTCCTAAAGGGTAATAGCCATTTCTTTATTATCATGGTCCCCAAAGCTCTTCCCATCCTAGAAATGACAAAATGAATGATCGTAATTACTGGATTTCCCTAACGGCCACAAGGGGATAAGGAGAAACTGCCTAGACCTTGTCTGCCCAGGCAAAATGGTGCCAAAAAACAGCTTTCTAGTAACTTCAAGCTGCGTGCTTCCAGAACCAATTCTCAGTCATGAGGATGTCCACATTCTCTTATCTTTTAACAATTCTGTCACCACTGTCATCATCATCAAAAGTCCTTCTTGGACGTTTCGCAGCCTATCTCGGGGGCACTTTACCGGGAAGCCACTGACAGTAACGGCCACCATTTGCTGTGTGTACCTGTGATGTGCCTGGCACTGTGCTAAGCACTGCACAAAGGCGTTAGCTCATCCTCACACACAGATGAGAGCGACAGAAGTTCAAAAAGAGTAAATTATTTATGGTCACAGCTGATCAGTGGCAGAACCAAGAACGAGCCCGTGCTTGCTTGTTTGGAACCTATACTCTCAGCCTCCATGCTCTACTGCCTGCATAAAGTTCTTGACTGTAGGATCTGCATCTAAAGCATACGTCCTGATATACACAGATAAGTAAAAGGACATATCAAAAAATAAAATCAGTGCCTAGGATATGGCAAGGTATGTGACAATTTTCTTTTTAAATGAATGCCCAAGAAAAGTGGTCTCTGCTCCTGAGCAATCCTGAAAAAGGTTTTTCACAAAGAACTTTAGGGCTCATTGTTAGCCTAAGAGGCAAACAGCTTCAGTACTGATGAAATATTTTGGGAAACTGAATGAATAATTGTTGGTGGCTAAATAGTCTAATCTTAATCCATTGGGTCCCTCTCCCTAGCTTTGGCTCGGGGGAGGTCTGGTTTTCCTGTACTTGACTGTGGTCAGAACCCACACAGAGCACAATGCTCTGCTTAGAGGCTTTTGGAAAAATACAGAAAATCAAAGGAAGCCTTTAGAAGGAACTATTGAAGTAAACAGGGAAGAAACTCAGGGAGTCCAGGCAGCAGCATTTATCCCATCTTTGTCTTCATTACATTTTGAGGGCCTAGCTCTGAAGGGTATAGGGGATAAAAGTGTTCTCAGAGGACCTACAATTGGACTTATGTTAAAACTAAGGCAGTATATGCAAAGCACAAGGGGTGAATAGTGTGGGTTCTGTGGGATGTAGGAGGGGATATTTTCGGAGCCTCAGGTAGTCGGGGAGGCCTTCAAAGAGAAGACTGGATTGGAGGAGGGAAAGAAGAGGGACCAGGCCATGTCTTAGAGGCACAAGTGCTGATGGAATGTTCTGGGGACAGTGAATTGATTGGTCTGTTTGCAGTTAAGGTTTTGTGCAAGAAAGTGTTTATACGTAAAATTGGAGACAGAAGGATGTGGCTCAAGCTGTTGGGTGTCCACCTACCACATGGGAGGTCCCAGGTTCAGTTCCTGGTGCCTCCTAAAGAGGATGAGCAAGACAGCAATCTGGTGAGATGGCCTGCTGTGATGGGCTGGTGCGGCAAGTTGACGCAATGAGCTGGCGCAATGAGATGATGCAACGAGGAAACACAATGAGAGAAACACAACAAGCGGGGAACAGAGGAGGCTCAAGTGACTGGGAGCCCATCTACCACATGGGAGGTCCTGGATTCAGTGCCTCCTAAAAAAGAAGATGAGCATACAATGAACAGACACAGAAAGCAGACAGCAAGTACAAACAACAAGTGGGATGGGAAGGGAGAAACAAATATATAAACCTTTAAAACAATTGGTGACAGAGGAAAAAGACATTAAATGCTGGCTTGAGGACAATGTTCCATAGGCTCCAAGGTACTATCAAAGGGTAGATGCATACTCATGGATGTTTTGGAAAAATTCATCTTGTAGCAGTGAGAATTGGAAGAAGGGAAAACTGGATATGGGTGGGCCAGGGCATAAGACGTTAGGCTGCAGAGCAGAGTTTGTGCCATGGTGATGTAGAGAGAGAGGGGAGGATGAGGGACACACACTGAAGCAAAAACTAACGATGTGGGGATAATGCAGGTGGAGTTAAAAATGACTCGAGGCAAATCTGCCAGGCAAAATAGAGTGAATTTGTTTGACAGAGCTCCAGAGGATATAACCAGGGCTGACTTCTCTTCTAGGGAGGCAGATATGGTGCTCAATATTAGGAACTTACAGCTAAAGGCTGAATAAGGGTAGAAGTAGCTACTCAAGGAGCCAGCAGGTATCCAGCACTGGAAATGCTTACGTGGGCACTGGGTGGCTGCCTGCCAGGAAAATTGCAGGTGTGGGAAGATGGACTTGAGGGCCCAAGAGGTCTGCCTGGCTGAGAGCCTGTGACTCCCTGACAGGGATAAGGAGGGTGTTGCAGACAGACGATATCTCCTGGGAGGAAGACGAGAGCTGGGAGGGTGATGATGAAGGAGTGGGAGGGGAACAGATGTCTGAGTCTAGTGGAGGGAGCAAATGGGTGTGGGGGAGAAGGAGTGAAGTTGTCTGCGTCTGCAGCGGAGCGGGCAGATGAGGATCTTAGCATGTCGAGTCCAGTCTTCTGGAACCTTGCTTCCCAGGTTACACAGGTCTAGGCTTTTTAGTGTTGGATAAGAATGCTATAGGTATTTTCCCACTACCCTCCACCTGCTACTGGCGGATCTTCAGCCTTCCTTGAAAGTCTTCAGGAGTGACTCATGTCTGCTCATGAATATGGTGACCTCAATGACATCCTCTCCATCCCAGGCTCCAGTCCCTCCTCTCTGTGCCATGCCCTCTGCTGAGCAAGACCCTGCTGCTGTCGCTGCCACCAGCACCCGCTACAGACATGCTGTGCCGATACACACTGTACTGGGCCACATCCTGTGCCCTGATGACAGCCACTCACTGAGGCCCTCCTCAGTGCAGTAACGCCGCACAGCTTACCTGCTGCAGCAGTTTGATATAGTTGTGAATTCCAAAAGTAGATTATGGATTATGCTTGTAAGCTGGTCTGCCTGCCATTTACTTAATTTATGATTAGGGCTATGATTAGGCCACGTCAGTAGGGCATTGAGTCCCCACCCACAGATAAAAGCCATGGAAAAAGAAGAGAGTTGGAGTTTTGATGTTAAAGAGTTTCGATGCTGGAGTCTTGAGATGGAGCCCCAGGAAGTAAGCACACAGAGGAAAGAGAAGCCCCAGGAAGAGAGGACCTGACCTGGGAGAAGAACACAGAAGAAGGGAGATGACTCCTTAGACATGGCAGAAGCCCTGGGGAGAGAGACAGAGCCATTTGCCTGATAGTCTACAGCTGACCTTGTGGAGAAAACAGATGAGCTGAGCCCAAAGAGAAATGAACCCCGGGACGAGAGGAACCCAGGAAGCCTGAACCCTGGCAGATGTCAGCAGCCATCTTGCTCTAATGCATGGCAAAGGATTTTGGTAAGGGAAGTAACTTATACTTTATGACCTGGTAACTGTAAACTTCTACCCCAAATAAATGCCCTTCATAAAAACCAACCAATTTCTGGTATTTTGCATCCCTTTTGGCTGACTAATATACATACCCAGTGCTGAGGCAGCTCTACCAATGGATTCCCCACACTGTTTCCTTGATTCCTCCAATGGGCAGAAGAGAGTTCATTACAAGTTGATGTTCCACAAAGAAGGGCACTGCTCATATTGATTCCTGCTACTAATGCCCCACTCTTGTCCAATCAGCTGTGACCAATGTCAGGATCATGCTGGTGGCAGAAACTGTGAGTGGGGTTGCTCTAGAGAAGGTGTGGATAGGACTGGCTATGAGGAGCATCTCTGATATAAAAGCAACCAAACTTTGAGTGTACAGTATGTGCCAAATGCTGGGCTTAGTGCTTTAAATGCATAATTCACTTCTCACATCAACTCTTTGGGGTAGGCTTTGTAATCCTTTTTAACAGGTGAGGTAATTTGCATGATGATGTATAACCAATAAGAGGCAGAGTTAGCTTTGAAACCGAGGTCTACCGCTCAAACTCATGCCATTGTTCTGATCATACTGGTTTAGATGGTCCAGTTTTCTTGGCCCAAATGACCACTCTGAAGGCTGAGTGATTAGGTTTGGTCATATCTGCACTGACTTGTTTATTGAATCAACAAATAATGATAGAGGGCTTAACTCTGTGCCAGGCACTCGCTTAGTGCTTAGGACATGGTGGCAAACAAACTCACGGGCTTCCGGTCTGGGTGGGAGTGGTATAAATGAGTACCTTATGCTGGGGGAAGAGGGGAGAGGCTGATCTCACCAACAGAAGGGGTGGTTAAGAGAACCTTTGTAAGGGACCCTCAGCCTCAGGTTGTCACAGGGCCCTGGAAGAGGGGAACTCAGGAGAGGCAGCTCTACTCCTGACTCTGCTCCTAACTACTTCCATTTCTTCCTTTGGTTTCCTCACCAGTATAAACAAGGGATCACTTTAAATGTTCTCTAAGCTGTCTTCCAATTCTGAAGTTCTCTGAGTCCAGAGTGAAAGCAGGAAATGCTTGGCAGAATTAAACCCAGACTCTTAGGCATGTCGAGCCAGGAGCCAAGGAGTTACAATGTGGCTGGAGGTCTGGACAGGTATCTATCCAGGGAGTCCTGGTCAGGGGAACCGGAGACATAAAGGAGGGTCTGGGCAAGTTGGAGCCCAGAGTCCAGCAGGTGAGAGAGTGGGAGGCAGTCCGAGGGGAAAGAAGCTCCTCACAGGACTCAGATCTTCAGGGACCCTGTTGGGGGCAGCCTGTGCCCATGTCTATGTGTGGGCTCCTGCTCCTGGCACGCTGACATTGATGCAAGTCTTAAGTAAGGGGTTTGGGGCCTCTGATCTGCCTGAAGAAGGAACGTAGATCCACTTGTATCAGTACTAGGTGACTGCCTCAGCTTTGCCTGGCCTTTAATGAATTGTTGGAAAAATCTAACCAAAGGGAACCTGCGTTGTGTTACTGCAGCAAGGACCCCATCCCCAGGTAACACAGTGACTTTGCAGATCAAATCTCTGGAACTGGAGTCTGACCACACTGGCAAAGTCCCAACCAGGAAGGGTGGAAACCAACACCCATAGAGGAAGGAGGGACCTGTGTCCGACCCCAGATTAGACTTTCCTTGGCTGCATGACAGATACTGCACCAGCGTTATCGCATCAGCTTCTTGGGGAGGCAGGGGAAGACAAGGTCATCCACCTGCCCCTGACTTCCTGTCTCTCCCACCTTCTACTTCTCTAACAGTCCCTCACCTTCAACCCCCATTCTTCCCACTGGTCCCTCCTCCTCCATCTCTCCTCTTGCACAGGACAAGCCTACCAAGACGTGTCATTTCTCAGAGAATACCATCAGGTCTCATTATCTTCTTCAACCCCCAGCTCCAGGGCTCACCTGGTTACCTGCCAGGCTGAACCGCGTACCTCAGCAAAGACATATTCTTATTCTATACCCGCAGGTGTGGGTGTGATGTATTTGTAATTAGGCTCTTTTGGAGATTTTATTATTAAGCTTAGCCACCTGGATTTGTGCGAGTCTTCATCTGTGTTGCTGGGAGCTTGATAAAGAGAAGGCACAGGGAGGAGCCAGATGGCTGGAAGTGAATAGAAACCGGAAGAGCAGACACAAGGAGAAAGAGATCACTGTGTAACCGGAGGCAGAGATGGCAGCCAAGGAAATCCAAGGACTGTGAGAAGCCAGCACCAGAATGCTACGACTTTGGGGAGAAAGCATGGCCTTGTTGATACTTTGATTTTGGACTTCTGGCCTCCGACATCATGAGCCAATAAAGAAATTGCTATTGTTAAGCTAACCTATTGTGTGGTATTTGTCATAGCTCTGGCAAATCAAGACACCTGCTCTCACTGAGCACCCCACCCCCACAGGGCGTGCCCAGCGAGCCCTGTCCTGCTTCTAGCTCCTCTCCCTTCTCCCAGCCACCTGGCCCCACCAAATAACTGGAATTGGGTGAGGTACATGAATGCTGTTGGGCTATTCATAGTTTCAAATAAAACATCCTTTCTTTTGAGCCCTGTGTAGCACATATAATTATTCCTATTTTACAGATGAAGAAACTGGGACTCAAGAGATGTTAAGTAATTTTTCAAGTGGCAGATCTGACTCCAAAGCCCTTCCTTCTCACTACATTAAATTTTCTCCCAGAGCCTCCGAGGAAGCTTTCTTAAGCTTTTTAAAACCTATGTCTCATCAGCCAACAAGATTTTATCTAGGTTTTATTTCTGAATCTTGTAGTAGGAAAACAACAGGTGGAAAATGTTCATTATCCAAATATAAAATTATTTCATGTTGTGAAATATGGTTTTTTTTTCCCTGCCATATATTCCGTTCCCTCACACTCCCCAGAGATTCTTCTGTGCACACTCTTAGGAGGAGAGTCTGGCCACCCCGCAGCTCCCGAGGGCCATGAGTTGCCTTAGAGTGGTGCGATTCCACGTAGGGAGAAGCCAAAATCCCATGTGCTTAGCTGGAAGAGCAATCCACAAAGGAAGGTACCAGCCGGTGCCATTGGATGGGAGGAACAAGCTCCTCTGAGCTGGAACCATGGTCAAAACACCAGAGAAGTGGCCTCCTGGGAGTCCTGGGGTGGGCCACAAGGGCCGTCCTTCCTCTTTCCTTTGCTGGGTCATCTGAGTCAGGAAACAGCTGAGTTCCCCAGAAAGCAGCTCCACCTCCATTACATTTTTTTTTTTAATTAGAGAAGTTGTGAGCTTACAAAACAAGTCCGCATAATGCGCAGAATCCCCATACATAATCCACCTCCCCATTGCAAGCTGACCCGAACTGGAGAGGAACCAGGGCCTGGTTTCTTCATAGCAGCCTTTCTACACACGGCATCTTATTTGATCCTCAAAATTGCCCCATGAAATTCTTGGGCAATTATTACTTCCTTTTTAGAGATAAGAACATGCAGGGCCACAGGGCCAGGCAGCGCTGCCCCTGCTGTATCTTGCTGTCTCCTATCTAGGGTCACACATTGTCACACATTTCCTTTCATGAAGGACATTTCCTTGGCAGTTTGTTCCATCAGGTTTTTGGTTTTTTTTTAAGTATCATGAAAGTAAATTATGGAAGTGTGTGTCCAGTATGGTAGTGACTAGCCACCTATGGCTATTTAAATAACTAAGATTATTTTAAAAAATCAGTTCCCCAGTGTCACCAGCCACATTTCAAGTGCCCCATAGCCACATGTGGTTAATGACTAGCATATTGGACAGCACAAAATAGAACACGTCCATCATTGTGGGAAGGTCTATCTGACAGCACTGTTACCAAATATTTAGAAAGTTCCGAAAATTATAGCTACCTAGAAGCATAAATGGCTTCGTTTTCTATTGCTGTGTAACAAATCACCACAACCTCAGGGGCTGAAAGCAACGGGTTTATTCTGTTCCAGTTTCCTCGGATCAGGAGTCCAGGCAAGGGCTAGCTTGGTGCTCTCTGCTGGGCCGCCCAAGCCTGCGGTCTCACCTGAGGCTCCAGGGCCCCTGTCCAGCTCTCGCAGGTGGCTGGCAGAGTTCCGGTCCTCGTGGCTGTCGACCGAGGCCCTCAGCACCTAGAAGCTGCCCCTTTCCACAGACAGCTCAAATCATGGCTGTCGGCTTCCTCCAGGTGAGCAGGAGAGCCCCTCTCAGCCCCAAAGCCTCTTTTACTTTTTTTTTTAAGATTTATTTATTTATTTCTCTCCCCTCCCCCCTCCCCCCCCCCCCCCGCCCTGGTTGTCTGTTCTCTGTGTCTATTTGCTGCGTCTTCTTCTTTTGTCCACTTCTGTTGTCAGCGGCACAGGAATCTGTGTTTCTTTTTGTTGTGTCAGCTCTCTGTGTGTGTGGCACCATTCTTAGGCAGGCAGCACTTTCTTTCATGCTGGGTGGCTCTCCTTTGGGGTGCACTCCTTGCGCGTGGGGCTCCCCTACGCAGGGGACACCCTTGCGGGGCGCAGCACTCCTTGCGCGCATCAGCACTGCGCATGGGCCAGCTACACACAGGTCAAGGAGGCCCGGGGCTTGAACCGTGGACCTCATGTGGTGGGCGGACGCCCTAACCACTGGGCCAAGTCCGCTTCCCTCCCAAAGCCTCTTTTAAATGGCTCGCCTGATTAGGTCAGGCCTCTCCAGGACAATGGCCTTTGCCATAGACTGTAACACAGAAAGGAGCAACGTCCCATCACCTTTGCCACATTCAAAGGTCAGAAGCAAGTTACAAGAGCTGTCCACGCTCAAGGGGAAGGGACTGCACCAAGACCTGGATACCAGGGGGCAGGAATCACAAGGGCCGTTGGGGAATTCTGCCGACCATGGTGAAGTATAACAGCATGAAAAGAAGATGAATATTATAAACCTAAAATACTACCATCAAGGGGAAACATTAATATTTTGGTTTATTTCCATTTTTCTGAGGATATTCCTTTTTTTACATGATTACAGTCATACCGAGTATATAATTTGAATATGGATTTTTTTGGCTACTGTCTTGCCATGAAATATTATTAAAGGCTGGTTAACATCCTATTAGGGGAACTATTATGGTTTATTTAACCAATTCCTTATCATTGGACAATAATGCTGTTTTTAATTTTTGTGCTATTATCAACATTCTGATAAGCATCTTTGTGCCTAAAGACTTTTCTACATGCCAAGCTATTTCCTCAGAATAGATTCTATAGTGGAAATTATTGACTTAAAAGATATGACAATTTATAAGGTTTCTGAGACAACTGGCTGTTTTCCCCAAATGTACCAACTGATACTCCCCCAGGAGATGTGAACATGTATATGTTACGCATTTTATATTATTTTACCTGGCATAAATATCACACAAATGCCGTTCCCAGGGAGAATGGGTCTCTGTGTTTAATCCAGAAGCGTTTATTGGCTGTAAGCAGAGTTGATGCTTTGCTGAAGGATACAGAAATGGTGTAGAGTAACATAATCTGAGCTGCTGGCATTGACATGGGACTTGGGGGTTTCAGGGGATGGAGATGAGGGCAGGAAGCAAGGACCAGGAAATCTGCTTGCCTGGCTCCTTTGTTCTTGGGTCCTGGCAGGCACGGGACCCCAGTTTCGGGGGTCTGGAATAAGTTTCTAGTTCTGGAATAAGTTTCTGAGTTATTTCTTTCCTGCCATCAGACTCTGAAAACCACTGCAGCCCAAACTCCACAGCTGTGCCCACCTGCCCTGCCCCTCTGGATTAAAATGCTTGGAGGAGGGAAGCGAACTTGGCCCAGTGGTTAGGGCATCCGCCTACCACATGGGAGGTCCGTGGTTCAAACCCCGGGCCTCCTTGACCCGTGTGGAGCTGGCCATGCGCAGTGCTGATGCGCGCAAGAAGTGCCCTGCCATGCAGGGCTGTCCCCATGTAGGGGAGGCCCACACGCAAGGAGTGCGCCCTGTAAGGAGAGCCGCCCAACGTGAAAGAAAGTGCAGCCTGCCCAGGAATGGTGCTGCACACACGGAGAGCTGATGCAACAAGATGACGCAACAAAAAGAGACACAGATTCCCGGTGCTGCTGATAAGGATAGAAGCAGTCACAGAGGAATACACAGCGAATGGACACAGAGAGAAGACAACTGGGGGGAGGGGGGAGAGAAGGGGAGAGAAATTTTAAAAATTTTAAAAATTAAAAAATAAATAAATAAAATAAAATGATTGGAGTGGATTAAGTTGCCCAGCCTCCTATGGCCTCGGTCTGCTGGCCTTACCTGGGGAGGAGAATGGAGACGCGTTTTCCAGGCCCGCTCTGTATACCCACGTGCAGGCTGTGCTCTGCAGTGTGCCTAGCAGCAGGGGAGAACGGGAGCTGGAACCAGCTCGCACTCCACGCACCAAGCTGTGTGTCTTGACAGGCTGCGCTGGGTTGGAGGAAGGAGACCTTTTTACAAATCTGCACAAAGGAGCCCTATGGGTTAATGGCCCTCTGGGTTTTCCAACTGCTGCGATTCTGTCCGCCAGGCCCGCAGACCGTCATCCCTTGCTACGTGTAGTGTTAGGGTTCCGCATCTCTTCTCACCCGCTGAAACGTGACTCCAGGACCTCTTGATCTGCCCTTGGGGGTTTCCTCTTGCACTCAGTACTGCCCTAGACTGATGCTCAGACTTCAGACTGATTCTCGCTGAGTGCCAGAGCTGGGTCTCAATATAACCTGGGGAAAGCCGGGTTGCAGTGAGCACAAAGTGCCAGAAGTGTTAGCAGGAAAATTCAGGAATACTCGGGAGTATGTTCACAAAAGGAAGGGGGAGACTAAGAACACAAGGGAAGGGATGGCTTAGGGAGGGGACAGGAAGGACATGAGCCTGGGATGGGAGGGCTAAGCTGGTAGACACACAAGAATCAGAAGGCATTAGAGCTGGAAGGGGCGCTAAGTGTAGGGCTGTGACATCTGCTGCCCTCCAGGAGCATCAGGAATGCACCAGAAGCAGCCGGTAGGGCCTTGGGGGTGGTGGCAAGTTATTATCTGTGAAGTGTCTTAAACATTGCCTGGCATGTAGTAGGTGCTAAGTTAGAGGTTTAAAAATAAATATGAACACAGCATTGACCTTCTTTGGTTTCTTTTATCTCCAAAGGTCACCTTGCTCCTAACAAATCTCCAGGGTCTTACACAAGCCCCTGGAAGGTGCTGGAGATCTGCCTCTACATTTTTATTATCTTTATTCCATAGTTATCTCTTTCCTCTGCCTGCCTTTGAAATAGATTATCTCAGAAGAATCCTTTACATGCCAAGGTAAAAGAACTGGCCTGGAACGAAACCAGCTGGTGAATTTCTCGAAGTCACAGGCCATGTCTGTTGTGTTCATTTTCACATCCCTAGTAAAGCACAGTATCTAGCACACATAGGTACTCATTAACTTTTTAAAAAATGAATGTGTGGCCCAACTCTGAGGCAAAATTAGCCTGGAAATGCACCCTAATCAGGTATATTAGTCTGCCAAAGGGGTGCTCATGCAAAGTACCAGAAATCTGTTGGTTTTTATAAAGGATTTTATTTTGGGTAAGAGCTCACAGTTACAAGGCCCTAAAGAGTACAACTCAAGGTTGCTTTCTCACCAAAGTCAGTTGCCATGTGCTGAAGCAAGATGCTCGCTGATCTCTGGGTTTCTCAACTGCCACCTCCAACCTCTGAATCCCCAAAAGACATTCCAATATTCAAAAAACCTTAAATCTTTTCAGTAGCAATTCTAGGTACAAAATCACATCACTATCAGTTATAAGAATACAGTTTGTCTTGGGGCAAAGTCTCCTCTGGCTGTCGATCTGTGAAATTTACAGGTTATCAGCTTCCAGTATACAGAGGGCCAGACATAGGATGAACATTTACATTACCACGAGGAGAATTTGGGAGGAAAACATGTGTCACAGGACCCCAAAAGTTCCGAAACCCTGCAGGGCACACTCCATTAGGTTACAAAGTCTGAAAGCCATTCTTAAGATGGCGGTTCCTTCTCCTTGAGGTCTCACCCTGTCCACAGGCTTGCCCAACCACCGTTTTCTCTGTTCCACCCTCGTGAAGCGTCTGGGTGGTGACTGAGCTCCAGACTTCACCCTCCAGGAACACTGGAGTGATGGTCACACTTCCCACGATCTCTAGGGTAAAGTCTCAACCCCCTGAGTACAGTGAGGTGGTGGCAACATTCTCCCCACTCTCTGGCACGCAGGCCCAACCTCTTCAGCACAGTGAGGTGGCGACCTCACACTCCCTACCCTACGGGGAACAGGCTCACCCCTCGCAGAGCACGGGAGTGGCCACCTCCCTCTCCCCAGTCCTTGGGGCATGTGCTCCACCCTCTCTGTAGTTTGTGGCAGCAAAACCCTCCCTGAAGAGCAGACTGGAACATCCACCCTCTTCAAATGCCAGGGCAAACTCACACTCTCCACACACATGGGTGGGGCTCCTCTCTTGCCCAAGGAGAGGTCTTCATCGCAGACCTCAGCTTCCATGATTTTCCTCTTAAAGTCATTTTCCCTTCCATCTCTCCCCTCCACGTCCCTTTAGTACAGGCTGACTGGTTTTGTTCATACAGATCTCGTAAAAAAGTGCATTGGTTTAGCGTGCAGGAAGCAGGGGTCCCAGCCATCAGACAGTAACACTTTCCACAAGTCTTTCCTGGATAATTGCATTTTCAGTCCTGGTTTACGAGTTCCAAGTTTATTAATTCCTTAAATGGGGCACTATTGTCAGGGTGCTTGATTTCCAGAGGCTTGAAATTTCCACAATCAGTTTCTGGTTTCTTGTGGCCAACAATTCAGTTTTCAGTTTACCTCTTTTATCTAGCAGTTTGCTTTAAGATGCAAGGAGAAGCCAACCTGCATTCTCCAAGTTTACTTTGGAAAGCTCTTCACTTCAATGTCCAGGTTCATCATTTTCAAATTCTGCCTTCCATATAACATCAGGAATCAATCTTGCTAAGTTCTCTGCAACTTTAAACCATGGATCACCTCTCCTCTAGTTCCCATTAACAGTTTCCTCATTTCCTTCTAAGGCCTTATCAGGAATAACTTTAGGCTCCTTACTCCTACCAACAGTCTCTTCAAAGCAATCTAGGCCTCTTCCATTAAACATCTCACAATCCCTCCAAAAAATACCCCTTACCCATTTACAAAACTGTTCCAGCTTTTTTGGTAATTGCAAAAGCAGGACCCCACTCCTGGTACCAAATTCTGTATCAGTCTGCCAAAGGGGAGCTGATGCAAAGTACCAGAAATCTGTTGGCTTTTATAAAGGGTACTTATTCGGGGTAAAATCTTCCAGTTACAAGGCCCTAAAGACTCTAGGTCAAGGTTGCTTTCTCACCAAAGTCATTTGCCTCCTGTTGAAGCAAAACGGTCACTGATCTCTGCCTGATCTCTCAGGGTTTCCTATATCAGTCGCTGGCATAGGGATCATTTTCTTTCTGGACCTTCTCAGCTGTTCAGCTGCAAACTATCAGGTGAATGGCTCATCTCTCCCCAGAGCCCTAGATCAAACACGACAGAGCTCGCTCTCTCTTCTTGCGTGTCTTCTTGAGTGAGTGTCTGTTTATATAGGCCCACCAAGGGGGCAGAGACTCAACCTGAGTCACGCCTTACTGACATGGTTGAATCAAAGTCTTAATCTTAACAGGTAATTTAATCAAGGCTCCCTCCACTGAATCCAATATAATCAAAGTATATCACAGCTAGAATAAATTAGTTTACAAACATAATCTTTCTCTTTTTGGGACTCATAAATAATCTTAAACTGCCACGCCAGCTACAGTGATATTTGGGGAGGAGTCAGGTCAACACTGATGAGATTAATTACAGGACAGGCCCAGTTGGGTCCACGTTGAGAGTCTGCTTATTGGTGTCTTTGCTTGAAAGGGTTAACCCAGCAGGCCTGGGTTGCTGAAACCCTGCACATTCCAAGGAAAGGCCTGTCTTTGGGAGTGGCCCTTGACTAACTCTGGGGATGTAACTCTGAGCCTCGTTGATATCCTGCCTGATAAGAGTATTTGTGTTCTTGAGGGGTTGGGCCATGCAGCAACAGTTTGACCAAAGAGTTTATGTTAACAATGTGACTCATGGGGAACGCCTGTTCCCTATTTTTGTATGCCTACAGCTCATGCCTGTTTCAGACATCTGGGAGGCTGGAGTCTTAGCAGCTAAAGTCAGTCATGTAGGCCCCCTGGTTGGCAATAATTTGCATGTCACATGGGTCACAGTCTTACTGGAAAAATTAAGCACACTCCCGTGCAACTCACTGGTAGGGAGAAGACATCTGGAAGCTTGTGTCTGGTTTCTCCTAGACTTGGCCCATGTGCTCTTTTCTCTTTGTGGGTGTTAACTGTCGAGACAGAGGGTGGTTGGTCCTGGGGTCCTCTGACACAGTATCTGCAATGAGAGAAGCTTAGAAGTTGAGAGTTCATTTGTAATAATCTTTGTCTTCAGCTACATGGATGTTTTTCTGCAGAAACATTTCAATCATTTATGCAACAAATAGTTCTCAAACACAAAGTGCAGATATTCTTTTCCAGGCCCTGGCGTATACTTGTCAATGCAACCAAGATCTCTGCCCTCATGGAGTCTTACATGCTAGAAGGAGCAGGGGGAGAGGCTGTAAGTAATAATAAATAAGGTGATAAAGGCGATGGTAAAAAAGAAAAGTGGAGCAGGTACCGGGGCCATGGGTGCTGGGGATGGGGCTGGGTAGGCCTCTTGGAGAAGGTGAGAGGTGGCTCCACAGAGCTGAGGGAGTTGGCCGTGTGGGTTAAAGTTTTCCTCCCTGCCCCTCCAGGGCTTGGGCAGTGGTTCTCCTTTAATGAGCATCACAATCACTTAGGAACTCATGATAAAAGCAGCTATGCAGGCCCGGTGTGTGTTTGTGTGTGTGTGTGTGTGTGTGTGTGTGTGTATGTGTGTGTGTGTGTGTGTGTGAAGTTAATACTTTTAACTTCCGGGAAGCGGACTTGGCCCAGTGGTTAGGGCGTCCGTCTACTACATGGGGGATCCGCGGTTCAAACCCCAGGCCTCCTTGACCCGTGTGGAGCTGGCCCATGCGCAGTGCTGATGTGCACAAGGAGTGCCCTGCCACGCAGGGGGGTCCCCCACAAAGGGGAGTCCCACGTGCAAGGAGTGCGCCCCGGAAGGAGAACCGCCCAGCGCGAAAGAAAGCACAGCCTGCCCAGGAATGGCGCCACACATGGAGAGTTGACACAGCAAGATGACTCAATAAAAAGATACACAGATTCCTGTGCCACTGACAACAACAGAAGTGGACAAAAACAAGAACACCCAGCAAAATGGACACACAGAACCGACAACTGTGGGGGTGGGGGGTGGGGAAGGGGAGAATAATAAATAAAAAATAAATCTTTAAGAAAATAATAAAATAAATCTTAAAAAAAAAATAAAATACTTTTAGCTTCTGGTTAAGCACTTCTGGTTGGTCTGACACTGGAAGTCTGTGAACTACATTTAGAGAAACACTGTCAAGTGGCTTCAATGGTGAATGAGAGACATGCTTGCCCTCAAATACCTCACTCTTTAATGATAAGAGAGGGGCACCTGGATAAAATGTAATGCCTTTCAGAGCATTTCTTGGCCATTAATACACACACGATGCTTTCTTAACTGACAATCAGCTGAGAGTAGGAGCTCTGAAGGGACACATTTTGAGGAGATGGAGTAGGGATGGGGACAGATGCGAGCCACGGGTGCTGGGACACTGAGAAGCGTCTGGTGGGGGGATGAGAGGGCTTTGAATCTTCAGAGGTGGTTCTGCTGGAAGGGATGAAGTCTTTGGCCGTGTGGACCCTGGATGGAGAGAAGGGGCCTTGGAGAGAGAAGTAAATGTTGTCGGCACTGCCCCCAGATGCCCTCAGATCGCCAGCGCTGGCGCCCCTCCTGCAGCTTCTGTGTCCACTCCTCTTAGCCATTCTCCGCGACTATCCTCAGAGCCGGCACTGCCTGGGAGTTTATGTCCCTGGGACAGTCGTAGCCTGTGACTGATAGGTGCATTTCCTTTGCTCGGGGGTGGGGCAAACCCTGTGCCAGAAGTCATGCTCCAGAGCGCTCCAAAGGATCAGGCAGAGGTTGAAATCACACCGTGGCAAGGCTTCTCTTCCGTCCCTTTTCTGCTTTCCCCACTCCCTTACAAGATTTTCCTGGGCCTATTCCTTAGTTCACCACTTGCACATGAACCTTATTGTCTCGTCTGCCATAAAACAGAGAGACACTTCCAGCAGCAGCCCTTAGCCTGTCCCACAGATCTGCAGGGAGAAGGGAGAAAGCGTTACCTAAGCGCGGCTCTTTCTAATAGAAGGGCCAGCCCGATCTGGAGCTACCCTGGGGAGACGTGTCTCCCAGTGAGAAGGTGATTTATTGCAAGCGCACAAGCAAGGAACTGGGGGAATCTTCCCAAAACCAGTTCCCTGTGAAATTGTGAGTTGGGGTTTTTACGTGCAGGGAATAAGGGGGGGGGGGGGAGTGAAGCCTGCTTGGCACTGTTTTGTCAAATCAGCAAAGACTCAGGATTTTGTCAAGGGTTTTGTAACAAGGAGCAGTCTACACTCCTTAATTCTGTTTTTCTCCCAGCATGTTAGCCTTATCCTTGCTCTCCCGGTTTCAGTGGTTAATTAATCACAGTTCAGAGTTAGAGCTCGATGTGCAGGCGCCAAAACTCCCTTTTCTGCTGACCACACAGGAATGTCTGGCCTTGGGGCCTGAAGGAGGAAGTCCCAGATTTACTGAGCCACAGGGTGCCCCCCCGACGCCATCTGGTCTGGTTTTATGACGAGATGCTGTCTTCTTCCTGCAAGGGGGAAGGAGGGGCTGGTTAATGTTTTAAGGAGAAGACGCTAACAAGATTTTGAGGGAAGGTTAATGGACAGGCAGCTCAGCTACTTCCAGGAAAGGGTATTAGAGATTTTATAGCTGCTTATGTGGGGAGAATTCTTAATTCACAGTTTTCCAGCTCTCAAAACTGGAGGTGGGGGCAGGGTGGAAGAGCTGAGCCTCTTCACACGGCCACCCAGAGAGACATCCTCTCCCCTGCCCCAGCCTGGGCTGCTCACACTGCCCGGCCCGGCTGTTCTAGAAACAGCATTGTTGGCACCAGGCTTGGGACTGTCCCAACTGGGGCAAACTGTCAGGAAACACAGACTCTGTACCAGGCAGAGCAAAGGTGGAAGCCTGGAGCCCAAACATGGGGTAAGTGACTTTAAAACCCACATAGAGAGGGTTTGCCCTAATAAGCCAGGAAGGTTTCGGGACAGTTCAGGATATGCCAAGACGAGAGCTAGCGTTGGCTGGAAAGTTGGACTTTCCTTCCTGTCTTTGCTCGGCCTGCCCTCTGCTGGAGCCACTAATGAACAGCGGGTTGGTCAGAATGGAAGAAGCCAGAAGCAGGAGGCTTCCAAAAGGCCCCTCAAGTCCTACTCAGCCTTCAAGACCCAAGGTAAATGTCACCTCCTCCAGGGAGTCTCCCCTGATTTCTAAAGCTGGAAGCAAATTCTCTACTGTGAGTCCTCACAGTCCTTCATCTATACTTTCCTAATAGTACTTTTGGATTATCCTATGCCATGGTCATGTATTACACATGCTATCTCCCCAACTAATTTGTGACATCCCAGAAGAAAAGGATTTCTTGAAATTTACTCCCAAAGGATTTTCCGTCTTCCCAGAAACATCTCCTACAATTAAGCCCTAAATTCACATCATGAGAAATAGTCCTTTGATTCAAATCTTGTTTCTCAAAAAAAAAACTCATTTAAAACATTAATTATGGAGAAACGGATGTGGCTCAACCAATCGGGCTCCCGTCTACCATATGGGAGGTCCAGGGTTCGATGTCCAGGACTCCCGATGAGGGCGAGCTGGCCCACGCAGCGAACTGGGCCACACCGAGTGCCAGCCCACTCGGGAATGTGGCCCTGCACAGGAGCGCCTCCCTGCGTGGGAATGTCACCCCACGTGGGAATATCGCCCCATGCGGGAAAGCCGCCCTGTGCAGGAGTGCCAGCCAACGTGGAGAGCTGGCACAGCAAGGTGACGCAACAAGTGGCACAGAGAAAATAAGAAGACGTAGCAGAACAGGGGAGCTGAAGTGTCACAAGAGAGTAATCACCTCTCCCACTCCAGAAGTTCCTGGGATCGGTTCCCAGAGCTGCCTAATAAGAATGCGAGCAGACACAGAAGAACACAGCTAATGGGGGAGGGGGGAGAAATAAAATAAAAAATAAAAAAAAAAAAAAACAAAAGCCACATAACTATGAAAAGATGTAAACGTGTTGCCTGGACGGTACATCATTAACCGTTTATAGCATTAGCACATTAGCAGAGCCCAGAGCTCAGAAAGCTGTGGTGTTATGGGAAGCTTTTGTAGGTGCCAAAGAAAAGTGAGAAAAGGAGGTAGGGTAAAGAACAAAGAAGGAGAGGGCTGGGCATGACTGGGGAGAGGTTGGGGGCTGGGGGGAGGCAGAAGAGCACTAGGCACCCACTTACTCTGGGTAGTTTCCAGAAGGAGCGGTGGGGAGTAGGCATCAACGGGGCCATTTTGTTGTATAGGATGCAAAACCTGTGAGCCTACAAAATTGTTTCAGACCAGAAAAGAAATCACTGGCTCTAAATAAAAATTTTAAAAAAGAGTAAAACAAAATTAATAAATGCTTAATTAAATGTGAAGAAAACATAACATTGTCATCCTCATTAATTGCCAAGTTTAGTATTTATAAATAGTCATTCCATCTGAAAAGAATTTGTGGGTTAGATTTTCTCATTTCGTAAGAATTCCTGAGTAGAGACAGCAACTCCTGGGAAATGGTAGCCAATTGTAGATTAAATATTACTCATAGCCAAATAATTTCCAGAGCAAAATGATTTTAAAAACTCCTTTGAAACTTACAGGGTAAAATTATATTTAATGTAGGATGTGAGTACATTGTAATACATTTAATATATGAAAAGTCAGAGTTCCTAGGGTTTACAAAGTTCTTAAAATGGCCCTAAGTACCAAAGATCAATCTCATCCACCACTTGACAATCACACCCAGCGTGGCGTCGCAGCCTTCACCTCTCCGGTGACAAGGGCTCAGAGACAGTGCTGCGGCCTTCTCCACAACGTAATCTGAATTTACTTTCTTGTCCATCCGCTCAGGCAAATCCCTTGTAATTAATGGACTGATTAAATGCTTGGCAAGTGACTGAGAAGTCTTCCTGTCCCAAGGTGTCCTCCAAAGGGAATCCGTGTTATTACTTTCCTACATATATTTCCTGCAGAAACTGAATACACAACCTGAATCTTCATACTTTACACAGACTTTAATATATACTGTGAAAACTTCTCTGCCCTTTGCCTTTTCCATTTAACCATCAAATCCTCCTTTTAAAACCCATAATTCTGAGGAAACCACTAGTAACCCTCATCCCAAATTTGTCAAAAGGAGGAAACAAGTGCGACCTTTTAATAGGTGGAGGCATTTGTATCCAGTCAGGAAACACTGCTTCAGAATGTACTTTTTGAAGAGAGCTAGGAAGCGGATGTGGCTCAAGCAACTGAGCTCCTGCCTGCCACATGGGAGGTCCCAGGTTCAGTTCTGGTTCCTCCTAAAAAAGAGCAAGACAGCAAGCTTCCAACAGGCAGGTGCAGCGAGCTGATGTAACAAGATGACGCAACAGGAGACACGAGGAAAAACATGATGAGAGACACAACAAAGCAGGGACGTGGCTCAAGCGCTTAGGTGCCTCCCTCCCACATTGGAAGGTCTCTGGTTGGGTCCCTGGTGCCTGCTAGA
The DNA here is from genome assembly GCF_030445035.2 of Dasypus novemcinctus. Classification (NCBI taxonomy): domain Eukaryota; kingdom Metazoa; phylum Chordata; class Mammalia; order Cingulata; family Dasypodidae; genus Dasypus; species Dasypus novemcinctus. Next base: position 34,727,092 of record NC_080684.1, on the reverse strand, counting down.
AAGAAGCCCAGCACACAGCCAACAGACACGGCAAATGCACACAATGAGGGGGTGGGGAGAAAGAAAGAAATCTTAAAAAAAAAGAGAGAACTCAAACCGTTGTATGAAGAAACAGTCTAGACACTGGGGAGCGAGCCAGGTAGCCCTGCTTCCTCCTCTTTCCTCTTAGCCGCAGCAGGAAGCGTTCATGCCCCTCCCATGGCTCAGCTGAGGGACCTAGCCCTGGGAGGCTTCACAGCTCCACACAGGAAAGACTAACCATGAGACCGCCAGCGAGTGGACGTCAGCACTGAAGCAGGTGCAGTTGGCCAACCTGCAAAGAAAGTTCTAGAAACAGCATGCTCGGGAAGAGCAGAGGGGCGCGAGCCGGGCGGCTGAGGCCCGCTCTTGCCGAAGGTGTCGGGGCAGAGGGGCTGCGGCTCGGAGGCTTGGCTCAGGCAGCTGGATGGACTTCTGAGGCTCACTGTCAGGGGGAAGCAAGTTCCCTTGGTCAGTCTCACAAGTGGGGCGTGGTTCTGATTTTACTTTTTTTGCTCTCTGTTCCCCTCTTTCTTCCTCCCATTTAGTTATGACGAATTCACTAAATGATCAGAAACCATGAAATGTTTGAGGAATAAAAAGTTAAAAGATATTCTTCATTTCTGGGTAAGGAGTGAGAGAAATTAACATTTGTTGAGTCCCTATTATATGCCAATGAGTCGTACAGGTTGTTATTCTGCACAGTAGTGCTGAAAAATAAATATATATTTTTAAAGATTTATTTTATTTATCCTCCTTCTCCCCCCATTGTATGCATTTGCTATCTGCTCTCTGTGTCTGCTTCTCTTTTTTTTAGGAGGCATCAGGAACTGAACCCAGGACCTCCCATGTGGGAAGGAGACACCCAATTGCTTGCACCACATCCACTCCCTGCTTCTTGTGTCTTTTGTTGTTATTCCTCATTGAGTCTCCTTGTTGCGTCATCTCATTGTGACTGCTCACTGTGCTGGTTCGTTGCATCAGCTCACTTCTTTAGGAGGCACTGGAACAACCTTGAAGAGGAGGGGCTTCAAACAGCCCCTCGATCACGGCACATAATGTCATAGGTCAGCAATGCGGACAGGCTCTTTCACTCCCTCTGGCATCCGCTGAGGTCACAGGGCACTAATCGGTGGACGACTGGGCTGGTCCCAAGGCTCAAGACGGTTTCCCTCCCCTCCCTGGGGCCCCGGCGAGTTGGCGGGACCCCTCTCTCTTCCCGTGTGCTCTCAGGGCCTCTCCAATGGAGAGTTCAGCTTCTTACACGGAGGTCAGTGGTCCAAGAGACCGAGGGGCCAGGCCCCTTGAGACCTGTGTCCAGGACGCACAGCCCCCTTCCTGCTGTGCCGTCGGAGGTCAGCGCAGCCCGAGGCCCACCCAGATTCCAAGGGGAGGGCAGACAGGCCTCACCTCTCGGTGGGAGGAGGGTCGGGCAATTGGCGGCCAGTTTCCAACAAGCTTAGCTTCTCTGGGCCTCAGTTCCCCCAAATGTGACAACGGAGATAATAACAGAGCTCATAGAACTGTTGCTATGAGGATGAAATTAGAGAGTTTATGTAAAGCACGTAAGACGTTGTTATGCATATATTAAAACTCAATAAATGGTAGCTGTGACAGCGCAAGCGTTAAGCACACAGGCCCTGGAGTCAGACTGTCTGGGATTCAGTCCTGCTGCTTGGCAACTGGGTGACCCTGAGCAAGTTACCCAACTCCTCTTGACCTCCATTTTCTCTTCTGTAGCTTGTAGGATTGTGATGGAGGATTAAATAAAAATTGCGAAGCCCAGGCTCATGGAAAACACCCTTGTGTTTTGGGGGGCGGTGGGAGTAGACTTCTGAATCGGGGAAGCCTGTTTTCCACAACCCTGAGCTCAGATGACACGATGTGTCTCTGGCTTGACGCACAGGGTACGCTTGAGAAAGGAGAGCAAAGTGGACATGTGCCTGGCACTGAGTGCTGTCAGTCACCTTTCTGGCTGTACCTAAGTCAGGTACAGGCTAAAATGGGGTGTGTGCTGCCTTGCAGATGGTCTCAGTCCTTCCATAAGCCAGTGCAAAGAAACCACATTGACTGTTGTCTTTGGGTTGAAAGAAACATACCCCCTTTCCTCCTGGAAAATGTCAGAAGGAATTCTCCAAACAAAATCCAAGTGAAGGAACTAAACTGTCAGAGGGTTTCAGGAAGGATGGGTCATGCCAGCTAGCATTTTGGAGTGTGGCAGAGCCCAGGCAATGGCTAGTGGCATGGAGCCTCCAATAACTTCCCAAAGGACCTATAGGTTATTCCCACATCCTAGAGACCGAAGGTTACAATAAAAAGAGACGACATCTGGGAGGTCATCAGAGGGGTCACACTTATGCACATATCAGCAAGATCTCATAGACACCCAAAGTAGCTACTACCCCAGGTAGTGGGGCTCCTGAGGGCTATAGAGGCACCCAGGTCCTACAGTCATGGCAGATGGCTCTGGAGTTCAGTGCCTTGCCAGTGGGTCCTATTTTGGAATTTGTGCTCCTGAGTGTGACAGAGTTGGACTCAGATATGACTTCTCTACACATGTCTCTTCGGTCCCTTTTTATTGAAACTGTGGGTGGCGCTGGGGTTGTTGTATGTCCAGGAGACTTGAATCTCTGGGCTGTGCATGTGCCAGCAACACCTTTTCTCCAGTTTGTTGGACTTACCCAGGTCATCTAACAAGGAGGTGAGAATGGACAACCACCACACCAAGGAACCGAGAGAGTCTACAACTGCAAGCAGGAGAGTCCCATCCGCCAGCCATGTGGGATCGAAGCCCCCTCTCATTTAAGAGGTGGAGTGGGCATCACCATCCCAGAGTTCTCAGGATTGGGGACTTACTGGTATTCTACTATAGACTTATTGTGATTCTAGCAAAGGAAGAAACGATATCATTGATGTGGAGACAGTGGCCACTGGAGTTGCTGAAGGCAGGGAGAGGGAAAAAAGAGGTATAATATGGGGGCATTTTTGGGACTTGGAATTTCCTGAATGACACTGCAGGGACAAATACAGGACTTTATATATCCTGCCATAACCCACTGAATGGACTGGGAGAGAGTGTAAACTACAATGTAAACTATAATCCATGCTGTGTAGCAGTGCTCCAAAATGTATTCATCAAATGCAATGAATGTCCAACACTAATGAAAGAAGTTGTTGATATGGGAAAAGTGGGAGATGAGGGAGTGGGGCATATGGGAATCTCCTATTTTTTTTTTAATTTAACATTTTGTGTGATCTATGTATCTTTAATATATATATATATATATTCCTTCTATATAAAGGAGATGGCATCATCAAATCTCAGGGCTGGGAGGAATCCCAGAGGCTTTACCAGATGCATGAATGCCTTCCACTACATTCTAGAAAAGTGGTCATCAACATCTATTTGCAGGGAAACGGACTTTGGCCCAGCGGTTAGGGCGTCCGTCTACCACATGGGAGGTCCGCGGTTCAAACCCCGGGCCTCCTTGACCCGTGTGGAGCTGGCCATGCGCAGTGCTGATGCGCGCAAGGAGTGCCGTGCTACACAGGGGTGCCCCACGCGCAAGGAATGCACCCATAAGGAGAGCCGCCCAGCGCGAAGGAGGGAGCAGCCTGCCGAGGAATGGCGCCGCCCACACTTCCCGTGCCGCTGACGACAACAAAAGCGGACAAAGAAACAAGACACAGCAAAAAGACACAGAAAACAGACAACCGGGGAAGGGGAGGGGAATTAAATAAATAAAAATAAATCTTTAAAAAAAAAAAAAAAAAAACATCTATTTGCATGCCCCAGTGGAAGGTGGCTCATTATCTCTCTCTCTTTTTTTTCTCCATAGAGTAAATTCGTTATTGGTCACCAACATGGCAGACAGGAGGGATATCAGTACTAAACAAAAAGCAAAGGACTCTGCTTGCCATGTTCACGATTTCCAGCTAATAGCCAGCTGGGTGCCTTGTAGCCTGTCTCTTCCCAGTGCTTCTTCCAGCTCTAGGTCCATAATTAGGTGAGGATGACTTTCTAGGTGTCATAGACCAGCTCCAGCAGGCATCTTCAGACTACTTAACACCATTTGGAAACTCAGGGGCAACCTGCAGAATAAATGGGAATGCACAAAACTGGTTGACATTGAAACACCTGGCCACAGGTCCCTCCAAGCCCAGGTCCTGAGATGTTATAGGAAAGTCGAGTGGCAGCTGTAGGTACTCTGCTGGAGCTGGGCTGTCAAAGTCTCTCTGGGTTGCTCTCACATGCATTTGGGGATCCCTTGGCCACAAGCAGCCAGAGATCTTGGGAACATGCTGTCATTATCTCTTGTGGTAGTTCATTTCATTTTTGCACCTCTCTGATTGTTAGCTGTGTCTTAAAATGATGAAAATCGACTTTCCTGGAATATCCACCTAGTTATGTCCTCTGGTAGCACACAAGTCCAAGAGCATACACTAGTCTTCCACACTTTTATAATCAGTTCCCCCATCCCCTCTGAGCCTTCTCCTCGCCAGGATGATCAGCTCGAGCTCCTTCTACTGTGTCCAGGTGACGTGTTCTCAACTCCCTTCGCACTCTCAGGATTCTTCCCTTGACCTTCTCTTTCTAGAAAGGAAAATTAAAGAATCCAGACACCCCACACCCAGGAAAACATCCAACAATTTTTCATTCATTTGTGTTCCCTTTCCACTCTTCAGCTCTATGCTGACACTTTTTTACACAGTTGGAATCAGAGTGTTCGGGAGCACTACTTTTTTTCACCTGGGTGGATCAAAAATGGCCACAAATTCTTTGCTGTTCCTCCCATCAAGAGGTGGGACCTATTTCTCCACTGCTTGACTCTGCTGGCCTTACGATTTGCTTTGACCAGTAGAATGTGGTAGTAGTGAAGTTTTATGACTTCCAGGCAAAGCTCAAGAGATCTTGCAGCTCCCGCTCTGGCCCTCTTGGGCCTCTGCCCTGAGACCACCATGCTAAGAAGATTCCCCAGATAGAAGACCCACTGGAGAGCGAAGCTGGCCATCCCAGCTATTCCAGCTGTCCCAGCTGAGACCTCAGACCCATGAGTGTGGCTGTTCTTAGACCATGAGTGAGGCCAGGAGAGACCAGCAGGAGAATTTCCCAGTCAACCCACAGAATGGTGAGAAATAATAAATTATTTTGTTTTAAGCTACTAAATTTGGGGTGGTTTATTATGCAGCAACAGATAATTGATATGTTTACAGTGAAAGTCATTTCATTGAGTGCTTTTGCTCTATACTTACCCAGAGAGATTTTTCCCTTTGCAATACGAGATATTTATCTACTGACGTTTTATCCCTAGGTGTCCCCCAGTTAAGGGTCCCCACCATGTGGGGAGAGACCCCAGCTATCTTGTGCCATCACCTACGCTGCTGTTAAGAACATATGCCTGCCATGGGAATTAGCTGCCCAAGCCAGGAAATTAGACCCCTGTTATAAATGACTGTTGTCATAGAAAAACAGGATGTCTGAAGCCAGCACCAGAGAATAGTGTGTTTTTCAGAGACCATCATCTCACTGCCTGATACCAGGAGAAAGTCAGCAACTCAACGGGAAACACAATAGCACAACAGCAGATGGAAGACGCCAAGTGAAATTAGATCCTAATTCACAGCATGTACAACTATTAAGTCAAAATGGGACATCAAGAATTAAGAAGAGAAGTATATTCTGATTCATTGAATAAAATAAGAACTCATGAGTCCACAGTGATAACTAACAGGTAAATAGATAAATACTGACTAATAAATGTCGAAGAATGAAGTTTAAAAAAAAAAGAGCTGACTCAAGAAAAGACGGTCTCAGCAGACCAATAATAAGAGATTGCATCAGTCATCAAAAATCTCCCAAGTATGCTCACTTTGACAGCACTTACAGTAAAACTGGAATGATACAGAGAAGATTATCACCGTCCCTGCACAAGGAGGACACACAAATTCATGAAGCGTTCCATATTCCTAGAGACAGAAAGTAGAGGCTGGAGGAATGGGGGGTTAATGCAAAAGGGTGCACGGTTTCTGTTTGGAGTGAAGCGGAAGTTCCAGTATTGGACCGTGGTGAGAGTATTGCAACACTGTGAATGTGATGTTGACTAGTATACTTGGGAAAGTTAGAGATGGGAAGGTTTGGGTTGTACATATTCTCCGCAGTTAAAAAAAGTAAAAGAAGAGGAAATAAAGATGAAACGACAATTAATGCATTACAAGATCCTGGATGATTTCTAAGAATAGAGGAGAAAAGTCTCAAAGGGCATTATTAGAACATAAGAAAAACTGGGGGAAACGGATATGGCTCAACCAATTGAGCTCCCATCTACCATATAGGAGGTCCAGGGTTCGATGCCCAGGGCCTCCTGGTGAGAGCAGGCTGCCCATGTGGTGAGCTGGCCCACGTGGGAATGCAGCCACACACAGGGGTGCTGCCCCGTGGGAATGCTGCCCTGTGCAGGAAAGCCGCCCCACGCAGGAGTGCTGGCCAGCGCGGAGAGCTGGTGCAGCAAGACGACGGAACAAGAGACACAGAGGAGAGAAAATAAGTTGCAGCAGAACTGGTAGCTGAGATGGCACAAGAGAGTAATTGCCTTTCTCCCACTCCAGAAGGTTCCAGGATCGGTTCCCACAGCCACCTAATGAGAATAGAAGCAGACACAGAAGAACACACAGTAAATGGAATGGGTGGGGGTATGGGGGGAATAAATAAAAAATAAATCTTAAAAAAATAAATAAATAAAAGTGAGCTTTCTAAGCCTAGGCTAGTTTAAAAAAGAAAAACTAGAATATAGAATGTAAGCTTTATATCAACATTAAATTTCTTCAACTTGATAACTACCTAAAGTTAGATTACATAATGAAATATGTACATATGCAAAGAATATAATGAGTGCTTGCAAATATTCAGAAGATGACAGATGGATGCATAGAGAGATAGATGATAGAAGGATGCAGCAAAGGTGGTCAAATGTTAAAATTGGTGGATATGGGTGCCTGGTGGGAGGGGTGGAGGTATGTTGAGATTCTCTGCACGGGGTTTGCATTATTTTTGCGGCTGTATTTGAAGTCGAAATTATTTAAATGAGTATGTATTATGTAACTTTTTCTCTGAATCATATAAAACCTTTTTTGATTTGCAAACTGGAAAAAGAAAAGAATCAAGGTAAATGCCATTAATTGTCAGAAGGCCTGTGGCATCACTCATGTGATTTTAAGAAGTGAAGTGTTTTCTCTAATATTTTCTATGTATTATCCTCAGTCACCTCATAGAAGCTTTATTATTCTTTTATTCATACTTGGATTTGAAATTCACTTGGAGTTGATTTTTGTATATGGTGTGGTGTAAGGACAAAATTTCAAGTTTTTTAAGTGATCTTTTCCCTAATGCTCCCTATTGACACCTTTGTCATAAATCAAAGGCATTTGGTTGTATCTACTAAAATTGAACACAAACATACCCTCCAGTCTAACAATTCCACTCCTAAATAGATTCTCAACAGAAATGAATTCATACATAGATGAAAAGACAGGCTTAAGAATGTTTATAGCAGCCCTCTTCAAATTAGCTCTATAATGGAAACAACCCAATGTCCATCTGCAGTGGAATAAAGACATCGTAGCAAATTCATGCGATGCAATGCATCAATGGAAACAAGCGAGCTGAAGCCACACACCATGATTTCAACAAATCTCACAAACATATTGAGTGAGAAAAGCCAGAAGTAAAATAATACTTACCATACAATTCTATTTCCATACTTGCTATACAGTTCTATTTCCATAAAGCTTTAAAATGGGCAAAATGAATCTATGGTGTTAGAAGTCAGGAAAGTGGTTCTTTTTGAAGAGGAGAGTGGGTGCAGTGACAGGGAAGGCCCAGAGAGGGTTTCTGAGGGGTTGTTAATGTTTTGTTTCTTACCTGGGTGGTTTTTCACATGGGGAGGTTCACTTTGTGTTAATTCATTGAACTGTGCATTTATAAGGTATCCACTTTTTTGTATGTATTAATATACCTCAACTGGAAAGAATTTTAAAAAACAAGTTGGAGCTTAAGTGCTATTCTAAGGGTAGTAAGACTAGAGAGACGCATGATGAGTCAGGTGAGATCATAATAGAGGATGTCTTTTTGTTTTGAGGTAGTTGCTGCATTTTTCTGGTGAAACAACAAAACATACGAGATATTTGATATACATGCAAAGAATGTATAGATGGAAGATGGAAGAGAAAAATAAAATTAGTGAGATTCAGCAAATCTCAAATACAGTTGTCTATAAAATGCACCACTGTTTTATGAATATTAAGGGAAAAAAATGCTGCCAATTCGATATGACAAATGCCTTAACAATGGTCCCGTGTGATGTACAAATTGGAGTTCTTTGCAGAATACCAAGGGATTTGGCAGCATTCTCTGACCTTCAGCGGCCTTGATAGGCTTATGGCAGGCATTGCTTTTACACTAATCTCAAGAATAAAATGGAGCACAACTTCATCTACTCGTGGGTCTCTTCCCTTCTTAGGGCTTGTGAAGTGCTTGGTTGGTCTTTACAAAAGAACTTAGAATTTGGGCCATTCCTCCAAAGTTAAATGTTTGCTTTTTTCCTCTCAATTTACCCCTGCCACTTTGTTGCCCTTTCTATGACTACAGTAAGCTTTAGTTTCAAGGAGCAATCTTTTTGAAGACATTTTAAACATCGGTTAACATCTACAGTGATGACAATCTAATAACTGTGGCCAGTGAAGCCCTGGCCAATGAACTGTAAGATGTTTCTAGATTTCATAGATGTTAAAATGTGAAGAAAAATAAAAGCACATCCTAGAATCTATGAATCGAAGCATTGACGGGAAAGGCAAGGGCAGAAAATTACTCTTTACATCAGTAGAGGCAGTCTTACATACATGCGTGAATGGGCAGGAAATAAGCCGTGCTATATTTCAAGGACCTAGAAGAAAATCAGGAAATAAGTCAAATGAAAATAACATAGTTCTTGTGTTTGATGGAGGTTGGTATTTGTTAACTTGTTGATATGGAGAAGCATGGCTCTTTTTCTTCTTGGAAGGTGAGGCGGTATCATGACGTAAACCAGCGGAATGCTGATAAATGTTGACAAACGGCTCTCTGAAAAATACCATATATATTCATTAACATATGTGTGTGTATATATATGAATATAGGCATATTATAAATTTTCCTGATATAAAGGATGTGTAGTACACAATTTACAAATAATATTGAATATATAATATTATTTATTGTAAATTCATATAGCTGATTGATTCTCACAGAATGCTTTCAGTGATTTTTTTCTGGACTCTATATCTAGTGTTGCACTTGAAAAATGAGTGTAGTTCTGACATACATGCGTGTTGGTTGATACTTTTGTTTATATTAGTGAATAAGAGAAAAGTAAAACAACAAAACCACGTATTAGAACCTCATCATCTGCCAATAATGTCAGTGACCTCTTTTCTGAATCACATAATAGTTTCCTAATACTCGAAGAATATTTCCCCAATGTTTCTGTGCTATGCAAAATGGAACAACTATAGACAGGACACATTTTGAAATTCAATATGCACGATTAACATTTCCCCACCACTTTTTAAAGTCTAGACAATCAACAAAATAATAAATCAATCCCTGATTTGTGGTACTTGCCAGTTTCTGTGGTGTAAAATACTCCCACCTTGGCCAATTTCAAGCTATCATTGGCGTTGGGAAGAGATGTGTAGTATTTCGCCACAGAGATAGAAGAGATGTAAATAACCTCAGGAGATGAAGCAGACTTGTGGGTCAACTGATAGGGTGTCCACCCACCATATGGGAGGTCCAGGGTTCAAACCCAGGGCCTCCTTAACCGTGTTATGAGCTGGTCCACACACAGCACTGCAGCATGCAAGTAGGGCCATGCCATGCAGGAGTGTCCCCGGCGTAGGGGAGCCCCATGCACAAGGAGTACACCCTGCATTTAGCCGCCCTGCACAAGAAAAGCACAGTCCACACATGGAAAGCTAACGCAGCAAGATGATACAACAACAAAAAAAGAGACACAGATTCCCAGTGCCGCCGAGAATGCAAGCGGACACAGAAGAACACACAGCGAATGGACATAGAGAGCAGACAACAGGGGGAAGGTGAGAGAAATAAATAAAATAAATCTTTTTTAAAAAAACCTCAAGAGCACAGACAATAAGAAAAGTTTATAAAAATAATTAGGAAGTGATACATTTTGAATATTTATTACCTTTGTTTTAAATATAATTTATTCGTAAGTTTACATAATTTAATTTCGATGATGATGTTTAACAAACGACTCACAAAACTCCTGAAAAATTTAACAATCAGGGCAGTGGATGTGGCTCAAGCAGTTGGGTGCCCACCTACCACATAGGAGGTGCTGGGTTCGATTCCCAGTGCCTCCTAAGGAAGATGAGCAAGACAGCAAGCTGACATGATGGGCTGGCACAGTGAGCAGATGCAACAGTATGACACAATGAGATGATTCAACAAGATGACACAACAAGGAGACACAATGAAAGACACAACAAGCAGGGAACACAGGTGGCTCAAGCAATTGGCACCTCCCTCCCACATAGGAGGTCCTGGGTTCAGTTCCCAGTGCCTCCTAAAAAGAAGATGAACAGACACAGAGAGCACACAATGAATAGACAGATAGAGCAGGCAGTGAGGGCAAATAACAAGGCCGGGGGTGGGAGGGTGGGGGTGGAAATAAATAAAATACATCTTTAAAAAAATAAATTAACAATCATCCCTTGCTTCAGATTTATATTGAACTTTACCTAGTTTCTTGATTTCCAACCATAGACAATATACTTCACCTCTCCGAGCCTGCTTATTTTACATTAGGACCTAAAATACCTACTTAGAGAGATGATTGAAGACGGAACAAGGTAAGTTTGTGAAGTGCCTAAGTCAACACAAAGTAAGAATAGGAAGTGTTGGGGATGGGGGAAGTTTTGGATAGGATGGCCTGAGAAGCCTTCACTGAGAAGGAGTTACTTAAGTTAATATCTAAATACCTAATGGATTCACAAAGTGTCCATTGTGGATGCTGCTTGTTAAAATTATCTTCCTAAAGCATATTGTTATGTCTTCCTTCAGCCCTACACTGCTGTTAAGCAAAACTTCAACTTTTATCAAAATTCATTTCTCACCAATCTCATTTTTTCATTACTCTTCAGAAGAGTGCCTGCACCCCACCTGCAGATCTGTTTGACACTGTCCACGTGGTATTGTGGATTCCATCTACACTTTTGCTCATGGCATTCCTTCTCCTTGAGATCTGTGTCATCTGGGCCACCTTCTTCCTTCCCCATCAAAGCACAACTCCATGTGGCATCCCTTGTGAGCCCCATCTCAAAATAGTTTCTAATATGCGTTGAGTGCAGGGGACGTGCCAGGAACGATGTTACATGCTTTATATGCATTTATCCCATTTAATTTTTCCAATATAAAGATGAGCAAACAGAGGCATATTCATAGTGAGTAACTTGCCAAAGGCCATACACCTAGTAGATGGTAGAGCTGGGTTTCCAACTCAGGTGGTCTGACCCCAGAACTTGGGCTCTTAGATGATTACATCATGTCCTACTTACTGCTTGAAGAGTTCTCTTTTTAATAAACTACCTTTCTTTGTTTAATGTTACTCTATCATATTATTGGTTTGTCCATGTCTTTATCTATAAGCTTTATCATGTTACCATCTCCTTGAGGACAGAAGTACAGTGTACACCATATTTTGTTTATCCATTCATCAGTTAATAGACACTTGGATTTCCTTTTATGTAAAGTGATTTTCAAGTCTTTTGGCCATTTTCTAGTGGGCTGTTTTATCCTTTTTTTGCCTCTCCCCTTGCTCCCCCACCCCCACCCAGTTGTCTGCTCTCTGTGTCCATTCGCTGTGTGCTCTTCTGTGACCGCTTTTGTGTCCATTCGCTGTGTGCTCTTCTGTGACTGCTTCTATCCTTCTCAGCAGCACCAGGAATCTGTGTTTCTTTTTGTTGCGTCATCTTGCTGCGTCAGCTCTCCGTGTGTGCAGTGCCACTCCTGGGCAGGCTGCACTTTCTTTCGCACTGGGCAGCTCTCCTTACGGGGCGCACTCCTTGCACATGGGCTCCCCTATGCGGGGGACACCCCTGTGTGGCACGACACTCCTTGCGCACATCAGCACTGAGCATGGGCCAGCTCCACACGGGTCAAGGAGGCCCTGGGTTTGAACCTTGGACCTCCCATGTGGTAGGCAGATACCCTATCCATTGGACCAAGTCCTCTTCCCGGCTGTTTTATCTTGATTGTAGGAATTCTTGATACTAAACCTCTGTCAATGTGTGTTTCAAATATCTTCTCCATGCTTGTTTCTTCCACTCTCTTTATGGTCTCTCTCTTTTTTTTTAAGATTTAATTTTATTTCTCCTCCCTCCCTCGTTGTTTGCACTTGCGTGTCTGTTTTCTTCTTTGTTTCTTTAGGAGAACTGGGACCCAAACCAGGGCCTCCGATATTGGAGGGAGGTGCCTAATGGCTTGAGCCATCTCCATTCCCTGCTTTGTTGTGTCTTTCATTTGGTTTTTCTTCCTGTGTCTCTTATTATGTCATCTTGTTCCATCAGCTTGCTGCGGTCTTGTTTGTCCTCTTTAGGAGGCACCAGGAACCTCTGCTCCCTACTTTGTTGTGTCTCTCATTATGCTTTTCTCGTTGTGTCAGCTTGCCTTGCCTGCCCATTGTGCCAGCTCGCTGTCTTCTTTAGGAGGCACTGGAAACTGAACCAGAGACCTCCCATGTGGTATGTGGGAGCTTAGTCACTTGAGCCATATCCATTTCCCTACGGTCTCTCTTTTTTTTTTAAAGATTTATTTATATTACTCCATTTATTTACCTCTCCCCACACCCTGTTGTTTGCACTCACTGCCTTTCCTCAGCTCTCCGCAGTGGGGTGGGCCGTCAGCTCTCTGCAGCGGCAGGCCAGCTTGCCTTCACCAGGAGGCCCCGGGAGTCGAACATGGGCCTCCTGTATGGTAGACGGGAGCCCAGTCACCTGAGCCACATCTGCCTCCCTTATGGTCTCTTTTTGAAAACAGACACTCTTCATTTTACCAGGTTAAATTTACTCCCTTTTTCCTTTATATGCAGTATTTTTTGTGTCTTGTTAAAGAAATCCTTCCCTTCCCTAAGGTCGCAAAGGTATTTTCCAATATTAAATTAAAAGCTTTATAGCTCTGACTTTCATATTTACATCTTTATTTCGTCTAGAAGTAGGGGCCCAATTTCATTATTTTCCATGTGGTTACCCAATTATCCCAGCACCATTTGTTGAGAAATCTGTCCTTTCCCCATTGATCTGCAGTGCCACCTGAAACCATCTATCACGGGTTCACATATGTGGGGGTCTATTTGTGCGATTTCTAACCTGTTCCACTGATCTTATTTGTCTAAACCTGTGCCAATACCATATACCATATATTTTTCCCCATTTCAATGTTCTTTTCATCATATGCTCAACATTTTTTTTTTAAGTGCTTCAAAGACGCTGTTCTAGGTACTAAGTTTAAACCAATGAACAAAGCAGACAAAAATCCATGCCCTCCCAGAGCTTGCATTCTAGCGGGAGTGTCAGACAATAAACTAGATAAGCCAATAAAAGACATCCATGTAGATGGTATAACGGCAAGCGCTAAGGAGAAAAAATAAAGCAGGGAAGGAGAGCTGGACGTGTTGGGGGTGGGGGAAGTTTTGGATTGGATCAGCAAGTGCAAAAGCCCAGAGCCGGGCCGTGCCTGCTGAGGCCCGTGTGCATGGGGCATGTGAGTGAAGATGAAGAGAGGATGTCAGAAAGGTAGCAGAGGCCAGTCACGGGGGCTCTAGGTTAGCGTAAGGACTGGCCCGGGCTGTCGGTGGAGGGTTTGGAGCGTAGTCACCTGGTCTGACTTGTATTTAAGAGGGCCACTCCGGATATTGGGCTGAGGAAAGACTGAACGGGGGAGAAGCAGGTCACCTGGGAGGCTGTCGAGGCAAGTTATGTGACAGATGACGGTGACGTGGAGCAGGGAGGGAGCCGAGGGGCGAGAGGTTAGCTTCTGGATTTCCTGACAGAGCAGCTGTGAAGTTTAAGAGAAAAAGAGGTGTCAAGGATGACTCCGGGTTTCTTGTGGGGACACTGTCCACAAAAGAAAAAAGTTGCATTATTTGATGAGCACTCCTATACATGGAATGCTGGCAGAGAACGAGGCCCTCGCTGGGAGGGAAGTGCTGGGCCAGACTCATCTGCCACCACCTCTATCTGTGAAAGTCAAGGAGGACTTTTTTTTCTTTAAGATTTATTTATTTCTCTCACCTCCCCTTCCCCCCCATTGCCTGCTCTCTGTATCCATTCACTGTGTGTTCTTCTGTGTCTGCTTGTATTATGAGGCAGCACCGGGAAACTGCGTCTCTTTTGTTGCGTCACCTTGCTGCGTCAGCTCTCCGTGTATGTGGCGCCCCTCCTGGGCAGGCCGTGCTTTTTCACGTGGGGTGGCTCTCCTAGCGGGGCACACTCTTTGTGTGTGGGGCACCCCTATGCGGGGGCACCCCTATGCGGGGGCGCCCCTGCCTGGCACAGCACTCATTGTGCGCGCCAGAACGGTGCGCGGGCCAGCTCACATGGGTCAGGAGGCCCTGGGTGTTGAACCCTGGACCCTCCATATGGTAGGTGGACGCTCTATCAGTTGAGCCATGTCCGCTTCCCAAGGAGGACATTTGGAGGAGGCCGAATCCAGGCTGATTTTTCTGAAGGACAAATGAGAGTTTACCAGATGAACTCTGGGCATTTTGAGTATGAGAACAGGATGGGTAAAGGTCTGGAAGAGGGAATGAGCAGGGGGCAAACCTTTCCAAACGTTTTCAGTTTGCTGTACCCTTAGTGTTTTGGTCACTTATTCATGGTGTCCCTAGGCCAAAAGAAATTCCTAACAGTTTCATTGTTGACTGGTTGCATCCAAATAACTTAATAAACTTTTATGTCCCAACACCTAAGTAGCTGCTTGAAAAAAATAGTAGACATAAATTCAAAGAAAAAGCATTTTTATTTTATTCTTCAATAACCACAATTGCCTACTAATGGAATGTGTGCACCTGTTGGGCATGATGTAATTTCTCAGATACTGGAATCAGATTGAACAATACCACCACAATTTCTTGTTCCACACTAATTTTCACATGATTTGTTCTTCATTATAGCAGCTCTCACAAACCCAGCTTTGCAAAGAGATAATGTCACTGAACAGAATGCTTGTCATCTAATGTTTAAATTGTGAACTAACTCAAGTTAATTTGTATGGTGACTGACAGATGTTGAGTATTTCTCTTAAAAAGTTAAAATATACTCCAGAGCCCCTTTGGGTTCAGTGTCCCAGGGTACCTTCTTGAGCAGTTTGGGGGCTCCCGGTATGGAGTATTTGAGGAACCAAAAGTATTTCAGTACTGGTAATGGGTAACATATTTGTGCAGTGGAGAATGAGGGCAAATGAAGCTAAACTATTAGGCAGAGGGAAATTTATTCAGGCACTATCTGTCATATTAAGTTTTATCCAGGCCCAGAAGAATACTGGGAATGCACAGTCTTGGTCTCTGGACATGCACTTTGTGGCTGTGTAACTTCAATACATTTTGATTATGCCTCTAACAAAAGTATATACTGAATGATTGATATTGACTTGCGAAGAGGTTAAAGAGAGCATCATAAAGCATAAAACACGTAAGTTGGTCCTTGAAGAATAAAGAATCATTGGCCAGGGAAAGAAAGTCAGCTGCACAAAGCAAATGAACATGGGTGTGATTGTTTGTGGCATATTTGTGAACTGCACAGGGCTGGTATGGCTGGGGTCAGTGAATTAAAATGGTAGAGGTAAGAATGAAAAGGTAGTCTGAAACCTAACTCTGAAGAGCTTTGAATATAATTCTGTGGTGTTTAGACTTCAGTTCTGAGAACCATTAGGAGCCAGCCAAGACTTTTAAGAGGTGAATGGTTTGATTACTTTTGCATTTTAGAAAAATAAACTGGGCACCATGAAGACAGATTGGAATGGGAAAGATGTGAGGTAAGGAGACTATTTGGAAAGATGGATGTATTGGTCAGCTGTTGCTGCACCAATGGTGCATAACAAACCAAACTCAAAGTAAGTGTTTTAAAACCAAAAGCATTTATCACTCATGGGTCTGTGGTTTGGCTGCAACTTGGCTAGGCTAGACTGGATTAGAGGTTCCAGGCTTCAGGTTGGGTCCAGGTCTTCTTCCCATGTATCCAAATTAGCCGTGGACAAGAGACTACTTAGAGCATGTTCTTCTCATGGTGGCTCTTAATGCAAGAGACCAAGACAAATGGGGGCAGGTAAATGTAAAACCTCTGATTGTATTATGTCTGCTAACTTTCTACTGAACTGTGCAAGTCACATAGTCAAATCCAAGATCACTGAGGCAGGGAAATATGCTCCACCTACTTCAGGCACTGAGAGGTCACATGGTTGGGAGAGGGATGAAAGAATTAGCAATACTCCATTAACAATACTTTAACAATCTCCAGTCATGGTGGTAAGAAATGATTAGGGCAATGACAGTGGAAAGCAGGGAATAGAGTCAACAGTTATTAAGGTGTGAGAGTTTCCAGGACTTAACAAGATTTCTACATTGGACAACTGGATACTAAACTAATACAATACTTAGAGATACTTGATAGGTGTTAAGCACCATTCCAAATGCTATGTACACTGACTCGTAAATAGGGTAAACCAAGAAAAGTCCACAGGCCAACACTTGAGACATAGTACCATAGGGGATTTCACCCGGTAACAGTGGAAAGGAAGGCTAGGGTGAATGATATCATCCAGACCCAAAATTTCTGCAGAGCCTGCCAGTGTGGGAGGAGATTAGGAATAGTCTCAAGAGATAAAATCTTTAGACTGGAGTCTGGCATTACAGAAAGCTAAGGGATTAAAATTTTTTTCCACTGAAGGGAGCAGTAAATTTGGAGGAAGCAGTCATATCTGGAATGAAGGGATGGAAGATTAAGTAAACTATTACTGAGAAAAAGGTAGAAAGAAATGAGGCAATACATCCAAGAAGGAAAGTTGGATTTCCATCAAGAAACTGAGATGACCTCTAAGGGTAGGTAGAGGTGAGGATGACGGTAGAACCAAAGGATCATAAAGTCTCAGAGTTGGAAGAGACCCGGTCCCACTTCTCACTTCAAACATCTGTATACACCAGGCATTTCAAGTATGAGTTTCACAATGGAATGCAAAACTGTGATAGTGCGTGTATACATGTTTGTGCATGTGTTCACACAAGTATATGTGGGTACGTCTATGTGTTTTTCTGGGGGTAAAGATCAACAACTTTCATCAGATTTTCAAAGGGATTGATGATCCTAAAAAGATCCAGAACACCAATTTTACAGCTTCTTCTTGAACAAACACTTGGCTCCTTTCCTCAGAAATGGCCTGTTCCGCAGGTGATCAACTCTAACTATTAGAACATTCCTCTTCACACTGAGATGGCATCTTTATTCTAGGAACTCCCACCCCTGCTCTTGGCTTTGACTCCTGGAGCAACACGGGATAAATCTAATCCCTCTTTCATCTTTCTAAACGGAAACTCATTTCTCAGTGTATTAAATTTTTCCCCTGATATGAGCTTAGCTGTTAAAGGAAATACTTGACATTTTTGATGTCTTTAAAGGTCCACATGGAGTCAGCCAATGTTCTCATATTTTGAAAAGTTTATAAGTTCAGCTACCTGAAGCTTAAGGGTAACAGGTATTGTTACTTGAATCCCATGTAATCCAATGGTGCTGAATTTCTAGGCTTGTTAAAGTATTGGGGAAATGATATAATACTCTGTCCCAATTCACTATTTGGCAAATAATGCCTTGTAATAGCTCCAAAGGGTCTGTTTTTAGGAAAATCAGCTTTAATAAAGAAGACACTTTATTTTAACAACCATAATGCTTTTTCTGAAAAGCAAAATAAAAACTATTACAGGGAAACGGACTTTGGCCCAGTGGTTAGGGCGTCCGTCTACCATATGGGAGGTCCGCGGTTCAAACCCCGGACCTCCTTGACCCGTGTGGAGCTGGCCATGCGCAGTGCTGATGCGCGCAAGGAGTGCCGTGCCACGCAAGGGTGTCCCCCGCGTGGGGTAGCCCCACGCGCAAGGAGTGCGCCCGTGAGGAAAGCCGCCCAGCGTGAAAAGAAAGAGCAGCCTGCCCAGGAATGGCGCCGCCCACACTTCCTGTGCCGCTGATGACAACAGAAGCGGACAAAGAAACAAGACGCAGCAAATAGACACCAAGAACAGACAACCAGGGGAGGGGGGGAATTAAATAAATAAATCTTAAAAAAAAAAAAAAACTATTACAAAGACAGGTTTATTATGAAGAAAGAGTCTCTATGTCATGGGATTGGACTTTTAAAATATGTGACTCAAACTTTTCTTTCTAACTTATTTATACTTTGACTTTGCTTATAAAGTAAACTATATAAAGCTTTTGATAATTCTATTTTAACCATCTTTATGAATTTCTCTTCCTTTTCCTTTCTTTATGAGCACCTTGATTTAATTACCATATCTGGAAATCAATATTCTGTCTCCTCATCTAGTATGAGGCCTGCTCCAATTGAAGCCAACTTCTAGTTCAATTGTCTAGAGCACTCTTGATAGATACTCACTAAATGTTTGTTTCTATAAGATGAGAGGAAACAAACTCTCATTCATCCAGTGATTATGTATTGAAAACCTACTGTGTGCAAAGCACACAAAATCTGAATAGTCAAACAACTTACAATTTAGTTTAGTACCCAAGTTCAGACAGAAACTTAAATTTAGTAATAAAGTAAAGTAATACAATAAAGCTTTAAAGGTATTAAGCCCCAAAAGTAGATAGATTGGAGTCATAAAATGTGCCAACTAATTAAAAGAAGGAAGAAAAAGAGAAGAAAGGAAACAAAGAAGAGGTGGAACAAATAGGAAACAAATAGCACAAATTTAGATTTAAACTTAACTATATCAATAATTATATTAAATGTAAATAATCCAACCACCCTAATTGAAAGACAGAGATTTCAGATAGGAAAAAAATAAGATCCAACTGTAGGTTCCCTAAAAGATACTAACTTTAGATATAAAGATACAAAAAAATTAAAGGTGAAGGAATGAAAAAAGATATACCATGACAATGCCATATTAAGTAGATTTCAGAGCAAAAAGTATTATCAGGGATAAAGAAGATAACTTAAAATGATAAAGAAGTCAATTCATCAAGAGGTCATAACAGGGAAACGGACTTTGGCCCAGTGGTTAGGGCGTCCGTCTACCACATGGGAGGCCCGCGGTTCAAGCCCCGGGCCTCCTTGACCTGTGTGGAGCTGGCCCATGCACAGTGCTGACGCGCGCAAGGAGTGCCGTGCCACACAGGGGTGTCCCCCGCGTAGGGGAGCCCCACGCGCAAGGAGTGCACCCATAAGGAGAGCCGCCCAGCGCGAAGGAGGGAGCAGCCTGCCAAGGAATGGCGCCGCCCACACTTCCCGTGCCACTGATGACAACAGAAGCGGACAAAGAAACAAGACCCAGCAAAAAGACACAGAAAACAGACAACCGGGGGAGGGGAGGGGAATTAAATTTAAAAAAAAAAAAAAAAAAAAGAGGTCATAACAATTCTAAACATCAGTGTACCTAATAACAGAACTTCAAAATAAATGAAGCAAAAAAAATGATAGAATTGCAAGGAGAAATAGACTAATCCACAATTATATTCAGAGATTCAAACATCTCTCTTTCACAAAATGAAGAACAAGAAATAAAATCAGCAAGGCTATACAATACCTGAAAATTACTATCAATAAACTTGACCTAATTGTCATTTATAGATCATTCCATCCAGTAACATCAGAGAATACACTCTTCTCAAATACACACAGAATATATACTAAGATAGATAATATTCTCTGCCATAAACCAAGTCTAAAATTTTTAAAATGATTTAAATCATATAAATTATGTTCTTTGGCCTCAATGCAATAAAATTAGAAATTGATAACAGAAAGATATTTGGAAAATCTCCAAATATTTGAATACTAATAATCCACTTCTAAATAACCCATAGATCAAAGAAGAAATGAAAAGGAAAATTATAAATTCTTTTTACTGAATTAAAATGAAAATCCAACTTATTGAAATTTGTGGGATACAGCAAAAGAAAATCTATAGCATTAAATGCCCATTTTAGAAAAGAAGAAAGATAACAAATTAATGACCTCAGCTTTCACCTTAAGAACGTAGAAACAAAGAAAATCAAAGTCAGAAGAAGGGAAATAAACATCAGAGTAGAAAGCAATGAGATAGGACATAGCAATCAGTAGACAAAAAACATGAAACCAAAAAGTGGCTCATTGGAAGATCAATAAAATTGTTAAACCTTTATTCAGATTAATTAGGAAAAAATAAATAGAAAAGACACAAATGACCAATATAAGGTGTGAGAAAAGCGACATCACTACAGATACTATAGCTAGTGAACAAATAAGATGGGCATAATATGAGCTACTTTATGCCCATGAATTCAACAACTTAGATGAAATGGATAAATTCCTTGAAAGGCACAAACATAAAAGTTCATTCAAGAAGAAATAGAAAACTTGAATATCCCTGTATCTATTAAAGAAATTAAATTTCTAGTTAAAACCCTTCCATCAAAAAGAACTCCTGACCTAGATGATTTCACTGGGGTGTAAACACTTAAGGAATAATATGAATTCTACTCAAACTCTTCCAGAAAATTGAAGAGGAAGGAATACTTTCTAACCTATTCTATGAAGGCAGCATTACTCTGATACCAGAACTAGACAAGGCATTACAGGAAAACTACAGACCAATATACCTCATGAGGTAATTCCAAACAAAATGTTAGCAAATCAAACCCAACAACATATATATATTTTTAAAAGTATAATATATTATGACCAATGTCTTATCCTCAGAATGCAAGGTTAGTTGAACATATGAAAATCAATCAATGCAATTACCATATTAACAGACTAAAAAGAAAAACCATATGCAGAAGAAGCATTTGGTAAAATTCAGCATCCATTCCTGATAAAAATCCTCAGCAAAGTAGGAATTGAAGAGACCCTTCTCAAAATAATAAAGAGTGTCTATGGAAAACTTACAGCTAATATCTTACTTAATGGTGAAAGATTTATTTTTTCCCTAAGATATGTAACAAAGCAAAGATGTCTGTTCCTACCACTTATTTAACATTGTACTGGAGGTTCTTGCCAGTGCAGTAAGATAAGAAAAAGGAATAAAAAGCATCCAGATTGGAAAAGAAGAAATAAAATGGTTTATTTGCATATGACATGATAGTCTATGTAGAAAATCTGATGGAGTTTACAAAAAAACCTACTAGAATTAATAAGTGAATTTATTAAGGTTGTAGGATACAAGATCAATATACAAAAATTAATTGTATTTCTATTTATTATCCACAAACAATCAGAAATTGAAACTAAAATACTACTTGGTAGCATCAAAGATGTGAAATATTAAGGAATAATTACCACAAAATATGTGCAAGATCTGTATCCTGAAACTATACAACATTGCTGAAAGAAATTAAAGAGGACCAAAAAAATAAATGAAGTTATATACCATGTTTGTGGAATAGAAGATGTAATTTTGGTAAGATATTAGTTCCTTCCAAATTGATATATTGATTCAATGCAATCTTGATCAAAATCCCAGCAGACTTTTAGAAACTAATTCTAAAATTTGTATGGAAATGCAAAGACCTAGAATAGCAAAATCAATATTGAGAAATAAGAGCTAAGTCAGAGGGCTTAAACTACTTAACTTCAAGATTTACAATAAATCTAGAATAATCAGGACAGTGTGGTATTAGAGTCCAGACAAATAGTTCAATGAATAGAGAGTTCATATCTAGACTCTCATGAATGTGATTGATTTTTAACAAACATGCAAAGACAAAGTGGAGAAAAGACAGTCTTTTCAGCAAATAGTGAGGGACAAGTAGATATCCATGCCAAAATAAAATACAATAAAATAGAAATTTGATTTATATTTCACATGAAATTAAAAATTCAAATTGGATTGTAAATCTACATGTAAATGTAAAACCTAAAACTATAAAACTTCTGGAAGAAAGCACAGGAGAAAATATTTATGATCATGGGTTAGGCAAATATTTCTTAGATATGACACCAAAAGCACAATTCATAGAAGAAACAATTAATACACTGGACTTCCTAAAAATTTAAGAACTTCTCCTCTTTGAACAACTTTGTGAAGAGTGTATAAAAACAATCCCAAACTGAGACAGTATTTACAAATCACATATCTGATCAAAGACTTGTATCCAAAATATATGCACAACTCTCAAAATTCAATAATAAGAAAACAAACAACTGAAATTTTAAAACAGGCAAAAGAGTTGGATGCATGCTTCACCTAAGAGAATTTACTGATGGCAAATAAGCCCCGGCAAATGTTTCTCAAACATCATTAGGGAAATGCAAATCAAAATCATAGTGGGGACAGTGATGTGGCTCAAGTGATGGAACCCACATGGGAAGCCCTGGGTTAGGTTCCCGTGCCTCCTAAAAGAAGATGAGCAGACACAGATAGCCTACAAGGAACAGATGTAGAAAGCAGCCAGTGAGTGCAAACAACGTGGTGGGCGGGGACGGGGGTGGGATAAATAAATAAATCTTAAAAAAAAAAGTGAGATTCTACACGTCTATTAGAATGACTGAAATGAAAAAGACTGATTAACCAAATGTAGGGAAGCATGTGGAGCAACACGAAATGCTCGTAACCTGCTCGTGGCAATGTAAAATGACACAACCACTTTGAAAAGCAGTTTGGTGCTTTCTTAACATGTTTAAGGTACACTTTAATATGACCCCAAAATGCCACTTCTAGATATTTATACCCAAAAGAACTGAAAGCATATGTCCATACAAAAACTTGCACACAAGTGTTCATAACAGCTTTATTTGTAATAGCCCCAAACTGGAAATAACCTAAATGCCATCAACAGGTGCATGGAGAAACAAATCGAGGTGTATTTCCTATAATGGAGTTCTACTCAGCAACAAAAAGGAGTGACAACTGGATAATCTCAAAATGATTGTGCTGAGTGGAAGAAATCATCCACGAAAGAGTACATACAGAAAGGTTCCATTTATTTAAAACTCTGTAAAATGCAAACTAGTGTTTAATAATAGATCACTGGTTGCCTGGAGTTTGTGGGAGAGAGTGATGTAGGGAAGGACTCCAAAGGGGCACAGGGAAACTTTTGGAGGTGATGGGTATGTTTATGACCTTGATTGTCCTGATGGTTTCATGCCTATATACATGTCAAAATTGTAAGCCCTAAAACATGTGTTTATTGTATTGTCAATTATACCTCATAAGGCTATTAAAATTTTATGAAGTGACACATCACGTGGTAGGCAAACCATGTGCCAGGCGGTGTCATAAATGTGTGAAATGCATTCTTCCCTTTAATCCTCAGAACAAACCTATCGGGTGGTCCCGTGATTGTTCCCTTTCACACATGAGAACACTGAGGCTTAGAGAGGCTGTTACATGCCCAAGATACCCAGTAAGTGGCACTCTGACCTTTCACTCTTAACTGTGAATGGAAAAAAGGATTATGTAGAAAGGTGCAATAAATTGCTAGGAGTTCTCAGACCCGTTATCTAGATCCTCATAAGCGTGCGGGGGAAACAGTTCAAACGTTTGTGCCTACCTTACAGAAGGACAAACTGAACTTTAAAAAGATTAACGCGATTTCTACACCGTTTCAAGTTAGGCAGCTATTAGGGCTGGGCATGCAAGCAGCATCCCTCTCCGCCTTCTCTCAGGGCCCGGGCCAGGACTCACAAGCCTTCAAGTGCTGTGGATAGACTTCGCTGCTTTCCAGGTGGCCAAAGATCATGCAAATTGAGTTCCCTGTGTTTACAGAGGTCAGAAACTCCCAACAACTGAGCATCGCAATAGTACCGGGCCCTTCCTTCTGAGATGCGTTCAGGAGGAAGGTAAGACAAGGCATTTATAAGTGTCACAGCGCACACGAATCAACTTAACACCCTTTTCGGTTTACACGTCCAGGGGCTGGAAGCCGCGTCTCGCGCCCCGCTGCCCCTCCCGCGCGATTCCGCGGGGGCGTCGGGGAGGCGGGCCCGGGACGCTCGCTGGCGCTCGGGCGCGGCGCCCCCTACCGGAACCCTGTTCCTCGCCCGGGATCCGGCCTGGCGGCGCGGGGACGCCGGCCCGAGAGCCCGCGAGCGAGCGGGCGGACGGACGCGCCGTGGGGTGCGCTGCCGGGGAGCGGGCGCGCTCTGCCGGGGTAGGTGGGCCGCGGGGGCGCGGCGGGGGCGAGGGCGACGCGCGCGGGCGGAGGCGGGGGGAGGGGCGGTGGGCGAGGGGCGCGCGCGGGGCGGCCGGCGCCGGAGCCGCGCGGGCCGGGGGCCGGGCGGGCGGGGAGCGCGCGCGGCGGGCGCGAGTCATCAATTATGCAAGGCCTCGGGCGGCGCGGGGGGCGGGCGCGGGGCGCGCTCCAAGATGGCGCCCACCGCAGTCCCGCCCGCCGCAGCCTCGGCGCCTCTGCAGTCTGGCCGCGCCTCCCGGGCCCCGCGCTAGGGCTGCCGCTGCCTCCCTCGTCGCCGCTGCCGTAAGTCACCCTAGAGCCCCCGCCCCGGTGCTGCTGCTCGCCCGCGGGGCTTCCCTGCTCGCCTTGGGACCCTTGAGCGGGTCTCGCCCATCTCCAGGCAGGGGCTTTGTCGCAGAGTGCGCGGCGGGGCTCCAGGGACCATCGGGGCTCTGCCCTGCCTGTTTTGGACAGGTGTTTCGAAGTCTTGCTTCCTTCTGCCTTGTTTACCAGGAGGTCCCTCGGGAGAACTGAGGACCACCAGCGCCCACTCCCTAGACGCCCTCGCCGTCCCGGTCTCTCAGCCTCCCGGAGGGGCCCGGGCCTGGCCTCGCACCCCTTCTGCGGTGCACCCCCCGTCCCATCCCATCCCATCCCCTAGGGTCAGGGCAGGGCCGGGGTCCCTCGCTGGTCTCTGCTGGGAAATGCATCGCGGTCAAGATCTTGCCACAGCAGCCCCTCCGCTCGGCCCCCTCCCCCACGTCTTGCTGCATCCTTCTCTCTCATCCGACTCCAGATTGCTCCCAACTGCAGGGCAGCCAGGGGCTCCTGGGTTATTTGGGCAGCCAGGACTCCCCCTGTGCTCTGCTCGGATACGTCCGTCCCCCTCCCAACTGGGGGCTCTGGGCCTGTGTTGGGGCCCCCCAGGACCTGCCTCGGCGGGCTAGGATGCCTGCGTTAGGGAGTACATCACTTTCAGAAGATCCCCCACCCCCACCCCCCAGCTCTACGCCACCCGATGCAGAGCTGTGCCTCTCGTTCTCTCTCTCTTCCCTCCCCCACTTTACCACCAGCAGCAGCACCCTGGGCTTCTTGTTAGCGATGGGGTTTCAGGACTGTTTGTGCCCCTCCTCACCAGTCTTCTCTTGGAATCTTGGGGGACCGCAAAGCCTCTGCATTTGTCCTGAAAGCTTCGCTCCATCCTTTCAATGCCAACGGCAACCACCGGTGGAGACTTGGCAGTTAACTTTCTGGGGGTTAGGGAGGGCTTTCAGACCCCTTTAGGGACCCCAACTTCGAGGTGGGATGAAGTGGGAATCATTTTCAGCCTGACAAGTGTGGTTCTTCACACCATGCATTCCTTCCAACTACTCCACCCTGTGCCCCCTTCTTCACTTACACTGCAGTTTTTTGAAGCATGGGGGAATACATTTTATATCCAGACGTTCCAAGATTCGGCATCAGTGTTCTTCATGAAAGGATGTCATCTGTTTTGGGGAGGGTAGAGAAACTTTGCAGTTGCATCTGGCTAAATTCAAGGAGGGGGAGAAATAATTAGCTTGGAGGGAAAGTGGTTTTTAATGTACAGTGGGCACCTGAGAAGCAGGAATGGAAGCTGGATGTGTGGCTTTGGGGCAGAGGAGAAGCGTGCTTTTTATAACTGTTTTCTCAGGCTGGAGTTGGAGAGTCCTTAGAGAGGTAGCCATGTGTTAGGACTAGGGAATGTTTTAGTTTTCCAAGGGAAGATTTCGGGTGTGGTAGGTTCTTCACTGTCTCCTGATCTCTCTGTACTTCTCTTTTCTCCACGTGCATTAGAACATAGGGGAGAGCTTTTTTTTTTTACCCCTTCACCAAAAAAAAAAAAAAATCACAATTTTTTTTTGTTGTGTAATGCAAATGGCTGGATAACATTAGCATCCCCGGTATCATTCTGGTAGGAATCTCCGGGGAATCAGACTTAGAATGCTGAAAGCTTTATAGCACATTGCCTGTAACCTGGTTCTTGAAATACTGCAGCATTTTTTTTTCTTTGGAACTCATGACCCATAAGGCCTTCACTTCTCCCTGAAGGAGAATTTGATTGCTTGGGGGGGAGGGAGGTAGTGATGATTTGGTGTTCAGTGAGCATTCTCTGTCCTAGAAATTGAGGCTCTCCTTGGCAAGGGCTGTAAGCATGTTCCATGTTCTCTCAACATCTGGTTATGGGTATATATAAATGTGTTGTGCTTCTTAGTGGGCCTGGTGGTGGGTATTGCAAAGCAAATCTTGATGGTGCCGGCCAGTTATTGGTTTCTTGGGTTCAGTTTGAGAAGCTGACTTAATAAGGATTTGGTTTTCATTTGGAGTTTTGTCAACTTTTAACAAAATCTTTGTGGAATTTTATTTTAAATTAATTAAGGGCAATGAAGTGGAATATGCCATATTTAAAAACAAATGATCACACAATTGCTTGTTGCTTCTTTTCTTGGACCCTTAACATTTTTCTCGTGGCCCAGCTTTAGGTGCCCGTTTGGTCTTGCAATAGGGTTGTTTTTTTTTTTTTTGCTGTGGTGCTGAAAGGACAGTTCCCCGACCAGCCCTGCATGAAATGCACGCATGCTGAATGTGATTTGGGGTTTTCTTTGCTTTTATTATCAGCAGGCTTTTCTGTAGATGTGTGCGTGCATGCGCAGCTGGGTTTATACTTGAGGTTGAAGGCCTAGTTATCATATTTTATTACTCCCACATAACTTCATTTTGGCTGTCCTTCATGGAGACAATGTTTTATAGGCAGCAACAGATCCATATGTAAGTCTTAAGTGCATTTTGCTGACTGCACTAATCAGCATATTTTAGTCATTTCAAATAGCAGAAAAAGTGTTAATGTTAAGGGAATTTGGATCCACAAGAAGTAATTGTTAAGTTCAGCTACATCAGTAGGGCATCTTCCCTGGGGTGATTTGCACAGTGAGCTGCGAAAGGGGCTCAACACAGCAGAGGCCCGTGTGTGATCCATTATGTTGCTAAAGTAGATTTGTCAAAAAGTGTATTTTCAAATCACCGACTAGGAAGGGGCCATAAAATTTAGCTCTTACAGTCTCCCATCCAGGATAGGAATCCCCTTTATGGGAGACCTCTACTTTGAATACTTCTCTTGGTAGGGAACCCACTAACACATAAGGCAGCTCATTTCATTTGGTCTCCACTGTAATTCATGCACTTTGATCTCATTGAAAAGGGAATATATATAAAGTTAAAAGACATATACATTGGGACTACTATATCATGGGCAAATGTCGTTCTTGTGCTAGTTAACCAAGAAAAGATTGAGAATCAAGGTTCTATAAAGAAACCCACACCTGCCTGAAAAGAATACAAAAATAGAGATATACCCATCTAAATCAAAAAAACATTCCCTGAATGGAAAAAAAAAAATCTTTAATGTGCTGACATTATGTAACAAGTTTTCTGGAAGGCACATGCATGGATTAATGAATATTTTATTCCTATAGACTATATCCAAGAAGAAAAATAAATGCACACTACATAGAATATATTAAAAGATGTTAAAAACATGAAGTTTATTGAAAGTGAGATAAGTTATTATTATAAAAATGATACATACTTAATGCAAAAAATTTTAATATATGTAAAAACAGAGAAAAAAAGTCATACTTAAATCTTAGTATCTTTTTAAAATGAACAGAAAGAAAAAAATCATTCTTAGTCTTACCATCCTAAGTAAATCTGTTGGTCGTGTTTTATTTTATATCTTGTTCTTTTTCTCCCCCATAGAGAGGGCAAGAATATTTGCAGCAAGTTACTCAGAGTATTTTTAAACTGAGCCTTTTAAACCCTTAAATTCATAGTCCACTAGTCATTTAAGGTCTTAAACACTAGATAGTTGTATTTCAATTTACTTTTTTTCTTAATCCTTTAAAAACATCCCTCAAACAATTATTTTAATGTAAAAGAATTCATTCATGCAAAGTCTCTTCATTTAAATTTAACAACTTAATATTGGAATAAAGAAACATTTTTGCAATCAATGAATTGCACATAGTCTCACTCTGCCCCTACTATGTGTAAGGCATTGTACTGGATGCTGATGCTTCTTTTAAATGGCAAGAACCACTTAAAAAATAATACCATACTAAAAAAACTATAACTATTAAAGTGTTAAAGAAAGGAAACGGAACCTTCACCCTTTAGATTTATTAATTGCTGTTAGGTTTGTGGCAAGCAGACTGTTAGATCTAGCCCAGTGACTTAACCCCAAAAAAGAATAGTTTTTATAGAATAGGAAGTAAGTCCTGAGAATAAAGACAAAGAAGAAGGCTTCTGGAGGATTTTTCTCAGTTGCTTTGTGAAGTTATAGAGATAGAACCAGGACACACAGTTAAGTGCTGTTTTAGGAATTAGGATGAATTAAAGACCCAAGAACCTTGTCATATTACATCAGTGAGAAGAAAGAGCCAGAAGCCATGTGTGCTTTGGAGTCAGACAAAACTAGGTTCAAATCCTGACTTTGTTACTTTTATTAGCTTTCTGACCTTGAGCAAGTTATTTAACCTTTCTGAGCTTTGGTGTTCTCATCTGTAAACGTAGGAATAATAACACTAACCTTGCATGGTGTTTGTGCGGATTAGATGAAATCTCTGTTTCCTTATGGCTTCTGATACAGAGATTTCAGTGTGTATTAGCTCCTTTCCCTCTAGAGATTTAGCAGCCTAGTGTGTATTTATACGTGTATTTGATATATATGTACTGTATTAAATTTCAGTAGTCTGAAAAACAGATGGTTGCTTTATCTTTAGTCTATGGATAGATATCTTTACCTCTATCCTTAGAGGATAGAATCTACAGGTACCCTGACCTGGATGGCTCTCCTAGTCTAGAAGGAGAAAAGTTTTATTGTATAGTTGTTGTGCTGGCCTCTACCACCACAGTACAAAGTAACTCTTTCTTCTTTCATTCTCACTTTAGGCTAGAATAGGATTCTTTACCAGAAAGAAACATTTTGGTACTCGCCAACTAGTAGGCAACTGGGTTGTTTTTAGCTTCAGCTGGAATCTGAAGGTGGAATGGGCCTAAAGGCTGAGGCTTGCCTCTATTCTTAATTAAGCTGGATTTTTGAATTATGGTGAGTGATTATACAAATTTGGAGCTGTGCTTGTCTTCAGCACCATTCTAGATTTTCTCATTATTTAATTTTGATCTCCTTCATTTGAATGGATAGATTTAGGTCACATAGGTGACTGTCTACCTTTGGTAATGACTATTCCTAATTCATTTATTTACAGAACCTTTTTTATCCTTTTATCAGTTGATTGATTAAGTTAAGTAAGGCAAATGTTACTCTACCCATTTTACAGCTCAGGTAACTGAGTATCCGAGAGCTTAGCTGAATAATCCTGGGCCACAGGACTTTAAAATGGTGGAGTGGAAACTGGTACCAGGTTAGTTGACTCATGCTTCACGATCTTTTCCATTAAATGGTGTTATATTCTGGTGTTCATATGACCAAGTAATGTGAACAATTTTGGTTTTATTTTAAGAAATTATCATTATCCTAGGGAGCTAAACATATCTTAGTGAGTGGGCATAGTAGAAGATTCTGGGATAGGCAGAGGGAGGGCAAAAGTGCCTTTGAAGGAAAGCAGTTTGGAAGCAGGAAGGATAAGGGGAAATGAATAGAAGATGTATCAATAAACAAAATATGGATGAGAATAGAAAGCAGTAAAGGAACACACTTGTTTTCCTTCTGCAGCTATCCTAACAACTCTTTTAAAGGTTATCTTGTCTTGGTATCTGATCATTTTCTCCATTTCTCTTGCACATAAATATTCACACTTGGATGCTCCTAAATAGTCTCACATTGCCAATATAAGGTCATAACAGGACCATAGGGTTATTATGCCATTATTACCTGGATTTCTTTATCACCTGCATTATCACCTCTGAAGGACTGAAAGGACCAAAGGACTTGGTGAAGAATAGAGAATCCTGGGCATGGTGCTGGGAGGGTTATGTGAGTTGGAACTGAAATTATGGGAGCCTTTTTGGCCCACAAGAACAAGGTGAAAGAGGTTAGTAGGTAAGATTTTCCTTAAGATTATCTGGTACCTATGGATGTGCCATACTGAGGAGTGTAGAATGAAATAAAAGTTGGGATTCTGAGAGGGTCACAGAGGTACTCTGTTGGGAACTGAGGCCCCTGGAAGCTGTTGGTTGGGGTGGGAAGACTAAAATGTGAGATGCAGAGGTTTGGAGCTCTTTCATACTCACTCTTGGTGGTAGGAAGAGGCATCCTGTGTTCACTGGACTTGTCCCAGGATCTGCAAATGGAAACCACTGAAGACCCTTAGATTACATATTAACAGGCTCCTTTCATGTTCAGTTGATTAGCGTGGCTTTTATGCTATAAAATCTTTTGAGTTCCTGGGGAATAAGAACATTAGAGAGTGTAGTGAATGCTTATTTTTCCAGGGGTGGATTATCAAAGGTGTGTGTTATCAATGTCATTAATTTTTCTTTGTTTTCCTACATTTTGGGTATTTAACTGTTAGCATTTCCATCAGAGAGTGAACTTGGGAAGGGAGAAAAAGTCAAAATTAAAATGTTTCTTTCAATTTTTAGATAACGATTGATAAAGGAAGAGATCACAACTATTTTATCAATGAAAATGTAGTTCATCTATTTGTTTCTTTCCTTATTTTAATAGTATACATGAAGGCTGAGTCTCCACATGCTTAGCATCTACTGGAGGTTATGAAATAGCATTTTTCCATTGGAGTAACAACCCTAAACAAAAAAGCTCAATTTATTATATGGTTAGTATCTTGTTTCAGGAGGAATTTTTAAATTAAGGATAATGCAGCAGGCTTTTTCTTCACATTCACTATTGTCTTTTGTCTAGCAAGAAGCTGAATACAATTCTTTTAAATGAAAACTAATTGATGCATTATTATTAAGTTGCATAGAAAAATTGAGCAGGTTGCAAATGAGACTGGGAGAGCTTTCTTCTCAGAGGTCAGAATACCTAGAAATCTCATTCACTACAGAATTCTCAATTGGATTTCCTAAGACTTTGGTGGAGACTAAAGAGACAAAATGCCTTGTTTCTAGGAAAGATGGCTTGCAGATAAAGAACCTTTTAATTGTGATAGAGACGAAAGTGTTGGGAATATGAGTAATCATCAGAGAGGGAGGGGGAGAGAAAGTGAAAGAACGTCGGCAGTGAATTTGGACATGGGAGTTTGGATATGAAACTGGGGAATTGCTCAAATACTAAGAAAAACGCATTTTCTCCTCTCTAAAGACTCCTTCGAATAGATTTATGTGTACTGCCAAACAAGAGAAATCCTGATCTTTTGGATAGGGCACAGACCTGCACAAGGGTTTTTGGTTTTTTGTGTTTTTAAAAAAATTTTATCCCTAATTATGCTAGAAATTTACTGCAGATTGCTTTCTTTATCTGGTGTCTGCATTAGGAAAACATTGATAATATTTTCTTGCCATATGGAAAAAATTTTAAGACATATTCTTAAATGTTTTATTTCTCCTTGGTTTTAATTTAATTTAAAAGCGTTTTCTCGAAAGACTTGGTTGAGGGTATCTTTTCCATTCTATGCTTTAAAATACATCTTTTACATTTATTTGTTTGAATAGTTAACAGGAACACAGGGTTTAAAAATCATTAAGGCAACCACTTTGACCAATTTCTTTAGTATCTTTTTCTGTATTTATGTATGAGCATATACAATTCTCCCTTCCTCCAACAGATCATTCCATTGTAATTTTAATGAGGGCTATTTAAATAGTTTCAGGATTTGAACTCTCATTCTAGAGCATTTTAGATCAATTAATTGCCTTTGCCCTTATGATTTACATAATCCCTCCATGTTCTATTTTTTTTTTTTGTCACTGAAATTTATGTAATAATGTCTTGGTTTATTTAATGTAAAAAGTTAGTTTGGGCCAAAGCAGTCATTTCCTATTAACTCCATTGCTTTTTTGGGTTTCCATTAGAGAATTATCTATGAAAAATAAAAATATATAGAGAGAAGTACCATTAAGAAGTATTGGCCCATCGCTTTCTCTGAGGAACTATAAATCACCTGTCCTGACCACACCAATTGACAAATATTCAGTGAGTAGCAACTAAGGATGAGGTGTTGAGACAAGTGTTGACAGATACACAAAAGCCTTGTTTGGTGAAATATAAACACAAAACTGTTAAGTAAATAAAAGGTTTTTATAATGGTTCATGATAACAACTGAAAAGGGTTTAATTGTCAAATGAATAGTATAGATAATAAGCAATTTTTTAGAAAAGAGAGAACTTCAAGGACCTATAATCAGAGACAGATTAATATTAATAGAACAAGGATCATTTGAGCTGGGCTTTACAGAGTAGGTAGGTATAACGATGTGAGCCAAAGTGAGGAGGTGAGAATGTACAAAGTGTATTTGGGGAACAGTGAACAAACTAGTGTAACTGCAGTGGAATCCCCCAGTGGCAGATAAGGCTGCAACGATAGGGTAGACTTGTCTTTCTGCAATTGCATTTATTGCTACAGACAATGGAGAACATAAATTTTTGAGGGCATACAGAATGACACATGATCGAAGTCATCCTATAGTGTTTTCGGAAGATTGGGCAGCAGTGTATAGAATGGAATGGAGAAAGGAATGGCATTCAGTTAGTTGGCTATTGATTTGGCTTAGCTGTATGGGTGGCAAAGGCTTGAACTAGGGTAGTGGTGATGAGATGAAAAGAAAAGTAAAATGCTGAATGTGTGTCATATGATTATGCATGTTTAAGTAACATTTTTCTACTGCAAGAAACAGTTAATGCAATAGTTTATAAAAAGAATCAATAGGACTTGATGAATGATTTCATAGGGGTACAGAAGGGTGAGAATAAAGATTCTTCTGTTTTCAAGTTTTGAAATAGATTATCTCCTATTTAAAAAATCTGGAGAGGTATGTTCTTTGGTGCATGTTGGCAGTCTAGTCCAAATTGGCAAACTCATTATTCCTGTTTTCCTAATCCGTTCTCTGCAGAGGGTTCTTCCCTTGTGCTTCTAATGTTTGTTTAATTAATTAATTTTAAGGAATGCCTAAATCTTCTGGATACCTCTATTCTCTATGCTCTCAGTGATAAAGATTACTTAATCTTTGCTTTCTGGGTCTCTACCCTTAGACCCTTTTCTTATTTTGACCCTTTCTTTCTATCCAGTTATAGATACTTAACTCGTGGGCTTTCTCCTTGATATTTTCAACTAACCTTTAATTTGATAGATAAAGAAATAAGAACCATGCACCTTTTCTTAGACCTGGTAACTGACTGACTGTCCTGTCCTTACTTAAACTCAATGAATTTCTTCTTTGATGATTTCCTTATATTCCATGTGCTTCATTAGAATCATACTATTTAAAATTGCAGGCTGAATTAAAGGTAGCATCTGAGAGGATTCTAATGGGTAGAAGTAGAAGGAAAGAGAAAAAGGCCCTATTAGTATTGTTGCTTTCTATTTCGGTTACTGAAACTTGGACTCTAGGTATAAAATGTCAAACTTGACTTGCATGAACTTCCTTGGTATAGTGTGATAAGAGTCAGTGGCCAGCGAGCCCTAATGAGGAACTTTGCAGTTTCAGTGTACAGTCGTAATTTAGAGCTGAGCTCAGGGAACTTGGGTTCTGTCTGGCTTTTCTAGTCAGCAAATACCTTTGAATAAAATAATAAGTAAACAGGGGTTAGAACATCAGGGCATGTATATGCAAAATAGCAGAATACACTTAGAAACACATCAGAAATGTAATTCAATGAAATGAAAAACCTCATTTAATTTGTTAAAATTATTTTCCTTCTTGTCACTCAAGTTATTGAGTTCTTGCAAATTCCATTACCACAGTTTGCTCTCAGACTGTTGGCAGCAGTCCCCATGGTTTGCTGTAGAACCAGTAGAGCAGGCAGAGTTCATGTGCAAGATGTCAATAAATTTAGCACTCTATTTAGGGATGCAAAGCATCCTTACAGTAATTCTATTAGGAGACTCTCTGTGCAGTCACATTGTAAACTTGTACCTGCCTCCTGGTTTGAATGCCCAAAATAACGGTGGTTAAGAACTGTTAGGCAAGAGCCCTTGGGAAGGTATTCTTAAGGTAGCCTGAGAAGAGGAAAGTCCATAAAGACCACTTAACCACTTAACTGAAAGATGGAAATCTGTTTTATTAATCTGGATATTCTAGTGTAAGTAATATTTTAGTAGATTATATTATAGGTTTTTTCCTTTTTTTTTTTTTTTCACTTTCCTTATGTTTGTAATATTTCTTCTTCTGTGTCTCTAAAAAAGATAGGAGCAGGGGAAAGGTTGTAAAACCCAAGAAAGGTTTTACTAAATGCACAGATTGCATGATTTAAGGGTAGTGGGGAAACAAAGTAGAATGAGCATATGAGGCTTTTTTTTTTTTGGCTCATACAAGGAACGTCAGCCATCAGTGCCCAAAGCAGGTAAGACTTCTTTTATTTTGGTATCTGAATATAAATTCTTGACTAGAAATTGCTCAAAAGCTTTATAGGTTAAATAAATTAAATCCGTGTTTGTCTTTGTGTGATGATTTTATATCAAAGACTTGCTGTTAATTAGATCTGAGTGTTTTCCATCTTTAATTATAATTAGATTATATCCAGCTGGACTGTTGGGGGCTGATATTTGTTCCGAGCCTCATGCTCTTTCTTGACCATTAATAAATCTTTGGTTTATATTGCCTCTTGTGGGTTGTAGGAGTTACCTTGTCTTCACCTCCCACTCTTCCGTAGGCTACCTTGCTGGTTCCAGTGGTCAGATGGAGCAATTATAGAGCAATTATACAGAGGAATGGAACTTACCTACCCTGCTTGGGCTGTGCTTGAGAGCCCCACCTTTGCCCAGGTGCTTATACAAAGGTTGTTTTTTTTTTTTTTAGAGCAGTACATTTATCACTCAGTGCAATCTACTTCAAAATATCAAGAAAAAAAACAAGCATCCCTAGAAAATAAGGAAAGTGTCTATATCACCTTACTAGCCAGTTTCCAGAATCATTAGCTCTTCATATGCATTGTTTCTGTTTGTAGGTGTTATATTGTCAGCTCCTTCCACTTGTTTTTTTCCTTCGTGGTTTAATCAGAATCTAGTAAGAACTCTTATTTGTGGGAATTGAATATTGACTTTTGGGATATAATAAAAATCTATTGAATCTATCGGATTAAAACTGTGGGTGCTAGGTCAAATTCTGGGCAAGAAGATATCTGATGTCTACGTGGGTAAAACTTAGACATCAGAATCTCTGCATTCTAGTTGTGGCTTTGGTCCATTACACAGTGCCCCTGGCACAGTGTCCCTATAGCCAAATAGGTTATTATTTACTTTACAAGAATAAGTTCAACAGAATTAATATTTGAAAAGCCTTTGAAAGTCTAGTCTATGACTGGCAAGTATATAATTTTTCTTTTAAAAATTATTAACATATTTGGTTATTTTTTCTTTCATCATTTTTTTCTGTTTTAATACAATTTTAAAAATTAGAGTAGTTTTAGGTTTATAGAAAAACCATGTATAAAATGCAGAGTTCCCGTATACTACCCAGTTATTAATACCTTGCATTAGCGTGGTACATTTGTTACAACTGATGATAGAACATTTTTATAATTGCACTATTAACTATTAACTAGTCCATGGTTTTTATTGGGGTTCTTTGTATGGTACAGTCCTATGTTTTTCTGTCTGTAATTTTATTCTAGTAGCATATATACAACCTAAAGTTTCCCCTTTTAACCACATTCAAATATATAATTCATTGTTGTTAAGTACATTCACAATGTTGTGCTACCATCACCACTATTGATTACTAAAACTTTTCCATCAACTCAAATAGAAATTCTGTACAATTTAAGCATTAAGTCCCCATTACCTAAGCCGACTCGAGACCCCATCGATGTAACTTATATTCTGACTCCATGCATTTGCTTATTCTAATTATTTCATATCAGTGAGATCATGCCATATGTGTCCTTTTGTGCTTGGCTTATTTCACTCAACATGATATCTTCAAGGTTCATCTATGTTGTTGCATGAATCAAAACGTCATTCCTTTTTATTGTTGACTAATATGCCATTGTATGTATATACCACATTTTGTTTATTCATTCATTGGTTCATGGACACTTGAATTGCTCCTGTCTCTTGGCAGTTATGAATAATGCCACTATGAACATTGATAGCAAATATCAGTTTGAGTATTGCTTTCAATTCTTTTGGGTATATACCTAGAAGTGGGATTGCTGGGTCATATAGTAATTCTATACCTAATTTTCTGAGGAACTCTCCAAACAGTCTTCCACAGTAGCTCTACACAGAAGCTATACTCACCAACATAAATGACTGTTCCTGTTTCACCACATCCTCTCCAACACTTGTAATTTCTTCTTCTTTTTTTTTTAATAGTAGCCATTTTGGTGGGTGTGAAATGGTGTTTCATCGTGATTTTGACTTGCATTTCCCTAATAGCTAATGATGTTAAGCTTCTTTTCTTGTGCTTTTTGACCCTTTGCTTATCTTCTTTGGAGAAATGTCTATTCAAGTCTTTAGCCCAGTTTTAAATTGGGTTGTTTGTCTTTTTATTATTGAGTTGTAGGATTTCTTTATATATTCTGGATATTAAACCCTTATCAGATATGGGTTTCCAAGTGTTTTCTATTGTTTAGGTTGTCTTTTTACTTTCATGATAAAGTTCTTTGCTACACAAAAGTTTTTAGTTTTGATGAGGTACCATTTATCTATTATTCTTTTGTTGCTTGTGCTTTGGGTGTCTAAGAAGCCATTGCCTAATACAGTGTTCTGAAGATGCTTCCCTATGTTTTCTTCTGTGAATTTTATTGTTCTGGTTCTCATATTTAAACCTATTTTTAGTTTATTTTTGTATAGGTCTAAAGTAGGGGTCCTCCTTTTTTTGAATATGGTGATCCAGTTTTGTCAGCACCATTGCTGAAGACTCTGTTTATTCTCAATTGAGTGGACTTGGAATTTGTCCATTTCATGTAGGTCATCTAATTTGTTGGTATATAGTTGCTCATAGTATCCTCTGATAGTCCTTTTTATTTCTGCAGGGTAGGTGGTAATGTCCCCCTTTTCATTTCTGATTTTAGTTACTTGTGCCCTCTCTCTTTTTTTCTTTGTCAGTCTAGCTAAAGGTTTGTTTATTTTATTGATCATTTCAAATAACCAAACTTTTGGTTTTCTTGATTCTGTTGTTTTTTAAATTCTCTATTTCATTTATTTCCACTCTAATTTTTGTTATTTCCTCATTTCTACTCAGTGGGTTTAGTTTGCTCTTCTTCTTCTATATCCTTAAAGTTAAGTCTCTCATTTGAGATCTTCTTTTTTAATGTAAACATTTAGAGCTATAAATTACTGCCTCAGCAGTACCTTTTCTCTATCCCATATGTTTTGGTTTGTTGTGTTTCCTTTTCATTCATCTCAAGACATTTCCTAATTTTCCTTGTGATTTATTCTTTGACCCATTGATTGTTTAATAGTACATTGTTTAATTTTTCATGTATTTGTGAATTTTCTATTTTCCCCCTGTTATTGATCTCTAGCTTCATTCCACTGTGGTCTGAGAAGATGCATTGTATGATTTCAATATTTTTGAATTTATTAAGATTTGGTTTGTGACCTAGTACATGGTGTCTCTTGGAGAATGATCCATGTGTATTAGAGAAGAATGTATGTTCTCTTGCTATTGGGTGAAATGTTCTATATATGTCTGTTAGGACCAACTCATTTAGAGTATCGCTCAAGTCTTCTTTTTTTTTTTTTTTTTTAAGATTTATTTATTTATTTAATTCCCCCCCTCTCCCCCAGTTGTCTGTTCTCTGTGTATATTTGCTGCGTCTTGTTTCTTTGCCCACTTCTGTTGTCGTCAGCGGCACAGGAAGTGTGGGCGGTGCCATTCCTGGGCAGGTTGCACTTTCTTTCGTGCTGGGCGGCTCTCCTTTCGGGGCGCTTGCACTCCTTGCGCTTGGGGCTCCCCTACGCGGGGGACACCCCTGCGTGGCACGGCACTCCTTGCGCGCATCAGTGCTGCTCATGGGCCAGCTCCACACGGGTCAAGGAGGCCCGGGGTTTGAACCGCGGACCTCCCATGTGGTAGACGGACACCCTAACCACTGGGCCAAGTCTGTTTCCCATCTATTTTTTTTTATTGATCTTTTCTCTACATGTTCTATCCATTGTTGAAAGTGGTATATTGAAATCTTCTACTATTAATGTAGAATTGTCTATTTTCCCCTTCAAATCCTTCAATATTTGCTTCATATATTTTGGGACTCTACTGTTATGTGCATGTATATGTATAATTGTTATGTCTTCTTGTTGAATTGACCCCTTTATCCATATATAATGACATTCCTTGTCCCTTATAACAATTTTTAATTTAAAGTCTATTTTATCTGATATTAAAATATCTACCTCAGCTCTCTTTTGGTTACTACTTGTATGGTATACATATTTTTCCATCCTTTCACTTTCAACCTATA
Source organism: Dasypus novemcinctus (assembly GCF_030445035.2). Classification (NCBI taxonomy): domain Eukaryota; kingdom Metazoa; phylum Chordata; class Mammalia; order Cingulata; family Dasypodidae; genus Dasypus; species Dasypus novemcinctus. The sequence goes on along the minus strand of NC_080684.1, from coordinate 34,688,079 downwards.
TGACAATTTGAAGCTTTTGTGAATCCCAGTAAAGATCATGCTCTTGGAGTTAATCCATTCTGATGAGTATAGGACCCTTTGATTGGATTGAATTCATTTGGGGGCCTTTGATTGGACTAATTCAGCGAGGCATGATCCAGGGTGGGTCTCTTGCTGGAAGCCTGTATACATTGGAGAAACACACAAGAGACACAGAGAAAGAGAGCTGCTATTTTACTCTGCATGTGAGAAAGAACTCCAGGATCACCTGCCGCTACAGAAACACAGAGAAACTCCTAGAGGCTGCGAGAGAAGCCAGAAGCTGGAATCAGGGGAGCAGCCTGAAGCTGAAGAAACTTAGCCTGGGGAGATGAGCCATATGCCTGATCACCTACATCTGAGCTCAGGGAGAATGTGAGCCTGACTGAGAAAGCAGAGTCTGACAGCTCTTTTGCCTTGCCACATGGAAGGAGTCAGGATCTGCCAGGAGCTATCTTTTGATGAGACAGCATCTCTGATGATGCCTTGATTTGGGGATTTTCACAGCCTCGGAGCTGTAAGATTTTTACTCTAATAAATTCCCATTGTAAAAGACAACTCATTTCTGGTATTTTTTTGTATTGGCAGCCTTTGGCAAACTAAAACAACTGACTTTTGCCTTTAAATTTAAGGCGAGTCTCTTGTAACAGCATATGGTTAGGCCATACTTTTTTATCCATTCTGCCCATCTCTGACTTTTGACTGGAGAGTTTAATCCATTCACATTTTAAGTAACTACTGACAAGACAGTACTTTTCTTCTCTCATTTTGCATGTGTGTCTTTTAAATCTTATACCTTTTTTTGACCCTCAGTTCTTCTGTTAATTCTTACTTTCATATTTGTTTGGTGTTATTTTGTATTGAACTATTTTAAGTCCCTTCTCATTTTTTCCTAAATATATTTTTCATATTTTTTCTTTGTGGTTACCATGGGTGGTAAAACTTAACATCCTAAAGCTATAACAGTCATGTTTGATTTGATACCACCTGTTGTGGTTTAATGCTGTTTGTACCTCAGAAAAACCGGTTCTTAAATCTAATCCATTCCTGTCGGTATAAAACCCTTGCAGTGAGGACCTTTTGTTGAGGCTACTTCAGTTAAAGTGTGACCTACCTCATTTAGGATGGGACTTAGTCCTATTATTGGTGTCCTTTATAAGTGAAATAAACATATAGAGAGAGATAGGGAGGAGAGAGAGAAAGCCACAGCAGCTTGAGGCTGAAAGCAACGATACCTGGAAGAGAAGGGGCAGACCAGGAGATGTCGTCATGTGCCTTGGCATGTGACAAAGGAGCCAAGGATTGCCACTAGCTGGTCTTTGGGAAGAAAGCATCGCCTTGATTTGGACATTTTCTCAGCCTAAAACTGTAAGCTAATAAATTCCCATGTTTAAACTCGACTCATTTCATGATATTTGCTTTGAACAACCTAGGAAACTAAAACAGGTTTTGGTACCAGGAGAGTAGGGTATTGTTATTAGAAATACCAAAAATGTGGACATGGCTTTGGAATTGTGTAATGGGGATCAGCTGGAAGAATTGTGGGCTGTTTGATAGAGAAGGCTTAAAATGCTTTGAAGAAACTATTGGTAGAAATAGGAATGCTAAAGCTACTTCCAATGAGTCTTTGGACAGAAATGATGAATTTATTATTGGAAATTGGAAGGAAGGTGATCCTTGTTTTGAAGTTGCAGAGAACTTGGCAAAATTTTGTTCTGATGTCAGATGGAAGGCAGACTTCGAAGCGATGAGCTTGAATATTTAGCTGAGGAGATTTCCAACTATTTAGAAAGTACAGCTTGCTTTCTCCTTGCAGCTTATACTAAAATGTAAGTGGAAGGGAGTAAGCTCAGAATGGAACTCCTGGTCACAAAAGGGAAAAACGGAAATTGGTGGTTTGGAAAAATCTGAGCCTCCAGAAAGTGACTCTCCAGAGAATAGTGCTGTGAGGTTTTAACTGAACGTGGATCCAGTCAGCCATTTCAGTGCAAGGCAGGATTGGAGGTGCACTTATCCAGGAAGGATCTACGGAAAGTTCTTTTGTCTGATAGTTTCAACCCCTGTGTACTGCATACAAAACTGATAAGTTTTTTTTTGCAAGATCTGTATGATTGGAACCGCTTACCAGACTTGACTAAAAGGGACAGACTGAAGGAAAAATTACTTTATGGGCAAGACCACTGAATCTAAGGTCTGGACCAAAGGCATTTTGGGCCAAGAAACAGACCTACCTGTGTGTGTGGAAAAGGTGAATATGCCCTGGCACTTGGAGAGGGCAGACTTAATACCTCGTTATTCAGGAAATATGCTATCACCCCAGGTTTCTCAGAAGCATGGAGTGTTGAGGAGAGTCTGGCCACCACCCTGTTGCTTGTCGAGAGTGGAGCCTAGAGTCAGGCTGCCACCCTGATGCTTGAACGGTGGAGCCTAGAGCCTGGTCTCCATTCTGATGTTTGCAGAGGGCAGAACCTTCTGTGTTAGGGCAGAGCATGGCCACTGTGTAAGCATTTGAGAGGGTTGGGGCTGCCACTTCATTGGAGGACAAAATATCGTTTCATAGATACTCTCGGACCTTGAAATCTAATGGGGTATTTTCTGAAGGGCTTCAGAATTGTTTGGAACCTGTTCAAGCTGTTTTCCTTCCAATATCTTCCTATGGGAATGGGAATATTTATCCTATGCCTGTCTCTCCATTGTATATTGGAAGCAGATAACTTGTTCTCTAGGTTTCACAGGTCCATATACAGAGGCCAGGACCTAACTGATTTTGATGAGACTTTGTCCTTATAACTTCTGAAATGATAGAAGGCTTTTGGGATATTGTGATGGAATGAACGTATTTTGCATATAGAAGGAACATATCTTTTTGAGATCCAGAGGATGGAATGTGATGGTTTGAAGCTGTATATACCCCAGAGAAACATGTTTTTAAATCCATTTCATTCCTGTGGGTGTAAAACCATTGTAAGTGGGACCTTTTGTTGAGGCTGCTTCAGTTAAGGTGTGACCCACTTCATTTAGAATGGGTCTTAATCCTATTACTGAAGTCCTTTATAAATGGAATGAAAACTATTACTGGGGTCCTTTATAAGTGGCATGAATACAGAGAAGAGAGCAAGAAACTGAAAGCAACAAAACTTGGAAGAGAAGGGAGAGATAAGCAGACCACCGTATGCCTTGCCATGTGGAGCCTAAGGTCACAGGCAGCTGGTCTTTGGGAGGAACACATTGCCTTGATGATGTCTTGATTTGGACATTTCCTCAACCTTAAAACTGTAAGCTAATAAATTTCCATTTTTTAAACTCAACCCATTTCATGTTATTTGATTTGAACAGCTTGGGAAACTAAAACACCAACTTATATTCAATAGTATACACATACACTGGTCCTCTATCCCTCTGTCCCCCCACCTTTTTTTTCTTTTGTACTTGTTACAAATTATATCTTCGTACATTGTATGTCCAAAATCATAGATTTATCATTGCTTTTTATGTATTTGCATTTTAGCACCTATAAGAAGTAAAACAACGCAATAGTACTAGCATTTATAATTATCAATATGGTTACCATTACTGGATGTCTTTATTTATGCTGCTTTGATCTTCTGTCTAGTGTGCTTTCCTTTCAGTCTGAAGAACTCCCTTTAGCATTGTTTACAGGGCAGTCTAGTAGTAATGAATTCCCTCAGCTTTTGTTTGTCTGTAAATATCTTTATCTCTCCCTCACATTTGAAAGAAAGTCTTGCCAGATAAAATTTTTTGTTTTGCAATTGTTTTCTTTCAGCACTTTAAATATCCTGTGCCACTGCCTTCTTGCTTCCATGGTAGCTGATGAGAAATAAGCACTTAATCTAATTGGGATTCCTTTGTATATAACTTGTTGCTTTCCTCTTGCTGTTTTCAGAACTCTCTCCTTGTCCTTGGCATTGGACAATTTGGTTACTACCTGTCTGGGCCTGGCTCTTTTTGGGTTCATCCTAATTGGGGTTCATTGGGCTTCTGGAATGTGTATATTCATGCCTTTCATTAAATTTGGGAAGTTTTCTGCCATTATTTCTTTGAATATTCCTTCTGCCCCTATCTCTCTCTTCTTTTTGGCACTCTCATAATGCATATTGATGGTGTCCCATAGGTCTCTTAGGCTCTGTTTGTTCTTTTTCCTCTCTGACCCTCAGCCTAAATCATTTTACTTGTCTTGTCTTTGAAGTCACAGTCTTTCTTCTGCCACCTCCAATCTGCTTTTGAAGCTGTCTAGGGAATTTTATTTCAGTTATTGTGTTCTTCAACTCTAGTATTTCTGTTTGGTCTTATTAAGAATCACAAAGAGATTCCCATATTTTTAATCTGTTGTTTCTCTCATATTGTCAGTTCTTTCTCTTTGTTTTTCTTTTTCTTCTTGGGCATATTGAGGATCATTTTTTTAAAGTTTTTGTCCGGTAAGTCCAGTAAGTTTCATTGGTGGTTTCTAGATTTGGAGTTTGTTCCTTTGGATGGGCCATCATTTTCTGTCTCTTTGTTTGCCTTGGAATCTTTTGTTGCACATTGTACATTTTAATATTTTTAAATGTTAGCCCTGGGATTTTAGGCTCTACCTGTTTGTTCCTTAAGTTTGTATTCAGCTAGTGATATGACAGAGTTTTTCTTGAAAGCCGGGAGATAATCAAAACAAACCAAAGCAAAAAGCACTGTCTGCAAATTGGCTCTGCTTTGGCTGACTATCTCCTTCAGAACTTAGCCCGCCTATCAAGAAGATCATCCTGAGGCAAGTGTGAATTTGAGGGTCCTCTCTGTGTTGTCTAAGCCTGTGGGGAGGCTCCGAGCCTGCTTTTTTCCCTGGCTTATGCTTACTAAAGGCTTTAGGAATGCCATCTGTACAGATTACCAGAGTTGAAGTGAATGCCCCCTCTACTGCTTTTGAAATAGATTTTCTCTTCCTTCTGGATGCTCTCCTGGGGGACTTGATGCAGGCATCCTTTGTCCCAGGCTTCTTCAAATTAATGGTTCTTCACATCGTCCTAGCTGTCTGCAAGCTGCCCTCCAGGAGGACTAGCCCAACCAGATTCCGGGCTCAGTCTCTCAGACTTCCACCTGATAGAGTCTCTCAGACTTCACCTGATAGATTGGCACTAGCATACCTGTACTCCAGCATGCACACGGGGGCCATTCTATCCCTCTGAAACAGGGACCTACAATGGGAGTTCAAGCTGGCTCCACCGCACCTTGTGGAGGAGATGGGGGAGGGGCCTGAAAGAGCGCCAGGAGCTTTGGCTACACTTTTTTTTTTTTTAAGATTTATTTTATTATTTAATTTCCCCCCATCCCCTGGTTGTCTGTTCTTGGTGTCTATTTGCTGCGTCTTGTTTCTTTGTCCGCTTCTGTTGTCGTCAGCGGCACGGGAAGTGTGGGCGGCGCCATTCCTGGGCAGGCTGCTCTTTCTTTTCACGCTGGGCGGCTCTCCTCACGGGCGCACTCCTTGCGCGTGGGGCTCCCCCACGCGGGGGACACCCTTGCGTGGCAGGGCACTCCTTGCACGCATCAGCACTGCACATGGGCCAGCTCCACACGGGTCAAGGAGGCCCGGGGTTTGAACCGCGGACCTCCCATATGGTAGACGGACGCCCTAACCACTGGGCCAAAGTCCGTTTCCCATGTCTACACTTTTTAAAAAAGATTTATTTATTTCTCTCCCCTACCCCTCGTTGTCTGCTGTCTGTGTCCATTCACTGTGTGTTCTTCTGTGTCTGCTTGGGTTTTCAGGTGGCACTGGAAAACTGCATCTCTTTTTTGATCCATCATCTTGCTGCATCAGCTCTCCATGTGTGCAGCACCACTCCTGGGCGGGCTGTGCTTTTCTCACACGGAACGGCTCTCCTTGCAGGGCGCACTCCTTGCGCATGGGGCACCCCTACATGGGGGCGCCCCTGCATGGCTGGGCACTCCTTGTGTGCATCAGCACTGCGCATGGGCCAGCTTTTCACATGGGTCTGGAGGCCCTGGGTATCAAACCCTGGACCCTCCATATGGTAGGCAGATGCTCTATCAGTTGAGCCACGTCCGCTTCCCTGTCTATGCTTTTTAAAGCTACATTTTCTTGATTCAGCACTTGCCCAGTTTATACAGCCCTTTAACTGTTTTCTTTAGTTTTGATGAAAGTTACTATGTTTAAGATTCTTCTGAAGCCTTTTCCTGAGGGGTGTTGGAACAGTGGCTGCCCTCAGAGCCAGCCCCCAAAGATCTGAAGTAGAAGTAGCTCATCAAAGCAGTCATCATTTTGTGTGATCCATGTATCTTTAAAAATAACAATAATTTAAAAATTTTGGTGAACAGAAAAACAAAGAAAGGGGAGAAAGCAGTGATCAAGGGAGTAGATATAGCTCAAGTGGTTGAGTGCCTGCTTCCCATGAAAAGGACTCAGGTTCAATTTTCCTTTTTTTTTTTTTAAAAAAAGATGTATTTATTTATTTATTTCCCCTTTCCCCCATTGTGTGCTCTCTTGTGTCCATTCGCTATGTGTTCTTCTATGTCTGCTTGTATTTTCATGAGGTGGCACTGGGAATCTGTGTCTTTTTTGTTGCGTCATCTTGCTGTGTCAGCTCTCCGTGTGTGTGGCACCACTCCTGGGCAGGCTGCGTTTTTCATGCGAGGTAGCTCTCCCTGCATGGGATGGCACTCCTTGCATGCAGCAGCCTTACATGTGGGCCAGCTCACCGTGTGAGCCAGGAGGCCCTGGGTTTGAACCCTGGACCCTCCAAGGTGTAGGCAGACGCTCTATCAGTTGAGCCACTTCTGCTTCCATCATTCTCTCCTTAACCTCTGGAAATTCTGATCTGTTCCCCATTCCTATGGCTTTGCTTTCCTAGAATGTCATGTAAATGGAAAAACTGCAGTATATAACATTTTGAAATTGGTTTCTTTCACTTAGTATAATACCTTGGAGGTTTATCCATGTTATGCTTATCAATAATTTGTTCCTTTTTACTGCTGAATAGTATTCTATTATATAGTTATATAATAGTTTGTTTTCCATTCATCCCAAATGAAGGACATTTGGGATGTGCTTAGTTTCTGGCAGTTATGAATAGAGCTTTTAAAATATTCATGTACAGTTTTTTATGTGAACTATGTTTACATATATCAAGGGTAATCCCTAAGAGTGGGATTGCTGGACTATATAGTAGTATATGCTTAATTTTATGAGAAACTACAAAATTATTTTTCAGGGTGGTTATACCATTTTTGCATTCCCTCCAGGAATGTATGAGTTATAGTTGCTCCATATCTTTATCAGCACTTGATATTGTCAGATTAAAAAAAAAAATCCAGCCATTTAATAGGTGTGTAAGACTGTCTCATTGTGTTTTGCATTTTCCTAAAGATTAATAATGTTGAGCATGTTTTCACATGCTTATTTGGCATGTGTATATCTTTGGTAAAGTATCTGTTCAAACCTTTTGCTCATTTAAAAATTATTGGATTGTTTTCTTACTGTTGGGTTTGGAGAGTTTTCTTAAATATACTCTAGATACAAGTCTTGTATTGTATATATGATTTGGATACATTCTCTCTTAGTCTGTAGCTTTTCTTTTTCTCTTAACAGTGTCTTTTGCAGAGCTAAAGTTTTTAATTTTAAGTCCAATTTGTCAATTTTTTCTTTTATGGATTTTTAAATATCATATATAGGACTCTTTACTTAACCCAAGGTTGCAAAGATGTTCTCATGTTTTCTTCTGAAAGTTTTATAGTTTTGCATTTTACATTTAGATATATGATGCATTTGAGTTAATTTTTGTTTAATGTATGAGATTTAGGTCAAGTTTCTTTACACCATTTGTTGAAAAAGTCTATCCTTTCTCTATTGAGTTGACTTTGTGCCTTTTATAATGCCCATTGGCCATATATTTGTGGGTCTATTTCGGTACTCACTATTCTGTTCCATTATTTAGGAGTCTGTCCCTTCACCAATACTACACTGTTTTGATTACTGTAGATTTAGAGTAAAACTTAAAATTGAATAGTGTGTCTTCTAACTTTATTCTTTTTCCAAAATTGTTTTGGCTATTTTAGTCCTTTTGCTTTTACATATACATTCCACAATTACCTTGTTTATTTCTGAAAAACTTCTGCTGGCATAATAGACCAGTTTGGGGAACAATTGACATATTAACTTTATTGAGTCTTCTAATCCATGAACATGATATATCGTTTCATTACTAGGTCATATTTGATTTTTTTCATCAGCATTTATAGTTTTCAGCATATAGATCCTGCATATGTTTTGTTAGATTTATACCTAAGATTTTGAGCTGTTTAAATGATGTATATTTTTAAATTTTGATTTCTAATTTTTCGTTGATAGTATTTAGAAATAGAATGGATTTTTGTATTTTGAACTTGTATCCTACACCTTTATTAGGCTCACTTATTAATCCTAAGAGGTTTTTTAATATATTTTATTTTTATTTTTTAAAATTAATTAATTTATTTCCTCCCCTTCTGGCTTGCTTGCTGTCTGCCCTCTGTGTCCATTCGCTGCATGTTCTCTGTCTCTGCTTGTCTCCCATTGTTGCGTCATCTTGCTGCTCCAGCTCTCCACAGGCGTGGCCTGCCTTCACAAGGAGGCCCCAGGACATAAACCCAGGGCCTCCCATATGGTAGACAAGAGCCCAATCTATTGAGCCACAACTGCTTCCCAATCCTAAGAGTTTTATTATAGATTTCTTGGAATTTTCTATATAGACAATTATGTCATCTGCAAGAAAGAGCAGTTTTATTTCTTCCTTTTCAATTTATATGCCCTTCATTTCTTTTTCTTCCTTTTCCCACACTTCTGTCACAGTATGGAATGGGTGTGGTGAGAGTAGACATCCATACCTTCTTCCTGATTTTAAAAGCATTCAGTCTTTCGCCATTAAAGTATGATGTTTGCTGCTAGTTTTTGTAGATGACCTATATTAGATGAAGTTCTTTTCTATTCCTATTTCGCTGAGAGTTTTATCTGGGAGAAATGTTGAATTTTTTCACATGCTTTCTCAGTATCAATTTCTTTTTCAGTCTGTTAATATAATGGAGTACATTGACTTTCAAATATGAACCAGTCCTGCATTCCTGGGATAATCACCCACTTGGTTATTTTTGTTATTCTTTTATATTGCTGGATTTGATGTATTAATATTTTATTTTTCCATCTATGGAAAAATAGAGGCGTTTTCCATCTATGTTCGTGAGATATATCATTCTATAATTTTGTTTCATTTTGTTCTGTTTGTCTTTGTCTGGTTTAGGTATCAGGATAATACTGGCCTTATAAATGAAATAAGTTAGGAAGTCTTCCCTTTTTCATTTTCTGGGAGAGATTATGTAGAATTTCTTCTTTAGGTGTTTGGTGGAATTCTCCAGTGAAACTACCTGTGTCTGGAGTTTTCTGTGTATGAATGGTTTTAACTACAAATTAGATTTCTGTAATAGATACAGCAATTCAGTTTGTCTGTTTCTTCTTGGTGAGTTTTGTTACTTTATGGCTTTCAAGGAATTGGTCCATTTCATCTAAGTTGTTGAATTTATATTCGTTGATTTGTTCATATTCTCTTATTGTCCTTTTAATGCTTCTGGGTCTGTGTAAAATCCTCCCTTTCATTTCTGATATTGATTTGTGTATTCACTTTTTTTTTGAGATACCCAGTTGGGAATTGAACCCGGGACCTCATATGTGGAAAGCCAGTGCTCAACCACTGAGCCACAGCAGCTCTCCTGAATTGGGTCCCTCACATATGCCTCCCGCCTCTCTAGGGGCTTTCTTTGACGCCCAGGTGACAGCAGGTGAGGGTTGGTGACTTGATAATGGCAGGTTTGTTTGCTTGTTGTTTGTTTTTGTTTTTAGGAGGCACTGGGACCTCCCATGTGGGAAGTACATGCTCAACCACTTGAGCCACATCCACTCCCTGTATTAACTCTTTTTTTTCTTTATCTGGTTGGAGGTTTATCAGTTTTATTGATATTTTCAAGGAACCAGCTTTTTATTTTTATTGATGTTTCTCTATTGTTTTTCTGTTTTCAATTTGAGTTCTATTCTTGTCTTTATTGTTTCCTTCCTCCTGATTGCTCTGAGTTGATTTGCTCTTCTTTATTTAGCTTTTTAAGGTAGAACCTTAGATTATTGATTTGAGATATGTCTTCTTTTCTAATGTAAGCTTTTTATTATGCTGTAAGTTTCCTTTCGAGCCCTGCTGTTACTGTATCTCACAAACTTTGTATGTTGACTTTTTATGCCCCTTGAGACTTCCTGTTTGACCCAATATGTCCATTTAAAGTTGCAAAATTGTTAATAGCATGTTTTCTAAAATAAACTTTTAGTTTGAAATAAATCATTTCAAATTTATAGGCCGGCGCAAAAATATTACAAAATCCATACAGAGAACTCCAACATACCCCCAACCCAGATAATCAGATACACCAACTTTTAACATTTTGCCTTAATTGCCATATCATTCTATTTATCCATCCATCTTTCCATCCACTCATCTAGCCACCCATCTGTCCATCTGTCTGTCTAGCTATGTATTCATCTATTTTCTAAATATTTGAGAGTAGATTGCATAGGTCATGCTCCTAGAACTCTAATATGTCCACGTTCTTTTTCTAAGAACAAGGATATTTGCTTATGTAAACACCTTAAGTACAGTTGCCAAGTTCAAGAAATTTAACATTGGAATAAAACTTACAAACCTGTATATAGTTTTTTACTATGTCCTAATAGTGTTCTTTTGTACATTTCTTCCTCCATTATTAGATCCACTCCAGGATCATGTATTATATTTTGTTATTGTCTCTTTAGCCTCTCTCTCTCTTTTTAAAATATATGTGGAAATATATATACATAAACTTTCCCATCTCATCCACTTCCAAGCATACAATTCAGCGGGATTAATCACATTCACAATATTGTGCTACCATTACCACCATCTGTTTTAAAAACTTTCCACCTGCCCCAAAGAGAATTGCTGTACCATTATTCGTTAAATCCCCAATCCACAGTCTGTATTCTGTCACTATGAATTAGCTATTTCATGTAAGTAGAATTATATAATACCTGTCCCTTTATGTCTGACTTATTTCACTCAGCATGATGTCTTCAAGGTTCATCAATGTTTCATGTATCAGGACCTTATTCCTTTATTTTTTTTAAACAAATCAATTTTATTGATACATATTAATAAAGCATAAATCCATCCAAAGCATACAGTCATTGGTATTCAATGTAATCACATATTTGTGCATTCATCACTTTAGTCATTCTTAGAGCACTTTCATTATTGCAGTAATAATAATAATAAAAGACAAAACTCATCACCTCTCAGTCTATGCTTCTCCTGCTATACTTAGCTGCTATTCTTTTTCCTTCTCTCTAGTATATTTGGACTTATACTTCTTATAAAAATGCAGTATCACCCATATTCGTGTTTTATATGAGGTTTTACTATCTTATATAGTCCCATGTTAACAGTTCTTAGCTTTCCTTCTAGTAATATACATGACCTTGGACTTTTCCTTTCAGCCACTGTCATACCCATACAATAACACTGCTTGTTACAAGCACCATGATGTGCTTTCACCGTTTCTACTCATTTCCAAAGATTTACAAACAACCTTTTCCCAATTCTGCACAGACTAACCCTCAGCTTTCCATTCGCTACCCTCCTTCTATTTTCTGGTGACCTATATTCTAATTATTAACTCCATGTGTTTACAAAATAGAATTAGTTCACCATAGCACAGTCATGCAGTATTTGTCCTTTTGTGTCTGGCTTGCTTCACTCAACACAATGTCCTCCAGGTTCATCCATGTTCTCATATGCTTCACGACTTCATTTCTTCTTACTGCTGTGTAATATTCCATTGTGAATCATCCCTTTTTATGGCTAAATAATATTCCATTACGTGTATACATGACATTTTGCCTATCCATTCATCTGCTGATGGATATGTGGGTTGCTTCCACCCAAATATTGGCTATTGTGAGTGATGCTGCTGTGAACATTGGTATACAAATGTCTGTTTGAGCCCCAGCTTTCAGTTATTTTGGGCATATACCTAAAAGTAGAGTTGCTGGTTGTATGTTTAATATTTTGAGGAACAACCAAGCTGTTTTTTCTTTATATAACCCTATATAATTTTAAAAATTAGGATGAACATATATTAATTTGTAATGCTGAAGTAGGACATGCAAAAGACATTTTTTAAAAAAACATTACTTTAGAAGGCTGTGTGCTTATTACAGTGAAGTAATTGCTGCACAAAACATTCTTGGAATTTCTTGTTTGAATTTGCCTTCTGCACCTGTTTCACATAAGTTCAGTTAGAAAAGGAGGGGTGGGGGGAGCGGGTGTGACTCAAGCAGTTGGGCACCTGTCTCCCATATGGGAGCTCCCAGGTTTGGTTCCCAGTGCCTCCTAAAGAAAAAACAAAACAATGAACAAAAAACAACAGGCAAAAAAAGGGGGGGAGGGGAGGAGTGGGGTGGGCATAGGATCAGATACTACTATGGGGCAGAATGGGTAGGTAAAGTATGATAGGTCTTATAATGGCTTAAGTGGAGCAGACTTACTGGAAGTGGTAGGGCTCACAGTATATCCTCGGTCTTTCCTCAGATAGATTCCTCTTTTAATAGGGGAAAGAGTGTCAAGAAAATTTTTCTTGCTTATATGCTTTATCTTTTACTTCTTAAAGTTTTGTGGCCTTCTCTGCTTATATTATGTAAAGGAAGTTAAGCATATAGTATGTGGTCTTTTCAAATTGACTGCTTTTACCAAGCATTTACACATTTACAGTTTCTCCATGTCTTTTCATAGCTTGATAGCTCTTTCTCTTTTTTTCTTAATCACTGAACAATATTCCATTGCAGGGATCTAATAATTTGTCTGCTCACTTTGGGAAGGACATCCTGGCTGCTTTCAGTTTGGAGCAATCATGAATAATGCTGCTAGAAACATTCATGTGTAGGTTTTTGTGTGTGGATATAAGTTTTTAACGCATTTTGCTAAATACCTAGGAACAAGATTGCTGGATAATATGTTAAGCCTCTGTTTAGCTTTGTAAGAAACTGCCACACTGTCTTCCAAAGTGCCTGTATCATTTTGCATTCCCACCAGCAATTAATGAGAGTTTCTGTTGCTCCGTATCCTTATCAGCATTTGGTGTTGTCCTTGTTTTGGACTTTAGCCATTCTTATAGGTGTGTAATGGTTGTTTTAATTTCCAGTTCCCAAACAGTATATGATGTTGAGGATCTTTTCATAAGCTCATTTGCCTTCTGTGTATCTTCTGTTCAGATCTTTTGCCCATTTTTAAATTAGATTGTTTGTTTTCTTATTGCTGAGTTCTAAGAGTTCTTTTTATATTTTGGAAAAAAGTTCTTTATCAGATATGTTTTACAAATATTTTCTTCCAGTCTGTGGCTTGTCTTTTCATTCTCTCAACAATGTCTTTCTCAGAGCAGAAGTTTTAAATTTTAATGAAATCCAACTTCCTAATTTTTTCTTTCACAGTTCATGCTTTTGGTGTGGTACCTAAAAAATTATCACCACACCCAAGGTCACTATTTTCTCCTGACATTATCTTCTAGAAGTTTTATAGTTTTATGTTTTACATTTAGATCTTGATAATAGACTTTAATCACTTTTTTCTTTTTTTTTTTTTTTTTTTTAGGGAATGGGCATAATAAAACAGTTGATAAGATTCAGGTTTTTAAAAAAGTCAACTAATTGTCTATAAAATTCAGTTAATTAAGTGACTGCTTTGTATATAGCATTAAATTTCATGAATAGGGGATTCAAAAAAAGATCTCGTCTAAGTCTCCAAGGAGTTTGCCATCTAATAGGGAAGGTAAGATTTTTGTAAACAGCAGTGGTATGAGCTAGTACTTAGGATTAGGCTGGGTTGTGTTCTAGTTCTTTGTGTTTGGTGGTGATGGTTATGGGAGTATGCCACACACTCTCCTACACAGAGCTCTCCCTATCTACTGGTTGAATAATTTAATTCAATGAATTATTCACAGCTTATTTTGAAGCAGGGGGACAAAAGTATATGAAATGTAGTCTTTGCCCTCAAGGAGCTCATGATACGTGTATGTCAGCAAAATAGATTCATTCATTCATTCATTAAGCAAACATTTATTGAGCACCTACCACATGCCAATCTCTGGAGATAGAAGGTTGAATCAAACAGAGAGGAAAGTTCATAACTAAATAGAGTAGGTTTCTCCCCCTTAGGAACATTAATATTTAAGACAAAAATACTTCACCTCATTTTGCTCTGGTCTTTCCATCTCCCTCCACCCCTCACTCCCCCGTTTCCTCAATATACTTTTCAATGTAGAGGAGCTTAGATTATGGACTTCAGTTTTCACATTCATGAAAAATATAAGCAAAAGCCTGTAATTGACAGATTTTCTTTTTAACAATCTGGAGTAGATATTCAAATAACTCCAAAACTTTCATTTAATTAGTAGTCCTAGCCTTTTACTATTGCCTCTAAGGAAACATTAATGGAAAAAGTAGGAGAGTCATGTGTTTCTGAAGGCATGGGGAGATGAGAGGATATAGAAAGATACTAGGGGTTTTAGGGCGAGGGTTAGAAACTTGGAAATCTAGGGGTCCAGAGACTTGTTCCAGTATAGGTTTTATTGCTAACATGTGCACTTTGGACAAATGTCTTTCTCCAGACCTTAGTTTCTTCATTTAGAGAATTGAGTTGATGATTATAACTTGCTCTACCTATCTTATATTGTTATTAAAGATGAAATGAGATAATTAATATAAAACTTAAAATGCAATACAAATAGGGAAGCAGATGTGGCTCAACTGATAGAGTGTCTGCCTACCATATAGGAGGTCCAGGGTTCAAGCCCAGGGCCTCCTGGCCTGTGTGGTGAGCTGGCGCATGTGCAGTGCTGATGCACGCAAGAAGTGCCATGCCACGCAGGGGTGTCCCCCGCATAGGGGAGCCCCACACACAAGGAGTGCATCCCGCAAGGAGAGCCACCTTGTGCGAAAAAACAGCCCTCCCAGGAGTGGCGCCACATACACGGAGAGCTGATGCAGCAAGATGACACAACAAAAAGACACAGATTACCAGTGCTGCCTGACAAGAATGCAAGCAGACACAGAAGAACACACAACGAATGGACACAGAGAGCAGACAATGGGGAGAAGGGAAAAGAAATAAATAAGAATAAAATTTAAAAAAAAGAAAAAGAAAAAAATGCAATACAAATATAAGGTAAATTACATTGCCTTATATGTAACAACCTCAGAAAATATTGAGGGAATGAATGAATGTATATCTTTTTTTCTTTTGTTTCTGATAGTCACTCCAAGAAACAAGAACTGAAAGACCTTCATTTTCTTTTCTGAACTTCTATAATACTTACAATCTATAGGTGGAAAGTAGTAATGATATGCTTTCTTGTTTGTGGTAATTGTTTGTTTTTTAAATATTTGGTTTTTTTTAATTATTCCTCTTCTCTTCCCCCCTGTTGTGTACTGTGTCCATTCGCTGTGTGTTCTTCTGCGTCCCCTTGCATTATCCTGCAGCACTGGGAAACTGCGTCTCTTTTTTGTTGAGTCATCTTGCTGTGTCAGCTCTCCATGTGTGTGGCACCACTCCTGGGCAGGCTGTGCTTATTCATGCAGGGCGGCTGTCCTTGTGTAGCTCACTCCTTGCACATGGGGGACCCCTACAAGAGGATGCCCCTGCGTAGCACGGTACTCCTTGCACGCGGCAGCAGCATTGTGCATGGGCCAGCTCACCACATGGATCAGGAGGCCCTGGGGATCGAACCCTGGACCCTCCATATGGTAGATGGATGCTCTATCAGTTAGCCATGTCTACTTCCCTGTAGTAATTGTCTTAAATGAGTTAGTCTTGGCACTTCAAGAGTAGGAACCAAAGAGGATTCATATTTTCTATCTCCTGCAGAACCTAGAGTGCAAACTATATTATATGCACTCAAATATTTGTTGATTGATTGGTACTTGTTGAACGTTTCCATTTCTAAATAAAACCTTAGACTATTTCTTAGGCAGAATATAGGCAAGTAAGTGAGAAGTTGGCGTACAGACTGGGATGGGTAGGTCATCATGGAATGGAGTTAATAAAAGTACTTGATAGAAGTTTTGGGAGAGAGTCTCATGTAGATCTTAAAGGCACTTGAGGGTTTAGTTTGGAAATAAAAGAAGCAGTTCAGCCCAGGCAGAGTTTAGATATAGGAATGAAAACAGCTTATTAGCAGATGAATGGCTGGTGGAGCAGTAGTAAAGGTCAAATTGGTGAGGTTTTAAGAGTTGTTTTTAAGAAAAAGTTTTAAATTGTAGTGATTAACAGTTGCCATACATTTATCAGAGTTAAACCAGCGACCTTAAACTTTTTTTCAGAAGTGAGTCATTGTCATTGTATAGGCTTGCCTTCAGAGTTGAGACTTAATGCTTACAAAGCCCCTTGCCTCTGCAGAGCCAATCTCTTTAAGTTGCTGATGTCATTAATAATATAATCCATGTACAGTGTCAGAGGTTTTCTAGCAGTTTTTGTAGCCCTGCTAAGCAGATAGGCAGGAATTAGCCTTTTGTGGAGCTTTGCCAGAGTTTGGGTTACTTTCCTTCTGGAGGGTGAAGGGGATTGCTGCTGCACAGGGCTCTCCCGAGCTGCTGGTTGTGGTGGGGGTGACTGCAGGCTGGCCCCGCTGTAGGTGGCTGGTAGAGACAATTTCAAGTGGAGGAAAGAGGGGAGTGTTGGTATCAACCGGCCTGTGTTTGTGTGAGTTAGTGATGGCACTTCTCCCTTGGAATAAAGGGTGCCTTTCTTATTCAGGATTTACTGCAGGTTGGCAGGTATTTACCTCCTTCCTGTTCTCATCAGTCTAGTTATATAATTAATATCCTTAAGTTCCAATCTGGGTGGTATTTTTATTGGTGAGCTGGGCAACACAGTGAAGACATTTTACTTGTTCTGGAGAATTTTAGTCCAGGACTTTTGAACATAGATAAACATAGCATGTATAGATAATTGTATAAGTGTCTATCTAATATGTTGCTCATGTAAGGTGTGGCAGTTATCTTCTGATTTTGAAGGGATTTGACTGCTGTTTGACTACAAGAACTAGTATTTGGAGTGATAGGTAAAAGCTTGTAGAGGCAAATTCTGACAGAATTTGAGGAAATGATTTGATAAAAGATGAAATGGGCTGCCTGGAGAGGTTACAATTCTCAATCCATTATAGGTTTTCTAGCAGAGACTGGTTGTCTCAGAGGCTTGTAAAGGGAGTGCAAGCATCAGGTGAGAGTTTCAGACATGATCGCTCAGCCTTGATGTTTTGGGTGGATAATTCTTTGTTGTAGGAGATGTTTTGTGCATCATAGGGTGTTGAAGCAGCATTCCCGGCCTCGGTCTCCAGGTGTGAGTCGCACCCCTCCCTCCATGGAACTCATAAATGTCTCCAGACATTGCCAAATGTTTCCTGGGGAGCAAAATCACCCCTGATTTAGAACCGCTGGGCTAGGTGAACTTAGGGTGTCTCCAAGTCTAGTAGTTTACATTTTTATGTTTTCCAAGTGAATTCTGCATCATAGGTTTGTTTGTTTTTTTAGCATGTAAGAATGATTAGAGAACCTACATAATTGGGGAGGTGATAACAACCTTCTAATTCAGAGATGCGTTCTGGGGCTGGAATGTTTTCATACTCTGCTGAGTGTTGAAATATAAGGACATTCCCTAAACAGGGAATAATCTTGGGAGAGGACTAAGAGAACTGAGGGAGAAGATTAAACAAGGCTTGAGGAAAGATGCCTGGAATAACTAGTGTGAGGGGAACAGATAAGAAGAGATGTGAATTTGTCAGTATTGCCAGGTGAGGCTGTCATCAGGCAGAGCATCAAGGTTTTTTCCTGACGCAGTTTTTATCCTTCCCCTTCTCTCCTGAAGCCTGTACAGTTTTGCAGTGGGGGAGGATGGGGTGCCGAGAGAATTGCAAGCTTGAATCTTTTCTCTTGTATTTACTAGTTTTGACCCAACCAGGTTTCTCTACCTCACCATGCCTTGTTTTTTTGTAGTTGTTTTTTAAATGGGGAGAAAAGGCAAAAACAAAAAAAAGTGTCCTTCATAGAATTGTGGCAGCTGCCTGTAAAGCCTCCTCAGAGGGAAGAGATTTGGCCAAATGGATAGGGCTTCTGCCTACCACATGGGAGGTCCGTGGTTCAAACCCCGGGCCTCCTTGACCCGTGTGGAGCTGGCCCAAGCGCAGTGCTGATGCGCGCAAGGAGTGCCCTGCCACGCAGGGGTGTCCCCCGCGTAGGGGAACCCCACACACAAGGAGTGCGCCCCATAAGGAGAGCCACCCAGCGAGAAAGAAAGTGCAGCCTGCCCAAGAATGGTGCTGCACACACGGAGAGCTGACACAACAAGATGACACGGCAAAAGAAACACAGATTCCGGGGGCCGCTGATAAGTATAGAAACGGTCACAGAAGAAACACACAGCGAATGGACACAGAGAGCAGACAACTGGGGAGGGAGGGGGAATAAAAATTTTAAAAACAGGCTCCTCAGAGTGTTGGGCACTGGCATGTGATAAGTGGCACTTTTTTTCCTCACCTTTTTTTGTGCCAGCCTCTTATACTTTTGCTTCCTTTACTCCTCCTTCCTAGTGTAGGTAATCAAAGCAAAGCAAGGCTAAATAGATAATTTTTTACCTGTCCATTAAAGTCCATTCCAGGAATGATATTTTATAAACAATGTTCTCTAAACTGTTTGCATTATTTCAAGACTAGTCTCTCTGGAAATTTTAGGCTGATTCTGAGATTGTCTTATGTATTCCGTGTCTCTTTAATGGCTCTTGGGAGTCCTTCACTAAATCTCATCATCACACTTAAAATAATTTGTTCCAAAACCTTGCTAACGGTAGCTTGCACTGTCCAGGGTTCTGAGGTCTTTATTGAGGGTTTTGATTCATTTGTCATTCAAAAGACAATTGATATCCTGAGGGCAAGTTTTAGATAAACTCAGTAAATTGTATTGCTTTGTTCCTCTGACTTCTACTTTTAAACACTCAGGCACACTCCCCTTGTGGTAAGGAGTATTTTTGGCAGGCCCTTTTCGGGCTGTGCTATGCCATCTGTCACAGGGGTCATTGCTCAGAGGCTAGCTTCTTCCCTGCTGAGAGAAGGTAGTCAGAAGTGATGGTTTTAACAGGGCTGGGTTGGGGCAGTTTACCAATGTGCTCCCAAAGCTGCAGGTGTAGTTGTCAGCCTTCAGAAGAATAAGAGACCTTAATTTATTGTCTTTTTCTGTGTTAAAGAGAAGATGCAGGATGTACTGAGTACTACAGAAAAGAGGTATCCTCAAGGTTAATTTATTCTAGTGGTCTAGCTATTTCTGGCTGTCCTGTCTCTGCTCTGGTCTCTCTGTACCCCAGGTGGTTCTGGACTCTAAGACCCCAACCTGGAACAGCTTACAATGTATGAAGAAAGCAATACTCAACAAAAACTATGGATTAATTAACCCAGTTTAATGAATTAGTTAATTTGTCAAGTTGGTTCATGTCTAAGGCACTCGAAAGTGACATCCGGATCCTTGTTAAAATGAAACTCCTGAAATCCTTAATCTCAGGCAGTAAAGACCTTGGTTTTAAAGTCTTATTTAAAGAGACTGTGCTCCCAACCACTCAGTATCTTGGGCCTGACTCACAGGAGAACCAGCCCAGTGCTGAGTCACTTAGCCAACTTCATTCATTGATCATGTGCCTGTGCACAGCTTGGTTGCAAGGTGGGAGAGAATTACTATTTTCAAATGTTCCTTCCTGAGGTAGCATGGTCCAGAAGTGAGCCGAGAGACAGGATGCTAGAATTCTATTCTTGGCCCAGCTATGCACCTTCAGCAAGATACATCCCTCTCACCCCCAAATCCCATTCCCCAGCAGTGTTAATATGGAAGGATCAGGGAAATAAGTAAAATCAACAAGACCGATAAGAAAAGTGGGTTTTTAAAAAGCATTTTTCTCAGAGAGATTATGAGGAAATATCGCCCCTCAACCCAAGACTCCCTAACTGACCAGGTTTTTTTTTTTAATAGCTTCTTTTTAAAAATTTATCCCCCCCCCCCCAATGGCTCCCACATCTGTCTGCTCATTGTCTGCTCCTCTTCTTTTAGGAGGCACCTAGACCAAACCCGGGACTTCCCAGTGGGAAGCAGGTGCCCAATTGCTTGAGCCACATCTGCTCTTGACCAGGTTTTATTGCCACCACTTGCTCACGTAACTTACCACAGCCTCCCTTATGAGAGAAAGAGGAATTTCTCTTCTACAGATAAATCCCTGTGTTCCTACTCTTTGTTCTTTTCAAACCTGTAATACCTCTTTTCTGTAGTACTCAGTACATCAGGCTTGGGCACATTTGCTGTTTAAAAAAGCACAAACAGATTTTCTGAAGTGGGGGAATACATGGAAAGACAGTGTACAAAGTAAGTTAGTCCTAGATCTGTGGTCTCAGCTTCCTGAAATCTGCTTGACTCAGTATAGAGTATTGCTAGTTTCTTTCGGGCCTCCCTCGTACCCCTCTAAGTCTGTTCTTCTGTAGCTCTAAAGTTTGCATCGCTATCCTCTTTTGCTGGTGTCGCCTTCTCTCTAACCTCAGTGCTAGACATAATTATACATTTCACCTCTTCTGATCCCTGGAGAAGTAAAATCTTTTCTGTCTAGGCCTTAGGTACTGTCTCCTCCCTGGAATATCAAAGCAGTTTTCTTCCCTGGCATATGAACATCTGTGGTGGCATCTCTTAACTTTGCCCACAGAATTCTTCCATTTTTTTTGTTATAAAAAAAATATTTCAAGATACAGAAAAGTATAGAGAATAATTTATTATTTGCTTTAGATCTTTTTTTTAAAAAGAAAGTAATCATCAGAGGTACAGTTGAAGTCCACCCCCCCACCCGCATTCCCAACTCCTTTGAACAAACCTTTTTTTTGAAGGAACATTGTAGAGTTCTTAGTTTTCCTGTAGGAGGTCTACTTTCCTTGACCTATATTTATTATTTTCTGTTTCCTCAAATGCCTTCACAGTTTCCCTCCATACCCCTTATTGTATCCTTGGGCAAATTGCTTTACTCCTCTGAGCTTTATATTTTTCATCTGTAAAATGAGAATAATGGCAACTGCCTTCTCCAGGTTATTTTGAGAATTATGTGTGCTAATATATGTGGAAGTACTCTGTAAAGCTCTATGTTACATGTGGCATGGATCATCTCTGTAGAGATTTTCCAAGGCTGTGGAAGGGGAACCTGAGGGAAGGGGGGTTCCCAAGGGAAGTGGTGAATCAGAATCCCCTGGGGGCTTTTCAATGACTACATGTCTCCTCTACACCCTTGAGAGTATGCACACACATACACACACTTTGAAAGTAGGGGCTGAGGGAAATCACATCTATCTAGAGTCCCTTCTATCATTTTCAAGGTTCTGTCTTATTTTCTGACCTCTTCTATCTCCCACATGGCTTTGCACTGGAATGGCCATTTAAAAAATCAATTTCTTAGTCTCTAATTGCTCAAAGTTTGAGTTTAAAGAAGAGTCTTCAACTGTTTGACTAAGGAGGTTTGCTTTTACTCATACTTTACTAAATTCCTGCCACCAATTCTTTATTACCTTGGAAAGTGCCTTCCTTTTCTTTGTGCCCCATCTTCCCTACCATTGTAGTCTGAAGAGGCTTCTCCAAATGTGCAATAGTTAAGGATGGCACAGCACTTCCTTTATAGCACGTTAAATTGAAGATGTTGAATGTGTAATTGCTGTTTAATCATTTCTGTACCATTGAGTGTATGTGCCCACTGTGTGTAAGTCAGTCTCAGCATTCCACATTTAATCATTTACATTTGATTGATTATGATACCCTGACCCAGAGTAGAGATGCAGACACTTCAGTGGAGATATTCCTATAAAACTGTATGCAAGTACTATTCCGTTTTATTTTTTAAATGTTTAAGACTCAAGAGGAAATCCTTAGACTCAAGTGTGGAAGTTGAAGATGCTTATAGCCTAGAGAAATTCTTTCTTAAAGGCACAAGGAGATCTGGGTAAGAATGATTGTGTTAGCATTGTTGAGGATAGCATACAGTTGTTGGAAAGCAGTCCATCAGTAGAAAGGATAAATTGTAGGAGAGTCAAACAATGAACTACTACTATGAAGCAGTGAAAATGCATAGATGAGAAGAATAAATCTCAAATGTAATATGAAGGAAAACTAAGTTTCAGGATATGATCAATATTTTACATTATTCAGAGTTTCAGTACATGCAAAAACAGTATGTATAGATGCATTGTTTATGTGGTAATAATATAAAAACATGCAAAAGAATGAGAAACACCTAATTCAGGAGTGGTTGCCTTTAAGGAGGGTAGAGAGGAATTACATAGAGAAGAGTACTGGGGACTTCTATTACTATCTGTATGTTTTTTATATACCTGAAATATTTCATAAATAATTCAACTGTAATAAAAAGGATATAGATATATAAAAATGTATATAGAGTATGTAGCAATTTGATATTATTGATGAATTCCAAAAAGAAATATTGCATTATGTTTGTAAACTGATTTTTTCCTCTGAGTCTATTAGAGTGTATTGGATTCAGAGGTTTTACTTTTACTTGATTAAATAATGAGTAAGGCTTTGATTGGGCCACATCAGTAGGATGTTGAGTCTCTGCTCCTTGGTGGGTGGGGACACACAGAGAAACCACACCTCAAAGAAGGAAAGTTGGAATCTTGAGCTGGAGCCCCGGGAGGTAAGCACACAGAGGAGCTTGTTTTTGAGGAAAAAGAAGCAAGCACAGGGAAGAAAGGCACCCTGAACTCACAGAGAAGCAAGCCCTGGGAAGACAGGAACCCAGGAAGCCTGAACCCTCACAGATGTCGGCAGCCATCTTGCTCCAACACGTGGGAAAAGACTTTGGTGAGGGAAGTAACTTACGCTTTTATGGCGTGGTAACTGTAAACTTCTACCCCAAATAAATACCCTTTATAAAAAAGCAACCGATTTCTGGTATTTTGCATTAGCGCCCCTTTGGTTGACTGATAACAGTATGATCCCCAGTTTAAAAAAAATATTGACAAAGGAAAGAACATGGCAAGATTTAACAGTTGTTCCCTGAACTCATATATGGTTTTAATTTTTTATTTTCCACATTTTCTGCAATGAAATATATATTATTGTTATAACCAGAAAATGATAATAAATTTTTTATTAAAAAAGATGCCACAGAATATCAAAATAAAGAAGATAGTAAAGTAGTACTCATAGCCAGTGAAAGAATTTTCTCTCCAACACAGACCTGAGATATTTTACAGTTACCTTACTGGCTATAATTCTCAAATACTTTAATTTGATGAGTAATTTACTGTTCCCTTTGCTTTAAAAAAAATTTTTTTTTTTAAAGAACTAGTCTTAGAAGAAAAAACTGCTAGGGATTTTAAAGCTGAAGGACACTATTTCGTATTATTAAAATCATATTAAGGCAGGGAGTGGATGCAGCTCAAGGAGTGCTTACCTGCCCTACATGGGAGGTCCGGGGTTCAGTTCCTGGTGCCTCCTAAAGAAGACAAACAATGAGCAAAAACAAACAAGCAGGGAGCAGATGTGACTCAAGCAGTTGAGTGCCCACCTCCTGGGTTTGGCTCCCTGTGCCTCCTAAAGAAAAAACAAACAAACAATGAGCAGAAAACAACAAGCAAACAGATGAGGGAGCCACCTTGGGGGGATCATAGTAAGGCAAATATTTTTTTTCAAAGACTGACAATATTAACTTTTTTTTTTTTTTTTAAGATTTATTTATTTATTTAATTCCCCCTTTCCCCCGGTTGTCTGTTCTCTGTGTCTATTTGCTGCTTCTTGTTTCTTTGTCCGCTTCTGTTGTCGTCAGTGGCAGAGGAAGTATGTGTGGCACCATTCCTGGGCAGGCTACACTTTCTTTCCCGCTGGGCGGCTCTCCTTATGGGTGCACTCCTTGCGCGTGGGGCTCCCCTACGTGGGGGACACCCCTGCATGGTGCAGCACTCCCTGCATGCATCAGCACTGCGCATGGGCCAGCTCCACACGGGTCAAGGAGGCCCGGGGTTTGAACCACGGACCTCCCATGTGGTAGACGGACGCTCTAACCACTGGGCCAAGTCCTTTTCCCAACCAACTTTGAACTAGGAAGTTAACCACTTCATAGTTAGAAGAAATCTTCATAGGATTGGAGACAGGCTGGATCAAACTGCAGAGAAATAATCTTAATTTGAATATTTTATTCATCTTTTCTGGCTGTCTTGCCACTAGGACTTTACATGTTTCACATGTTCATTGAACAGACCTCCTTTTCTTCTCAGTTTAGGTATCGCTTTTATAGGAACGCTTCCTGACACAAACACCTGCCCTTAATTCTGGATTTTGTGAATAGTATCTTATCTTTAATCCTCTGGTGTCATTACATTGTAATTGACTGATAATGTATCTATCTTAGAATTTAAGCTCCACAGGATGGGAGGCAGGTATTTTGCTCATTACTGAACCCCAGTACCTAGCATAATGTTTTGCACATAGAGGGTACTAGTAATAATGCTTGCATGAACAATTGAGTGAAAAGATCACAGCTAAAAGAACATTTTGGAAATTGAGCCGTTGGATGGGAAACTTTAAATTAGATTTCCCATTCATATGTACTACGGGAGAGGTACTTAGATTGAATAATAAGATGTGAATAATTCTCTCAGAAACTCTTAAGTGGACAAATGAAAAGCCAGAGATTTAAATGCCAGTGCCTAACTAGAAATAATGAATGAGGAAGTGGGGAAATGACACAAGTACACCCAGGAATGAGATAACGATTTTCAAAAGTTGAAATTGGTTCCTCCTTGAACTTATCTGATCTTAAGTGTTGTTTTTAAATCTTGCTTTAAATGGTATAATTTCTTAATACTAAAGAGGTTGATTTATCACTATTCATTTTTTTAAAATACCTGATTGAAATATACATAGTATAGAAAAATGCAGAAATCATGAGTATACAGCTCACTAAATTTTCAGTAACCAACACCCAAAATTTTTTTTTTTTAGGATTTATTTTATGTATTATTTCTCTCCCCTGCCTCGTTGTTTGCACTCACTGTCTGCTCTCTGTGTCTGCTCATCTTCTCTTTAGGAGACACTGGGAACCAAACCCAGGACCTTCCATGTGTGACAGAGGTGCCCAATCACTTGAATCACTTCTGCTCCCTGCTTGTTGTGTCTCTCATTGTGTTTGCTCTTTGTGTCTCCTCACATCTTCTTGTTGCATCAGCTTGCCATGCTAGCCTGTCATGTCAGCTTGTAGTTTTGCTCGTCTTCTTTAGGAGGCACTGGGGACTGAACCCAGGACCTCCCATGTGGCCCAACTGCTTAAGACACATCCACTTCCCCCAAGATTTTTTTTTTAAATATTTATTTATTTATTTCTCTCCCCTTCCCCCCTTCCCCCATCCCAGTTGTCTGTTCTCTGTGTCTATTTGCTGCATCTTCTTTGTCCGCTTATGTTGTTGTCAGCGGCACGGGAATCTGTGTTTCTCTTTGTTGCATCATCTTGTTGTGTCAGCTCTCTGTGTGTGCAGCACCATTCCTGGGCAGGCTGCACTTTCTTTCACGCTGGGCAGCTCTCCTTAAGGGGCGCACTCCTTGCGTGTGGGGCTCCCCTGTGCGGGGGACACCCCTGCATGGCACAGCCCTCCTTGTGCGCATCAGCACTGCACATGGGCCAGCTCCACATGGGTCAAGGAGGCCTGGGGTTTGAACCGCAGACCTCCCATGTAGTAGGCAGACGCCCTAACCACTGGGCCAAGTCTGCCGCCTATATAGTTGACTTGAGCCCTGGTTCTTTTGAATATTGAAGTCCTCAAAAACTGCCAGATATATTATTTAAGAGGTATTAGAGTGAAGCGGACTTGGCCCAGTGGTTAGGGCGTCCGTCTACCACATGGGAGGTCCGCGGTTCAAACCCCGGGCCTCCTTGACCCATGTGGAGCTGGCCCACGCACAGTGCTGATGTGCACAAGGAGTACCGTGCCATGCAAGGGTGTCCCCCGCGTAGGGGAACCCCATATGCAAGGAGTGCGCCTGGTAAGGAGAGCCGCCCAGTGTGAAAGAAAGTGCAGCCTGCCCAGGAATGGTGCTGCACACACGGAGAACTGATGCAGCAAGATAACTACACAGAACAGACAACTGGGGGGGAGGGCGGGAAGGGGAGAAAAATAAATAAAAAATAAATCTTAAAAAAAAAAAAAAAAAAAGAGGTATTAGAGTCAGTTTGTTTCCTAGAATGGTGGTTGTCTTATTTAAATCAGTAACTGAATGCCATTTTTCATCTATGCCACAAAGAATTATCTGATAGCCTACTGTGTTCCTGTTTGTGGACACAGCACAATGCAGGGCAAGGCATTGAAGGGGATGCAAATATTAATAAGCATGCCCCTTGCCCATGAGGAGCTTATAATCAGGTAGGGAAAATGAAACATGTATAAAACGATAAAAGTATTTTAGAAGCAGTATAAAATAATGTAGGGTGACTAGAGGGAGGAGAACAGCTCTCACAAGCAGGGAGAGATAAGATAGCTTCTAGGCAAAAGGAATGGCACAACCAAAGGTGTAGGAGTGGAAAAGTACAGGAGGAATGAGGGAAGGTTTTCTGAAGCATAAGCTACAAAAGAGAATTACTATTAATAGGCTGAAAGGGCCCGGAGGGCTCATTCAAGGATTTGAGGCTTTATTCAATGAGCAGTGGAGAGCCTGAAGGTTTTGAACAGAAGGGAGTCAGGGCCATCAAACCTAAATTTCACACCAGTTTCCATTGCACCGATCAGTTTAGGATTACTGTACAGTCCCCAAGGTTGCATAGGTTGCATGGGTTGCACCAGCTTTTAGGATTAGACAAATTTGTTTGCCACTGAAGTAATTGACAATATTTAAGGCACCATTAACAACCATGAACAATTCTCTGCTTTAATTTTATTCCACGGGATCTTCTGCTAGTCCCATCTCCCCTAAGTAGACGAGAGAGGACTTTGAGTAGCTCAGGGAAAAGGATAAGATTAAGTGTAAGTTTTGTTAATATATTACGAATATGATTAGAAACATATTTCTTGTCTTATTACCACTGTGCTTGTCTCATAATAACACTTTCTTTTCCCCATGAGAAGCATCAGGTTATACAGAAAAGCACACTGGATGAAGACAGATCCTGAGTTCAAGTCCTGGCTCTGCTACTCACTGTCTTTGTGATCCTGAGCAAGTCACTTCTCTGAGCCTGTCAGAGGGTAGTTGTGAGATTCCAGTTGGATAGCAGTTGTGAAAGCATTACTAACAGTGTGGGGATGCATATTGCTGCCCTTGATATTTGAAGATGATGTCTCATACAGGCATTGCTGACAGTGTATATGGATGCTTCTGAAAAGACCAGTATGTGTCCTATGTCATGTCCACAGTGCTTAGGGGCAATGTGTCATTACAGAAAAACGTGGGGAGGGAAGCAGAAGAGCTGAATCCCAGCCAGTACCCTGCCACTTGCCAGTGTAGCTCAGATATAACTAGGACTTTGTAAGCCACCTTGCTTTTATCTGCAGGTGCCATAAAAACAAAACAAAATCAACAATAACAGTAACCAACTACACAGACTAAATGAGTAATGTAGATCTTTACTGGAGAATTCTTGAAAAGATTAACAAGACACAGTGGACATTATATCACTGGACTTCATAAAAAGTTCTGTTTAACTGCTCCATGTGATAGTTGTCCCATCTCCTTGTCTTTTTCTTTCTGTCCCCAAACCTTCCAGTCCCATTTGACAGCCCTCTCCTGGGTCACCCTTTCCAGAGTCAGTCACATTTCCTGAGTTTTCCTTCCTGGCCTCTTTATCATCATTGTCATTATCATCAATCATTATTATTATTTAGAGAGGTTTCTACTTTCCCTTCCTACCCATTGCTCTGCTCAGCATAAGTACATAGCTAGTCTCAACAGAAAAAGGGCTTTCCCTCCTTAGAAAATGGGCCAGGGACCATATAATATTTTGTCTTCATGTCATGAGCTATTTGATACAAAGCAAGTTAACTTCTTTAATTCCAAATACCTTTTCTGTGAAATTGGATCCAGCAATATTTGTTGCTGTAGCCTTACAACTAAGGATGAGATAAGGTAAAGGATATGAAAATGTTCTGTAAATGTTCAAGCACTATGCAAATAAGAAGTCGTATTAATTTGTAGCCTCAGCACCTATTTGCAGAGTTTGACACTCTGTCAGCTCAGTTTCCCAAGATTCCTGAAATGTCTAAAATCTTGCTCAGGAAAGCTCTACCCTGTTTTTAATCATGACTGACGACTTTGAATTGTTTGCTGTTATGATTTCCTAGCAGCTCATAGCCAGGCTACTGTGTATTTTTTTATTTACATTTGTGTAATACTTTGCAGAGCTTTTGACAGATATTGATTGTCTCATCTGCTTCTCAAGGGACAGCAACCCTATGAAAAAGGTGATTTAGTTATTTCTGTGATTGAAGCTGTACCTCAGGCCTCCTTAATTTATGTGTCTCCTTGATTGCAGTCATAGTGTCTGAGCCCCACAGCAGCTACTTGGATGATCTATCTTCCCTTTTCCTATAAAACCTCCTAGAAGTGTGAGCAATGCTTCTGAATTTGATCAGTAGGATACCTTCTAGTAACCACGCAGTGGGTCTGTCCTGCTATCCATTAGCAGTTGATCCAGCAAATAAGGAGCAAACACCATATAAGCTAATGTGACTTTTGTGATGCCTATATCAATATTTCTCAGCCTACTGAAGCCTGGGTGGTCTCATTGCTTTGGATTTGGAGCGTGATGTTGCTTTAATGTCTTATAGTTTAACCCTGCTTGGGTGCTGTCTTTTCTGACCAGTGAAGCTACTTGTGTGTTGCCCGAGTAGCAAATCTCCATGTGCGCTATCATTTCTCGTGTAATCATTAAACGTCTTCCTATTTTTATAGCTTCTTTGGAGTAAGCAAGTGCTTGATCTTAGTTATTGTCAAAGGCATCATGGTACAAGGGAAAACATACAGACTTTGAATAGGGGTTGCTTCTGGTGTGTGACCTTCGGGAATTCATATAGCTTCTTCGAGTCTCTCTTGCTTTCTTCCCGTGAAGAATGAAGCTGCCAATACCTGCCTAATTAAGTTTTTGTGAGAATTAAAGATAATGTTAACAAAGGGCCTGACAGTATATATTATCATCATCTTCTTAAGTATTACACCAGCATTGCAGATAGCCATAACCACTTCCATGTATTTTTGCCTCTCCATTTCAAGTGAACTTCATTAGTGAACAGCTCGAGATCCTTTGTTACATGAGATGCCCATTGAATTCTGGAGTTAAAGAGACCCAGTCATTGTTTTGTGGAATAGTTTTGGAGCCATCCTGACATTCTGCAGCCGTGTCTTCAGGGGTTCTTGAGCAGAGTAAAGTGGACTTCAGGCCTCAATCTAGCCTGCACCACAACAGAAATGCTTTTGTCTGTATGATATATTGAATTTTACATAAGACTTCATTTGAAGAAAGGGGTTCACTGATTGGGGAAGAAAAGCTTTACAATTTTAATCCAACTTTCTGCCCATCCAGTATAGGAATTACTTGACAGCATGACTGACAGATAATGACTTAATGTGTTCTGACATCAGTCTCTAAGTTCTAAGCTTTACCATGCCTGGCACATAGACACTAAAGAAGTGTTTATTGAATCAATGACTTGTTGGTCCTGGTTCTGGTAAGGATCAATTAAATTGTGCTGGGTTTTTTGTTTTGTTTTGTTTTTTTAAGCCTCTGTGTGTGTGTGTTCTTTTATTCAACACAATTATTTGATTATAGGTGTTGGGTCAGAACATCCTTCTCTGATATAAGCCTCTGTACCTTTAGAACCTTGGTCATCTCCTCAAAGAAGTCAGTGTTGCATAGTGTGTCAGTGTCCAGGAAAGATAATTCGTTTATAAA
This sequence comes from Dasypus novemcinctus, assembly GCF_030445035.2. Classification (NCBI taxonomy): domain Eukaryota; kingdom Metazoa; phylum Chordata; class Mammalia; order Cingulata; family Dasypodidae; genus Dasypus; species Dasypus novemcinctus. The sequence continues at coordinate 34,658,008 of NC_080684.1, read as the reverse complement.
CGGGATCTTAGAAGGGAGTTCAGGGAAGAAGACAGGATACTGAAAGTGAAAAGTAATCTGGTGAAGTAGTTAAGAACACAGACCCTGGAGCCAAACTGTTTAGGTTTGAATCCCACTGTGTGACCTTGGGCAAGTTATTTAACCTCTCTCTGTTTCAGTTTTCTCATCAGTAGTATGGTGATAATAGCAGTAACTACCTGAGAGGGTTATTGGAAAGATCAAAAGAGTTACATATAAAGCTCTTAGAACTGCGGAGTTATGTAGTAAGTGCTATGTGCTAACTGTTATCATTATTTATGGAGACCTACTTCATATGCATCATCTTGTTTAACCCTCAGGTAAAGACATGAGGCTCATAGAGTTTATGTAATTTGCCCAAGGTCACATAACTGGAAAATGATGAAGCTGGCTTTATATATCATTTCACCCACCTCCCTCATTTTGTAAATAAGACCAAGAGAAAGTGATATATAAAGGGGCACACAGTTTGTCAGTGACAATATCTGAATTAAAATACCAGTTTCTCAATCTTGACCTAGGATTGTTTCTCTTGGGGGCACGTGGGTGGGAACGGGTCAGGGGACTGTGGTAGAGATCTTGGTCTGGTATCTTTTTTTAAGATTCATTTTTATTTATTTCTCCCCATCTCACCCCCCTTCATTGTTTGCCCTCACTGTCTGCTCATTGCATGCTCTCTGCGCCTGCTTGTCTTCTTTTTTTAGAAGGCACTAGAAATCAAACCTGGGACCTTCCATGTGGTAGGTGGGCATCTAGTTGCTTGAGCCAAATCTGCTTCCCTAGGTCCCACATATTAATTTTTAAAATATCTTTATAAAGATGATGTCACCTGTCCAAAACCATTATTTTTATTTGAAATCATCAAGCCTTATAGAAGCATGTGGGTTCGGAGTGTGCCAGTCATGGAGAACAGAAATATTAAAATCCTCATTATGGAGAAGATGGCAAAGAAAAGACTAGTTATGAAATTTTGTAACTTAACTTCTGAATTCTACATGCTATGAAAAAAATGCATACAGACTAAAGTAATATGACCCTATAGTGTTATCAGTGTTATCATAGCCCATACCTTCATCCTCAGTTGTGAAAGATGTAATATGTTGAGCAAGTATTTCTACCACCTTTCTCTGGTAAGACTGAAATTATCTTCATTCCTCAGTTGAACTTGGCAAGCATATGTATGGCTGCATATAGTCTATAGGGCAGTAGAAAACCTGCGTTATCTTGCTTTCATTTGTCTTTTGTACACATGACATATTGATATCCCTTACCTTTTATTACCCACATTTTTTCGATATATTATTGATTTGGTTCCAGACTACTGCAGTAAAGTGAATTTTGCTGTAAAGTGAGTCATGAATTCTTTCGGTTTCCCAGTGTGTATAAAAGTTTAGTTTACACTATACTGTAGTCTATTAAGTGTCCAATAGCATTATGTTTTAAGAAAAGTGCATACCTTAAGTAAAAAATACTTTATTGCTAAAAAATGCTAACCATCATCTGAGCCTTCAGCGAGTCAAAATCTTTTTGCTAATGGAGCATCTTGCCTTGATATTGATGACTGCTGACTGATCAGAGAGGTGGTTGCTGAAGTTTGGGGTGGGGTGGCAATTTTTAAAAATAGGACAACAATGAAGTTTGCTGCAGCGATTGACTCTTCATTTCACAAAAGATTTCTTTGTAGCATGAGATGCTGTTTGATAGCATTTTACCCACAGTAGAACTTCTTTTCAGAACTGGAATCAGTCCTCTCAAACCTTGCTGCTGCTTTATCAACTAAGTCAATGTGATATTCTAAATCCTTGTTATCATTTCAATAATGTTCATAGCATTTTCACCAGGAGTATACTCTATCTCAAGAAAGCATTTTCTTTCTCATCCATGTGAAGCAACTCCTCATCCATTCAAGTTTTGTCATGAGATTTCAGCAATTCGGTCATCTTCAGGCTCCACTTTTCCTTCTAGTTCTCTTTCTACCACATCTGCAGTTACTTCTTCCTCTAGTCTTGAACCCCTAAAGTCATCCATGTGGGTTGGGATCAACTTCTTCAAAACCTCTATTCATTTTGATATTTTGACATCCTTGCATAAATCACGACTGTTCTTAATGGCATCGGAATGGTAAATACTTTCCAAAAGGTTTTCAACTGACTTTGCCCAGATCCATCAAAGGAATTACTCTCAACGGCAGCTATAGCGTTACAAAATGTATTTCTTAGATAACAAGACTTGAAAAGTTGAAATGACTCTGAGTCATGGGTTGCAGAATGGACATTGTGTTAGCAGTCATGAAGACAATATTAATCTCATTGCGCATCTCCATCAGAGCTCTTGGGTGACCTGGTGCATTGTCAATGAGCAGTCATATTTTGAAAGGAGTCTTTTTTTCCTGAGCAGTAGGTCTCAATCATGGGTTTAAAATATTCAGTAAATGATGTTGTAAACAGATGTGCTGTCATCCAGTCTTTTTTGTTCCATTGATACAGCACAGGCAGAGTAGATTTAACATAATTCTAAGGGCGCTAGGATTTTCAGAATGGTAAATGAGCATTGACTTCAATTTAAAGTTAACAGAAGGGGGAAGCAGACTTCCAATGGATAGGGCGTCCGTCTACCACATGGGAGGTCCGCGGTTCAAACCCCAGGCCTCCTTGACCCATGTGGAGCTGGCCCATGCGCAGTGCTCATGTGTGCAAGGAGTGCCCTGCCGTGTAGGGGAGCCCCACGCGCAAGGAGTGCACCCCATAAGGAGAGCTGCTGTCCAGCGCAAAAGAAAGTACTGCCTGCCCAAGAAAGGTGTCGCCCACACGGAGAGCTGACACAACAAGATGATGCAACAAAAAGAAACACAGATTCCCGGAGCTGCCGATAAGGATAGAAGTGGTCACAGAAGAGCACACAGCGAATGGACACAGAGCAGGCAACTTGAGGGTGGGAGGGGGGAAAGAGGAGAAAAATTTGAAAAATAAAGAAATCTTAAAAAAAGAAATAAATAGAAAAAATAAAGTCAACAGAAGCATTAGCACCTACAAGAGAGTCAGCCTGTCCTTTGAAGCTTTGAAGCCAGGCATTGACTTCTCCCTTGCTATGAAATTCCTCAATGGCATCTTCTTCAATACAAGGTTGTTTTGTCTACATTGAAAATCTGTTATTTAGTATAACCACCTTCATGATCTTCATTGATCTTCTGGAAGACTTGCTGCAGCTTCTTCATCACCACTTAAAGCTTCACCTTGAACTTTTATGTTGTGGAGATGGTTTCTTTCGTTAAACCTAATGAACCAACCTCTGCTAGCCTCCGACTTTTCTTCTGCACCTTCCTTACCTCTCTCAGCCTTCATAGAATTAAAGAGAGTTTGGGTCTTGCTCTGGATTGGGCTTTGGCTTAAGGGAATGTTATGGCTGGTTTGATCTTCTGTCCAGACCACTAAAAGCTTCTCAATATCAGCAATAAGGCTGTTTAGCTCTCTCAATCATTCGTGTGTTCACTGGAGTAGCTCTTTTAATTTCCTTCAAGAACTTTTCTTTTGAATTCACAGTGTGGCTAACTGGTGCATGAGGCCTAGTGTTCAGCGTACCCTAGCTTTCAACGTGCTTTCCTTAGGGGTAGCTGGTGTAACCTCACTAAACTTAATCATTTCTAGTTTCTAATTTAAAGAGAGAGATATGCAGCTCTTCCTTGGACTTAATTGGCCTAATTTCAATATTGTTGTGTCTCAGAGAATAGGTCTGTCCGAGGAGAGGGACCAGGAACAGCCAGTTGGTGGAGCAGTCAAAACACACACATTTATCAGTTAAGTTCTATCTCTTATGTGAGTGCGGTTTGTGGTACCCCAAAATAATTACAATAGTAACATCAGCGATCACTGGTCACAGGTCACCATAAACAGATATAATAATAATAAAAAACGTTTGGACTGTTGTGCGAACTACCAAAATGTGCCACAGAGACACGAAGTGAGCACACGCTGTTGAAAAAATGGCACCAGTGAACTTGCTCAATGCGGGATTGCCACCAGCCTTCAATATGTGAAGAACGCAGTATCTGCGAGGTGCAATAAAACAGTGTGTGCACGTAGTGTTTATACTTGATCTTAGCCAAAGGCCAAGCAGTTATATGCCTGTAATGTTTAGTGTCACTGTCTGCCTACCAACATTTTATTTCTACAGTGTTGTTATCTTTCTTCATCAGGATTTGAACAGTTATTTGAGGAATTGTTTGTTTTTTTTAAGATTTTATTTCTCCCTCTTCTGTCCTGGTTGTTTGCGCTGTCTGCGTCTGTTCATTGTGTGCTCTCTGTGTCTGCTTGTCTTCTTTTTTAAAAATTTTTTAGGGAAGTGGACTTGGCCCAGTGGTTAGGGCATCCGTCTACCACATGGGATGTCCGTGGTTCAAACCCTGGGCCTCCTTGACCCGTGTGGAGCTGGCCCATGCGCAGCGCTGATGCGTGCAAGGAGTGCCCTGCCACGCAGGAGTGTCACCGCATAGGGGAGCCCCACGCGCAAGGAATGTGCCCTGTAAGGAGAGCCGCCCAGTGCGAAAGAAAGTACAGCCTGCCCAGGAATGGGGCCACACATGGAGAGCAGACACAAGATGACGCAACAAAAAGAAACACAGATTCCCGTGCCGCTGACAACAGCAGAAGGGACAAAGAAGACGCAGCAAATAGACACAGAGAACAGACAACTGGGGCAGGGGAGGAAGGGGAAATCAATCAATCAATCTTTTAAAAAAAAATTTTTTTTTAGGAGGAACCAGAACCAAACCCAGGGCCTCCCATGTGGGAGGGAGGCACCCAATCTCTTGAGCCATGCCTGCTCCCTGCTTGTTGTTCTCTCATTGTGTTTGTTTCTTCGTTGTGTTTCCTCATTGTACCTTTTTTTTTTTTTTAGTTTTAAAATTTATTTATTCCTCCCCCCTCGTTTATGCTAACTGCTCTCTGTGTCCAATCACGTGTGCTCTCTGTGTCTGCTTGTCTTCTCTTTAGCAGGCACCGGGAACCAAACCTGGGACCTCTCCATGGAGAGAGGCACTCAATCACTTGAGCCATCTCAGCTCCCTGCTTTGTTGTGTCTCTCATTGTCTTTCCTCTTTGTGACTCTTTGTTGCATCATCTTGTGGCATCGGCTCATCGCACCTGCCTATCACACCAGCTCACTGTCTTGCTCATCTTCTCCAGGAGGCACCAGGAACTGAACTAGGACCTCCTGTGTGGTAGTCAGGAGCTCAATCACTTGAGCCATATCCACTTCCCTTGTTGCATCATCTTGTTGCATCAACTCACTGTGCCAGCCCAGCATGTCAGCTTTCTCTCTTGCTCATCTTCTTTAAGAGGCACCAGGACCTGAACCGGGACCTCCCATGTGGTAGGTGGGCTCTCAAGTGCTTGAGCCACATCCACTTCCCTGCAGAATTGTTTTTAGAGTTTCATTTGTTTAATAAAGATTGAGTTGAATGGTAAAAATTACACTAATGATTCAAGTGGTGTTAAGGTTTAATACTTGCTGTGTAATTTCTACATGTTAGACACTATATTAAGCACTGTACTTTCTTTGTCATTTAAGTCTCATAATCTTTATATTGTTGAGGCAAAGCTGAAAACTATCAGGCTTTTGGTCAGAAGCAGTGACTGTTTAACCAAAGTAGTATGCTAAAAGCACTTAAGCTGATTAACTGTCGAATTGAGAGGGAAAAGAACAACATGAAATACTAGACATGTCAGTTTCTTTTGCCTCAATTATAATTAGGAACTTTATAATTATTTCAGGATATTTAGCTTCTTTTCCCCCAGTCTCCATCAACATCATATGGAAGGATTTTTCCTGTTCCCATTATGCCTAATAAAGACTTATGGAAGAAAATATAAAGAGAGGATTTCTCATCTAGGCTATAGAGTAGTACCTAGAAACCTGTCTTTATTTTTTAATGTTTTAATTTTTAAAAATTTTCCTCACCCCTTCCTTGTTTGCACTTACTGTCTGCTCTCTGTGTCCATTCTTTGTGTGTTTGACTTCTTTTTTTAGGAGGCACCAGGAACCGAATCCGGGTCCTCCCATGTGGGAGGGAGGCACCCAATGGCTTGAGCCACCTCCGCTACCCACTTGTTGTGTCTCTCATTGTGTTTTCTTGTTGTGTTTCTTCGTTGTGTCATCTTGTTGCATCAGCTCACTGTGCCAGCCCATTGTGTCAGCTTGCATCTTGCTCCTCTTCTTTAGGAGGCACTGGGAACTGAACCTGGGACCTCCCATGTGGTAGGTGGGTGCCCAACTGCTTGAGCCACATTTGCTTCCCATAGAAGCCTGTCTTTAAATACTTGAGATAAAATATAGCTTCCTAAATGTTTTGGTCCTCCTAGGAATATGAGGACATACTAATTGACATTTCTTTTGTAGGTGTTAAACATATGTCAGTATGCCATAGTTTGGTTCCCCAGAAAACATGGAAATAATCTAGTGAAAATTAGGTAACACCTGTTCTCCCTTTAGACCATTGCATAGTGTGTGTGTGTGGGGGGGGGAGTGGAATAAAGAAGAGAGTCTCAGTATTACTGTAAAGGGGTTGCATAGGAAATTGAGGATGAAATCTAATATACATCTCAAAATTGAGACAAAGGAAATAAAGAACCACTGATGGCAAAAATGAAGCCCATTTCAATTATAAAGCAATAGCCAAGAAAAACAGTTTGTGTTGTCATTTGAATCAAAGATACTAGTAAAAAGATTGAGACTAGATGTGGGGACAATAATCAGAATCTGCACAGGGTTTAATATGTGGACTATAAAGGGAAAAGGCTCAGGTGCCTTGCTGAAGAAATTTGAAAGCAAGGAAAAAGGTTAAATTTGAAGAAAAGAGAACTGGTGATTGGGATGGTTACTAAAATAGAGGACATTAACTTGTAGCATCTGTAGGGTCTGTGGGAGAGATGGAAATCTACTGATATCTTGATTAGGCTATATATTGGGAATCAGGTAAGAGTGCGCTTGGTAGTTGTATGAAAATATGGACAAGGTGGAACACGATCTTGATTTTGGGCCAATATATGCTCAGAGAAACTTTAGGGTCAATTTAAAATCATTAGAATCACTGGTTTTGACTTCATCTAAATAGGTTAAGAATTTTTCTTAGCGTTTTTTACATCAAGATCTTCAAGTACCTAAGGTATAAGTGCTTCACAAATACCTCCTGATCGAGTTACTTGTTTATCTGGATGAGGTTAATCTTACATTTATATCCATATTAAGCCTCTTTCAAAGTATTCTATACACAGACCCTTCAAAGCATTTCTGCAGGAAAACATATCTGAAAGTCAGTCCAAAGTTACTATCTCAAAAGGACTGAGAAGGAACCATTTATTGAGAATCAGAAGCAAATAGCTCAGGTTTGGGAAAATTTGGTGGGTGTGGAGCTTAATAAGAGCAAACTTCAGAAGTGGACTAGCTGTTAGAAAGCCAGGGAGGTGAAAGAATGTGCAGGGCAATGGTCAGTTAGCATAGATGGTGACATTCACCAGCGCGAGGCTGGCCCATGAGATCTGGTGGGAGGGAGAACCAGATTTTGATGTTACCAAGAGAGGCTTAGGACTGCGATTTTTCATGTTTAAAATGATGAACATTAAAGTTTGACAAAATTGTTTTTATTTCAATTTCTATAACTGTTATATGATTTTCCAAAATGAAATCTGTAAGTGACAGTGGAAAATTGGCAGCCTAGCATCTAGTTGTCAGTGGAGGAAGGAGGGGCCCAGGGAGTGGGGACAATGTAAGCTCTATCCATCTGGCTGCATTTCTCTCTTCTCCTATGATAAGAGCCACCCACCTTCCTCCCAGTGCAGAGCTGCTCCCCTGGCTAATTCAGAACGAGCTATATATCAACATGCAAAGAGGTGGCTTGCAACCCTCAGAATCTAGCTAAAGTTTTGTACCAAGCTTCTTGCCTTCTTTTGTTTGGTACTTGTTATTAAATCTTTCCCCTGAGCTTCAGAACCATGTATCCCGTTGCCTCTTGGATGTCTCCCTTTGGATGTACCACAGCACCTCAGACTCATTATGTTCAAACCTGGTTATTGTAACCTCAGTGCTGTGCACTACATCTTATTCCTTGTCTCAGTGACTGTCACTGCCTTCCATCCATTTGCCCATTACAAAAATCTGGGCATCTTCCTTGATTTTCCTTCTCTTCTTCCCTCTCTTCAGATAGTCAGCAACACTGCTCAGTACCCCATCTCTGCTGCTATTGTGTCTGGTTCAGACCATCATTATCTCTTGACTGAATTACTGCAACAGTCTTCTACCTCGTGTTCCTCACTGCTCTACCTGCCCCCCCATACCCACTCTGACCCATTCTTTGCACTGTAGCTGGAATAATCTTTCTAAAATGTAACTTTGATCAAATCATTCCCTATTTAAAAGCTTTCAGTATCTCCTTCTTGCCTTCAGGATAAAATCTAAACTCTTCCCCATGTAAACAGGAAGTGGCCTCCCTGATGTGGTACTTACTACCTGGAGTCCACATATACTGAACTATTTGCAGTGACCAAGTGGCTTGATCTGCCTTGTCTCTAGTCACTTGTATATACTATTTCCTCTCCTTGCAAAGCTCTACCCATTTTCCTGCCACCCCTTCACCCCCACCAACCTTTCAAATGGCTGTTACTTGTCATGCAGACTTGAGCTAAGATGTCATTTTCTCCAGGAAGCCTTCCCCGTCTTTCCCTACTAGGTTAGGTGTCCTGCCTGTGTGTTTCTGTAAAACCTATTTTACTTGACTGGAAGATTTATCATGCTCTACCTGTTAACTTGTCTACCACCCTCAGAAGACTGCAGGGTCCCTGAAGGCAGGAGCTATCTGGATCACCTTTTTATGCCCAGAATACAACTGATAGCTGGTAGTAGGAGGTGTAGTAAACATTTTTGTTTTTTTTTTTAAGATTTATGTTTTTATTTATTTCTCTCCCTCCACCCCATTGTCTGCTCTCTGTGTCCATTTACTGTGTGTTCTTTTGTGTCCGCTTGGATTCTTATCAGCGGCACTAGAAATCTGTGTCTCTTTTCCTTGCATCATCTTGCTGCGTCAGCTCTCTGTGCATGTGGCACCACTCCTGGGCAGGCTGCGCTTTCTTCGCATAGGGCAGCTCTCCTTATGGGGTGTGCACTCCTTGCATGTGGGGCTACCCTATGTGGAGGACACCCCTGTGGCAGAGCACATGTTGTGCACATCAGCACTGCACGTAGGCCAGCTCATCACATGGGTCAGGAGGCCCGGGGTTTGAACCCTGGACCTTCCATGTGGTAGGTGGACACTCTATCTGTTGAGCCAAATCTGTGTCCCTAGTAAATGTTTTTGAATGAATGCTGACATCAGTCCTGCTTGACACATTTTGGCATTTGAAGGTTAATTAAATTGAACGCATACTTGGGGCTTACTGTGTGATTGGTTCTTTGTTAAAAGTTGAAGAAATACTGAGATAAGTAAGTCATGGTTCCTCCCCAGAAGATACTTAATGTCTGGTGAGAGACACAGATGCATGAACATATTGAAATTACTATGTGCTGCAAGGGCTATGGTAGAAATATGCCTGGTATGGTATGGGAGTACAGAGAAGAAGCAATTAATTCTCCAGTGGGCCTTGCCAATGTGACTTCACTAACAAATTGGCAATTAGGCTGAGTTTGAAGGAGAAGTAGGAATTTATTTGCGGGATGGGAGAGTAGGAATGGGTAAGGAAGGAGGTGGTGAAAAAAGAAAAGGATATGTAGACTGAGATTACTACAAAAGTTAAAGAAAAATTGCACAAAAGTGTATACCATGTTCAGAGAATGGTGATTGGCCTAATATTACTAGAGCATTAGGCCTTGGGGTGGGGGAGGAGGAGTAGGAGATACGGCTGGAAAGCCTCCTGCTTTCAAGAACCTTCTGAGAAACAAACAACTGCCTTTCCCCCTCACACAACAGTGCTTGAACGGTTATACTGCAATAAGGGTTGAGACTTACAAATAGAGAGGACTGAATAATTTATTGTGGTTAATCTTAAAGACTCTTTTTCCCTATTAAAGACTGCTTGGCGGCATTAAAAAAAACTTTATTATGGACAATTTGAACTATATTTAAAAATAGAAAGAATAGTATGGTGACTCTCCACGTCTTCAATGCTCAGCATCAACAATTACCAGATCATGACCAATATTGTTTTATTTATATTTCCTTCTCCTCCACAGTTGTATTATTTTGAAGCCTGACATTATCATTTCATCCAAAGTACTCAATTTGTCTTTCTAAAAAATGAAGTCTATGTAAAAAAAAAAAAAGGTAATCATAATATCAATATCTCTTCTAGAAATTGATAATTCCATAATATCATCACATATTCAATCAATACTTAAATTTCCCAGTTGCCTCATAAAAGTATGTGCATGCTTTACAATTTGTTTGTCTTAAGGCATTTGAAAAATGGGGAGGGAGGGAAGTGGATGTGACTCAAGTGATTGACCTCCTGCAAACCACATGGGAGGTCCATGGTGTGGTTCCCGGTGCCTCCTAAGGATGAAGGCAAGCTCGCACTGTGGGCAGGTGCAGCAAGCTGACACAAGATGATGCAATAAGAGACATAAGATGAAAAACATAATGAGAGACTCAAAATAGCAGGAAGCATAGGTTCCCGGTGCCTCCTAAAGAAGACGAGCAAAACAATGAGCTGATGTAACAGGCAGGTGCAGCAAGCTAACACAACAAGATGATGCAACAAGAGACACAGAAGAAAAATAAACGTAATGAGTGGTACAACAAAAGTGATTATGCACCTCTCTCCCACAATGGAGATCCTGGATTCAGTTCCCAGTGCCTCCTGAAGAAACAAGGAAGACAAACAGATATAGCAAGTGCAGGCAAGGAAGGGGTTGGGAGGAATAAATAAATAATAAAATTAATTTTTTTACAAATGAGGAGGGAGGAAGGACCCTGGGTTGGTGGGGAAGAAAAGATAGGACAAGTCTAGTAAGGGAATTGAAATACCCAAGGGTAGGGCAAATCAAGTTAAAACCCAAGCAGGTTAGCATTTCTGGTGTCATTTGCAAAAATCTCATTTTCCATCTCTTTGTGGGAGCTTTACAATTTATTAATTGGTCTACCAAAATATGTGATTAGGAGCCATAGTGACCCCTTAATAAAATATAAACTATATTGGTATCACTGATCTCTGAGCAAATTTTAAAACTACTTTTTAAAAATTTCTCTGTGAAAAGGTGGGGGGGAGAGAGTTGAAATAAAAATGGCACAGTAGATATAAAAAATCACTGAAGGAGAAGAAGGGAGATGGTAAAGTAGGTGGGAGATGGGTCCCCACTACAGCAGCAGGAACCAGTGACCTCACGTCTCTTCCCCAGTGTGGTTGGGAGTGGTCCCTTCCTCCCAGGGTTACTGCCCTGTCCCACCTGTCCCTCAGTCCCCTAGGAAGTGAACAGTGAGAAGGCTTCCTAGCCTGGGAGGAGGGGCAACCACACTGGGCAAGGGTCCTGGAGTCATACCATCCACAGGGAGTGACAGCCGAAGGCCCCTTGACTGCCTCCCTGTGGAGGGACCTGTAGGGGGTGAGAGTACACCAAAAGACAGTGTCAGGTGATGGAAGAGTCAGAGCTTTGGGCCAGGTCTTTGCTGTCCACATCCTGGTGGGTCAACTTCACTAGGATGGGTTTGACCTTGCTCTGAAGTATGCCGTTGTGCTACTTTTTATTTATTTGATCTTCCTCCAACATTTTTTCGGTACCCTTGTCTACAGTTTCCTTTAACAGTTTCCTCCTAGATGACTTCTTTTCCTGTCATCCCTGTTATAACCTCACCCCAATGCTACTTTTCTTTCCCTCTTCCACCCCATTTCCCTTACTCTGAATTCCTCTTTATTTGCATATATCAGGTCCCAAATGACATTTTAAGATCTTAATCTTCCTGAACCACCAGAGACACGTAGCCCCTAGTGCCCCTAATGTGTTTTGGGATCCTCAGGATTAAAAGTCATGTTATTGTTCCTTCTTCATCTGGGTTGTCTTATCCTTAGTGCTGCGGGGAGATGGACAGAGAAAGTAGTAGGATAGCCTAGGCTCGTTGGCTAGAAGACTCTTTTTTTTATTATTTTTTTTTTATTTTTATTGACTTTGTAATAATATTACATTAAAATATATATATATATATATATATATATATGAGGTCCCATTCAACCCCACCACCCTCACCCCACCTCTCCCCCCCAGCAACACTCATTCCCATCATCATGACACATCCATTGCATTTGGTAAGTACATATTTGGGCACCTCTGCACCTCATGGTCAATGGTCCACATCATGGCCCATACTCTCCCCCATTCCATCCAGTGGGCCCTGTGAGGATTTACAATGTCCAGTGATTGCCCCTGAAGCACCATCCAGGGCAGCTCCATGTCCCAAAGACGCCTCCACCTCTCATCTCTTCCTGCCTTTCCCCATACCCATCAGCCACCATGTCCACTTTTCCCAATCCAATGCCACCTTTTCTATGTGGACATTGGATTGGTTGTGTCCATTGCACCTCTATGTCAAGAGGAGGCTCAGATTCCACATGGATGCTGGATGCAATCCTCCCACTTTCAGTTGTAATCACTCTAGGCTCCATGGTGTGGTGGTTGTCCTTCTTCAACTCCATCTTAGCTGAGTGTGGTCAGTCCAATAAATCAGATTGTAGGTGCTGGAGTCTGTTGAGGCTCAGGACCTGGCTATCACATTGTCAGTCCAGAGATTCAAATCCCCTAAATATATCTTAAACCCCAACACTAACTGCAACTCCAGCACATTAGCATGAAAGTCTTATGAAGAGAGATCCCATCTGAGTCCAGATTCATCACACATAAACACCAGTTCCAAAGAGGGGCCATCTGACCTGGTAGTTAACCCCATCTGCCATGACCATAACTCCCATGGGTCTCTTTAGCCCTCAAAGGAACCAATACCTGGGGGTTGTATCTGCTTTATCTGTCTCTCAGACTCTGCTAGAAGACTCTTTTTGGTATGGCGGAAAGAACATGATATTGGAGGCCAAGAAACTGGGTTCTAGCTCTGTATCTAGCGTTTAGGCAGCTCAGCCTCTGAACTTTAGCTTCCTTGTGTACAGTAAGGAAAGCTGGACTAGAGGGTCTCTAAGTTCCTTCTAAATCTAAAAATTTGGGAAGTGGACGTGGCTCCAGCAATTGGGCTCCCGTCTGCCATATAGGAGGTCCAGGGTTCAATGCGTGGGGCCTCCTGGTGAAGGCAAGCTGGCCTGTGTGGCAGGCTGGCCGACACAGAGTGCTGGCCTGTGCAGAATTCAGCCCTGTGCAGGAGTACTAGCCCACGCAGAGAGCTGGCGCAGCAAGGTGATGCAACAAGGGGAGATACAGAGGAGAGATAATAGGAGACGCAGCAGATCAGGGAGCTGAGGGGGCGCAAGAGAATGAGTGCCTCTCTCCCACTCCGGAAGGTCCCAGAATCAGTTCCCGGAGCTGCCTGATGAGACTATAAGCAGACACAGAAGAACTCACAGTGAATGGACACAGAGAGCAGACATTGGGGGAGGGGGAGGAGAGAAATAAATAAATCTTTTTTAGAAATCTAAAAGTTTATTTTTACTTTATGCAAGACAATTTTTTTCAGGAGAAGGAGGGCTTTGAACTGTTTTTAATGTATGAATAAAACTTAGGTAAGAAGTAAAGAAAGATTTCAGGGAGGAGGTACAGGAGGTTCAAGAATATAAAAGTACATTTAGGAATCAGTGAAAAAAAATGATGACCAGACATTTTATTTTAAAATACTTTCAAACTTACAGGAAAGTTACAAAAATAATACAAACCCCATATAAAGATCTCTAACATACCCTTATTCCCCCAGATACTCAGATCTACCATTTTTAACATTATGCCACATTTGTCATATTCTATATTCATCTATGTTTCAGTCCATCCATCTATCTTCCTACATATCCATCCATTTTTTGAACACTTGAGTATAGGTTACATGATGTTCTTTGGACACTCAAGGTTGTCATGTACATTTCCTAAGAGAACAAGGAGATTTACTTATGTAACCATCTTAAGTACAGTTTTCAAGTTCAAGGTATGTAACATTGATATAAAGCTTACAGTCTATTTTCCAATTTTTTGTATGTCACATTGATGTCCTTTTGAGCCTTTTCTCTTCCATTATTAGATCCCATCTAGGATCACATATTGCATTTAATTGTCTCTTTAGTTACACTTTGTTTTTCTTTTCCTTTTTTTTAAATTACGGGTCAAAAATACAACAAACTTTCCCATCTCAACTACTCCCAAGCATACAATTCAGTGGGATTAACCACATTGACAATGTTTTGGTACCCTCACCACTTTCCATTACTGTAATTTTCCCTTCTCCTCAAAGAGATTATACCCATTATGCATTAACTCCCCATTCCCCCTGCCTCCCACATCAGGAAACATGTACTTTATGTTCTCTTTCCTTGCACTTGCATATTTTCTAATGTTTTCTTTATAGTTACTGTGGGGTTTAAGTTTAACATCCTAAATCTGTAACAATCTTGTCTGCTCTGATACTAACTTAATAGCATACACAAACTATGTTCCTGGACCCCTCCATCCCCCCAACCTTTATGTAGCTCTTGTCATAAATTATATGTTTATTATATATTATGAGTCCAAATCCATTAATTTACTAATATATTTTACACATTTGCCTTTCAGATCCTGTAGGAAGTAAAAAGTGGAGTTACAAACCAGAAATGCAATAATACTGGTATTTATATTTACCCATGTCATTATCTTTACTAGAGATCTTTATTTCATGTGGTATCGGTCAGTTGTCTAGTGTCCTTTCCTTTCAGCCTACAGGGCTTCTTTAGCATCTATTTGTTTATTGGTGCCAAAGTCCCGCAGCTTTTGTTTATCTGGGAATGTCTTAATCTCTCCCTCATTTTGGAAAGACATTTTTGCCACATGCAGAATTTTTGGTTGGCAATTTTTTGTTTTTCGCACCTTTAATATGACTTTCCACTGCCTTCTTGCTTCCATGGTTTCCAGTGAGAATTCAGCACTTAATAATTTTGGTGCTTCCTTGTATGTGATACATTGCTTCTCTCTTTTGGCTTTCAGAATTCTTTATCTTTCGCATTGAACAGTTGGATTGTATGTCATGTTGGGGGTCTTTTTAGGTTTATCCTGTTTAAAGTTCGTTTAGCATCTTGGATGTGTATATTCATATCTTTTGGGAAGTTTCCAGCCATTATTTCTTTCAGTAGTCTCTCTGACCCATTCTCTTTTCTCTTTTGGCATTCCACAGTGCATGTATTGGTATGCTTGATGGCATACCACAGGTTCCTAAGGCTCTGTTCACTTTTTTCATTCTTCCCTCTTTCTGCTCCTCAGACTGGATGACTTCAATTCCCTTATCATCAAGTTCACTGATTCTTTCTTCTTCCAGCTCCCATCTGCTGTTGAACCCCTCTAGGGAATTTTTAATTTCTGTTATTGTAGTCTTCAGCTGTCACATTCCTCTTTATAAATTCCATCTCTCTATTGATATTCTCTTTGTGTTCATTTATTATTTTCCTGATTTCCTTTGGTTCTTTGTCCATGTTTTCCTTTGAACATATTCAGGACCATTTTTTAAAAGTCTTTGGCTGGTGTTTTCCTGATCCTCCTCATTGATGGTTTCTAATGCTGTAATCTTCTCCTCGGCCTGGGCCTTTGCTTCCTGTCTCTTTGTTTTGTTATCTTTTGTTGAAACCTGGACATTTTCATATTTTAGTGTTTTGTCATTGGAATTTAGACTCTGAGGCATTTTATCTAGCTAGTATTATGACAGAGTTTCCCTTGAATGACAGGAGCTTTAAAAAAAAAGGAAAAGAGAAAACACCTAGTCTTTACAAATTGACCTGTGCTTTTTTTAAGAGCTTATCCATACAATGAGCTTGAGAAGATCTTGAGGCCAAAGCATAAGGGCTTTCTTTTTTTTTTTTAAAGAGTTGTTTTATTTATTTATTCCTCCCCCCCACCTCATTGTTTTGCACTCGCTGTCTGCTCTCTGTATGTTCTTCTGTGTCTGCTTGTCTTCTCTTTAGGCAGCACTGGGAACCTATCCTGGACCTTCTGTAGTGGGAGAGAGGTGCTCAATCTCTTACGCCCCCTCAGCTCCCTGGTCTGCTGTGTCTCTAGTGTAAGGGCTCTCTTGATCCTTTCTGTACATGTATCTTGTTTTGGGCATGTGTGTGTGGCACTAGAAATTCTCCTGTTTACACAGATACGAATGTCCCCTCTTCTCTAGGAAACATTTTCCTCACAGTCCTGGGCACTGCACGGTGTATGCAGTGTATGCTATAGCCAGCAATCTCTTACCCCAGGCAGCACTTGATTACTCTCCCACAGTGTTCTGTAGGAGAGCTCTGTGAACTGCATTCTACATACAGGACAAGTTCTGGGACAGACATACATGATCCCACTATGTACACAAGGATTACTCTGCTCCCTCTGAAACCAGGAGCAGTGACCTGCACCTGCACTGGGAGCACAGGCTGACTCAGTGCCAAGGCAGTGAAGGGTTGGAAAAGGGGCCAGGCAGGATGCCATGTGTAACTACCTTTTTTTCTTTTCTTTTTTAAAATTGGTTTTATTGAGATATATTTACACACCATACAGTCCATTCAAAATGTACAATTAATGACTTGTAGTAAATTCACAGAATAGTGCATTCATCACCACAGTTAATTTTAGAACATTTTCTTTCCTCCAAAAAAGAAAAATTCCATATCCCATAGTAGTCACCTCTCAGTCCCTCTGTCTTTCCCCAGCCCTACATAAGCACCAATCTATTTCTGTCTCTATAGATTTGTTTATATTTACATTCTATATAAAGGGAATCATACAATATATAGTACTTTGGGTCAGATTTCTTTCACTTAGCGTGTTTCATAATTATTATTTTTTTTAATTAGAGAAGTTGTAGGTTTACAGGAAAGTCATGTGAAAAATACAGCATTCCCATATACCCCCATATTGTTGACACTTGGCATTAGTGTCATACCTTTGTTGTAACTGATGAAAGAATATTAAAATAGTATTCTTAACTATAGCCCATAGCTTACATTAGTTGTATTTCCCCCCATATACCACCCTATTATTAACACCTTGTATTAGTGTCGTACATTTGTTATAATTCATGAAAGAACATTCTTACACTTGTAGTGTTAACCCCAGTCTGTTATCCACAACAGGGTTCACTGTGTTATACAGACCCATGTTTTATCTTCTTTCATTCTAGTAACATACATGACCCATATCTTCCCTTTTCAACCACATTCATATATGTAACTCAGCTCTGTTAACTACACTCTAAATAATGTGCTGCCATCACCGCCATCCATTTCAAACCTTTACCAACAACCTATTGGGAAATCCTGTACAAATAAAGCTTCTGCTCCCTACTCTTTATCCCCAATCTAGCCCCCGCTACCTGTATTCTAGATTTGAACTCTATGAGTTTGCTTATTATAATTAGTTTATATTAGTGAGATCATATAATATTTGTCCTTTGTGTCTGGCTTATCTTCACTCAGCCTAATGTCCTCTAGGTTCATCCAAGTTGTCATGTGCATCAGTACTTCATTCCTTGTTACAGCTGAATAATAATTCATCATATGTATAAACCACATTTTGTTTATCCATTCATCTGTTGATAGATACTTGGGTTGCTTCCGTCTTTCAACAATTGTGAATAATGCCACTATAAACATCAGTGTGCAAATATCTATTCAAGTCCTTGCTCTCAGTTCTTTTGGGTATATACTTAGTAGTGGGATTGCCAGGTCCTATGGTAATTCTACATTTAGCTTCTTGAGGAACTGCCAAACTGTCTTCCACAGCAGCTGCATCATTTTATATTCCCGTCAGCAATGAAATTTTTTCTGTTTCTCCACATCCGCTCCAACACATGACATTTTCTGTTTTTTTAATAGTAGCCATTCTAGTGGGTGTGGAATGATATCTTATTGTGGTTTTGATTTGCATTTCCCTAATAGCTAGTGATGTGTGAACATCTTTTCATATGCTTTTTAACCATTTGTACGTGCTCTTTGGCGAAATGTCTATTCAAGTCTTTTGCCCATTTTCCAGTTGGTTTATTTGTCTTTTTATATAGTTGTATGATTTCTATATATATATTCTGGATATTAAACCATTATTGGATATGTGGTTTCCAAATGATTTCTCTCATTGAATAGGTTGTCTTTTAACTTTCATGACAAAGCACTTTGATGCATAAACGTTTTATAATTTTGGGGAGAAAAATAAGTAAAAAATAAATAAATAAAATCTTTAAAAACAAAAAAAACAAAAAAACATTGCCTTACACAAGATCCTGAAGATGACTTCTACATTTTCTTCTAGCAGTTTTATAGTTCTGGGTCTTATATTTAGGTCTTTGCTCTATTTTGAGTTAATTTTTGTATATGGTGTGAGAAAGGGGTCCTCTTTCTTTCTTTTGCATATGGCTATCCAGTTATACCAGTACTATTTGTTGAAGAGACTGTTCTTTCCCATTTGAGTGAACTTGGGGGCCTTGCCAAAAATCAATTGGCTGTAGATGTGAGGGTCTATTTTTGAACTCTCAATTTGATTCCATTGGTCAATTTATCTGTCCTTGTGCCGGTACCATACTGTTTTGACCACTATAGCTTTGTAATATGCTTTAAAGTCAGGAAGTGTGAATCCTCCAACGTTATTCTTCTTCAGGATGTTTTTAGTTATTCAGGGCCTCTTGCCGTTCCAAATAAATTTGAAAATTGGCTTTTCCATTCCTGCAAAATAGGTTATTGGAATTTTGATTAGGATTGCGTTGAATCTGTAAATTATGTGGAGTAGAATTGAGATCTTAATATTTGGTCTTCTAATCTAAGCACATGGAATGTCCTTCCATTTATTTAGATCTTCTTCGATTTCTTTTAGTAATATTTTGTAGTTTTCTGTGTACAACTCCTTCACATCCTTGGTTAAATTTATTCCTAGATATTTGATTTTTTAAAATTGCTATTGTGAATGGAATTCTTGATTTCTACTTTCAATTGTTCATTGCTTGTGTATAGAATTACAACTGGCTTTTTGGGTGTTGATCTTGTACCTTGCCACTTTGCTGAATTTGCTTATTAACTCTAGTAGCTTTGTTGTTGATTTTTCATGATTTTCTTTATATAGGATCATGTCATCTGCAAATAGTGAAAGTTTCACTTTTCACTTCCAATATGAATGCCTTTTATTTTTATTTCTTGGCTGATTACTTTGGCTAGAACTTCCAGTACTATGTTGCATAACAGTGGTGACAGTGGGCTTCCTTGTCTTGTTCCAGATCTTAGAGGGAAAGCTTTCAGTCTTTCACCATTGAGTATGATGTTAGATCTGGGTTCCTCATAAATGCTCTTTATCATTTTGAGGAAGTTCCCTTCTATTCCTATTTTTCTAAGTGCTTTTACTGAGAAAGGATGCTGAATTTAGTCAGATGCCTTTTTTTTCCTTCATCAATTGCAATGATCATGTGGTTTTTCCTCCCTTTCTTATGTTGATATATTGTATTAATTGATTTTCTTATATTGAACCACCCTTGCATTCCTGGGATAAAACCCACTTGATCATGGTGTGTAATTCTTTTGATGTGCTGTTGAATTCGATTTGCAAGTATTTTGTTGAGTACTTTTTGCATCTATCTATCTGTCTATCTATCTATCTATCTATCTATCTATCTATCTATCTATCTATCTATCTATAAGAGAAATTGAGCTGTAATTTTCTTTTCTTGTAGTATCTTTATCTGATTTTGGTATTAAGGTGATGTTGGCTTCATAGAATGAGTTAGGTGGTGTTCCCATCTCTTCAATTTGGGGGGTGTTAGAGCAGATTGGTATTAAGTCTTCTTGGAATGACTGATAGTATTCACCTGTGAAGCCATCTGATTCTGAACTTTTCTTTGTTGGAAGGTTTTTCATGACTGATTCAATCTCTTTACTTGTAATTTGGTCTGTTGAGGTTTCTATTTCTTCTAGAGTCAGTGTAGGTTCTTTGTGTGTTTCTAGGAATCTGTCCTTTTCACCTAGGTTGTCTAATTTGTTGGCATACAGTTTTTCATAGTATCCTCTTATACTTTTTATTTCTGTGGGGACAAAAGTAATGTCTCCCCTCTCATTTCTGATTTTATCAGCACCTTTTCTGTTTCCTCCTTTGTCAGTGTAGCTAAGGGTTTGTCCATTTTATTGATCTTTTCGAAGAAGCAACTTTTGGTTTTGTTAATTCTCTGTATTGTTTTCTTATTCTCAATTTAATTTATGTCTGCTCTAATCTTTGTTTTTCTTTCCTTCTTCTTGGTTTGTGGTTAGTTTGCTGATCTTTTTATAGTTCCTTAGGTGTGCAGTTAGGTCATTGATTTTCAATCTTTTTAACATAAGCATTTGGGGTATAAATTTGCTTCTCAGCACTTCCTTCACTCTATCCCATAAGTTTCATTAAGTTGTGTTCTCATTTTCATTCATTTCAAGATATTCACTGATTTCCATTACAATTTCTTCTTCAACCCACTAATTGTTTAACAAAGTGTTATTTAACTTCCTATATTTATGGGTTTTCCAGTTCTCTGTCTGTTATTGATTTCCATCTTCATTCTATTAGGATCAGAGAAGATGCTTTGTATGATTTCAGTCTTTCTAAATTTATTGAGACTTGTTTTGGGATCCAATATATAGTCTATCATGGAGAATGAGCCATATGCACTTGAGAAGAATTCATATCCTACTGTTTTGGGGTACAGTGTTGTGTATATGTCTGTTAGGTCTAGTTCCATTTATCGTATTGTTTTTGGTTACAATTTGCATGAACTATCTTTTTCTACTCTTTCCCTTTCAATCTATGTCTTTGGGTCTAAGATGAGTCTCTTGTAAACAACTTATAGTTGGATCGTGCTTTATTATCCATTCTGCCAACCTGTGTCCATTTATTGGGAAGTTTAATCCATTAACTTTCAGTGTTGTAAAGGGCGTACTTACTTCAGCTGTTTTGTCCTTTGGTTTTTATATATTGTATTTTTTTTTCTCTCTTTTCCTTTGTTGCAACCCCTTTTTCTGTATTGTTGATCTTTTGTGATGTATCTGACAGATCCCTTTCTCATTTCTGTTTCTGTATATTTTAAAAATATTTTCTTTGTGTTTACCCTGGGGTTTATATTATACTACCTACATCTATAACCTGCTAATTTGAAAAGATCCCAACTTAGCTTCAGTAGTGTACAGGTTTTCTGCTCCCATATCCCTCTGTTTCCCCTCTTTGCGTTGATTTCTTTCCCACTTTGCCACTTTGTATTTTGTACATCTACTATCAGGAAATGCCTTTTTCTTGTTCATTTGTATTTTGTCTCTTATATGAATTCAAGAGTAGAGTTGTATATTGAGGATCCAATACTATTAAGTCTTGCATTTGCCCTTTTAGTTACTCTTACTCATGATCTTCATTTCTTCTTTCTACTCCAAGCCACTCTCTCCAGTCTTTTCCTTTCAACCTGCATTTTCCCTTTAGTAATTCTTGTAGATCTAGCAGGTCTCTTGTTGATAAACTCTCTCTGTTTCTGTTTACTAGTCAATATTTTAAACTCTCAATCATTTTTGAAGGACAGTATTTCTGGACAAAGAATTGTTGCTGGCAGTGTTTCTGTTTTAGTACCTTAAATATAACATACTACTGCTTTCTCACCTCCATGGTTCTGATGAAAAATTGACACTTAGTCTTACTGAGGATCTCTTGTATGTAACAATCACTTTTCTCTTGCTGCTTTCACAGTCCTCTCTTTATCTTTGGCATTTGATATTCTGATTAGTATGTATCTTGGACTAGGTCTATTAGGATTTATGCAATTTGGAATATGCTGCGCTTCTTGGATGTATATATTTATATCTTTCATAAGAAATGGGAAAATGTTGGGCATTATTTCCTCAAATATTCCTTCTGCTCCTTTTCCCTTCTTTTCTTTTTCTGGGGCATGCATGATGCATTTGAGTGTGTGTGTTTCATGCTGTCACTCAAATCCCCAAGACACTCCTCAGTTTTTCCTATTTTTCTCTGTCTGTTCTTCTGACTGTATGACTTCAATTGTCTTGTCTTCTGGTTCACTAACTCTTTCTTCTGCCTGTTCACATCTTTTGTTGTATGCCTCTAGTGTATTTTTAATCTTCACTATTGTGCTTTCATCCCCATAATTTGTCTTTTTCTATTTTCGAATTCTTCTTTATGCTTACACATTGTCATCTTACTATCCTTTATCTCTGTATGAATATTTTCCTTTATCTCCTTGAATTTATTTAGGAGATTTGTTTGAACATCTTTGATTAGTTGTTCCAACTTCTGAGTCTCCTCTGAAGTTTTAATTTGTTCCCTTGACTGAGCCATATCTTCCTGTTTCTTAGTATGACATGAATATTTTGCTGATATGTAGGCATTTGATTATCTTGATGCATTAACTTGCCTAGGGTTTTATTGTTGGTTGGCTTTGTGTTAAGGCTCTTCTCTGATGCTTGTTCTGAGTTATTCTAGACCTTTAGATTAGCCCATGTTTAATTCAGATTTTCTCAGCTCTTCTTCACCTGATTCTTGCTCTGGATATGTGGTACAGTTTTTAAGATTGTACTTTTTATGCAGCTGTTTTCCATCCAGGAGAAAGCTTCTTTTCCTCTGTTCCTTCTCCAGGAATCTTGATCTGTGCTGTTTGTTTTTGTGAGGCTTTTCTCTCCAGTTCCTATGGTTTATTTTAATTCTCTCCTTCATTCAGTGCCCATTTTCCGTACACTTTTAAGTTCTGTGACTCATTCTGTCTCATAGCAGTCCACTTTAAAGTCCCCCTCCCTTTTTAAAATTTTATTTTCTGTGAGGCTTTTCTGCATCTGGTTTCTTCCCTGTTAGGGTATCCCAAACTGGGGAGCCAGATGGGCTCAACCCAGAAAGGTGGTTCGTTTTATAAAAGTCTGTTTTGCCTTCAGGTGGTCCTGCCAACTGAAATTGGATTGAGTAAGGCACAACAGTTCTTGCCAGCATTTCTACTGCGGTTTCTCTCCCCTCCCCATTCCTCAGGGTTTTTTGTATTCAGCATTCCTCAGCAGCTTGTGTTCTACTCTGTTCTCTGCAGACTTAGGTCCCTGTGCCTGGATAGGTGTGGAATTGTAACATGCTGCTGTGAGAGTCTCTACAATCTCTGCCCACAGCAGGAGGGAACCAGGCTGTGCTTCCTCTGTGTAACCCCCAAGCTGCAGGGACTGAGTGAAGGGGAGTGAAACGGAAACCCACTGGCAGTCCAGGACACACTTTTCCAACTGATATTTTTCTGTTTCTTCAATTCAGTATTTGTGTAGTTCTAATCCAGTCTCTAGTGTCCTCCAGGGTTCTAAGCAAGTGGAATTTGTCCTTTTATTTGCTGAATCTCTATGGAGGCTTTTCAGGACATGTCTTACATTGCCTTGTTGATTATATCACTCAAAATCCTACCATTTTAAGTTGCTCTTTCCATGCAGTCATTTTACTGTTTTCTGAAGAAAGTTGTTTCTTCCACTTCTTGCTGCTTCTATGGGGGATGGAGTCCTGAAGCATCTCACTTTGCCCTAGAAATAATAAGTCATGTTGGGTCCATTAGTTAGCCATGTAGAAAAAAATGAACCTTATATACAAACATTAATTCCAAATGGTTTGCAACCCTAAATGAGAAAGGTAAAATAATAAAGCTTCTAGAAGAAAAACATAGGAGAATAGCTCAATCACCTTGGGATGGATTTCTTACACATAACAAGAAAACATTAACAAAATTGATAGATTGGATTTCAGTAAAATTAAGAACAACTATTTATCAAGTAAAGTAAAAAGGGGAAAGTTACTTGGAATGCATCTGACAAAATTTTGAAGGATTTATTTTGCTTTCAGAAACTAAAATTTGAGAAGGGTAACAGTTTACTCTTGTATCACTCTTGGAAGAAAGAAAGTTTCTTTGAGGAGTAGAGTTCTAGGAAAGAAAGGCGATATGAGCATATAAAGACTCAAAAGCTAACATATGCCACAAGGTACTTTTAAATATGCCTTATTAGTTTAAAAGTTCTTTGAGGGTATGGAATATATCTTTGTTGTTGTATGTGGTTCCTAACAGTGAATTGTATCTAAGTAAATATTTAGTGGTAGCAATTCAGGAGACCCCTATCTTTTGATCTTGCTCACTGATCATTCTCTTGAAGGGTGGTTATAAACATCCCCTAGTCTATTCATGACACAGATTTTCTGAAGAGAAAAATAACCATGTCATGGTAGAAACTAGACCCACAGTGTTGTGGAAGTTGTGGAAAAAGTTTGAGAGTGAAAAGTTTTGTGTGGCCTCTTTTAGAGCAGCGATTGATTAATGGCGTCTGTGTTGCTGTTTCTTCCAGAGCTGACCTGTCCTGGACGCAGCATAACTAACGAAGCTGCTGCAGGATGAGAAGATGGCAGCGCGGCTGCTTGCACCACCAGGCCCTGATAGTTTCAAGCCTTTCACCCCTGAGTCACTGGCCAATATTGAGAGGCGCATTGCCGAGAGCAAGCTTAAGAAACCCCCAAAGGCCGATGGCAGTCATCGGGAAGACGACGAGGACAGCAAACCCAAGCCAAACAGTGACTTGGAAGCAGGGAAGAGTTTGCCTTTCATCTATGGGGACATCCCACAAGGCCTGGTTGCGGTTCCCCTGGAGGACTTTGACCCATACTATTTGACGCAGAAAGTGAGTTGGAGGAGGAGGAGCAGCTTCAGACACTCCTTTCCTAACAGGCTTAGGGTAGATGGGAAGTCCTGTGTTTTTTTGCCAAAGTTTGGTTAAGTAGTTAATCTTTTGTTTCAGTTCTGGATTACGGGGATTATTTTTCAGTTTAATTGTTGCTAAGGGTCATTTGTTGGTTTTGGCACTTCTCGAACCTGTTAATAAGACTTTTCTTTTTGACTGCAGGCCAGGTCAGAAAAAGAAGACATAAATGAATTAGAGTCCAAGAAATATAAAAGATGGTTCAGCCATGTATAACCTGCCACACAAATGTTCAAAATTCTATCTTTGAATGTAAAAATAATGTTATTATTGGAAAATCAGGGGAACCTATTGTTAATATAGTCGAGACAATGGATTTCCAATTTCCTTTATGATATTAGAGCATGACTGTTGGGGACAGGAGTAGAAGAAAGTAAGTCACACGGGGCCAGGGAGGATAGACCCTAGGGTTTGGCCTTTAACGCAGTTGTTTGGATTGAGCCAGCACTGATTCTTGCATTAGGATCAATTCTGTTCTTCTGCAAGTGGGAAGCATGAGTGAAGGAAATATCAATTTTCATTTGGCCAAGGGTTTCAAACCTCCCTAACACACATTTGACCGTAGTCTTGGGTTTTTTTTCTCACGGTTATCTTTTAATAATAAGGCAACAAGTAGAGAAGCAAAGTCGCTGGGTAATTACCAGCCAAGTAATTAGCCTTTAAATGTTAAGGA
The DNA here is from genome assembly GCF_030445035.2 of Dasypus novemcinctus. Taxonomy (NCBI): domain Eukaryota; kingdom Metazoa; phylum Chordata; class Mammalia; order Cingulata; family Dasypodidae; genus Dasypus; species Dasypus novemcinctus. Next base: position 34,632,436 of record NC_080684.1, on the reverse strand, counting down.
CTGATATCAGATACCATTTTTGTCTCTCATTTGACAGATATCATTTAAGTAACTAGATTGATATGCTTTGCCAGATTGAGGGGTGGGAAGGAAGGAATGGCTTTATTTAATTATGTATTTACAAATATAAAAGCAGTCAACTAGATTGCCTTTTATTCTTATAATTTTCAGCTCCTTTGGCTTACTGATGGGTAGAAGTAAGACTAGGTTAATAGATCTCTTCACTTAGCTTCAGTTGTGGGGGCATTTTTAGTTTATGACAGCAAAAGCAGTTAAGACATTCTCAACACAAAATGGTCTTTCACCCATGTACTTCTGTTGCAGCTCAGACATCTACGTAATAGGAAAAAGTGAAACCAGTAGCCTATTTTTGCCACTGAAAAATTTAGAGTTTAAGGTACAAAACATGATATGATATAAAGAACAGTAGATTGTTCTAGTGTAAGAAATCTTGACTCTACCATGATTTACCATATTTATTGTTTATATTTTTCTTTTTTATATGTTTTTCAAACCACCTCTAATTATATGTGGGAGAAGAAAGTAACAAATGAAGAAAAAACATCTTGAAATCAGTTTATGACTTTTTGCAAGTCACTTCACCAATCTGGGCCCAAATTTCCTCATTTAGAAACAGAAGGATTTCTAAGGATTTTTCCCAAGTATCCGATTCTGGGGCTAAACAGTTTTCATAAATTGTCATTGCTTTCTCCATTTACTCTTCCTTTTTAACATCTAAATTTTTTGTCTGGACCTTTGCTATGTGGAAGTCATTGGGTGAGGGAGGAGGTGAAGTTTAACTTTCTTGGGTTAGTGAATAAAAGAACATGGAATATCGGGCTGTTTTTGAGAAATTATTTCATTTGTTGTCGTTTTAAAATATTTTCTGATATATTTGCCCCCTCTCCCATCCTTGCATCCCTGATCTTAGCAGAGATCAAAAGATATGACAGATGGCAGGGTTCAGATTGTACCAATTTAGATAAATATGGCCATTTAATGTAACTTATTCAGATAGTACTGTACATAGCAATAAGCCGATCAGTGAAGCCCTTTAGATACTGACTGACCTTTCAGGTGACTAAAGCTAATTTTCTTAATACATCTGTTATTTATTTTTCCAATTCAAATGCAACTGTAATTTCACTTTCTTAAACCTGACTTAATATGTGAAAAATATATAGGAACATTAGTTGCCAGAGCCCAGTTTTTCCTCTGCATGCCTTTTTCTCTGATTCCCTCCCTCAGATTTCAGCTACCTGGCTTGACAGTAAGGACAGTAAGAGGGTGGGTAAATGGGGCCTAATCAGTATTATTTCTTAATCAGAACAAATTGTTGCTGGTGAAGCTCCGTTTGGAAATTGGCTTTTCATGATAGAAAGTCTGACTTTGGCCCTTGGCCTCCTCACAAGGGTAAATTCTTTCTGGAAAGGATGGCCTTAATTGTATTTTTTATAATCTTTTTTTAAAATTGTGAAATATACCATCACATAAAACTTCGTAAAACATAAATGTATACTTAATGATTTTTATAAAGCAAACAGACTGATACCCATGTCAAGAAAGAACATTGCAAGCAATTCAGAAGTGTTCATTGTACTTTTATTTTTTATTTTTATTTTTTTTAAGATTTATTTATTTATTTAATTCTCCCCCCACCTCCCGGTTGTCTGTTCTCTGTGTCTGTTTGCTGCGTCTTGTTTCTTTGTCCGCTTCTGTTGTCGTCAGCGGCACGGGAAGTGTGGGCGGCGCCATTCCTGGGCAGGCTGCACTTTCTTTCACGCTGGGCGGCTCTCCTTACGGGGCGCACTCCTTGCGCGTGGGGCTCCCCTACGCGGGGGACACCCCTGCATGGCAGGGCACTGCTTGCGGGCATCAGCACTGCGCATGGGCCAGCTCCACACGGGTCAAGGAGGCCCGGGGTTTGAACCGCGGACCTCCCATGTGGTAGACGGACTCCCTAACTACCGGGCCAAGTCCGTTTCTCCATTGTACTTTTAAATGAGGGGATTTTTCAGTTGATTAAAAATAATATGCTTGCTAAAGTTTATGTGCAAAACTTCACTGGCATTGCTAATACTTCTTACTAACTAGGCCTTTCCCTAGGCAAACTATAAACTAGCAAGACGGTTCCTACAAGGAAGCACACTGAGAATTAGCCTACAAATTAAAAAAGCGAAAGAGTAGAAATGACTTTAAGAGGGCATTCCTTTCTATTTGTTTTCCAAGGGCTGACTTAAATAATCCCTGACAAAATAGAATCTCTTCTCTGTGCTGTGTGACACAAGTTCCTGAATTCTTTTGTCCTTTCCTCATAGGTCTCATTTTCTGATTAATTATCTTTATGACTCTTGAAGAAACTTCTCATTTTCTTTCCCCGCTTTTTAGGGGGCTAGAGAGACTCATTCCCTATTTGTAAAGTTGGGATTTCACATTCCCCAGGAAGACAGAGCCCTAAACATTGTGCATCCCATCGTCAAGGTCCTCTTGTTCCAGCCGGTGCTGGGGCTGGTTTGAGTAATCACAAGCTTCCCCACAATGCTGTTTGCATTGTGTTCCACACCAACTTTCCCAGCTGGTCCCCGCAGGCAACCTGGATCACCATCCTGTCTTTGAAGTGGCACAGTCTTCCCGATGCCACAGCTTTCAATTTTCTTTTCCTTTTCTTTGGCTTTCTTGGTTTCCAACCATTTGTAGCAAATATTGGAATTTAAGGAACATTTGCGTTTTTATTTACTGAATTTTAAAAATAGACAATATATTTAATTTACATAGTTAAAAATTCAAAGACATGCAGTAAAAAGTCGTCTCCCTTTACCCCTGTCCTTCATCTGCCCACTTCCTACCTACCTGCACAGGTAACCACTCTTAGTTGTATCTTCCAGAGCTTCTTTGTGTATATGCAAGGAAAGACAAATATGCATATTAAGGAACTCAAAACATTCCTGAATGCCTTTGTTCTTTGTTTTCTTCCTACTGTTTTCTTAAACCTATTGAAGTCTTCCTGATTTTGTTACTTGTTTTCCCTTCTTTCATACTGTAGAATCTTAAGTTTTATCACTCTAAATTCTCAGTTCATTTCTCCCCTCCATCTACTTTTTTTAGTGACTCAAATCAAGGACTTTTTATCTACTGCTCAAAGTATCTTCACTACAAAAAAATACCACCCAGTATTTATAATAACTTGTTGAATTTTAAACGACTATGTGTATTCCTAACAACTGTCTTAGGAAAATACAAAGAACAAACACGTGGAGTTAAAATCTAGAGCAGGGGCTCTTAATCTTTTTTTGTTTCATGGGCCCTTTTGCCAGTCAGGTGAAAACCACAGACCCCTTCTCAAAATGTAGCAGCAGATAGTTTCATGGTGCTCAATCTCGGAGGTCAGAGAAAATAAAGATAATAAATTGGGGATCTGTGGACCTTTGGTTAAAACCCCTGATCTAGTGTATAGGTTACTAGGAGATAGGCTGAGAAGGTACTTAATTTTTAAATTTTTTTACATGGTTAAAAAAATCTAAAGGTATATGGTAAAAGAAAATAAAATCTTATAACCCCCTATTATTGATCATTAGCGTTGATATAGTACCTTTTTTGGTACCTGATGCTTAATGTTTGTAGACTTTTTAATTAACTTGACTATAAAAGTGTGAAAATGCATAGAGCTGATAGTAACACATTATAGTGAGTATAACTGACACGGCTGGTTTATATATGGGATTATAGCTGAAGGGGGCAATCTAGGATATAAATGTCAATTGAAAGAAAGCTAAAGAATAATCTAAGGACTGAGTAACATAGTGAACATGGTGGTGGATGAGGAGTGTGGTTAACAGTGTAATACAAGAGTGTTCTTCCATCAACTAGAACAAATGCACATCACTATTATAAGGTGGAAAGATATGATGATGCAAGGGAAAAAGACAATTAAGGTAACTTATGGGCTATAGTTGACAGCCATATCGTAATAATCATGCATCAGGGTCAAAGAAGGTACTGTATCAATGCCAATGATCAATAAGAGGGGGTGTATTAGTCAGCCAAAGGGGTGCTGAGGTAAAGTACCAGAAATCTGTTGGCTTTTATGAAGAGTATTCATTTGGGGTAAAAGCTTAAAGTTACAAGGCCCTAAAGAGTCCAACTCAAGGTTACTTCCTGACCAAACTCTGTTGCCACGTGTTGAAGCAAGGTAAAGGGCGATATCTGCGAAGGTTCAGCCTTCCTCTTTCTCTTAAGGCTCTGTGGTCCCAGCTCCTTCTGATCTCAGCTGTGGGCTGTCATAGGGCTCAGCTGCTCTCTTTTCTTCAGCTGCAGACTATCAGGCGAATGCCTCATCTCTCTTCCTGGGGTCACAGGATCAAAGTCGTCTTCCATGTCTATGGAGCGCTCTCTTTTTTCTCATGTATCTGCGTTTGTGTGTCTCCTTGATAGAGTGTCCATTAATATAACCCACAAAGGGGTGAAGACTCAAACTGAGTTGCCCTAATGTTTGGATCAAAGCCCTAATCTTAACATAATTTAATCAAAGGCATCTCAGCTGAATCTAATACAATCAAAGGGTATCATGCCCAGAGGAATAGACCAGCTTACAAACATAATCTATATCTCTTTTTGGAATTCATTAATAATATCAAACTGGCACAGGGGGTTATGAGGTTTTTTCTTTTGGACTAAGGAGAATGCTGAAAAATTTAGTGAGGCCATGACTGCACAGCTCTGATGAAAGTGAGAGTCCATTTGGATGGACGGTACAAAGCATGGGACCATATAACACAGTGAACTATATTGTGGATGATGAACTGTGGTTAACAGTACAAAATATGAGAGCGTTCTCTTATGAACTTTAACATGTACAACAACACTTATAGGGCATATGGAGAAATATACCAAATGTAAGCTATGGACCATAATTAGTAGTTATATTTTGATGATGTTCTTTCTTAATCTGTAACAAATGTCCCACAACAATGCAAGGTGTTGGTGGAGGAGTGATGAATGGGAATTTTGCACATTATACATGACTGTTCTGTAAGTTCACAACTTCTCTATTAAAAGAAACATTTTAAAAAGCCCTATAGGGAGCAGATGTAGCTTAAGTGGTTGAGTACCTGCTTCCCATGTACAAGGTCCCATATTTGATCCCCAGTACCTCCTAAAAACAAATGAAAAAACTGACTCTCACTGGGAAGCAGATATAGCTCAGTGGTTGAGCTCCTGCTTCCCATGTACAATGTCCTGGGTTCAATCCCCCATACCTCCTATAAACAAATAACAATTAAATTATAGGATTGACTAACGTGCCTTTAAATAGAACACTTTGCTATTGCATTAAAAAATTATATATGGCTTCCCAAATTCAATTCACCTTAAAATTTTCGTGTGTACCTTCTTCTGCAAGGTGGAGTCCGCTTGGATGCGTAGAATATTAGAATTTAGTGGCCTTAAACATCATCTGGTCCAGCCTCCTCATTTTATGAATTTTATAAATGAGGTGATGTACTTTGTCAGAATTCAACTACCATAGTTAGTGGTAGAACCAGGACTAGAACCCATGCCCATAACTTTCAGTTCATTGTAATGTATTTCTAGTTCCCCACTTTTCTAATTTTTCATTGATTCTCAGCCTGAATTGGCTCAGTTCTTCTGAAGCTGGGCAGTCAAATATAGATACAAAAAAATAAACTGCTTTTTCTCTTACATCCCCAATAATCCCTGTGGTCTATTAAACCTTTTTAGGATGTGTCCTGAAAGCCGTGCTTCTAGGACAAATGATAGCATTTACATTTAGCCCCATTATTGTATCTTCTAAAGTGAAGGAGTTCTGAAGAGTCTAGCAGCCCTAGACTTGGATTCAGTATCAATACAGCTACAGCTATTTGACTGGACATGTGATAATTGAGCAATTCACTTAACTCTCTACATTTTATTACTTTTAAAGGAAGATTATCTCCTACCTGCCAAAATCTAGTCTTAATTTGTAGTCCAAATGGTGTAGTGGAAAGAGCACCTGCTGGGAATATAAAAACCTTGAATGTTCCAGCTTTGCCTCTTGTTTGCCCTTGGCCAAATCACTTAAATTCTCTGAACTTCAATTTCCTTGTGTACAATATATACAAAATAGAGTTGGATATATATCTTTCTAATCGTATTTCACACTTTTATCTATTACATATTGTTTTTTTTTTTTAATTTCAAACCTTCGGGAAATTTGCAAAAATATTATAAAAACAATACATAGACTTTGGCAATGAAGGCACAACTCTGTGGTTATACTGAAAGCCATTGATTGTACACTTTGAATGGATTGTATGAATAAAATTGTTCTTAAAAAACAGCACATAGAATTCCAATATACCCCCTACCCAAATTTGCCAGCTCTTAACATTTTATCACCTTTGATATATCCTATCTACCTACCTATTTTCTAAACATTTAAAAGTAGATTGCTTACATCATGCTCCTTTAACACTTAATACTTCCATGTATATATTTCCTAAGAACAAAGATATTCACCTATATAACCACATTAAATACAGTTATCAAGTTCAAGAAATTTAACATTAATAGAAAGTATACAGGTTTTTATTCCACTTGTCCCAATAATGTCCTTTTGGGTCCTTTTGGGCATTTTTTCCTCATTTGTTAGGTCTAGTCCAAGATCATGTATTGTATTTAATTGTCATTGTTTCTTTAGTCTCCTTTTATCAAAATTGTGGTAACATATATATACAACATAAAATTTCTCTTTAACCATTTTCTAATATGGAGTTCAATGGTGTTAATTACATTAACAATGTTGTACTACCATAATCACAACCATGCAGTACCAAAAATTTTCCATCACCCCAAATAGAAGCCCTGCACCCATTATGAATTAACTTCCCATTCCCCTTTCCCTACACACCCTAGTGACTTGTAATCTACTTTCTGTCTCTACAAATTTGCATATTCTGACTATCTCATATAAATGAGATTATACAATGTTTGCCCTTTTCTGTCTGGCTTATGTCATCTAACATGATGTCTTCAAGGTTCATTCATGTTGTAACATATAACAGAACTTCACTCCTTTTTACACTGAATAATACTCTGACACATGTATAAACCACAGTTTGTTTTTCCATTCATTTGCTGGTAGACACTTGCATTGCTTCTACCTTTTGGCTATTGTAAATAATGCTGCTGTGAATATTGGTATACAAATATCTATCCAAGTTCCTGCTTTCAGTTATTTGGGGTATATACCAAGAAGTGGAATTGTTGGGTCACATGCTAGTTCAGTGTTTTACTTTTTGAAGGACCACCAAACTGTTTCCTACTGTGACTGCACCATTTTACATTCCCATCCCTAATGTTTGGGGGTTCCTGATTCTCCGCATCCTCACCAGCTCTTGCTATTTTCTCTTTTTTTAAATAATAGCTTTTCGTGGATGTGAGGTAGTACACGTTACATTTTAACCTTGGTAAAATACTTTCCGTTTGCTCAATGTCCCCCCTGCTTTGTGGTCTCCATCCCCTCTTGGAATGTTCTCTGTCCTTCACCTTTTGATTTTCTGCGCATTCTTCCTGGCCCAGCCCAGAGGCCTCTTCTTCCTGATAGCCTAATTTGATTCTCCTACACCAGAACGGATTCCTCCTCCTCCTGAATTTCTACAGTACATTAAGATTCTAAAACCCACCTTGGAGAACGAGTAGATTTCAAGTTTAACTCATTAGGTATGGCAGGTAAATGTCCCAGCAATGTTTATGCTCTTCTGTTTACCTCACTAATATCAATGCCATCAGCTTCCTTAAATGAAGAATTCTAGATGTCATATATCTGTAGTCCCATGAGCCCCTGGCAGAAAATCCTTGCTGCATCTGTTTTCACACACTTTCAGCAGGTGTGCAGTCAAATATAGGCTGTTAAAGGAAGCCTTATGTTCATTAGGTGTGATGTGAAATTTTGCTAACGAAGTGTTATTTTGCCTGCTTTTGCACAATAGGCCTAGATACTTGCTTTCTCTTTTAAATATACACTACACTCTTAAAAACATTGGCTTATTCTGTTGTTTTTTTGTTTTTTTTTTGATTTCTGTTTCTAAGTAGGGACATAAACCAGCATGTCTCACTGCTATCCTGATGATATCACTCCTTTTACCACTTCTTTTTTTTTTTTTTTTTAAAGATTTATTTATTTATTTAATATCCCCCCCTCCCCAGGTTGTCTGTTCTTGGTGTCTATTTGCTGCGTCTTGTTTCTTTGTCCGCTTCTGTCGTCGTCGTCAGCGGCACGGGAAGTGTGGGCGGCGCCATTCCTGGGCAGGCTGCTCTTTCCTTTCACGCTGGGCGGCTTTCCTCACGGGCGCACTCCTTGCGCGTGGGGCTCCCCCACGCGGGGGACACCCTTGCGTGGCACGGCTCTCCTTGCGCGCATCAGCACTGCGCATGGCCAGCTCCACACGGGTCAAGGAGGCCTGGGGTTTGAACCGCGGACCTCCCATATGGTAGACGGACGCCCTAACCACTGGGCCAAAGTCCGTTTCCCTATTCTGTTGTTTAAAAAAAAAGCATTTTGCAACATATCAAAAAACAAAATAATGTTTAACTTATTTTATTCACCAAACTAAATTAAGATAAATGCTGTGAGCCACTGGGAGTAGATCATTCTCAGAGCAATCATTAGATGGGCATGTATGGTGTTCTTTTCTATTCTCTAAGTACCATATCTAGGGATTTAATTAAATATTCCCAAATCAAATTCTTCTTTTACAAAAGCCTTAATAATAGACCAAGAGTTTGGAAATTCTTGATTCTGAATGCTGCCTACCCATCGAATTATAGGTGATTTTAGTTAGACATGCCATTTAATCATTCAGGGTCTCAGTTTCCCCTCTAGAAAATGAAGATTATGAATCTAATAGCTATTAAGTTCACGTATCTTACTGGGTGGTTGTGAAGGTCATTTCTTGACTACCTTTTATACAATGAAACAGCCTGCAGTTCAACCCTGCTTCATTTTTCTCCATCACTTGTCATCTGACATATACTATATTTGCTTATTGTCTGTCTTCCTGTGTCTTCATCAGCTAGAGCAGTGCCTCCCCTGCAGTAAATGCTCAATCAATATTTGTTGAATGAACTAATTAATCTTACAAGATAATGCATATGAATACACTTTATACTTTCCTAAGTGCCACGGACATGAAAGGTGACATTATGATATTTTTTCTCATGAAAATTTTCCCATCTACCAAACTGAATTGAACTCTAGGGAGGAAAAGACTGGTTACCAATATGTCTCTTCCTTTCTGAAAGAATTGGTTTCTTTTAGGGGTTGAGGAAATGGATTAAGAAATAGGGTTCCTTGGGTTTTAAGATATTTTCAGAGGGCTGGGTAACTATCGTTGGGTGCCACCAGTGTTATTACTCCACTTGTAGAATCACAGAATCTTAGAATTAGAAGGGACTTTATAGATCAGTAGGTAAAAGCATCTACCTAATGCTTGACTCATTTCTTGATTTATTGTTCTCAGGTTTATATTAGACAAAAGGATGTTATTTTCTGAATGTTCTAGGTGCTTTTGTCATGTCCACCTTCATTAAGTTCCTTGCTCCTTTTCTTGGCTGTTTGAGTTGGGTTACCTTTTCTGCATTAATTGGCTTTAAAGGAAACGAGATAAGCTGACATGAATTATATACCAGTTTGGGTTGCCTCACATAAAATGTGATCAATTTATCCAACAAATATTTCTTGGTTACTTCTTACATGTGAGGCATTGAGTTCTCTTGGGGGAACAAAAACTAATAAAGTCAATTCTTTACCTTTTAGGGGCTTATAATTGTGGTAGCTTATAGTGTGATATTATTTTTGACCAGTAGGCCCCAGGATGACTTCATGGTAAGAGCAATATTTGAGTTAGGCCTTGGGTTTTGGAATAGAGAGATGAATAAGTCATTCTAGGCAGAGAGAACAATATAACGAAGGCTCAGAGACATGGGCATAAGGATATATTAAGAAAATGCTTAATAGTCTGATTTTATTGGAATGTGGAGAAAGGACTGCGGAGCAGTGGGAGATGAGGCTGAGAAAAGTGAGCTGGAGCCAGATCATGGAAGGGGCTCAGAATATTAGACTGAGAAGTTTGGTCTTTACTTGATAAGCAATAGAGAGCTACTGAAGTTTTTGAGTGGGGTACCAATATGAGATCAAAGCTGTGCTTCAGGGAGCTGAATGTGGAATGATATATAGAATATGTAGGATTGAGCAAAAGGGGAAAAGAACTGGGACAGAGAGACTGGCAGTGAAGTAATGAGGGTCTGTTTGTACTGGTGGAAGTGGAAATTGAGGGAATTGATGAATTTGAGAATTATTATAAAGATAGAATTGATAGAATTTTGTGATCGGTTGGGGGAAGTGGTGGTAAGGAAGAGCAAGTTTTTAGTGAGAAGAGTAAGAGTCAGTTGGAAGTGTGAAGGTTCAAGAAAAAGAAGAAATAATTGTTAGAACAAGGTCTCAAAAGAGGTGGGTAGTGGGTGGAATCAAGAGCAGGGGTAGAGGAGAGTTAGCCTTGAAAAGATAGAAATTTTCACCTTCCTTTGAAACTGGAGGGAACAGGAAGACAGGTTACCAAGATTTAGCAGTCAAAAGGAAAAGGAGATAGTTCAGGGTAGATGGTCTTCTTCATAAAGTAAAATATTTTATGAGTGAGGAGGAAAGGAAGGGTCTAGGGAACCGTTACTAGGAGAATAGAAAAGTTTTGAAATGACTCCTGGTGGGAATTGGTCAGGGAGTCAACAGGAGATGAATAAGAAAACTGCTGAACAGCAGGGGGAGTCCAGTTGAGGCTGGGTGGCATGACATGCCACAAAACCACCTCAGACTACAAGTTCTGGCTTCATCAGCAAGAGTCTTTTCTTTTTGTGTTTGATTCATTTCTGCCCTTTCATTTCACAGAGTGCATCAGTCAGCTTGTGCTTACCTAGTGAGCCATCTTATGCCTCCATTTGGACTTGGTATGAGCACTATCTTATTTCTGTAACCTAAGGGCACGCACATTAATTCCTGAATTTCTGTGCAGTCTAGAGAGATACCTGGCTCTGGCAGCTTTTAAGGATCAGTAATATAACTGCCCGTGAACCCCCTAGAACCATCATGGTTATTGGTAACCTTGCTTCCCAGTTAATCATTAATTCTGCAGCTGCTGCAGAATTTTAAAATAAAAAGCAAGTATTTCAACAGTTATTTAAGAAAAGAGAATTTCTCGAAGGAAAACTCTCTTTAGGGCTTAAGAAGTCCAGTTGTCAATTTACTATTTGTATTAATTCAGATCCTCTAAGAAACAGACTCCAAGACTATATTAGATGTGGAAGAAATGTGTTGAGGGAGAGTAGGAAATGACAGGTTGTGATGCAGATTCCCATATCTGGGGAAAGGAAGATGCATCGGGTAGGAAGTCTTAGACTGCAGTGCAATTCCAAGGAAGTTTGAGCTAGGCCAGTGGAGAGTCCTGAAGCCTAAGCCCGTTAGATGAGTCTTACCTCTTGTTAGAATGGACCTGCGTAATATTCCTGCTGTGTTTAGTCACTGGTGAGGAGTTGCAACCCACAGACCCCGTGGCCTCTATGCTAACAAGGTAAGGGCTCCAGAGAGCAGCAGCTAGGGCCGTGGGTCAATTATACAGCCTGCAGCAGGAGATCTGAGTGGTACATTTTCATGGCTGCTCCACAGTATTATACTCTACTTGAAAAGATAGATACTTTTGAGGTTGTGGTGCTCTAACTTGGTACAGAAACTAAAATTGGAGAGTCCAGAAGAATCAAAGGTTATATGCTCTCTCAAATATTTAATACCTTAAACAGGTCTTTAAGAAGTACTAGATGACAGTCTTTAAAAGAATCCATAATGTAGATATTCCAAATTGTGTCAAAGCAGGATTGCGACTCTGTTGAGAGAGTTTGCCTGTTTTGGATTTTTGCATAGATAAGTATTTAATACATTTCCACATCAGTGTGAGCTACAGGGGATTTTCTCCAGAAAAGAGCTTCAGGTCTCCTTAAGTCCTTATTCATGTACTAAGTTGTGGTTCTAAAAGTCTGAGCCACATAATGTATAAAAGACTTTAATCTGAATTCTAGGAGATGTGTGTTATTAATCACCTCAGCCATAAAATTCTTCTGATTGGTTATTCTAGGAAATAGTCTCTGATAATTTTTCCAGGTTGCACGTTATGAATGAAATCTTCTTATTCTAATAAAAATTGACCTATTGATTGGGGTTATTTAATGATGACCACTTAAATGTTGGAGGATGTCTCACACCTACAGTGATGTTGATCATATTCTGACAATAATTAACCAGATTTTTTAAGCCCTTTCTTACTCCAGGAGAGTAAGGCTGTGTCATAATTATAAAGAGGGATGCTTCTCTTACTAATGGTTTCCACATTTACGTAAGGGCTATATACATGATTCTTTACTTAGAACACCTGTTTGATACAATTTGATTAGGTTTGACAATTTCTGCCAACTCTGATTCTAGCAGTAGAATTTTTGATAAAGCTCAGAAGTTGGACTCCTTTTCCTGACACTGTTGAGGCTGCATAATTTGGCCCATAGAATCGAGTTTGAATTAATGATTCCTGCAATTTCAGAGGATGAGGTATGCTGTCTACTCTTCAAGGTCAATCCCTTTCCCTGTGCCTTTGATCCCATCCCTTCTTACCTTTGGAACTTCGCTTTTTCAGTTATCCCCTCTCTTTTCTACATTTTCCATCTTTCCCTCTCACATTGGTTCCTTCCTTGCAGCCTACAAATGTGCTCAGTCCTCTTACACCTGAATGAACCTTCACTTGTCCTCATGTCCCCAGCTGGTCTGATCTTCTTCTCATGCAATTGAAACTTCTCAAGAATAGTCTTTACTCACCATCACTACCTATACATCTCCCCTCTGTCCTTGCAGCTTGGCTCTGCATCCCCATTTTTCTACTGACATTCTCAAGATGACCTCAAATTTCCAAATCTAACCAACATTCTTCTTATCTCACTGAACCTCTCTGCCATATTTAACACTGTTGGTTACTCCCTGATTCTTGCAGCTCTTTACATCCTTGGATTAATTCCTCTTATATTTCTAACTATTCTTTCCCTTTTCCTTTGTTGGTTCCTCTTCCTCCACTTTCCCCTTAAATGTTGATGTTCTCCTGGTTCAGTCTTTGGCCCATGTTCCTCTCAGTTGGCACACTCTCCCAGGATGATCTCATCCATTCTCTCAATACAGGACTCCTGAATCTGTCTCTCCAGCCTAGAATGCTCCTTAAATATTCAACACCTTGCCAGGCATCTCTATCTGGATTTCCCACAGGCATTTCAAATTCAGTAGTTCGAAACTGAACTCATTTTCTCCCCTCAAACCTCCTTATCTTCTTTTATTTGTTATTTTAGTTGATGGCCCCACCAAAATGCTAGCTGTCATTGTGGACTCCCCACTTTTCCATAGTCCTTGAGAGCTCTACTATTGGGAGATCTTAGTAGAATGGCGTGCACTTTTACAAGTAAGAAAAAAGTGTTACCCAAAAACATTAATTTACTTGTTCAGATTCCCTCAGCTGGTATGCAGTAGAGCCAGGTTTAGTTCCAGGATGTATGAATTCAATTTTCATAGTCTTTCTACCATACCTTGCTGTCTTTTTAGCATATATGGCTCAATGATTTTTAATGATTTTTTTTGGTATTTGTTTTCTTCTATAATTTTTAGATAATTTTCTCTTCTATTTATGGCCCTATCATGAAGTTAGCACACAGTTTTTTTTTCAGTTCATTTGTTTCATACCATGTCTTTGGCATTGTGTCTGAAACATAGAAAAGATGAAAAGATTTTTAAAACTAAAATTAATGAATTTTATGGGTTGGTGAGCTAATGGGTGGAAAGGTCGTTGGACAACTAGCAACAATTGGATATAGTTATAGGTGAGCTGATTTTCGTTGTATCATTTCCTCATATCCACGTGATTCATTCATACATCCAACAAGTATGTGTGAAATGTCTACCATGTACCACGTGGGTACCATGTCATGTGCTCTACTTGCTAAATTGAGAAAATCACAGTGGATGGAAGATAAAGCCATTGCCTTCGGGGTGTATCAGAGACACTGATACATAAACAGAAATGACAAGAAGCTGTGTTAACTGCTCCAATAGAAGAATTGCTGAGGCAATACTTAGGAGGGAGAAATAATTCTGTTTGAGAGAGTTAAATGGTGCTACTTTGGACAGGAAGTAATACTTGACCTGGACCTTAAAATATTAAAGTATGGTTAAAAAAAAATATATATATATATATATATAAGCTGTTGGAGAAGAGGGGATAAAATGGTCCAGGTACAAAGGTTGAATTTTTTAAAATACTGAGTTTAGTTGTGACTGGAGCATGGGATGTGATTTGGTAAGACAGGAGATAAAGCTAGAAAGTCAGGTTGAATTCCCGTGTGTGCATACTAAGTGGTTTTGATTTTCTTCCACTTCTAGAGTTCCCAGGCTTGAAATAACCTCTGGGGCCCATTTTGAGTCAGTGTGGCCTTGTAGGTCCCTCCCAGCTCCTCTGGACTCTTGATCTAGCTTACGCACAAGTGTCCTAGTGGCTTGAGCCAAGTGCATGGAAACTAATTGACCAAATGTTAGCCCTTAGAGTCTCCTGATGGACACCAAAGAGCTGAAGGAGCAGCAGTAGTTTGAGTGAAACACAATGGCAGCACCGTAATTCCATTTGTTGAGTGATCATTCTATGCCTTTCAGTGACTTTTCATGTACTCCGCACAACAATCAGAGAATGTAGGTACTGTCAATCATTATCCCTATTGTGTCAGTAAGGAAACCTTAAGTAACCTTGAGTAAGTTGCCTGAGATCACCATAGATCTTGAACCCAGGTCTCTCTGGCCTCAACGCCTCTAAACCACTCTGCTTTGCTGTTTTCTAAGAGAAAGGAGCATGAGAACAGATTCTCAAATATGAATCCAGTAAGTAGTGGGGTGATTATGCTTTATGCAGTAAACTTGCATTTTGCTCTGCCCTGGAACAGCTGCATTCTACCCACCCTAAGAGGGTGCAGGGGAAAGGGCATCAATGGCAAGTTCACAGTGAAGGACAGTGAGGAAGAGTGGCCACAGGAGGTCTGGAACCTCCTTGCCCCGGGGAGCAGCGTCAGGGGCTCAGAGATCCAGCCCTGCACAGTGCTGCTGTTCTGCCAGGTGTGGCTTCCTGTGACCGGGGCGTGGCAGGAAGGGTGTCAGCTGCTTCAAATGTGGGCTGGAAGACAGGGGTTACAATGTCAAACCAAATGAGAAAGTGTATGCAGAAGCACCTGGAGAAGTGTAAAGCCACAGACAAATGTTGTGCTAGCATTATCTTTAGCAAGCTCAACTGGGAGGAAAGAACCTAAACAGTACTGTGCTCATTGAGGTATACCCAGGGCCTTTACTTTTTGCCAGATATAAAGGGATTAAGTAGGAGATTCCTTCCTTAGTCTGAGGACTGGACCAGATGACCTAATGTGGTGAAAAGAGCTCAAAAAGGATGCCAGGAGAGCCGGACCTCAGTAACTCCCTTTCTCCTGCTCATTAGCACTGTGACCTGAGCTCAGGCAGAGCACTCTGTGCTTGTCTGCAAAATGATTTCTTTGCCTGTGAAATGAGGACTTAGACACGATTAATATTATAGTTTGGAAGCTTCTTTTAATTGCAGTGCAGTCTGATAATTAAGAGTAGAGGCTTTGGAGTTACATTGCCCGTTCAATTCTGAGTTTCACCACTTACTGCCTATGTGGTCTTGGGCAAGTTACTTAGCCTCTCTGCCTCAATTTCATCATCTATAAAATTAGGGTAATAATAATGCCTACCTCAGAGAGTGGTTGCCATGAGACAGTTACTATATAAAGCCCTTTACTAGTGTGCCTGCCACATAGTAAATGCTTAATAAATGTTAAATATTATTATTTCTTCAAACAGACTTGTAGGTGAAATTATCAATGACTAAAAGGAATAAAACATTAAAAAAACACGGGATTTAGAGGTATGGCTTGCCCAGTTCTCAGTATATTAGAATAGAGACTTAGACCATGAGGGTTCCTAAATACACACAATTCTAACCGAAGTACAAACCCTCGGGAAAAAATTGCCTTTATTCTCATATTCTATTCAGTATCTTTAAAGGCAGCTGGGTACCAGGCCACTAGTACTCTGGAAATACAGGCCAATTATACCTTTGCTGAAGCCTTTTCTGTGACACATTGCAGCAATATAACCTATCTTGTGCTTTTAATTGAGGCAGTCCCTAAGCAGATTAGTATTATGAAAGGCATAAAGACTTTTCAACATGGTATAGTCATTTTGATAGTACAGGTCATTTATTTCTTTCCAGAATGTCCCTGGGACAGTAGAAGACTTACAGGGGATCAGCTTCTGAGCCTGAGGTGGAATCTATTTAGATACTGCATTATATTTCCCTTTATTAAAACATGGACATTTTTTTTTAAGATTTTTTAAATTAATTAATTTATTTATTTCTCTCCCCTTCCTCCTCCCAGTCCCTTTGTCTGCTCTCTGTGTCCATTCGCTGTGTATTCTTCTGTGTCTGCTTGCACCCCTGTCAGTGGCACTGGGAATCTGTGTCTCTTCTTGTTGCATCGTCTTGCTGCGTCAGCTCTCCACATGTGTGGTGCCCCTCCTGGGCAGGCTGCACTTTTTTCATGCAGGATGGTTCTCCTTGCAGGATGCACTCCTTGCACTTGGGGCTCCCCTATGCAGGGGACACCCCTGAGTGGCATGGCACTCCTTGCATGCATCAGCACTGCACATGCCAACTCACCGCATGGATCAGGGGGCCCTGGGTTTGTACCTTGGACTTCCCATATAGTAGACAGATGCTCTACCTATTGAGCCAAATCCGTTTCCCAAAACAGGGAAATTTTGAAAGAACATTTATTGTTGCCTGCTATATTGGCTCTGTAGGTTGTAACTCAGAAGCGAGTATAAAATTGCTGTTGATTAGTGGGTGACTGTCTGTCTTCACTTCATAGTTGTTATTCAGATCAGCTGTATTTATATTATTATTGGGTAGAAATGTGCTTCTCTGTGCATGTGTACTCTGGAAGCACTAGACAGAGAAGATTTGCCCCTAGTAGAATGTACCAAAATTAAGAATGCATAGTTGGACAGGAAAGACCTAACAACTACTGTAAGTCAGACTGGCCAGTTGCCTAGGTCAGAAGAGGTACACTGGTCTGGGAGAAAAAGGTGTTTATATGTGTGTATAGGCAAGATTTTAAGGTTACAGATGTAAGCTAAAAACAAGAAGGTCAGGCAGTCTCAGATGTCAAAAGAGATAAGATCTAGGGTCTCTGGGTGACAGTCATAAGTCAGTTCCAATAACAGATAGAGCCAGATAGACTCAAAGGATCTCTGTTCCTGGCTGCCCTCTTTTAGATTAGCTAACTCTCTGAGCCCCAATGTGTTCATGTAGCCAGAAGATCATCAGATGCCTGCAGGTCACCTTTGTCCTGATTGAGATGATGATGGCTCTGGGAGTGGGGGGGGGGGGCACTTGGTTGAGGGAAGAGCCAATCTCCTGCACCATGGGTCCCATAGCAAACCAGGGGCTGCATAGCAAACACTTCTCTAGAAGCTTTCTGTTCTGTGATATTCCCACGAGTACTCTTCTGCATAAAATCCTTTCATATTTATGCACTCTTTAGTTTTAATTTATCTTAAAAAGTCATTCCAGTCCCAGAGTGGGGAAGTGCTAATAAGTTGGCTGCACTGCAGTGCTGTGATAAGTGTGTGTATTTATGTATTATACTCGCAGTACACTAGGATTTAGTTTGGTCTGTAGAGGAATATTCTTGTACCTGACTTTGCACACTTGTGAACCCTGAAGAGAAGACATCTTACACTGAACTGTCAATGGTGAGACATCTGCATCGTGTGCTCTAAGCCCCACAGTGCTAATTAGAAATGAAAAGACTGTGCTTTTCAGAAGGCTCATTTATGCCGGCACACATTTATTAATACTTCATGCCATAACGTGTTAAGAGCCATTCCACGGCTCTTAATGGGCCTTGTGCTCAGACACATTCAGTGGCTGTTGTTATTAACTGATATTTCCCCCTGGGCAGCAAACCACAATTCAATTTCAATTTCCCTTTTAACTCATTTACTTCACAAAGATCTAATTTAAGACAGATTAGGTAAAATATTATTGGACTTTATGGGCACCAAGTGATTGTTGCTTAACGATTCTTGAAAGAATCCAAAGCTTGCTGTCCTTCCTTCTCCATCTGGGCTTTGAAGGATCTGGTGTTAGAGCACAGCACTGACCAGCCTCCTTTTCTGGATTCTCACCAGCAGTTAGTTGAACAATGATTACAGGTTTAATCAGCCTTGTGAATGCCTTAAAATTTCATATTTATATATATTTATATTTTTTAAAGTTAACACATCACCAGTCATCCCTATTCATGCCTTCTCCCCCATTCACCATTCTGCCAAGAACAGAGGACAAAAGTAGCTGGGAGAATGCAGGGAGAGTGCAGGGAAATGGCAGTTCTGCCACGGGACTGCTCCGTGCTGCCTGCTGCTGACATAGCATAGTTGTTGGGGTGGCAACACCCTGTTGACTCTGGACTTAACTGAATATAACTTAAGGGAGCAAAAGGATTAATTCAGAAGCCATAGGGAAGCGGATTTGGCTCAATGAATAGAGCATCCGCCTACCACATGGAAGATCCAAGGTTCAAACCCAGGACCTCCTTGACCCGTGTGGAGGTGGCCCACGTGCAGTGCTGATGTGCGCAAGGAGTGCTCTGACACACGGGGGTGTCCCCTGCGTAGGGGAGCCCCATGTACAAGGAGTGCACCCTGCAAGGAGAGCCGCCCCAAGCAACAAAACTGCAGCCTGCCCAGGAGTGGGGCCACACACACGGAGAGCTGACACAGAAAGATGATGCAACAAAAAGAGACAAAGATTCCCAGTGCCGCTGACAAGAATGCAAGCGGACACGGAGAACACACAGCAAATGGACACAGAAAGCAGACAACTGGGAAGGAAGGGGAGAGAAAAAAAATTTAAAAAAAAAAAGCCGTTACCAAGCTGTAATGTAAAAGAATAAATATTAATAGGCTTGATCCTCAAAAGTAGTAGTTGGATGCTTTGTTGCACTTAATCTTGAATGCTCTGTGTGTTTTCTTTTTTTTTTTTTTTTTTTTTTTTTTTTAAAGATTTATTTATTTATTTAATTCCCCCCCCCTCCCCTGGTTGTCTGTTCTTGGTGTCTATTTGCTGCGTCTTGTTTCTTTGTCCGCTTCTGTTGTCGTCAGCGGCACGGGAAGTGTGGGCGGCGCCATTCCTGGGCAGGCTGCACTTTCTTTTCACGCTGGGCGGCTCTCCTCACGGGCGCACTCCTTGCGCGAGGGGCTCTCACGCGGGGGACACCCTTGCGTGGCGCGGCACTCCTTGCGCGCATCAGCACTGCGCATGGCCAGCTCCACACAGGTCAGGGAGGCCCGGGGTTTGAACCGCGGACCTCCCATGTGGTAGACGGACGCCCTAACCACTGGGCCAAAGTCCGTTTCCCTCTGTGTGTTTTCTAAATCACGGAATCATAGATGTCAGAATGGGGAAGGGCCTGAGGAGGCCCATCACACAGCCCTCTCTCTCATTTTGTACATGGGGGAAATGAAATCCAGAGAGATGCAGTGGCTCACAGGATACCTGGACATCCAGCTAGGTGAAGGCAGATGAAGAAGGAGTACCCAGGTGACCTGAGAGATGGTCTGCTGGTCCCCAAAACTGGGTGAACAGATTCTCGGGCTCCTCTCCAGACTCATTTAATCAGAACTTCTCGGATGGCACTTGGGAATCTGCATTTTTAAGAAGGCTACTCAGCTGATTCTTAGTCTGGCCTCCATCGGAAACTGGTGTTATTGTATACCAGGGGTCATTCAGCTACGGTCCTTGGACCAGATCAACTTTGCTGTTTCTGTATGGCCCAAGAGCTAAGAGTGGCTATTACCATTCTTAAATGGCTGAAAAAAATCAAAAGAAGAAAAATATTTTGTGACATGAAAGGTATATGAAATTTAAATTTCTGTGTCCATAAATACTCTTATTGAAACATGGCCATGTTCATTTGTTTACATATTGCCCTCGACTGCCTTTGTGCAAGAGTGGCAGAAATTGAGTAGTTGTGACAGTACTGTATGCCCCAGAAAGCCTACGATATTTACCATCTGGCCCTTTACAGAAAAAGTTTGCTGACCCCTAATATGCTCTCTCTCATATAAATGCTGCAAGCACTAGCGTTTAAGGAGAGATGCCTAGTGAGGTAAGCTGTGTGTTAGAACAAAGGATATCTTGTTTTATGCTAAAAAATTCATTTGCGATAAACTGCATATAAATTAAATATATGTAAATCTAATTTTAACAAAGTATGTTTTATTGTAGTGCAACTTGCTACTTAAAATATGGAGGATTTGCCTTTATTTCAGGAGGTGTAGTATGGACTGGATGTTTATTTCTCTTTGAATAGAAAAAAAGATCTCCTTTTTTATACTTAATGAAGATACAGGATATAAAATATTTAGAAAGAGGTGATAAACTTTTTATTCTGTGTGCAGTATTCAGTACCCAAATTATGAAATTTCTACTTTAGACATAAAATGTCCTTAATAAAACCTTTATACTTACAAAGCCATATTTTTAAAATTTTCTGAGCAGATCTCTTTCCCCTCATTAGTCTCCTACCTGCACAGTCATAATTGTACTCATTCAAACCTAGCTACCTAGTAGCCACCTTGTTACAACCAAAGTATAACAATTTCAGTTTCCTAATTTCTCCCTTTTCTTTTTCATCTTCTCCTTTGTCCTCACCTCGGACAATACCCAGCATTTGTTCATTAACCAATCAGCAGACACTTCCTGAGCACCTGCAACATGTCTGACTCTGTGCAGGCTCTGATTCTGTGAAAGGAAAACCCACAGAGGTATCGCTAAAGCCATATTTCCATGATGACCACTCTAAAAGACAAGAGAAAAGAAAGGTGCAGAGTACACTGCTTTTTATAATCCTGCAGATGATTTTGGAGAGACCTGGCTTGGTGGTTTTTAGGTTCTGGGACTTGGGCCAGTGATTCTTTCATTGTTGCTTAGGTGCTTTATGCAGCATAGCCTGCGGGTTCTAATTTCTCACTGACTAGAGAATCCACCCCTCACACCAGCTTCATTCTTGCCATATTGCCACTAAATTGCTTTCCAAACTGGCACAGTAGAAGCTGTGAAGAGACTCTAGCCTTGGCATAATATATTGCCTCTGTTTTGCATGACCTTTGACAGGTGGTGTTCCTCTCCTGAGCTTTTTTGTAAAATACATAGCGGATAATAGTCCCTCCTTCACCCATACTTCTTGGGAATATTATGAGGATGAATGAGGAAGTTATTTAAAAGGCCTGGTGTTTTCATAGAGTTGCTATAGAAACACAGAGGGGTACACGTGCTTCTGAGAGGGGTTTTGGGGAATGTCCTTGGCTGTTTGTTTCTATGGAACAGCCATAGCTCTGTTCTTTCTCTGTTTCAGCCTAACCCCACAGGCCTCCTGCTTTCCCTTGCCTTATGATTAGGCTGTTCCTATGGTATTCCCCACCAGAGCCAATAAACTCTAGTACAGAAATAATTTTATAGCAACACCATATCAAACCACTGGGGATTGTGCAGTGAGCTCAATACCAGCAATGGTTTGTTTGTTTTTTTTTACTGGAGAGACAATGGCATGGCTCTGGCAGATTAGGGGAGGAAATAATAGAAAACAGGAGGAAAGAGAACTTTTAAAGAATCTGCTAACAACTTTATTTTTTGGGGGGGCGGGGGGTGGCTCACAGGCTCAGCATTATATTGGCACTGTGGGAAGAAGTGTAAAATTGGTCCTTGCTCATGAAAAGCTTGAAATCTAGTTGAGAAAAAAAAATTGTGGAGCATAATAAAAGACAGCAAATAGGCAGATGCTTAGTAGAAAGGCACAAATTCCAAGTACAAGAGGTGTTCAGAAAAGGAGGGCTCAGAGTAATTGAATATAATCACAAAAGAAGTGGGACTTCAAACCAACAGAAATAATGCTTACCTCTATGGGAAGAAGGGATATATATTGGAGAGGGGTCTAGAAAGTCGAGTTATTGGTAAGGCATTATTTCTTAGGCTGACTGACGGATACATAGCTGTTTGTGGTATCATCATTCTTTATACCATTTTTAAAAATATTTTAAGTGGCACTTTTTTGTTTTTTGGTTTTTTATTGAGATATAATTCACCTACCATAAAATTCATCATTTTAGAATGTACAATTCAGTGGGTTTTTTTTTCAGTATTCACAAGGTTGTGCAACCATCTCCACTAATTCCTCATTTTCATCAATCCCAAAAGAAACCTTGTACTCATTAGCAGTCACTCCCCATTCCCACCCCAACCCCCACCTCTTGCAACCAATAATCTACTTTCCATCTGTATAGATTTGGCTAAATAGGACATTTCATATAAATGGAATCATAAAATATGTCGTCTTTTATGTCTGGCTTCTTTCACTAAACATAAAACTCTTCTTGTTTTCAAGGTTCATCCATGTGAAGCATGTATCAGTATTTCACTCCTTTTTAGAGTTGAATAATAGTCCATTGTATAAATGTACCACATTTTGTTTATCCAGTCATCGTTTAATGGGCATTTGAATAGTTTTCATTTGGGGGCTGTTAGGAATAATGCTACTAGGAATATTCATGTACAAATTTTTGTTTGAACATAGGTTTTCTTTTTTTTTTTTAAGATTTATTTTTTATTTATTTCTCTCCCCTTCTCCCCGCCTCCCGCCCCCAGTTGTCTGCTCTCTGTGTCCATTCGCCGTGTGTTCTTCTGTGACCGCTTCTTTCTTTATCAGCGGCACCGGAATCTGTGTTTCTTTTTGTTGCGTCATCTTGTTGTGTCAGCTCTCCATGTGTGCGGCACCATTCTTGGGCAGGCTAGACTTTCTTTTGTGCTGGGCAGCTCTCCCCACCTGGCACACTCCCTGCACGTGGAGCTCCCCTACGTGGGGGACACACCTGTGTGACAGGGCACTCCCTGTGCACATCAATGCTGCACATGGGCCAGCTCCATACAGGTCAAGGAGGCCTGGAGTTTGAACTGCAGACCTCCCATGTGGTAGGCGGATGCCCTATCCATTGGACCAAGTCTGCTTCCCCAACACCATTTTTTGAAGAGACTATTCTTTCTCTTTAAATTAGTTTGTCCTTCTTGTCAAATATCAATTGAACATAGATATATGGATTCTGAACTCTTAGTTCTATGCCATTGATCTATATATCTATCTTTAGTCTAGTACCATAGTACAGTAGCTTTGTAGTAAATTTTGAAATATGAAAGAACTTTGTTATTTTTCAAATTTATTTGGCTTTTCTGAGTTCCTTGCATTTGCATATGAATTTTAGGATCAATTTGTTAATATCTGCCAAAAAAGCAGTTGGAATTTTTATAGGGATTATATTGAATCTGGCGATCAATTTAGGGAGTATTACCATCTTAACAATATTATTAGGTCTTCCATTCCATAAACATTAGATGCCTTTTCACTTATTTATGTCATCTTTAATTTCTTTCAACAATGTTTTATAGTCTTCAGTATGTAAGTCTTGCACTTTTTTTTTGGTTACATTTATTCCAAAGTATTTTATTATTTTGATGCTTTTGTAAATGGAATTTTCTTTGTTTCATTTTCAGGTTGTTCATTGCTAGTGTATAGAAATACAACTGATTATTGTATATTGATCATGTATCTTGCATCCCTGCTGAACTTATAGCTCTAATAGTATGTATATGAATTCCTTAGGATTTTCTATATACCAGATCATGTAATCAGCATAGTTTTACTTCTTCTTTTCCAATCTGGATACCTTTTATTTCATTTGCCTAATTGCCCAAGCTAGAACCTCCAGTACAAAGTTGAATAGAATTAGTACGAGTGGACATACTTATCTTATTCCTGATATTAGGGGGTTGCTTTCAATATTTCAATATTAAGGATAATATTAGATGTGGATTAAGTTAAAGAAGTTTCCTTCTATTCCTAGTTTAAGTGTTTTTATCATGAAAGGATGTTGAATTTTGTCAAATGCCTTTTCTGTATTTGTTGAGATATCATGTAGTTGTTGCCCTTTAGTCATATTGCATTGATTCATTTTCATATGTTGAACGAACTTTGTATTCCTGGGATAAATCCCATTTGGTCACGGTATATAATCATATTTATATGGTTCCTAGTATTTTGTTGACGGTGTTTGTATCTATATTCATAAGAGATATTGGTCTATAGTTTTCTTGTGATGTCTTTGTCTGATTTTGGTAACAGGCCTCTTAGAATGAGTTGGGAAGAGTTCCCACCTCTTCTGTTTTTTTGGAAGAGTGTGTGAAGCTTCAGTGTTTATTTCATCTTGAAATATTTGATAGAACTTATCAGTGAAGACATCTGGTCCTAGGCTTTTCTTTTGGGGCAGTCCATTTTTTAATGCAAGAGTATTTGTAGTCCAATCTATGTATGTATGTGTCTGCGTCTTTTTAAGGAGATGGCTGTATGCTTGTATTACACTGCAAATTTCTGGAAGGATATACAAGAAACTAGCAACTGAGGTTATCTTTGGGAAACTTTTGTGCCTTTTTTAAAGTTACGAGCATGTGTTGCTTTTAATTTTTTTAAAAAAGAAACTAGCCAGCAAGACTCTAGGGTTTTTGCTCTTTCAACAACATAGGGAGATGCTGGGGCTCTGTATTTGCCACTGACCTTGTTTCTGAAGGAACTCACAGCCTGACAGACTCCTACATCTCTCTGCAGCTAAACCGTCTGCTGCTCCCCCTTTCCTATTTTACCTTTTATCAACACTGAATTACTTGTCAATTCCCTGCAAACAAACTGCAGTTAAATGCTGCTGTGCCTTTGTATGCTGTTCCCTCTTCTTACTATCCCTTCCCCCATTATGTACCCGATTCAAATATGAGTTACCTTCCTTTTATGAACTCACCTTCCAGCTCACTCTTCTCCCTTTTTGATTCCCCACTCTGGGAAAAAAAGTATCCTTCTTGCTACCTCTTATATGTTACACATTTTTTTTTATTATTGGGCTTTGTACTTATCACTGTGCATCATAATTACTAGTTCACCTATATGTCTTCCTTAAAAGTACAATTTTAATCACTTTTGTATCCCTGGAGATAATGTTTGGTACAAAATAGATGCTAAAAGATAGTTTAGGGGAGCAGATGTAGCTCAAGCCACTGAGCTCCTGCTTCCTACTTGGAAGGTCCCAGGTTTGGTCCCAGTCACTGGTTCTAGTACCTCCTGAAAAAATAAAAATAAAAATAAAAGGATAGTTTAATTTAATCAAATATATGAACTTTAACTTGTTCTGGGGACATAACTAGTTTGTCTAGACAGGAAGACACATGCTGGGAAATATGTTTGAGTGATTTTAGCAGTGTTGGTAATGGATGTTCTTAAAAAAGCCAAATAGAGCATACTTACTAGGTACTTATTAACTATTGGTTGAATGAATAACTCTCTCACCTCCTTAAAGTCTTAGCTTGAATCTCTCTTCCAATGAGGTTTACCCTGGCCACCTTCTTTAAAACAGCACCTCTCTATCCACCCATCCCCTGACCCTGGCTCACTTGATCCCACTTCCCCAGATGTTTCTCCTTTTTTTCATAGCACTTATCATCTTTCATGTAGCCCATTATATATAATTTCCTTATTCACTATGTTTTTTTGTTCATTGTCTGCCTTCCCCATTAGAAATAAGCTGTGGAGGTAATCTTTGACTGTCTTGTTCACTAATATTTCCCAAGCATCTAGAATATTGCCTGCTCATAGTAGGCACTCAGTAAACATTTGTTGAGTGAATGAATCCTAAATTAATGAACTTCGTTTCTTGTCCTAGCTGGCATAGGTAATTTAGGTGTAATTCAAATTGCTTATTCTGAAAGACATAATATTACCTTGCAAAACTGCTAAATTAGTGCCAGCTATTTGTAATATAATCTGGGGCAGGGGCAGGAAAGGAGGGAGGTATGGGAAAGGGAAATATATTGTCTTGAAGTTTCTTGCCTTAGAGACCAAATTGGGAAGTAAAAATTATAAGTATATTTGAGTTTATTTCTTGCTGGAAAAATGTTGTTTCATGTAGTGATTACTACCCATGTTTTAATAATTTCTCTCTTTTTCTTTCTCCACAGACCTTTGTAGTATTAAACAGAGGGAAAACACTCTTCAGATTTAGTGCCACGCCTGCCTTGTACATTTTAAGTCCTTTTAACCTGATAAGAAGAATAGCTATTAAAATTTTGATACATTCATATCCTTTTCTGCAAATGAATGCAGCAATTGCATGGTTGCTTCTGTACATTTCTTAATTTTGACAACTTAAGGTTTTTTACCAACTGTGTATTTTACTGTTCCACCAGTCACAGGGTTTAAGAGTGAACTGCCAAATCCCAAACCATGCTTCCACAAATCCATTTCCTTAGGATGATGTCATTGGAGTCTTAGAATTTTGTTGGTTTCATTAAGGGGCACAAATTGAAATGATAACCTTTATTGAAGTCTTACCTTTTTAGTGCTCAGATTTTAGTAATTTCATCCAATGCCAGATTATTCCATTTTTGATGCATTAAGATCCAATATTAGAATTTTTTGAAAGCTACTCCTTGAGTTATAAATAGTTAAATGAACGAATGAATGAAAGATCTGCCTTGAATATTTTTTATTTCTTGAGCACTGAGTTTAGAAAGTATCTGAGATACTTTCTCAGAGTGAATGGATTCTTTGATACAGAGGTTTAGATGCAGATTGCAGGATAGATATGAAACTTTTCTGGTATCTACTCATCTTAAACAGAAAATGTCTTTAATTCATGTGGCCTTACTTTTTCATCTTATTAATATAGGAAAGCAACTAACAAGTGAGCAATTATGTGATGGGTTTAGCAACCTTACTTAGTAGCTTTAAACTTTCATGATTGGTACTTAATTTAACAATATTTAGTCCCATGCTTCCAAGAGAATTGTATCCACCAAATAGGGATTATAAAACCAGCAATTGCAGTTAATAAATTGGTTTGCTAAGCTTTTGCCACATTTTATTGTCTCTAAGGAATTTAGCAGCCTCATTCTGGAATCTGTGTTTACAAGCAACATAGATCTGAAATCTGAAGATTTATAAGGACATTTTAAAGAGTGACCCCAGACTTCTTCCCTTTCTGTTGAATCAAAAGATAGAGTGATTTTTTTTTCCTGGCCTGGTTCCAAACAGCGTGTTATTATTCCCTGAAGAAAACTAGAAAATCCAGCTGTAAGAGGTGTTTTTTCTTTTTAAAACTTCACTAGTGGAATGAAGGTGGTGAATGCCATTATCAAGAGAGATTAAGTTAACAACAAATGAAATATGGCTCTCATGCTTATTAAAGTGAGTTTGAGTTTGAGTAACTCATGCTGACCTAAAACAGTTTTATTTTTCTCAGTAGCCAAGAACCAAAGGAACTGAGAAAGATCTTAGATGGAACTGAATTGGCAACAAAGTGACTTGCTACCTATTCGCATTCCTGGGCACTTCTAGAAAGATGAGCTAGATTTGCCTCATTATCTAATTCTTAGGAGTGTGGTGGTGCAGGTATCCTTGAAATCCTTGCTTGACATGACACAACATGTGTCCCATACCAGACCAGTTCAACATATGTCTGCTCTTGTCTTGCCCGCCAAGGATAATTCAGCCCTTAAAAGGACTAAGGAAAAAATAACCCATTAATTACATATAGATTTTCAAATAACTACTTATACACAGTAATTCACTTATATACTAAATGAGAAGTGAATATTATTGACAGTTTTTCTCACCTGATGACTTTGAAAAGCATATGGACTGAGAGATTTCTGATTACTTCATCCAAAGGTTATTTAGAGGCTTACTTTGTAGTTGGGATGAAAAAAGGTCAGAGGGAAAATGGTTTATCCAAAAGGAGTAGAAGGGTGACAGCCCTTTTGAAAGGAGAATGGCCAGCCTGTGACAGTTCTCTGGTCAGGCATGGATACACACCGCAGACTTCTGTGTTGGTGGTGATGACCACAGTTTCCACATCACATGCCTCTTCCTCCTCTTCTGCACTTTGCCTCCTTGCAGGATATTGATTTGGATCTCATGGTGTTCAATGTGAAATGTGCTTGGTTTATGGGAAAAAAAGGCCAAATTTTGTGTTTTCTCCCTTGACTCTTCTCTACAGTATTTAGCATGATCATTATGTGCACTATTTTGACCAACTGTGTATTCATGACTTTTAGTAACCCTCCTGAATGGTCGAAGAATGTGGAGTAAGTAGTCCATTTATTTATTTGTCTATTTTAAAATTTTTATTTACTAAATCTTGCTTTGCCACATTTTATCTGTCAAGGAAAAACTCAGTTATTGCTCACTCTTCATTTACAGAGAGGAGTGAGACTCTATGTGGGATATATGAAAAATCCTTAGAAGTCAATTCTAGAAAGTATGCTCTGGAAATTACTACCCTTCACCCTGTGCTTTCCTGTGCTAGCTGGTGCCTTTGATTTGCTAGCTCTTCATCATGTTTTTAACCTCAGTTAATAGTGATGCCTCCTTCTCCAACATTAGGTTTTCCTTCCTTTTTGACTTCTCTAAACTTAAAAAATAGCTCAGGGCCTCATCACCTGGTTCAAAATGATCAGGTGCTGGATGGCAGTATGGAGTTATATCCTTGCAGTACTCTTCAGAACTAAAGTAACATTCCAAAGTTTATGTTTTTTTTTGCATTTCAGTAAGTTTCATTCATAGCATTCTCTTCCTCACTTCATTTCTGCCTTCTTGGCAGAAGCTGAACTTCAGGATGTGTTATCTTAAAAGGCTCATTTAAAGTTTCTGATCAGAAAATACCTCAAGCTCTCCATTTCTTTGACAGGTACACGTTCACAGGAATTTATACATTTGAATCACTAGTGAAAATTATTGCAAGAGGTTTCTGCATAGATGGCTTTACCTTTTTGCGGGATCCATGGAACTGGTTAGATTTCAGTGTCATCATGATGGCGTAAGTTCTCAGCTTACCTTGTTGTTGTTCTGGGGTGATTGTGTGTGTTTGTGGTTGTGCTCCTGGGTATGTTTGTATGACACTGTTTTTAAGTATGCGTTTGTGAGCACACCTGTGTGATAATTAATTATGTACGGTCCAATGGGCTCTTGCTTGTGAGGGCCTCTTATAGTCCAGGCAACGGCAGCGCTTTCATATAGGAGAAGGTAAGAAGAGGCTTTAAAGCTGGGAGATAAAGTAGGCACTGATTTCCCATTGACACTCCCTCATATTTTCTTCCCCTTTATAACACTGAGGTTTGTACATCCATCAAAAGGAGGCCTCTGTGAAGACTTGGATTTTTTTAGTTGTAAATATTAAGCTGAAAATGAGTTTCTTGAGTCTGTCACAGGTAATTTAATGAGGCAGCTATTTTAGAGTCATGGTATCCAAACTGTTCACTACCTTAAGAATTATTGGCCATAACTTCTAGCTATCACTAGAGACCATTGTAACTCCAAATTGGTGTGCCAGCTGTGAAAATGTGTCTCTTTGGGCAACTTAGCTGATGACAGCAGAGTTATAGCAGGCTTTATTATGTTTATTTCTCATTTGGGAAAAAGCTTTGTGGTTGGCAGGAGTGGGTGTTAAATATAGGTTTTGTACATGTCTGTGTGTGTATAGACATGTGAGAGAGAGAGTGCATTTATCTAAGTATGGGTCTCAACCTCATGTAGAAAGATGTATTCTGAATTGTAAAATGTGAATGAACAGTATGCATTGAATATTTGAAACTGGAATATTGACTTTCTGTTATATTAAGGCAGTTCCTAGCTTTCCACCATTTTGAATTATAATTGTGTTCATTTAAAATTTATGTCCTTGCTAGACACAGAAATGATGATAAAATGGGCATTTAACACAATATTTGCTCTGATGCCCTGATCTAGATTTCCCTGAGCCCCACTTTTGTATGTCACCTATAGATATGACTGCAAAGATATGCGTGCAACTCTTAGA
The DNA here is from genome assembly GCF_030445035.2 of Dasypus novemcinctus. Classification (NCBI taxonomy): domain Eukaryota; kingdom Metazoa; phylum Chordata; class Mammalia; order Cingulata; family Dasypodidae; genus Dasypus; species Dasypus novemcinctus. Next base: position 34,602,285 of record NC_080684.1, on the reverse strand, counting down.
TAAGTGATATTGGCAGACATTTTGGCATTTTTGCCATTTTCAGCTAGGGAGTTATTTTCCTATAGATTTGTTTTTATGGGGCTCCTGCTGCAGAAATTTGCCTCCCTTTACTAATTTTCTAAGAAATTGTTTACCAAACGTGGAAACATAATTCTTTGGCACCTCCTGGCCTTCCTTTTTTCAAAAAAAAAAAAAAAAAAGAAAAGGGCTGAGAGTAAAGTCATTCTGATTATAATTAGCATATCACTATGCTAATTGAGAGAGTAAGCCCCAGGAACCTCTGGGTCTATCAGTTCTTTCAAATATATTTGAATTTACTTTGCCCAATTACCAAAAAAAAAGTGTTCCTTAAGTGTTTATGCTTTGAAACTTTTCTTTTTCATGGAAAAAAAGAATGAAATCATAGCTTGTGTATAAGACCCTTTCTTCCCCCCCATTCCCAAACCCTCGCCCAGTGGTACCATTACAAGTTAACTTTGGTTTGATTCTGCAGGTATATAACAGAGTTTGTAAACCTAGGCAATGTTTCAGCTCTACGCACTTTCAGGGTACTGAGGGCTTTGAAAACTATTTCGGTAATCCCAGGTAAGATGGCCCGGGGTTGGTGTTAGGTGTGGGGTTAGGGCCCTGACGTGACGTATTGTACTTTTTGTTTTGTTGTGGTTTTGTTTTTCCTTTGGTGTTTGTGTCTGTGTCTGTGTTTGTCATTTGTGTCCGTGTGTGACCTCCCTTACTACAGATATGTGACAGAGTTTGTGGACCTGGGCAATGTCTCAGCGCTGAGAACATTCAGGGTTCTCCGAGCTTTGAAAACTATCTCTGTAATTCCAGGTGAGAAAATTTAAACACAAAACTGGCCTTGCCTCATCTCTTTCCCCTCCATTCATTTTATCCACCACATTGGAAACCAGCAATGGCACTTGATATGGCCTTGCATTCCGCATGTTTTTCCTGGGCGGGGCTCTCTGGAATGGCCCTTTGGTCCGTAGGCAGTATTTTCTGACAGTGCTTGCCAGGCATGCAGCCCCCATTCCATCTATGCGTTTGAAAAAGCACGTGCTTAAGACTCACTTGGCCCTTATGATACCGGAGAAAACCGCCACCAAGCTAGCTGTCTCTGAGTATAAGTCATTTGCTTCCTGACCTCATGGAATTACAGTAATTTTAACATTTGCCATCACTCCATTGCTTGTGATTTTTAGGCTTCCTGTCGCATGGTTTGCTGATGGGATGTCATTGAAATAATTGTACTTTTACTGTTACTGTGTTTATGAAATTATCCAATCACAGATGAGACCCACCCTATTTAACTGGTCCAGTATTATTAATAAATTAAAGAGCCTTGGAGTTAGTGAACTGAACCTTAATAATCACTGTCTACCACATTCTACTGCTGTCTATGTCACTAAAATAAGAACCAATAGGCATCTGCTGTACATACACTCGGGGATCTCTCTCATATGTAAATCCTAATGAACACTTAAGCAGATGCTGTTAGAAAAAAAAAAAAGGTAAGATACATTTCATGTACAGGGAACCATCTAAAGGTAGGGAACTATCTAAAGGTATGGGCAAACAAAAAGTACAGAAATTTGAGAAAAAAAGGGATCAGTTGGTGGGTTGAAAGGTAGTTGACAAGCTCTGAAAATTCTGCCTTTTTCTTTTTGGTCCTGGTTGAATTAGCCCCATGGTTCTTAACCTTTCAAAGGTTTTGGATCCCGTTGAGAATCAGATGGAAGTTCACGGACCACCCCTTCCCCTCCACCACCCCCCCCCCCCCCCCGGCTCATCCATGGACCCCAGGTTAAGATCCCTTAGTTTAATTTAAACCCTTATTACTGGGTAATACTGTCTTTCTAACGACCAGGCTTGAAACCTGGAATGAAAAACGTTTTCCTTAGTCTCACAAGCCTAAGACAAAATGCCAGTAACTTTGTAGAAGCCATGACTCTGCTGTGACTGATTGGGCTTCGGTTGTGTTCAGGGGTTTTTCTTGGAAGACTCCCTAGAGCGCAGGCTTCCCACAGCAGTTGGTAGACGCAGGGATGTGAAGAACAGAGACGTCCAATTACTGGCAGCGGGTGGCTCTTCCTCTCGTGGCTGACTCAGAGATATTTCTCTTTTCCCTTTCTCAACATTATCTAAATATCAGACAAAAGAGAGAGAAAAGCACAAAGGTAGAATCCTGGAGAGGGCAGATTTGGAATATGGCTTACCAAGAAGCTCAGGGAAGTTACATCTCAGTTTTTCCATTTACACATTTGTGCCAGAGTAGACAAGAAAATTAATGCCTGGAATATACTAAAGACAGATTCCTTTGTTTTTAGCAGTACTAGCCAACCTACTCCTTATCAACTAGGGGCCCGGTGTTAGTTGAAGTATATCCTTCTTGGGAAAAGAAATTATACCCTGACTTATCAAGGTTTTTAAATTCTTTTGACAGAAAGCCCAGCTCGGGCTACAGGCAGCGTCACACGTCTCAACTGATGATAACCTAAAGCTTCGGCGGGCCTTGCCTTATTTTTCAAGGCATCTGGAGTGCCATGTCCTTATTTGCATTTTTCCTTTGGGTTGTCTCTCTCCTCTGGCCTTTTAAAATATGAACTCGTGTTTTCTGCTCGCTTCCCCCAGCGTACTCTGCAAGGCATCTGTCTCTTCGTGTTCTTGTGATCTCAAAACTTCTCTTCCAGAATTAAATTGGAAAGCAGCATTCTGTTCACTAACTAGGGCACCAGATGCTATCTCTGGTCTAGCTTATACTTCTGCCTCTGCTTCTGCTGTATGGTTAACTGTGACCAGAGCATTTCTGAGAGATAATTCTTGACTGATGTCACTTTATTTATCCTTGATACTGCAGCACTGTATTTATAGGTATCCGTAAAGCACAGTTTCTGGCCACCGTAGTGGTGCTCCATGAATTAGTGTAGTAGTACCAGTTACTATTAGGAGAAAGAAAACTAAGCCTGAAGAAAGGGTTTGTATCAAGATTTGGGCATCAGCTTCAGAGTATGAAAAAGATGCATACTTCCTGGATTCCTGTTTCTGGAAGCATCCCCAGTTGAGCTGGGTCTGAGAGTTTAGCTGGGATGAAAAGAAATTTTAACGGATAATAAAGCCAATAATAGATCAGTCTCAGTAAGTGGCATAACTGGCACTTGAAGTGTGACTTTTAATCCCAAATTCTGTCTCTCCCCGTTCTTCCTTTTAGAGTTAGTAAGAGAAACCCAGATATCTGCTGTTTAGTAAACAGTATCTCCCTCGTGGAGAGACTTCTCTCATCCCATGTAAAATTATGAACTTGTCTTATACTTTTCCCACAGATCACTGTAGTCTTACGCCTACCTGGCTGTTGCCCTGGTCTCTTTCCTAGACAGAAGCACCACTGGACCTGGGACCATCTCTTGCTTGAAAACCTAAGTCATTTTGAGTCCAGTTTTGGAGAGCTCGGCAATAGTTCCCTCTTAGTAAAAAACTATTGTTTTGTATACAAGGCTCTCTCGTGGGTCACTCCAGAGGAATCATTACCCTCTTTGCCTCCTTGTGTTCCCAGTTTGAGTATAGACTTTTTCCAGAACTGCCAAAAGAGAGTGGAAAGTGTGAGCAACCATGGAACTGACATGGGGCCTACAAGATCTGACAAAGGTCTCCAACTCTCAACTCCCTTGATGAGAGCATTCCCCTTCCTGGAGCACTCGCCCCAGCTCACCTGGCTGGCACCGTTCTCCCTCTTAGCATCTTGGTAGATATTCTGAATTTTTCAAGGCTTCCAAGAATTCCGTAAGATTGGAGAGTAAGGCACCTCCATTCCCTCCAGTCTTTTGTGTAAGAAATGCTTTACTTTAGAGTCTTATAGCTTAGAAAAGACCAAATCCAAATTCTGATCCTTTTTATTTGCTAACTCAAGACTTGGACACATGTCATTCATGGTTTCCCTTTTGCTTCAGAGGGGTTGCCTTGAGAGCAGTGTTCCCAAACTCTCAGCTAAAAGGATCAGTTCAGGAGGAGATATTTTCTTTGGTTTAAAATCGGCCAGTTTCCACTTGACATTGAACTATTCTATTTAAAAGTTTGCATGTCTTTAAACTTTGTTTTCACCTTGCCTTTATCTGGGCCTGGGCACAAAAATGAACTTCTGAGGGAAGTGGATGTGGCTCAAGCGGTTGGGCCCCCACTTCCCACATGGGAGGGCCTGAGTTCAGTTCCCAGTGCCTCCTTAAAACAAAACAAAAACAAATGAAAAAACCAACTCGGAGCTGCTGTAGCTCGGTGGTTGAGCACCGGCTTCCCAACTGTAAGGTTCTCGTTCAATCCCCAGCCCAGTACCTCAAGAAAAACAAAAAAACTTCTGAGTGACTGTCAGAACTTTTACCTTCTGCATACTGTGACCATGTCCCTCAGGACCAATGTGCTTGAAGGTGGAAATCTCTAAGGAGGTTTCTCAGGTTTTTCATAGAGGGTAACACTTAATAGAAATAAAACAGGTTGGCATTTCCCTTTCATTCCCATCATCATTTATATGGCTCCACAAAAGCACCACTTATTCTCTACTCATTTGCACTTATTTAATATCATTTGCTTATTTTAGAGTTGTAATTTCTGATTCCTTTTTGTCTCGGATAGTTTATCTCTCTGCTTTCATTTCTCTTACTTTCATTCCACATCTGTGCTATCAGATAGGAAGCAGGGAAAATGATGGGCCCTTCTCCTTCCCACCTCAGCATTAACAAGGAAAGCATTTTCTTTAAGCATCTATGTTGTGAATGTGGTGATTTCTGCAACATAGTGAAGGTAGATAGAAAGTGTATTAAGACTATATTCAGGGAAGCGGATTTAGCCTAATGAGGGCATCCACCTACCACATGGGAGGTCCGCGGTTCAAACCCGGGGCCTCCTTGACTGTGTGGAGCTGGCCCACGTGCAGTGCTGATGCGTGCAAGGAGTGCCCTGCCACGCAGGGGTGTCCCCCGCGTAGGGGAGCCCCACGCGCAAGGAGTGCGCCCCAGAAGGAGAGCCGCCCAGCGCGAAAGGAAGTGCAGCCTGCCCAAGAATGGCGCCGCACACACGGAGAGCTGAATAAATCTTTTTAAAAAAAAGACTATATTCACATTCCTGCTTTCTTTTTAAAATATTCTAGGTTTTGATCCAGTGCCTCTTTTATTTCTCTTTTTTCCCCACATTGTTTGTCAGGAAAGAGAACTAATATTTAAGACACTGGTCCCAGGTGGAAAAACACTGAGGCTTACAGGACACCCGTGAGCTATCTTTGAGGGCTGGTTAGTTTTGGTCTGACTTTGTGATGTGACTCTGGTTTAGGACGAATAAACCTACAACCCCCAAATCTCTCCTAGAGTACCCTTTATGAAAACCTTCAAGAACTGTCCTTATGAGCATTGAATCTGCAGCAGGAAAGTTGACCTGGCACTGCTTCACCCTAGGACTTTCTAGACCCAAGCCAGACTTTAGGAATTGGGGAACTGTTCTTTCCCCTCCCTTGAGAACTGCTTGTTACTGCCACGGAGGCCTGTTGCAATATTAATTTTGTAGAAGAATTAGCTTGTGTTGCTTCAAACCACTTAGATTTCCCAGCCTGAGCCAGAAACAGGAGAATATAAAACCACTTGGTTTATAATCTGGTCATCACCATAGTGGAAGATTTTTATCCCAATAAGCATGGCTGATTTCTCTGCACTTAGCACAGAAACAGCTTTGTTTATTTGTTTGTTTGTTTGTTTGTTCAGGGGGTTGGTGGGCATTATGACAGGTGGTGGGAGGTACAGAAGTGCCTTTGGACATAGAGTAGAATGGAATTCTGTGGCAGGGGCTTCACCGGCTTCTCAAAATTCCTTAAATGTCCAACTTCCTCTCTGGTAGTTGTTCTTTGCTGTCCATTGGGTCCAGCTGTCTTTTCTCCTTCTGTAGTAAATGTATTAACTACTTCTGCTTAGATACATCCCAGTGCTCGGTAATGCTCGCCTTTTCCAAGAGTTCTTGCTGTCCAATTTGCCCCCACATGGCTTCTGTTGCACACTCTGTTGTGTAGGAGTCATCTGAAGGAGCATTCTGCTCTGTTTTGATGATAGGCTTTCAGTCAGTATCTTGCTTGTCCCAGCATGTGGTGTTGTGAGCCAACAGAAGAAACAAGACAGCCTCTCTTCACAGCCAGAACAGTGGCATTCTCCATTCTCGCACGCATCAGGTCAGGAATTCCACCGGCAGCCTCTCGCCTCTATTGACCTGTGATTGTGGTAGCAGGGAGCACTTTTGCTTGGCTGCATTTCACTGGTACATTAGGCAGCCACTGCTGGCAAGACCTTACAGCTTGAGCTTAGGAAGTATATTGCTGGCATCATGGCCAAAAATTGGCATTGATGCCTGCAAGTCTGGTCATTTCACAATTATCGACTCTTTTAGAAAGAAGAGTCTTGGCTGAGACCAGTGTATAATTCAGTGCCTGTCTGTACTTAATATTGGTCTGTAATCCTGTGCCTTCCTTCAATTGCAAACATTGAGCCACATCACCTTTCGTTTTCCTGTGCCCTCCTTATTTTCTCCTAGCAACCTGGATGAGCATCTTAGAGTAAATCTTTTAGATGGCCATAGTCTATGTTATTTAGATGGTTATTCTAGCTTTAGAGTTGTTTTTTTTTTGAGCAACTGTGGGGTATGAGCAACTGAATACTGTTTCAAACTTAAATTTCTGCTTTAAACTTCTTGAAAACTAAAAGAAATCTCACCAAGGAGATGATTTAAGACCTGGACTTCAAAACTTCAAAGCAAAACACTTGTGAATTTTTTTTCATGTGTTTGTTTTTAGCTTTCTAAACTCATGTTTATAGATTTCTTTAGCAATGGCATCTGGTTTATGGAGAAGAGATGTTAAATCAGCCGATTGTGAGCATTCAGGTCCATCCCCAGCAAAGTGATGAGTTGTAGGTATGGTTGTAGGTATGGATACTGAATGGATTGCAAGTAAAAGGACACAGGAGTAATTCAGGGAACCAAAGAACTGGAATGCCTCTGGGCCTCTAGAAGTCACTAGAAACCAGAATGTAGAGCCAGAGTCTGGTACCTGGGAAGTACTTTTTCTCTTTCTTCTCTCTTTGTATCTGCTTTCTTTTTTTCTCTCTCTCTCGCTATACTAACTGCCTCAACTTCTCAGGCACATCCTACTATGAGGACAGAATATGGCTACCACTTAGCTCCCAAATTTTTAAATTACCATGCCCACCACGAGAAAAGACTACCCAGTTATCTCTCAAACTGTTCCACCTTCCTGGAGAAAGGGATCTTAATCTAGGTCAGACGTCCACCCTGACATCTATAATCCTGCATCTATAATGCAAACATGGCTGCTGGGAGCCCACCCTTGTGGAGCAGGAGATAGTTTGAGCTCACAAGCCTGGAATTTCCTTTTATACAGACTTGGAATTGTCCAAAGAGGTCCCAGTCCAGGAAAATGAGATTAGACTCCTGCTCAAATTATTTGCTTTTACTTACTTAATTTATTTCACACTAGTTTGAATATTTTGGAGTATGGTACTCTTGTTCTTAATACAAATGACAGCTTATAGTTCATTTCTCAATTCAGTTAAAATGGAAGTAGAAAAGACCTTGAAATATCATCTGGTATTCAGGTAGGTGATTGTCTGAACAGTTCAGGAGAGACAGCGCTTCATAAGGAAGTCCAGGGAAGGAAATTTTATAACCATTATCCTTTGACTTTGAAAACAGTAAAACTATGCGGCGGACTTGGCCCAGTGGTTAGGGCATCCATCTACCACATGGGAGGTCCACGGTTCAAACCCCGGGCCTCCTTGACCCATGTGAAGCTGGCCCACGCACAGTGCTGATGTGCGCAAGGAGAGCCCTGCCACGCAGGGGTGTCCCCCGTGTGGGGTAGGGGAGCCCCACGCGCAAGGAGTGTGCCCCGTAAGGAGAGCCACCCAGCACAAAAGAAAGTGCAGCCTGCCCAGGAATGGCGCCGCACACATGGAGAACTGACACAACAAGATGACACAACAAAAAGAAACACACATTCCTGTGCCGCTGACAACAGAAGCGGACAAAGAAGACACAGCAAATAGACACAGAGAACAGACAATCGGGGTGGGCGGGGGAGGGAGAGAAATAAATAAATAAATCTTTTAAAAAAAGAAAAGAAAACTGTAAAACTGCATAATTTTAGGAGCCTAGAATTGAATTATTGACCCAATACAGACCCATCCCTACCCAGCCAAATGACTTTTCTCTTCCTCAGCAACAGTAATGAAATAAGGTCCATCACATTGGAACAATTTTTACTTCTTTGTGACTGCCTCGTATTTTTTACCACTGATACATTCTTACCTAGCTGTGTAATTATGAAATTATTTCCCAGAGCCTTTAGGAATAAAAGATAATTTGAGGGAGTGGATATGGTGCAATCAATTGAATGCCTGCCTGCCACATGGGAGGTCCTGGGTTCAGTGTCCGGTGCCTCTTAAAAAACAAAAACCACAAGGAAAACAAATGAAAAACCCAACCCAGGGAAACTGATGTAGCTCAGTGGTTGAGCACTGGCTTCCCACATATGAGGTCCCGGGTTCAATCCCTGGCCCTGGTACCAAAAAAAAAAAGATAGTTTGAAATTTCAGCTACTTAATCTCACACAAATACACATCTCTCTCCTGTTTTTAAAAATTTTAGGTAAGATTCTTTAGCTTCTTCTCATAATGTCCTCTGCCATGTAGTTCTGTGTTTATCTACCTGTTATAGATGGGAAAATGAAACTCTAAATCCATTCTGAAAAAAGATAGGTCAAAAGTAGTGACTGAGCCACGACCAGAATTCCTGCTTTCTGGTTCCCTGTCTGATGCTCTTTCTGCACATCCCAGTAAGTAGGAAAGGAATCAGAATAGAAGAGCCTTGTTTTCTGGAGCCCAGGAAAGCTCTTCCTAATCCCTTTGGAGGCTACAGTCTCCGTGGAAGGCCCACTCTGTAAGGAAGCATAAGTTTCTCCACACTCTATTTTGCTTCTCTGCATTCTAACTCTTGGCTCTTTTTCCTTTCATTTCCCTGATGTCCCTATCAGGATATCTGTATAAGAGGAGAGAATATTTCTCATTCTTTGAACTCCTCCAATAAAAATGTATTAAATGCCTGTTTAATGCCAGGTCCTATGCTAGGCACAGCGTCCATTACTGTCTTGGACTCAGATTGACATTTCTTGAAAATTTTAGTTGGTTACTTGCAAAATACAGCAAAAGAAGAGTCATGTCCTTATCCCCCATTAGGTCAATATCATGTAAGGTCAGCCATGTAGGCTGTCATTTTCCCAAGCATATCTCTTTGAGAATGGCAACAAATGTGTAATAGGGATAGCTTACAGGTGCTGAGTACCAGCTAATGAGCCAGGTACTTTTTAGGTACTTTACATTCATCATCTTATTTAAACCTCACAAAAACCCACTGAGGTCAGTACTATAAACCTCTTTTTACAGATGAGTAAACAGAGGTTCAGCAATAATGGTTAACATTTGAGTCATTAACTGTGTACCGGGTACTGTGCTAAGTGCTTTATATGAATCATGCTTAATCCTCCCAACAACCCTATCATATTCAACTATAATTACCCCCGTTTAAAAGATGGGGGAAAAAAGCCAGTTTCTAAGAGGTTAGATGTCTTGCTCAGGTGACAAAGTAAATGGTATAACTTGGTTAAGCTTAGTAATGATCTTTCTAACCTCATACTTCAAAACCAGGATTAGAGTTTTCCCTGTAATCCAGTCCAGTATTCTTGCATTCAGAAGTGGTTGGGGGTGAGTCCTGTGAGCCAGGGTGCAGCGTCTGCCTCCTGTCCATCCTTTGCACTCGCACACCAGGAGTGCTCGGAGCTTGGTTGGTCATAGCCCATGGGTAGCCTTGTGCCTGGGCGTGCTCAGGAGAGCCAAATGTGGACTCAGTTTGACCCAAACATCATGAACCTACAACTATATTTTGTTGTCTCCTGACTCTGATTTCTTTCCATGCAATTAAGAAATCTACCTGTAGCTTCAAATTTGAATCAGCGGCTTGCATTTAAACCTGAAATCCAAATGAATTATAGGCATTTTGTTGTTTTTAATCCAGAAGGACAGAAAAAAGCCAGCTGTAGAGTTCAGGTCATACATGTGGAACAGAGAAGAAGCACTTTTAAATGAAAAGACAAGCCAATAATCCTGGATCGACAGTAAATAATCTTTTCAGTACATTGGCATTGCCAGAGTCCTTGGAAAATATTATTGTACCTTCTCACTTATTATTGGCTCTTAAACTTCCTAGTAGTTCCCTTTCCAACCCTTGTTTTTCTATTTTTTTTAATTCAGCAAGTATTTATTGAGTACCCAAGTGGACGAGACACTATAGATAATAACTGAGAACAAGAAAGAAGTAACTAATTGTAACCATAAGGCTACAAAGGAAAGTATAGAGTGCTGTTAAGATATTAATTGGAGGGGGAGACAGTTCTGAAGTCAGGACAGGGGAGGAATTACTGTTTAAACTGTGATGAAGAGGATGCTGGTAGGAGAAGGGAATGGAAGGGAACGTTCCAGGCAGAGGAAGGCCCTGAGGCAAGTAAGAGTTCCGCTCACTTGGGAGCTAAAGAGCCGTGAGAGGCAGGAAAAACTCAAGGAAAGGAGTCTCATGTTGATAGAAGGCGCTTTTTTTTTATTTTAAAAAATTATTGACTTAAACATTGATACTTCTGAAAAATTGATAATATTGCTGACCCTTTGTTATTCTCCTCATGGTGTAAAAATAAAGTGGCCATATTTCAAGGGTCATGCTGTGGGGAGGAGGAGAAGTCAGCAGCTAAGAGGGAGGCTGGGGGAGGTGGGGAGAGCTTTGAGGTGACTCTGATTCTGGGGTTCTATCTCCTCAGGCCTGAAGACAATTGTGGGTGCCCTAATTCAGTCTGTGAAGAAGCTGTCAGATGTAATGATCCTGACAGTGTTCTGCTTGAGTGTTTTTGCCTTGATTGGACTGCAGCTCTTCATGGGAAACCTGCGAAACAAGTGTGTTGTGTGGCCTATAAACTTCAACGAGAGCTATCTTGAAAATGGCACCAGAGGTTTTGATTGGGAAGAGTATATCAACAATAAAAGTAGGTGGCCCCTTCACTGCAAAAGGGAATAAAGGAAAGTCCATTCCTAGTTAACATAATCAAAAGCCTCCACTGGGCCTAAAACAGTAGTTGGGGCCAGAAAGGAATGCCAGTGCTACTGGAAATAGCCTTGCAAAGTTATTCGCTTTCTTTAAGGTGGGATTGTATTCGTAAGCTCTCAAACATTGCCATTTGAGGAACCAAGGCAGTTGGGCCTTACATAAAGCAAAATTTGGTGTAGCAGTACTTCTATAAAATAATGGGGAAAAGTTAGCAATATTGATAGGAATAATTAGAATAACTGGAAAGAATATTACCAGTGCTGGAGGCGGAGGGGTGGGGTGCAGATGGTAGGGAATGTGGAGCTAATGCTTAAATTGTAGAGTTTCTATTTAGATTGATGGAAAAGTTTTGGTAATGGATAGTAGTGATGGAAGAAAAATGTCGTGACTATAACATCACTGAATTGTATACTTGAATGTGATTAAAAGAGAAATTTTAGGTTGTACATATTTAGAATAAAAACTTTTTAAAAACCTTAAGAAAATGTTGCAGAGGGAATTTCAGGGACACTGGTAGGAAAGGGAAACACACCTTCTAATTTAAAATAGGACATGGAAACTAGTGGTGAGTGAGGATTTCTATAATATCTTTGATAAAGAGAAATTATAAGGTTAGAAAGATAAAGTTGTGGGAAGTGGACTTGGCCCAGTGGTTAGGGCATCTGCCTACCACATGGGAGGTCCACAGTTCAAACCCCGGGCCTCCTTGACCCGTGTGGAGCTGGCCCATGTGCAGTGCTGATGCGTGCAAGGAGTGTCCTGCCATGCAGGGGTGTCCCCCGCGTAGGGGAGCCCCACGTGCCTCCTTAAGGAGAGCCGCCCAGCTGAAAGAAAGTGCAGCCTGCCCAAGAATGGTACCACACACACAGAGAGCTGACACAACAAGATGACGCAGCAAAAAGAAACACAGATTCCCGGGGCCGCTGATAAAGATAGAAGTGGTCACAGAAGAACACACAGCAAATGGACACAGACAGCAGACAGCTGGGGAGGGGGGGAGGGAGAGAAATAAATAAAAAAGAAAAAGAAAGATGTATAAAGAGCGATTGGGGCTGGAGTGGTTGAGCACCTGCCTGCCACAGGAAAGATCCCAGGTTCAATTCCCAGTGCCTCGTTTAAAAAAAAAAAAAAACCAAACAAACGATAAAACAAACTCAAGGGAGCTGATGTGGTCCATTGGTTGAGCGCCAGCTTCCCACATACAGGGTTCCGGGTTCAATCCCCAGTCCCAGTACCTCAAAAAAAAAAAAAAAAGTTGTGTAAATTCCCAATTCCAGTACCTAAAAAAAAAAAAAAAAAAAGGTATGTAAAGAGATCAAAGAACTCTGACAACTCACTTTTAGACCCTTTGATTTAAGTTCCAGAACCTGGCATATAGTTTTGAAAACCTGGCATATAATTTTGAAGTACAAATAAAAGTCAGGTGTCTGTGAAAAAAGCATTGCATCAGGGCTTTAGGGTAATGCTTTTAAAATTTAAATTTATAGAGGAAAATCATTAATGGGAAAGAATTCTTATCAGGTTTCACTGCTGCCAGAAAAGATTTATATGAGCTAAAGTCAGTAACAGTTTCTGCTGGGGCTAGTTAGGAACAGTGTAACCTTATTCTCTCATTCACTTAAATCTGCCTTGTTCATTTCCTGCCTCTTCAAACTTTTCCAGCAAATTTTTTCACGCCAACTGGCATGCTGGAACCTTTACTCTGTGGGAACAGTTCTGATGCTGGGTAAGTAGCTCACTGAATTTTGTTCTCCTCCTTTAAAATAATGTATTTATTATTATTTGGATGAAAAACAGGCAATATTTTCACTCTTTTTCTTTTTTTAAAAATTAGTAAACTTTATTTCAAGTTTTCCTTTTCTTTATGTTCATGTAGTAGACCCTAATTGGGAGACCTATTAGTCAATTCAGATTTTCTTTCTGTTTCATATTATTCTATCCAAAGTTGACATTTTTTACTTGTAGGTGAATATACGTATAGTCTCAGGCCAAACTTTAAGATGTAAAAGGCTAAAGATAGAATCTGTAAAACTAATATCTAACTCTTTGTAATCTCTTCTCATTCTACATTAACACAATTAATATAATATAGAGTAAGGACAAGGATCCAAGGATGACCCAAAATATGCTAGGCCTGGCAAAATGAAGGAGGGAAGAGTAGCAATATAACATTTGAGTCCTGATTCTGCTCCTTCTAGCTCTGAGACCTTTACAAGCCACTAAACTCATGTAAGCCTCAATTTCTTCATCTATAAAATGGACTTAATAAGTCATGCTTTCTTTTCCTCACAGGGTCATTGCAAGAATCTAATTAGATAAGTATACATGAAAGTGCTACATAAATCAGGGTGGTAGTCTCATTAATCAGAGTTTACTGGTCTTGTAGGAATGGGTGTTTTAAGATGACTATGGCATCTAGAAGTCCACTCAATTTCTATATTGTAGTAGATACTAGAAATTGCATTGAAATAAATATCTGGTGAGTCTAAAAGCAGAAGAAATGTTATCATCGAGGTCACTGAAATCCCCGTTTTGACTTAGAATGCCACAGTGAGTGTTAAGAGAAGAACAGAGACAATTAAGGAGAATTTCTAGCCATTTGTCATTTGGAATAGTAGCTGTTTTAGTTTGCCGAAGGGCTGCCAATGCAAAGTACCAGAAATGGGTTGGCTTTTATAATGGGAATTTAGGGCAAAAAAGCTTACAGTCTCAGGACTGTGAAATGTCCAAATCAAGGCATCAGCAGAGATGCTTTCTCAGGGTCCTACCACATAGCCAAGCAGGATGGCCACCGACCTGCCGAGGTCCCTGCCTTGACCTCCAGAATCTACCAGCTCCTGGAGCTCAGCTGTGGGCAGCCAGGCATAGGGCTTGTCTCTTTCTGGGCCTCGTCTCTCAGTCTTGGCTGCTCCACTGTCTTCCTTAGTTCAGCTGTGAGCTGTCAGGCATGTGGCTCCTCTCCCTGGGCCTGGGCTCTCCTCTCAGGACTTCTGTTTTTCTCTCTCACATGGCAGGATCAATATAATGCAACTGCTTCCTTTCCCGTATGTGTCTCCATTTATATCAGACCCAGCAAGGGGGCGGAGACTCAGCCTGAGTCATGCCTCACTGACATAGTCCAACCAAGTGGGTCTCACACCCACAGGAATGGATTAGTTCAAAAGCATAATCTTTTTCTTTTGGGAATTGCTTCAAACTGTCACAGTAGCTAAATTGAATTTGGTCAAATTGTGTGTTGATCTAAATCTAGGACAGTGATTCTCAAACTTTGGCATGCAGAAGAATCACCTGGCAACCCTCTCTAAAATGTCTATTTTAGACATGGGTCCCTTGTCCAGAGCTTTTAATTCCTGGGTCTTGGATAGGGTCCAGGTGTCTGCGTTATTAAGGAGCATCAAAGGAGATTATGATCCTAGGCTGTACTCAAGACAGCATTTTTTGAAAATTTGACCCAGCTACTTTTCTTCTTATTTTTTTTTTTCCCTCTTCCAGTTTGTTGGTGTGGCTGTATAGATGGTTATTTATAACCATGGATTTTACCTTCTAGCTGATGACTGGGTAGAATTATGTTGAAAAGCCCTGAATTTCCCTTTCTCTCTTCAGGCAATGTCCAGAGGGATACCAATGTATGAAAGCAGGAAGGAATCCCAACTATGGCTACACAAGCTTTGACACTTTCAGCTGGGCCTTCTTGGCACTCTTTCGCCTTATGACCCAGGACTACTGGGAAAACTTATATCAGTTGGTGAGTAATATCTCTTTTTCTTCTGTTTGTTGAGGGTATGTGGGGTAGGGACATTCTGTGTCAGAGGCCATCAGTGGAAGCACTACACAGGGTCTTAGTATGATATTTCCCAGAGTCAGGTAGTTTACAAAATTAATCTTTTTCTTGAATGCTCAGTTATGTCTAGCTGTAAAAGCTCACAGCCTTGATAGCCTCTTGCCTGGCCTGGGAATCTGTCTCTACCTGCTTCCTATTGTTTCACCAGACCATCTGCAGCATATCTGCATTTTGAGTTTTGGGCTTAGGGCATCTGTTTAAGAAATATTAACTAAGCTGCTACTTTGTAGAAAGCACTAGGCTAAACATTATAACAAGTAGGATTGCTATCCATGAGGACCTTGGAATCTAAATATGCCAACATTTTTGAGATTCATAACACATTTAGATTTGTTCAAACAGTTGAGAGAGATAAAAATAAGGTCAGTATCATTCTGCTGGGCTACATTGGTGATTCTGGGTAATTCATTTAACTTGGCTGGTAGCGATGGAAAAGTTGGTTTAGATGATTGTTAAGGTTTTTCCTTCTTAGAAACTCTATGATAATCTGTGATTTTCTATTTGACTTTGGTATTTGATGATGCCAATTAGTTTGAGGAGGAGAATGTCCCTCTCAGGCAGGAAAGAATACCTTTAAGGGAAACTGTTAGGTCATATCCCCTAATTAATTCTTACTTTTCTATTGGGCAGCCTAGAATTTCCTTAGATTTGAGAACAAGTGAATCTTTCTCATGAGATATTTGTAGCTGATGAAAAGTTACAATAAGTATTTGTGGTTGAAAAGAATAAAGATAAAATCTTAGTAATAGTAGGTTGTATATATATAACTCAAAACCTGGTTCTTCTATTTGCTCCCTCTTAATGAAAAGAATAGACCTAGTATCCTCCCTCTTTTTTTTCCCCTCCTCACTACATTATATCCCTCTTTTTAAAGCCATCACATTGCAAAATGGTAAGGAAGGTTGTCACTCAAGATGGGGACTTCCTGTGACTTGTACCTAATCCTAAAGATGGAACTTGACTATTAATGCTTTTTATTGAGGATCAGTTAATAAATGAACTGAAGTCTTATATTTGTTTCTTTACATTTGTTTTAGAACTAACTGAAGAAGTCAAATATACTTTTTAGCCCAGAATTATTTCTTAAAAAAAAAAATCAAACATTTTTATATGATATGGGCATATAAGAGATCATTTGGAAATATAAGGGGATTTTTTTGTCACAATGAATTGGAGGTACCAGTGACATTTAGGGGAGGAGAAGTGCAGAGAGGGGAGGCCATTAGGGATGCTAAATGTCCTACAGTATGAAGGAGTGCCACATAATAAAGGATGCCATACCCAAAGTGCTCACGGTGCCTGCACAAGTTGTTTTCAGCCTGGTTCATTTGATGCAAGGGACTTAGAAAATGGTCTTTGTCTTTACAGACCTTGCGAGCTGCTGGGAAAACATACATGATCTTTTTTGTATTAGTCATCTTTGTGGGTTCTTTCTATCTGGTAAACCTGATCTTGGCTGTGGTGGCCATGGCTTATGAAGAACAGAATCAGGCAACACTGGAGGAGGCAGAGCAAAAAGAAGCTGAATTCAAAGCAATGTTGGAGCAACTTAAGAAGCAACAGGAAGAGGCACAGGTTGGTGATCAGTTCCTTGAAACAGGCCTTCCTGCCAGAGCTCCATCTGTTTGCCAATCCAGTTGACCTTTTCTTTTTAGGTGCATGTCAAATAGAGGTCATTGATCTGATTAAGATGCCCCAAGTAACAACTACAAATGGCTGGTCCAATTATTCCATTTGTCTTTAATGGCTGAATTGTTTGGTAATATGATGGTTTATTGAATTCCTCAACTGTTTAATGTTCAACTACTATGATGGCTGGGGAGAAAAAAGTAACCAGAACGATTTATATAGTGCCCCATATAAGCATACCTTTTTGATGAGGAAAACATGAGGATCTTCAAAAATGCTCTGTGATTATTTAGTATTATTTCTAATGGAAAAGAAGATAGAGGCAAAATATTAAAATTTGAAAAACAAATTTGTGATCCCACCACCATAATAATTTACTTTTTAATACTTAACCCAACTATGCATGTATTTTTACAGTGTTGAACCAATAATATATAATACACTTTCTTAGCATTCACTTTCAGAGTTGCCCAGAAGGGATCCTTTGGTACCAAAAAGGCAGCCAAGTTCTTGCCTGAGATGCTCAAGAGAATAAAACCCAAAGTTCTCCTGACTTGGTTTCTGCTCTTACTATTTAGGGCTGTGTGCCAGCGTACAAATTCACCTGAAAAATGGAGGCACTGTCTCCTCTAAGAGGCTAGTTTTCCCTTTTTCCCCTACTCCTTATTGCACCACCTGTCTTTGGAAAAGGAAATGCTGTGCCTTAATTATTGGGCTTCTGAGTAGCTCATGTTAATTGCTTCTGATCTGGTCTGCTGCTATGGCTCCTTTCCTAGGCTGCTGCCATGGCCACTTCAGCAGGAACTGTCTCAGAAGATGCCATAGAGGAAGAAGGTGAGGAAGGGGGAGGCTCTCCTCGGAGCTCATCTGAGATGTCTAAACTCAGCTCAAAGAGTGCCAAGGAAAGACGTAACAGGAGAAAGAAGAAGAAGCAAAAGGAACTCTCTGAAGGCGAAGAAAAAGGAGATCCTGAGAAGGTGTTTAAATCGGAGTCAGAAGACGGAATGAGAAGGAAGGCCTTTCGGCTACCAGACAACAGAATAGGGAGAAAATTTTCTATCATGAATCAGGTAAACTCTTTGCATTGTGTCAGATAAGCTTAACAATGTCAGGTTTTCCTTATCCCACTTGATTCTCAAATTCTACTTTGCCCTTACAATTTCCAGACCCAACATCCCCAGTCCTACCACTCCAGGCTCATGTTGTTCTCCTCTGGGAGGTATATTCGGAACATCCTCTGCTGTGATCCTGCCTTCTCTTCTCTGCTCTAGAAGCCAGCACTAGGATTATGATCTCCTTTGGTGGACTTGCTTCAGCAGTAAAGTCTATGTCACACTAGCAAGTCCCATGTTTGAAAACACCAGGAAAAACTTCTCTTAGCACCTGAAAATCAAAATTTAATTGTAGGTTGAAAAAAATAGGAATCATGAAGCTCTTTAGATCACCTTATTTGAGCATGGCAAGTTCTAGTAATTAATTATTCTATATATATAGTGTCATGCTAATAAATTAGCCTTGGTAGATTGAAAGCCTCCAATCTTACCCAACTCTTTATAAATGGAAAAACAGAGAAAGAGAGGAGAGAGGACTTAGAGCTGATTATTGAGCATTCTATTACTATAAATACCATCTTATAATAGGTATTTTTGGATTTCAAAAAAGAAGCCAACAAAATGCAATTTATTAATAATTCCCCATGTTAAAGAAATGCCAGAGAATAGACTCGTGTAGAATAGATTATAGATTGCAGTTACTCATATGACAGTGTATCCAGTGTCTTCTTTCCTAGAGAGGATTCTTTGTGCCTCCTCTTTGTATCACCCACCTCCAAGTTCAGTCCTTTGCCAGTCTTCCTCATTTTATCACAGCAAAATCTCTCATGTCCACCCCTTTCTTTTATTCCTATTAATCCTACCCTAGCTCAGGTTTTTGTAATATTTTATTCTACTGCAGTTGTCCACTCAGTTTTATTTCCTCTGGTCTGTCTCTCTTTTGTATTTTATATACTGCTGGCAGATCATTTCCTAAGGCATAGCTCTCATTATTCATTTAGCAAGCATTTATGAAGTATCTACCATGTGCCAAAAACTGTACTAGGCCCTGGAAATTAAAAGGTGGTTAAAACACTGTCCTGGCCCTAGGGAGCTTACAGTGTAGTGGAGCAGCCAGATATATATTTTTTTCTCAAAATAATTTTTTCATAGCATCAACAGTATTATTCCATGATAGAGTTATGCCAGGGGCATTTTTGAGAACACAGATCTATCCCAGCCTGGAGGTTCAGCAAAGATTTTCTGGCTAAATTAATCTGAATTGAGGTTTAAAGGATAAATAGGAATTAGTCAAGTAATGCATGTGTACGATGGTGAGTGAGCAGTAAGACAGAACAAAAGAAGGAAAGTATGTTCCAGTTTAGACATTCTGAGTTTGAACTACATGTTGTATCATCAAGTAGAAAGGTCTTTAGACACATAGATAATCAAATGATAGCTCTGGGAGGAGGGTTATAAGCTGAGATGATGATTGAAACCATGAGACTTGATGAGATCACTTAAAAAGAGTGTTAGGTGAAAGAACAGTGGGCCAAACATATAACCAGTGGTGTTCATGGGCAGAGGAGATGGAGCTCATGAAGGAAAACAAAGGAATGGTCTTAGAGGTACCAAGAACACAAAGACTGCTTGGTAGTGAAGACAACCGTGAAGAAGGGTTGGGGAAGAAAGGAGAATGATCAATGGATTGAAATTTAACAGAAGTGATTAGTGAGATTACAGTTGGAAATGTCTATTGGATGTGGCAATATAAAAGTCATTGGTGACTACAAACAGATATTTCAGTCCAGACTAAGGATAGATACCATATTGAGTAGTAAGTGGAGACAATGAGTGTAGATTTCTCATTCACGATTCTTTAAAGAGTGTGGATGAAAATAAGCATTTTTATAATCTGTGGGGAAAATAGCCAGAAGAAGAGGGAGTAGGAATAGAATAGAAATAGAGTACCATCTTGGAAGATGAGAAAATAGATGTAGTCTCTAACAGAAGAGGGAATCTTATCCCCCAAAACCTCAGAAAAAATAGGCAGGGTAGGGTGTGGATAAGTTTGTATATAGGGAATAGTAAGTTGAGGAAGATGACACTTGACAGTTTCTATATTTTCAATAATGTAGAAAATGAGGGGTTGATAGAGAGTTTACAGAAAATATTGAAGGTTTAGAATAGTTAGTAAGAAGAGTAGGGGATGGAATTCCTCTAATCAGATTCACAGTTTACCAGTCAAGTACCAACTCTAGGGAATTCATGGTGCACCTCCTCGGCCCCAGTGTGGACACAGCCAACCATTTAAATCTTTTTTGTCACTATGCCCCATCAGACGCCCTGTGTTTAAACCCGAGTGAACTACTAGATGTTTCTCATACATGGGTCTTTGTTTTCAACCCTCTGTGGTTTGCTCCAGAAATACTCCCTCTAAAATGCCTAAGTGTTCATATCATACTTACTCTTCATATCTTTCTCTCAGAAACTTTCCCTGATGCCCCCTTCCACACCCAATTGAAAATTATCATTTCATCTTTCCTTATGTTTTATATATACCTTGTTAGTTGTTGCTTTTTACCCTATCTGGTATTGTATTTATTTAGATTCATATCATCTTCTCTCTTAGATAAAGTCCTAAAGGCAAGGTCTTCTGTGCCAATTCAGATATCTGTTGAACGAATTAACAGAGAGCTTTAGAAATCTGCATTAACCCCTTCTGAGACTTCTCTATGGCCTGGAGCCATCTCAATCTCACACTCACACACATTCTCACACACACACACACACACACTTTCTCCTATTCAGCGTCTTTCGGGGGACAGTATGATCAAAGCTTTGCTGTTAATGGGACTCCTACCTCTTGAGAACCACCACTGGGCTAGTTAATGAATACCTTAGTATTGTTAACACTTTGGTATTGAATAGTCTCTGATTAATCTGTAGGCTTTAGCACAGAGTTGCACTGATTGCTCCTAGCTTAAAAAAATGAAATCTACCTTCTGAGATGTCTTGCTTTGCATGAAAATGTTCACTTCCTCCAATTTCCCCATCTGAAAAGACTTCATTCCTAGAGGCCCTGGCTGACTGCCAAGCCTTGCTTAGAAGCCGGAGTGTAATAATGTACTTTGTCCCAGGACTCTCCTGCAGTTTGTCTAAATTTATCTGGAAGAACAGCTGAGGAAACTGAGGCCCAAAGAGATTGATTAATTCATCCAAGGTTATCTAACTAGTAGGTATTAGAGCCAATATTCAAACCCAGGTCCATCTGTGCTCCTGTCTTAGTTCACCAGACTGCCATGACGAATGCCACACAATAGGATGGCTTAAATAACAAGAATTTATTGGCTCACCATTTTGAGACTAGAGAAGTGCAAAACTGAGGCATCAGCAAGAAGGCTTGCTGACTTCCAGTGTCAGTAGCATTCCGGCTGGCCAACAATGCCTCGGGGTTCCTTGGCTCGTCTCCCTGCCTGGTGTCATGTGGTGATGTCCTCTCCTTTCTATTCTGGCTCATGCTGACTTCTAGCTTCTCCCTGTGGCCTCTCTCTGGATTTCTTCTACTTATAAAGGTCTCTAGAAATCTGGATTAAGACCCCCCTTCATTCAGCTGGGCCACACGTTAACTAAAATAACACCTTCAAGAGATCCTATTTGCAATGGGTTTATTCCACAAGAGTGCAGATTAAGATTAAGAACATGTCTGAATTGGGGTACATAATTCAATCTACCACAGTCTATAGCCAGCCCCCTTCCCACACATCACACATACACAGCCAGCTCGTCTCTTGACTTAAATAATGAATGTGGCTTCAGTCTTACCACAGCGTATTTCAGGTATATCAGTTGCCTTTACTTTTATTTTTAGATCTGAGGTTTATCCTACCCAACCAATTTCATAGACATTTCTCTATAAAATTACTGCTGTTTTTAGGGCTTAGGACTGTTTGTAAATATTAGGTTGAGTCCAATTTTGTGAAGTATTTTAAGTATTGAGGTAGTCCCCAGACTTTCTGGTCTCAGGACCAATTTATATTTTCCATTATATGAAGGATCACAGAGAGTTGTTTTTTTTTTTTTTAAGTGCGTTTATCAGTTGGAACTTATGATTGAGAACTTTAAACATTTTTTATTACTAATCTGTTTTTAAATGATAATGATAAACTCATTACATGCTTAACACAAAGTATATTTTTTATAAAATTTAATTATTTTCTAAAAAATTGTGAGAAAAGTGGTGCTTTTTCAAATTTTTGCAAATTTCTTTAATTTGTGGCTTAATAGAAGGCAACCAGAGTATCATATCTGCTTCTGTATTCAATCTTGCAAATTTTTTTTGGTTGAAATATTTGAAGAAAATACAGTTTCATAGAGATGTATAGTTGGAAAGGAGAACAGTATTTTAACAGCTTTTTCGATAATTGTGGGTATTCTTCTTTGCTACTATTTCAAAACTCAACAAAGATAGTTTCTTAAAATTAGTTGCAATGTGGAATTTGAAACTATATCAATAACTTCATGTACTGTTTCATTAAAATCCCATTTCTATTTTGTACCATAGATCTTTTACCCATTAATGATTTGTAGCATCATTCATCGATCATTTGGAAAATATTGATTTGCTGAGTTACTCAAATCTTCCAAATACTGGCACACAATATTTAAAAATCACATTCATTATTATTCCCACCAGTCTCGCTAGAAAATTCTTTAAATATTAGGAAGCTGTCAAGCTCACAGTGTCCACTGGTTACCTGAGAAAAAATGAGGGTGGAAAGGCAAGTAACATTTTATTATTATTAGGAAAATAATTTTGACCTCATGGGCCCCTTAACAGGCTTTCAGGGACCCCTAGGCATCCCCAGACCACATAAGAACCACTGTCCTAGTAAATAAGAAAAGTGAAATGAAGAAAAACTGAAATATGTCATGGAAGTAGAGCGTATAAAATCATCAGTTTGTCACATTCCCAGCATCCCAGTCATTGCAAACCTCATCCCAATGGACATCCCTACAGTTGATTTCTTGTGGAATTGATGACCACCCTCTCAAAACCAGAACACCCCAGAGCCATTCCCCCAAGCAAACACCCACCTAAGGTAGTATTTTTATTTAACTGTGATGTAACTTTCTGAAAAGGACGAGAAGCTTCTGGTTGGTTAACAAGAAAGATTTTGAAAACAGAAAATAAGGCCTACCCATCTCCTAAACTAGATTGGATCCTAGGAGTTAATAAAGCTATGGATCTGAGACAGCCCTGAAATCCTTCAGCCCTCGGAAGCTGAGATGGTAGGGGAGAGGTGGATTTAATCTCAGGATGTTTTTCCTCAGGAAACAGGCTAGATCAAGATTGAATACTGGGTACAAGGAAAAATGGGCAAGTCATCTTGCCCCCCCTGCACATTCATTGCAGAGTCAACTCTTTTACCAAGAGTAGAAAAAGGAATTAACGAACACAGATAACTGTTTTCTCAGTGGTATGAATTATCTCAGGATCCTGAAGCTAAGTACTCATAGGTCACTGAATTGGTCATTATCTTCCCAATCACTTTCCTTAAGGTTAAGGATAGTCTGGTGTATTAGATCTCATATAGAATATATTAATAGTATTTCCTGCTAGGCTACAAGTTTCAGGAGAGTTGGGACCATGTTGTTGTCATGTTCACCACTGTATCCACATCACTTAGCATGCCATCACAATAGGTATTTAATAATCATTTACCAAATAAAACCTTTTTCCTAATGTGGAGACCTAATGCACCAGGTAGGGTCAACTCGTAGCATTGGCCTAAGGCAAACCATGAATTCAGTCCAAGAAACCTTGCTGTGAGAAGTGAGGCTGTGACCCCAATGCACTAGTTGGTGTGGAACAGTGCTAAGGTGGGTAGCTAATTTGTAGTGTATAATCTACATACATGGTAATTAAACACTGTAACTACTCTGTACAACATACTCCAGGACATACAAAGATGAATCAGGCACTGTGCTCCCAAAGAGCTTGTAGTAGGTTAAAAAGAAAAGTTAAAACATTTATATAAAGAAGTGTAGTAAAAAGTAGGGTGTAAATACTCTGAAAAAGGAACTGAGTGCTGTAGAAGGATTAAAAAAAGTTTGTAGAAGCAGCAGCAATGGAAGCACTGTGGGAAAAGGAGAGGATTTCCACAACTGAAAGTGAAGTATGCACTAGAGATGGAGAAAATAAAGACCAGAAGGCAGAGTGGCTGCATGGTAGAGGATATGAAAGGAAACACAAAAAATAAAATGGAGTAAATAAGAGTCAAAGTTGGGGGGGTCTTGTATGCCATTCTTAGGAGATGGAATGATAATCTTAAGAGTGATTTTGGGGTTTAGCAAAGGATCCCAGGAGCGCCTGAGCCCTGCCTTGTCCTGGCCATACTTTCCCCCAATGAGACCCTTAAGGGAGATAGATGTACCCAAGGCACAGTTTATTAACAGCTGGGGTTATGCCTGAACCTCAGTGTCCTACATTGAAGTGAACTGAACATGTGGCTAGAAACTTAAGCAGGCCTCCTCTTCCCCCTAAACCCCGTCTTGGCATTTACCATCTTCTAGCCAGCCACATTGTTTAGAGCCATATTTCTGTTTTTCCCAGTTCTTCATGAATTGGCACTATTATAAAATACTATAACAATAAATTTTTTTTTAAAAATCATTCTTGAAATGTTGTCACATGTCAAATTGCTATAAGTTTCTAAAGGCTTCTCCCAGTTTCTGTAGTTAGGATGGAAACCAGTAACAAACAGGTCATGCACTAGCACTGGTCTGTTAATCACACTTTGAGTAGAACTGATTTAGGGACTGAATGAGGGTGCCCAAACATAAATATGTGGGAGGAGGAATAATGAGCTGTGAGCTGGAGAAGGCCCTGTCCCTTTACCAGTTCATCAACATGGAAGAAGAAAGTATAAGGGTTGGCCACGTATGTGCCCTTTTAACACATGGCCGGCCACATGATCCACTCATAAACAAGGTCAATCAACATTCTGCTTTGAAATCTACCAATTGAAGCCCCTCCTCTCTGGTACAGGGATGGAAGAAGAAAACAAGTCAGGGTGCTCAGAAAAGGTGTCAGAGATGTTGCATACCTGTATCCTCTTTTCTAGAGGCCTATATATATTAATAAATGGTACGTATTTCCTAATGACATATATGTAAAATTATCTGTGGTTAGTGGTTTTCTTGATGTGGCCCACAGTGATCAAATTCATCTGTTATCTCAGAGATTTGTGAATTCCTTAGAGTCAAGGCAGGAAAAGCCACAAGGAGAAGAAACAGAAGAGAGAATAGAGAGGAGGAGAATATTATGGAACTAGAAATAGTCAAAGAAATGTACTGATCAGGAGACAGGGCCCTCTGTACATTAGAAGAAGAGACAGGACCTAGAAGCATTTTGAGTCTAGAAGCAGAAATGGAATTCTAGGTAGCAAAAAGACATAGGTAGAAATCTTTAAGAGGAGACCCATAGCCATCCCAGGGTTCTTTATCATCAAAAGTATTATTTTTTTAAAAATATTTGATACTTACTTATAATATTTGCACTGTATTGGCATAATTTCCACCCACAGAACTTTCACAGTGGCATCATTGTACAAAAGGGTTAAGGCCTAAACACTAGGGCAAAGTCTCATATAATTTAAATAATTTAAAAATTATTTTGAAAATTCCTTCAAGATCATTGTTGGACACACTGAGTATCTCCTGGTGGTAAGGATGATTGTCTGAAAGAGCAGCTATTTTTCAAGTTTTTCTCTTAGAACTGTGGTCATCACACTGGGGGTGCATCCCATTGGGGCGTATGAAGACTTTCAAGCACAGTTAGTTTTAATAAACCCAATTTTCAGATCTCTAATTTACATATTCCTTTACCTAAGATTAGCCCTGTACTCCAGAGTCTTACCAGTTCTTCTTTCCCACTTCCCCTTTCACAACTAACTTTTTCCCACTTTACAAAAGGAAGGCCTACCTTTCACTCATCCTAAATCTTACTGTGGTGCATTACCCTAATGTATAAAAATCTTTAGGGTGCCAAACAAAGGGATGATTGAAAATAGTAGTCTACAAATTTTAATCAAGAAACCTTAAATCCATTGTAAGCCTTCCTAAATTTACTGAGATAACTCTTAAGTGTTTCTAAAAGTGAAATGTACAGTTATAATTGGAGTGTTGGGATGTTTTAAGTTCAAGAATGGGATAGTTGTCCTTAGAATATATTTTAGTACATTTATTAAAAATGAAAAATGAGGCCAGACTTTTTCTAGTGAAGGTAAGTCTGAGTTGGCTGACTGTTTTCACAGTGAGGGCTGCCTTTGCCAGTTAGATGATATGGTGAACATGTTCATAAATGAGCTAAATCTGGAACTTTAAAGTTTTGATGAAAATGTATTTCAAGCATGAGATAAGATAAAATCATTTTATTTAAAAATAAATGTTGACAGTGGTGTATAGAAGTTACCAATAGAGTTACTATTACAGCCTTTTCTGTTGGGTTAAACATGGTGCCTTTAAGTAAAAGAGTAACCTATTTAATTACTAGTCATTTTGATACATTTCATAAACATTTTTGGTAACCTTCCCAGAAATTGAGACATGGAATGCCTCTAACAAGTAGGTAACAAACAAATCCTTGGGCAATAAGGTGGTTTTTAGTTCTTTGCTTTCAACAAAATCCAAAGAGGACCTAAATGAACTGTCAGCTAATAGGCCATTAAAATAAAATTTGCTTTAAAAAAATCAGTTTTGCTGATAGCATACTATGTGATTTTGGCACATAACTTGGAAAGAGTTCAAAGAATTGAGTAACATTGCTGTAGCAAAATTCTTCCATTCCAACTTATTCATGTGAATAAGAGTTCTCAGTGCTTAAAATCTGCTATTAAAAGGGGATGGGGAATAGTTGAATCCTATCTCATTCTAATAAGTAATATCTACATATATTTAAACAACAGTTGAAAAAAAACTCAACCATCTCATTAAGAAATGCCTTTTTATGAAGATTTCCTTTTTAGGCTTAATGATTACTAATTAAAAAAATGTATATTTGTGTAGCTTTGGTCAGTTGTTTTAGGAATTGTAATAAAACTCAGTCCAGCAGTCTGTGGTCTTCAAAGGTTAAACTCAACAGTTAGAAAAATGATGATAGTAACAGAGTTTAAACAACAAAAAAAGTGTGAATGAAAACCAATCTTTAAAAAAACAAACACAAAAAACCCTCAGCAACTCAATCTAGGAGAATTTTTTTTAATTCTTAAAGAGACTCATGGTCACAAAAGTTTTTTAAAAAATTTAAGTACCATTTATCACTTTTTTGCTGCAGATAAGTATTCACGGGTGATCAATAAAATACATTAAAGCATAAAAATATATATTAGTATTTAAGTGTCTAGTGAATATGGAATGGAAATACGAGTTGAAGGAGAAAAAGAAATAGAAAATTTCTAAACAGGGTATTTTAAATATCAACATTTACAGTATGCAGATTACATAATTTACTACTATTTAAATTTGATGGAAAATATTTTTTATATTGACTTTCATATGGAGTCCAGGAACATACGTAATTTTTAAAATTCTTCTTGCGTATCTGTGAGCAAAAAAGCGTGAAGACCGCTGTTAAAATAGTACTTCACCTCCAGGGCCTCTCCTCATTAAGAGAACGGCTAGGGACGGGGCGGCTGTTTAAATTCTCTGCCTCTTGGCAAGTGTGCGGTACAGCCTAACTTGAGCAAGTGAAAGGTGAGCCCGTAGTAAGGAGAAATAGACACTCCGATGTGAGCAGCTGTGAGCAGCTGTGAGCAGCATTTTATTGATGCATGAATGACCAGCGAGTTGAATTTTTTATTCATGAACTGGTCAAAGACAGATGTATGTCAAGGCCAAAAGGGCAAGCGACGCGAGCGATAACGGCGAGGAAGAGGCAGACATTCAGCCTCCAGGAGTTCTTTCTGGAAACACTTGTGATAAAACTGGGACGCGGGGTGTGGGGGGGGTCTGGGGAGCCCGGGCCTCGGCTCGGCCTCTGAGGTGAACTCCCGCCTCAGCGCGCTCTCTCTCTCTCTCTCTCTCTCTCTCTCTCTCTCTCTCTCTCCCCCCCTGCCTCCTGCAGTCACTGCTCAGCATTCCCGGCTCCCCGTTCCTCTCCCGCCACAACAGCAAAAGCAGCATCTTCAGCTTCCGGGGGCCCGGGCGGTTCCGAGACCCGGGCTCGGAGAACGAGTTCGCCGACGACGAGCACAGCACGGTGGAGGAGAGCGAGGGCCGCCGCGACTCGCTCTTCCTCCCGATCCGCGCCCGCGAGCGCCGCAGCAGCTACAGCGGCTACAGCGGCTACAGCCAGGGCAGCCGCTCGTCGCGCATCTTCCCCAGCCTGCGGCGCAGCGTCAAGCGCAACAGCACGGTGGACTGCAACGGCGTCGTGTCGCTGCTCGGCGGCCCCGGCTCCCACGTCGGCGGGCGGCTCCTGCCTGAGGTGAAAATAGATAAGGCAGCTACCGAGGACAGTGTAAGGAAGTCCACCGCCGGCGGAGGCGTGGCATGGCAGCTCCCGCGCCCCGCCCCGGGCTCTTCTCCAACCCCGCCGCCTAGGTTCTCCCTTCCTGGCCTGTTCCTACTTCTCCTCGGCCCTTCCCCCTTGTACTCTCCCTGTTTTCCCCTTCCCCTCATTCATCCCTCCATCTTCCCCCATCAGCCCCTCCCTTGAGTTCGCCTTTTTCTTTCTCCCGGTCCCGCAATGCCCTGCCTGCCCTCTTCCCCGCCCGCACCGGCTTGGACTGGATGCCGCCGGCGCGCGCATCCCGCGCGGACGCAACGAGAGCCTGGCCTTGGCCCCAGGGACCGCGTCTGAGCGGGTTTGCAACCAACGTTGCTTTTCCCTTCCCCTCAGTTCCTCTCCCCTCCTAGGGAAACAGCTTGGAATTTAAAGCGTTGGTCTTTTTATTAAGGAAAAGTAATGAAGTTTTGAACAATTTTCTAAATCTCTTCTGCAAGAATGAGATGGGGTTTTTCCAAAGAGGAATGTGAGGTTGAGGCTGGGGGTGCGAGGGTGTGCACGAGGTGGAGTAGGCAAGGGGAGGCTAAGAAAACCAGGGTGAACCTGGCCCTCGACTTTCAAAATGGATTGCAGTGGAAATAAGTCAAAGGAGGGGAAAGTGGGAGGTTGGAGCTAGAGCGCATGGTGTGTGGAGGAGGAAGGAAAAGGGAAGCAAACGATAAATTTTTAATGTAATCAAATGTCAGGCTCTGGAGGAGTCGCATATAATAGCTTCACAAAATCGTTTGTCCAGGAGTTTGTATAGTGGTTTCCCGCTTTGGGAAAAGCCATCTCTTAACATTTCTTTAAATTCTAAGCTATTTATACCTTTTTTTAGTTTTAAATTCTTACAACTTCAGTGATCCTAATCCTTCCTACCTTTAATTCCTTGACTTCCCTCGGTCCCTCCGTCAGCTGAATTAAGCTCCTTGAGATAGCATGTCAGTCAATTTTGTTTTAACACTTCCATTTCCTCTAACACAGCATGAAGATAGACAATCCTTTAATTAGCATGATGCATGTGGAGGAAAACTGGACAATCATGGATGAAATTATTCAGAATGATCTGTTTTTAATACTCTTGGGCATTTGTTGACTGTGCAGATAAAATTCAAAAGTCGCTTTGAATGTGTTTAAGAGCAACTTTCACTCCCTGTCCTTTTACTTAAAAACAAATTACTTTCCCCTTTACATTTGTGTAGCATTTTAAATGTTACAGATTGTTTTCACATGCATCATTTAATTTGATCTGAATCAAAATTTTGTACAGCTGACAAAATTGAGATTTTTATTCCTGTTTTTTAGATGGGGAAGCAGGCTCAGAGAATTTGTGTTCCTTGAAATCATACAGCTCCTCAGTCGTAGAGCCAGAATCTTCAACCCTTCAGAAACCCAAATCTTCTGTTTCTAACTTAATTATAATGTTTCCTCCATATAGTCACATGCCATTGCTATTCTGGAGGAGAGCTGTTTGTTGAGGATCAAGAAGAGCAACAACAATGATAATAAACTGGGGTTCCAAAGGCCCCCTCCCCCCTCAAAACAAACCCCAGAGAGTTGGCCAAATAAATGTTATAGGCTATTTTCTTTACCTTAACATTCATTTCATTTTCATTTATTCTGCATCTAGCAGTAAATTTTGAGGCTCCACAATTAGATAATTGTATTCCTTAACCTAAGAAGCAAAACGATAAGCAATATCAAGGGAGAAAGGGGCTTGGGCAGCTGGAATGTTGACAACCAAATTGAATTTTGATGTCCTCACAGTTTTTAAAAATACTTAAGCCAAATAATACATCTTTTTGTCTGAAGAGAAGGTGTTAGAGAAGGTATCCAGGAAGAAGGAGCCTCAACTTCAGCTGCAGGCAGATGAGCAGGTTTGGGGGCTGTGTTTTGTGTTTTTTTAGCAGCTTCTGTTGTACTGTGTGGGAGAAAAATTTGAGAGGCAGCTGAACAGATGGCTGTGGATTGTAAGGCTTACATTGTGGTCTACACCAGCATTCTACCTTTAGATTTTGGGGGGACCTGCAGAGCCAGCAGCTTGTGAGCACTTAGGAGATTCTCTGCAGTGGTTCCGAGTGGTGATGGTGGCCGACTGAAGGCCTTCCAAGGCCAGGAGGTCAGATCCCAAAGCAAAAGCTGGGGAGGTGGGTCCAACTATACCACTTCCAAGGTCTCCTAACTCAGAAAATCTATTTTATTAGAAGCCATAAATAAGCACTTCCTTGTTGTTAATGGTGTAGAAAAAATGTCTAAGGTTTCTTAATAGGACAAAAAGAACAAAAACAAAAAAAGATGTGTGAAGTTTATATGCTGTGACCTCAATTATATAAAGAAACTGTAGAAAAAATATGACGTCTTAAAGTTTACAGTACTTGTCTTTGGGGGGGAAATTACTGTTTATTTTGATTCTTTACACTGTTCTGACTTTGCCATTTTCTACGATGGGCATAATAATAAAAGGTACCAAGTATTGAGTGCTTACCATACATTGCTAAGCACTTCACATACATGAGCTCATTTAACTTTTATTACTAACCTATGTGCTAGGTAGTTTTATCCTATTAACAGATGAGACTCAGAGTTTTAGTGGCTTGTAGAGATGGAATTTGAACCAAGGTCTTTCTGATGCCAAAGAGAACTTCCTGACAGCTTAAATGTAGCCCCTCTGGGAAGTGGAATTGGAACGACACAATATTTTAGTAATTTTATATGCAAAACAGGCCAGATAAGTCATTAATGCCTCTTTGGGCTAGGATTTAGTGATTCTTACTGTGAAACATTTTGGATGCATCTTCAGCCAAGACTTAACTTGTTTTCACCTGAGCTATTAGAATGCTTTTAGTTACAAACACTCATACTTCCTGGAGATGTTAAGGAACCACTGATGGTTCCCAAGCTGGTCTCACACAATATTAATGCTTAGGATATGCCCACATTTTTATTTTTCCTTCAGACTCAAGAAATATAATATTCACTAAGAAAAAAGACCTTCCAGGCATCACCTCATTAGAGTCTCATCAAACACTATATCATACCTTCATTAATTATTAGTTGTGATTGAATAGTGATGATTTTTTGATAGTTTAGGGAAATGTGACTTTTGCTTCTTGCTGTGAAGCAAAGCATAAGAGGATTTTTTTCCTTATGTCTCATCTCTGTGCTGGGAAAGTAGGTGAGGATCTTTGCTCTTTACCAATAAAGGGACAGGTGCCCCCAACAATCCAAAATTACACATAACTCAGAAATCCTGTTGACTTAGCTTGCAAATACATAGGCATGTGCAAGCATTATCTCCTTTAAGGTTCACAGCAGTCCAAGCCAGTGGAGATACTGCTATTAGCTGCATTTTACCAATACGGAAACCAAGTCTAGAGAAATGAAGTAACTTGTCCAAGATTATACAGTAAACCACAGAGTTAGGATTTCAATCCAGGCTAACTCCAGAGCCTTAACCATTAACCATGACATTGCACTAACTCCAGAGCCCAAGTTCTTTACTTACTTGTTATCTGACTTGGGGACATTATTTTAAGCTCACCAAACTCATTTCTTTGTTAAAAAAAGAGGTACAGATACCTGTTTTATAGGGCTATTGTGAAGATTACATGAAATAATATATATAAAGTGTGAAGCATACTACTTGGCCTATTCTCGATGTCAGAAAGCCCATTTCCAATCCTTTCCCTGACATTTTAAAAACACTTTCAGCACTGAGAAGTAGACAGTGGGGTTTCTACTGAATTGCTTGACTTGGAGAGGGTGGGATTCCTGCTAGGATTCTAAAGATCCTTTATTTGAGAAAGAGAAATTGTTGTACAATTATTTTAAAGCAGAACACTACAAAAATTTGAGAAAGGTTTGAACAGGAGATTAATTGATGGCTAGTTCTAAGGCCGTTTCTAAAATGCTCAAATTTTAGTTCCAAGAAACATGACTGGCTAATAAATTTCCAGGTACATATTTCCATTTGAAAGCAAATTTAGAATCAATAACAAGTTGAGCTTCCTTGTACAGAATCTGTACATTTTGTTAGAATATTCTTGAGAAGGACAGCTACAATTTAGGAGGTTGGAAGTCAGTGGCTAAATTAGCCCTAATAAACTTTGCATTTGGGTTAAGAGAAATGGAACAAACTTGTACTGAAGAACTAAGGGCTCTAGCCACTTCTTTTTATGCTGTTTTGCCTCAAACCTCTTTAGGCGCTGAGCACAAGTAGACAGAGGCTCCTTGCTTTTAAAGGTTGTTTATTCTACTCTTTCCCTCTCCCCAAAAAAACAAAACAAAAATCATATCCCTCCATTTACCCACCAAAATATGACCTGAAATGATAGGGAAGAGGAGGGAAAGGGGATGTGATATTTCCTCTGGCCCCTGGGTCTCAGCCCAGTTGAAGGAAGAAGCCCTCTCTCCACCTCCAGGTGATAAGAATTGAGCATCTGAGTCCATTATGAAACTGCTTCTCCTAGAAGAGAGTCTTTTCCTGGTTTTCATCCCTTCAGTGGGGTAAGGTCTGATACAAAGAACAATAGCCAGTGTTGCTCGTGGGAATGTTGCAGCCGCTTTGGAAAACAGTTTGGCAATTCCTCAGAAAATTAAGACCCAGCAATTCCACTCCTAGATATATACCCAAAGAAGTGATATTCTTTGGGTGATATATACCCAAAGAAGTGATATTCACCCAAAAGAAGTGAAAAGATATGTTCACACAAAATCTTGTACACATTCATTAAACCTTATTCATAATAGCCCAGAATTAGAAACAACCTAAATGTCCATCACCTGATGAATGGGTAAACAAAATTGAATTTTATTCAGCTGTAAAAATGAGAATGAAGTCCTAATACATGCAATAACATGGATGAACCTTGAAAACATACTAAATAAAAGAAGCCAGGCACAAAAGGTTACATATTATATAATTCCATGTATATGAAATGTTCAGAATAGGCAAATCCGTAGAGATGGAAAGTAGATTATTAGTTGTCTAGGGCTTAGGGGAGGGGAGAATTAGGAGTGAGTGCTGACAGGTACAGGATTTCTCTTTGTTGTAATAGAAATATTCTGAAATTATATAATGGTGGTTATTTTACATATGTAAATTTATAACGTGAATATAATAAATGCCCCTGAATTACACACTCTAAATGGTTTAAATGGTGAATTTTAAATTAAGTGAAATTTATCTCAAATTTTTAAAATTAGAAAAGAAACAAACAAACATACAATATCCAAGAGCCTGGACTTAAAGTCCCAACTTCCAAACCCTCACCCAGAGAGGAAGAGCTTCCAGAGACTGCCCACCAAGCTTAGTATTCTGTATACTCTGGGTTTCTGTGTTTTTTTTAAAGATTAGATTCCTTAGTAGTGCAAATATATTTTTCTCTGGCACTGTCTTGTGCTTAGTTAGCACTTTTAAATGATGTCCTTCTTAAGCAGTTTTAGTTTGTCATCTTATGCAGTTTGCAGAGATTTGCTCTTTCTCCATTAATCAATCTGATCTGACAAATACAGATAACTATCTGCTTTATGCATGTTTCACACACTGCATTCCGCATTCATCATCAATATTGCAATAGTACATTAGGTAATCCTCACCCAAGGGTTACCAAATTTGTGGGTAAAAAAGAGGTAGAGAAGGAGCTCTTGAACCAGTTGAGGATTCTTCCCTAAATCCCTCTTTACATGACTCTCCCAGAAAGTACAGTCATATACCTTCCAGGTCAGTCCCTCCCCCTCCACGCAACCACTTTTGACTTCTGTCACCACAAACAAGTTTCCTTTTGTACACTTGGAATCCTACAATATGTGGGGTTTTGTGGGGCTTTTTTGTCTAGTTTGTTTAACCACCAAGATGTTTTTGAGATATATGCATGTTGTTTTGTGTATTAGTAGTTCATTCCTTGTTATTGCTGAGTTGTCGCTCACTGTGTAAATATAACACACTTTGTCTCCTCTCCTGTTGATGGACATTTGAGTTGTTTCCAGGTCTTCACTATTATGAATAAGCTTTATGTGACCATTCTTGTACAACTCTTTGTGGATAAGTGTTTTCATTTAATTTGGATAGATACTTAGGAGTGAAGTTCCTGGGTCCTATGGTAAATGTATGTTTAACTTTTATGAAAAACTACCAAACAGGTCTCCAAAATAGTTAAACCATTCTGATAGTTCCACCAACAATATATTAGAGTTTCAGCTGTTCCACGTATTAGCCAGCATTTGGTGTTGTTTTCTTTCATTTTAGCATTTTAGCAGACATAAAATGTTATATTATGATTGTAATTTGCATTTCCCTGATGACTAAAGATGATTTGCTTCTTTTCATGTGCTTATGGGCTTCTCATTTGTCTTCTTTTGTGAATTTTCTGCTTATATCTTTTACCCATTTTTAACTGAGTTGACTTTTTATTATTGATTGGTTGGAGTTTTTATATATCCTAGATACAAGTCCTTTATTAAATATATAAATTTTTTTATTTTGTTGAAGTCCAGTATATCAATTTTTTTCTTTTATGGTATTGAAGTTGTTTTGTGCCTAAGATATTTATCTACCTAAGGTCATGAAGATATTTTGCTTCTATAAAGTTTATGGTTCTGGGTTTTGTACTCAGATCACTGACTCATGTAAAATTAATTTTCTTTTTTTTTAATTTTTACTGTAAGTTTTTATTTCTACATGTAGCTTCAGTTGTCTAGTGCCCTTTCCTTTCCATCTGTGGAACTCTTTTTAGCGTTTCCTGTAAGGCCAGTCTGGTGACAGAGTCCCTCAGCTTTTGTTTATCTGCAAATGTCTCGTTTTTAAAAGACAGTTTTGCCAGATACAGAATTCTTGGTTGGCACCTTTTTGCTCTCAGCACTATAAATATATCATTGCACTTCCTTCTGACCTCCAGTTTCTGATGAGAAATCGGCACTTAATCTTTTTCTTTCTGACTCCATAGATTTATTTATATTTACATTTTATATAAATGGATTGTACAATATGTAGTACTTTGTCTCTGATTTCCTTCACTTAGCATGTTTTTGTTAGTGTTTGGTTTTTTTTTTAATTAGAGAAGTTGTAGGTTTACAAAAAAGTCATATAAAATGTTCCCATATAATATTCCCATATAATACCCAATTTTTGATGCTTTGCATTAGTGTGGTACCTTTGTTATAACTGATGAAAGAATATTAGAATATTACTGTTAACTAAGGTCCATAGTTTCATTAGGTGTATTTTCCCCATATACAACCCTATTATGAACACCTTGTAATAGTGTCATACATTTGTTATAATTCATGAAAAAACATTCTTATGCTTGTACTGTTAACCCCAGTCTGTCGTCCTCAACAGGGTTCACTGTGTTAAACAGTCCCATGTTTTATCTTCTAACTTTGTTCTAGTAACATACAAGACCCAAAACTACCCCTTTTAACATATTCATGCACATAATTCAATGCAGTTAAATAATTAAAAGATAATGCTTGTCATCCTCATTATCCATTTCCAAACATTTACAATCAACCTAAATAAAAATTCTGTACAAATCAAGCATCAGCTCCCCCTTCTCTACCCCCAATCTATTCCTTGGTAACCTCTGGTCTAGATTTGAACTCTATGAGTTTATTATAATTAGTTCATATCAATGAGAACCTACACTATTATACTTTTCTGTCTGACTTAGTTCTCTCAGTATAATGTTCTCAGGGTTCATCCACATTGTCACATGCATCACGACTTCATTCCTTTTTACACAGCTGAATAATATTTCATCATATGTATATACCACATTTTGTTTATCCATAGGTTGATGGACACTTGGGCAGCTTCCATCTTTTGGCAATTATGAATAATGCTGCTGTGAACATTGGTGTGCAAAGATCTGTTTGATGTCCTGCTTTCAATTCTTCTGGGGTTCTGAGTAGTAGCAGGATTGCCGGGTCCTGTGGTAATGCTGTATTTATCTTCCTGAAGGACTGCCAAACTGTCTTCCACACCTGCATCAGCAATTATTTCTATCAGCAATTAAAGAGCATTTCTGTTTCTCTGTATCCACTCCAACAATTGGAATTTTCTGTTTATTTAATATTAGCCATTCTAGTGGGTATGGAATGGTATCTTATTGTGGTTTGATTTGCATTTCCCTAGTAGCTAGTGGTGTTGAGCATCTTTTCATATTTTTTTTAAAAGATTTTATTTTATTTATTTATTCCCCCCCCCCCCCCCGCCCCTTGCTTGTTATCTGCTGTCTGTCCATTCGCTGCATGTTCTTCTGTGTCTGCTTGTCTCTCTTTGTTGCATCATCCCGCTGCGCCAGCACTCTGTGGGTGCGGGCCGTCAGCTCTCTGCCACTCTCCGCTGGCGTGGGCCAGCTTGCCTTCACAAAGACGCCCCGGGAAGCAAAGCCAGGGCCTCCCATATAGTAGACAAGAGCCCAATTGTTTGAGCCACATCCGCTTCCCTTTTCATACTCTTTATACACTTGTATATCCTCTTTGGAGAAATGTCTTTTCAAGTTTTTTGCCCATTTTTCAATTGGGTTATTTTTCTTTTCATTGTTGAGTTATAAGATTTCTTTATATTTTCTGAATCTTGAACTCTGATCATATATGTGGTTTCCAAATATTTTCTCCTATTGAGTAGGTTGTCTTTTCACTTTCATGACAAAGCCCTTTGATGTGAAAAAAAAATTGTGATTTTTAGGAGGTCCCATTTATCTATTTTTCTTTGGTTGCTTGTGCTTTAAGTGTAAAGTCTAAAAAAAGCACTGCCTAACACTAAGTCCTGAAGATGATTGCCTACATTTTCTTCTAGGAGTTCTATAGTTTGGGTCTTATGTTTAGGTCTTTGAGTTAATTTTTGTTTATGGTATGAGATAGGGTCCTGTTTTATTCTTTTGCATATGACTAGTCCAGTCTGCCAGCACCGTTTGTTGAAGAGGCTATTCTTTCCCAATTGAGTGGACTTTGCAGCCTTGTCAAAAATCAATTGGCCATAAATGTGAGGGTCTGTTGTTGAACTCTCAGTTCCATTCCATTGGTCAATTTATCTATCCTTGACCACTGTAGCTCTGTAATATGCTTTAAAGTCAGGAATTGTGAATATTCCAACTCATTCTTCTT
Source organism: Dasypus novemcinctus (assembly GCF_030445035.2). Classification (NCBI taxonomy): domain Eukaryota; kingdom Metazoa; phylum Chordata; class Mammalia; order Cingulata; family Dasypodidae; genus Dasypus; species Dasypus novemcinctus. Next base: position 34,564,943 of record NC_080684.1, on the reverse strand, counting down.
CAAGATGTTTTTAGTAATTCGGGGCCCCTTACCTTCCAAATAAATTTGAAAATTGGCTTTTCCATTTCTTCAAAGGGGGTTGTTGGAATTTTGATTAGGATATTGTTGAATCTGTAAATCATTTGGGGTAGAATTGAGATCTTAACAGTATTTAGTCTTCCAGTCCATGAGCACAGAATCTCCTTCCATTTATTTAGCTCTTTATTCTCCTAGCAATATTTTGCAGTTTTCCATGTACAAGTCCTTTATATATATCCTTGGTTAAATTTACTCCTAGATATTTGATTTTTTTTTTTTTAATTTATTTTTAGTTGCTATTGTGAGTAAAATTCTTCTCTTGATTTCTACTTCCAGTTATTCTTTGCTGGTTTTTGGGTATTGATCTTGTACCCTGCCACTTTGCTAAATTCATTTATTAACTCTAATAGCTTTGTTGTGGATTTTTCATGATTTTCTATATATAGGATCATGTCATCTGCAAGTAGGGATAGTTTCACTTCTTTACTTTCAATATGGATGCCTTTTGTACTAGTTCGCCAAAGGGGTGCTGATGTAAAATACCAGAATCAGTTGGTTTTTATAAAGGTATTTATTTAGGGTAGGAGCTTACAGATACCAGGCCATAAAGCATAAGTAACTTCCCTCACCAAGGTCTGTTTTGACATGTTGGAGCAAGATGGCTGCCCGTGGCTGCGAGTGTTCAGGCTTCCTGGGCTTTTCCCTTCCAGGGTCTTGCTTCTCTCTGGGTTTGAGGTTCCTTTTTTCCCCAGGGCTTGCTTCTTCCTGGGCTCAGGGTTCCTCTCTTCTTGGGGCTGGCTTCTCTTTCCTCTTTGAGCTTACTTCCCGGGGCTCCAGCTTAAGGCTTCAGCATCAAACTCCAACATCAGAAAACCCTCCACTCTGACCTTTGCCATGCCTTTTATCTGTGACTCCCCACCCACCAAGGGGTAGAGACTCAACAGCCTAATGACTTGGCCCAATCAAAGCCCTAATCATAACTCAATCATGCCCAGGTACAGACCAGATTAAAAACATAATCCAGTGTCTATTTTTGGACTTCGTAACCATATGAAACTTGTACACCTTTTATTTCTTTTTCTTGCCTAATTGCTCTGACTAGAACTTCCAATACTATGTAGAATAGTAGTGGTGACAGTGGGCTTCCTTGTCTTGTTCCATATCTTAGAGGGAAAGCTCTCAGTCTTTCTCCACTGAGTATAATGTTAGCTATGGGCTTCTCATATATGCCCTTTATCATATTGAGGAAGTTTCCCTCTTGCCTAACTTTCTAAGTGTTTTACAAGAAAGGATGCTGAATTTTGTCAAATACCTTTTTTGGGGACAATTGAAATGACCATGTTTTTCCCCCTTCTTTTGGTTGATGCAATATATTATTTTAATTGATTTTCTTATGTTTGAACCACCCTTGCACGCCTGGGATAAAACCCACTTGATCATAGTGTACAATTCTTTTGATGTGCTATTGGATTCAATTTGCAAATATTTTGTTGAGGATTTTTCCATCAATATTTATAGAAGAAATTGGTCTGTAATTTTCTCTTTTTTTTTGTATTTTACCTGATTTTGTTATTCCAGTGATGTTGGCCTTATAGTATGAGTTAAGTAGTGTTCGCATCTCTTCACTTTTTTTAGGGGGGAGGGTGTTTGAGGATGATTGGTATTAAGACTTCTTGGAATGATTGGTAGTATTCACCTGTGAAGCCATCTGATCCAGAAATTTTCTTTGTTGGGATGTTTTGATGACTGATTCTATTTCTTTACTGGTAATTGGCCTATTGAGTTTCCTATTTCTTCTAGAGTCAGTGCAGGTTGTTCTTGCGTTTCTGGAAATCTGTCCATTTCTTCTAGGTTGTCTATCTTTTGGAATACTGTTGTTTATAGTATCCTCTCTTTTTTTTTTTTTTTAAGATTTATTTTATTTATTTCTCCCCACCCCTTGTTGTCTGCATTTGCTGTGTCTGTTCATTGTGTGGCTTTTACGAAGCACTGGGTACTGAACCCAGGACCTCCTATGTGGGAGGGAGGTACTGAATCACTTGGGCCACCTCTGCTCCCTGCTCCCTGCTTTGTTTTGTCTTTCATTATGTTTTCCTCCTTTGACTCTTGTATCATCTTATGGCATCAGTTCGCAGCACCATCGCATTACATCACCTTGCTGTCTTGCTCATCTTTTTTAGAAGGCATCTGAAACTGAACCCAGGACCTCCCATAGGATAGGCAGGACCTTGAGCCACATCTGCTTCTTCACAGTATCCTCTCATCACCCTTTTTATTTCTGTGGGGTCAGTAGTAATGTCCCTCTTCTTATTTCTGATTTTAATTGCATCTTTTCTCTTTTTCTCATTGTCAGTCTAGCTAAGGGTTTGTCAATTTTGTTGGTCTTTTCAAAGAAGTAACTTTTGGTTTTGTTAATTCTATTTTTTTTAATTATTAATTTCACTTAGGAAGCGGACTTGGCCCAATGGATAGGGCGTCCGCCTACCACTTGGGAGGTCCGCGGTTCAAACCCTGAGCCTCCTTGACCCATGTGGAGCTAGCCCATGCATAATGCTGATGCACATAAGGAGTGCCATGCCACGCAGGAGTGTCCCCCGCATAGGGGAGCCCCATGTGCAAGGAGTGTGCCCCATAAGGAGAGCTGCCCAGTGCGAAAGAAAGTGCAGCCTGCCTAAGAATGACGCCGCACACACAGAGAGCTGGCACAAGATGATGCAACAAAAAGAAACACAGATTCCCGGTGCCACTTATAAGGATAGAAGCGGTCACAGAGAACAGACAACTGGGGTGGGGGAGAAAAAGGGGAGAGAAATAAAAAATAAATCTTTTTAAAAATAAATAATTTCACTTATTTCTGCTCTAATCTTTGTTTTTCTTTCCTTGTGCTTAGTTTGTGGTTTGTTTGCTGTTCTTTTTCTAGTTTCTCCAGGTGTGTGTTAGGTTTTTCATTTTAGCTCTTCTTTTTTAAGCTTTCAGGGCTATGCATTTCCCTCTCAGCACTGCTTTCGCTGCATCCCATAAGTTTGGATATGTTGTGTCTTTATTTTCATTCTTCTCAAAATATTTACTGATTTCCCTTGAAATTTCTTCTTTGGCTCACTGACTGTTTAAGAGTGTTAACGTCCATGTATTTGTGGGTTTTCCAGTTCTCCACCTGTTATTGATTGCCAGCTTCATTCCATTATAATCAGAGAAGGTGCTTTGTATGATTTCACTCTTTCTAAATTTTGTGACTGAATATGTGGTCTGTGGAATGATCCATGTGTACTCGGGAAGAATGTATATCCTGCTATTTTGGGGTGCAGTAGTCTGTATATATCTATTAGGTCTAGTTCAGTTATCATATTATTCATGTTCTTTTTCCTTATCCATCTTCCATCTAGATGGTCCATCTATTGATAAGAGTGGTTTATTGAAGTCTCCAACTGTTATTGTGGAGGTCTATTTCTTCCTGCAGTTTTTGTTGTCGTTGTTTGTTTTGTTTGTTTTTTTTTTAAGAGGTACCAGAGATTGAACCCAGGACCTTGTACATAGGAAGCAGGTGCTCAACTACTGAGTTATATCTGCTCCCCAAGAGAGTTGGCTCTTTTGTTTGTTTTTTGTTTTTTGTTTTTAGGAGGTACCATGGATTGAAGCAGGTGCTCAACTGCTTGAGCTATGTCCACTCCCTCTCCCTTCAGTTTTTACCTCTGTTTGCCTTGAGTATTTTGGGGCACTGTGGTTTGGTGCATAAATATTTGATTGTTATTTCTTCTTTTTTTTTTTAATTTTTTTAATTCATTTTTTTAAAATGTTATTTCTTCTTAATGTATTATTGAGATTGTACTTTTTGTGCAATTGTTTTATCTCTAGGAGAAAGCTTTTTTCCTCTTTTCCTTCTCTGGGAATCTTGATCTGTTTGTTTTTGTGCAGACTTTTCTCCCCAGCTCCTATGATTTGTTTAAATTCACTCCCTCACTTAGTGCCCTATTTTCTTTACACTTTCAGTTCTGGGACCCATCCTATCTTAGAGCAGTTCAATTTAACCCCCCTTTTTCCTGTGAGGTTTCTCTGCTTCCAGTTTCTTCCTTTTAGGGCATACTATCCCAAGGAGCCAGATGAGGTTAATCCAGAAAGGTACATCAATTAAGAAAAGTTCAGAAAAGTCTGTTTTGCCTTAAAGTGGTCCAGCCAATTGAAACTTGATTGTATGAGGGCACAACAGTTCATACTAGCCTTTCTGTGGCACTTTCCCTCTGTCCCCCACACCCCCTCCCACCCAGGACCCTTTTGTATGCAGCACTCCTCATTGGCTTCTCTTGTTCCCTGGGTCTCTATGGACTTAGGTCCCATGCTTAGGTATGCATGGAGTTCTAACTGGCTGCTGTGAATCTGTCTATACTCTGTCCAGGGTTGGAGGGTGCCAGGCTATGCTGCTTCTGTGTGAATTCCAAGCCACTCAAGAGTGAGTGAAGGGGAGGGGAAAAGGGGGATTTTTCTAGGTATTCTTATTGTTACCATAATATTTATTTGTGGAGTCCTTCAGTCTCTACTGTCTTCCAGAATTCTAAGCAAGTGGAATTTGTCCTTTTATTCACTAAATCTCTGGGGAGGCTTTTTCAGAGGATGTCTTATGTTGCCATGTTGATGATCTCAGTCTTAAAGAAAAATAAGATTTATTTTTTATTTGTTTCTCCCCCCCAACCCAACTCCGCCCCAGTTGTCTGTTCTCTGTGTCCATTTGCTGCGTGTTCTTTTGTCCGCTTCTGTTGTTGTCAGCAGCATGGGAATCTGTGTTACTTTTTGTTGCATCATCTTGCATCAACTCTCCATGCATGCGGCGCCATTCTTGGGCAGGCTAAATTTTCTTTCGCACTGGGCAGCTCTCCTTACGGGGCGCACTCCTTGCGCATGGGGCTCCCCTACGCAGGGGACACCCTTGCATGGCAGGGCACTCCTTGCGCACATCAGCACTGCGCGTGGGCCAGCTCCACACGGGTCAAGAAGGCCCAGTGTTTGAACCGCAGACATCCCATGTGGTAGACGCCCTATCCACTGGGCCAAGTCCACTTCCCAATGATATCAATCTTAAAATTAATTTTTGGGTGTGAAATGAAATATGGTAAACCTGTATGGATAACCAGTTTTTCAGCACCATTTGTTTAAAAGACTTTCTCTTCCCCATTGAATTGACTTGGTGTCTTGATTGAATTAATTGATGTAAATATGTGGAGCTATTTCGGCACTCTCTTCTGTTCCCTTGACTTATATTTCTGTGCTTATGCCAATACTACGTTTGTCTTGATGACTGTAACTTTATAAGTCTTTAAATGAGATTGTATAAGTCCTCCAAAGGAAAAAAAGTAATCTCCTTAAAGATTTTCCTATTCTAGATCATTTGCATATCCTTATACATGTTGGAATCATCTTGTCAATTTCTTCAAAAAAGCCTCAAAAAAAAGAATAAAAAATTAAAAAGCCTAGAATTTGATAGAGCTTGTATTAAATATATAGATAAATTTGAGGAAGAAATGGACATCTTTATTATATTGAATTTTCCAACATATGAATGTGGCATATATCTTCATTTTTTAGGTCTTTTAAATTTTCTTTCAGCAAAATTGTTTGGTTTGTAGTGGGATCTTACACATTTTTCATTAGATTTATTCCTTGGTGTTGATATACTTTGATCCTATTGTAAAAGGTTTCATTTTTAATATTTTATTTTCCAAGTGTTTGTAGAATACAGAAATACAGTTGAATTTTTTGTATTAACCTTACTTTCTTTGACCTTGATAAATTAACGTATTAGTTCTTTTAGTTCAGATTGGGTGTTTTATTTTGTTGGTAAATACCTTAGATATTCTTATATACACATGCGGTGTATCTTTTTGCCTGTTATTTCTTCTTCTTGCTTAGTTAGGAATTCAAATACAAAATTGATTAAATGGTATAAGAGCAGACATCTTTGCTTTGTTCCCAATTTTAGGGAAAAAGTTTTGTTTCACCAAGTATGGTGTTGGCTATAGGTTTTTCGTAAGATATCATTTATCAGATTGAAGATGGTACATTTTGTTCCTGGTTTGCGGAGAATTTTTATTTTGAAGACGTGTTGAGTTTTGTCAAATGTTCTTTTTCTGCATCTTTGAGATGAACATATGGTTTTTTCCTTTATTCTGCTAATGTAATGAATATCATTGACTTCTAATGCTAAACTAATCTTGCTTTCCTAGGAGAAGATCTGCTTGGTCATGAAGTATTATCACTTCTATATATTGCTGCATCTATTTGTTAAGAATTTTTATATCTCTATTCATGAGGGATATTGGTCTGTAATTTTCTTTACTTGTAATGTTTCTACCAGGTTTGGTATCAGTGTTATGTTTGAAAGCAAATTGAGAAGTGTTACCTTTAGCCTTTGTTTTCTGAAAGAATTTGTGTAAGAATGGTATTATTTCTTCCTTAAATATTTGATAGAATTCACTTGTAGAGCTTTCTGGACCTAGAGTTTTCTTTGTAGTAAGGTTTTGGATTACAGTTTCTGTATTTGGTGTGGGCTGCTAATACTTTCTATTTCTTCTAGTGTCATTTTTGATAAGTTGTGTTTGATGTTTATCTATTTTGTCCAAGATGAAAGGGCATACTGTTTGTCATACTAGAGCCTTATTATTCTAATAATGTCTGTAGGATCTTCAGTGAGTCCCTTTTCTTATTCCTGATAATGCTAATTTGTGGGTTTTTTCTCATTTTTCCTTGAAAAGTCTGAATAGGGAATTATCAGTATTAATCTTTTCAGAGAACCAACATTTGACTTATTTGTTTCAATTGTTTGTCCATTCTCCACTTCATTGAGTTCCACTCTTATTTTCGTTATTTCCTTTTATCTTATTACCACAGTTTACTTAAAATAGATAATCCCTTTAATCCCTTTTTTTTTAAAGATTTACTTTATTTTTCTTCCCCACCCCCACCCCCCAGCCACCCCATCCCCATTCCCCCATTGTCTGCTCTCTGTCCATTCTCTGTGTGTTCTTCTGTGTCTGCTTGTATTCTCATTAGGCGGCTCTGGGAACCAATCCTGGAAACTTACGGAGTGGGAGAGAGGTGATTACTCTCTTGTGTCACCCCAACTCCCTGTTCTGCTATGTCTTCTTATTTTCTCTCCTCTCTGTCTCTTGTTGCATCATCTTGCTGCGCCAGCTCTCAGTGTCAGCCAGCACTTCTGTGCAGGGCTGCTTTTCCCGTACTAGGCAGCATTCCTACACAGGGGGGCACTCCTGTGTGGGATAGCATTCCAGCTTGGGCCAACATTCCATGTGGGCCAGATTGCCGCGTGGGCCAGCTTGTCCTCACCAGGAGGCCCTGGACATCAAACCCTGGACCTCCTATATGGTAACCCAATTGGTTGAGCTACATCCATTTTCCCCTAGAGTTTACTTCAGTCTTATTTTTCTAGTATCTTAAAGTGGAAGCTTAGAGTGTTGATTTTATATGATTTTATATCTCTTTTTTCCTACTATAAGCATTTAAAGATGTAAATTTCTCACACTGCTTTAGCTGTGTCCTATAAATCTTGGTGAATTATGTTTCTCTTCTTATTCAGTTAAAATATTTTCTAATTTCTCTTTAATCCATGGATTTTTAGAAGTATGTTATTTAATTAACAAATACGTTGGGGTTTTTCTAGATATTCTTATTGTTACCATAATATTTATTGATGGAATCAGTTATTTGAATTGTGCTAAATGCTGTTGTCTACATAAAATGAAATTTTCCTTTTACTCTCTCAATTTTCCTAAGGATAGGCTTTGAAATTTTCATTTCTTAATGTCTTCTTTCATTTATTTCTTGATTCAAAGTGAAAATATATTCTATAGTAAGGGAGTTATGGAACATATTTAACATTGTGTCTTCACATATCCCTTCTATAATAATTACTTCATTTTATATAGAAGGATATAAGTAAACAATTGTGCTGTCTTAATATTAAGTTTTGGGATAATTTTTTCTTTATGTGGATTTTTACAAATCCAAGTTAAAGCTTACTTTAGCTTTCAGATAGGAATCACCAAATGATAATTTAATGATTTTTACCAGGTCTTTTAGACTGCATAAATTTCATTTTTCAAGGTTGATATTAATAAAGTCTGAAGAATTTATATTTTGTTATGTCCAACAAGCCCAGAAAACAGCAAGATATACTTAGCACCAAAGCCATATTAAATGCAGCTTCATCCTTCCTTGATGAGTCTACTGGTCCATCAGTTCTTATAGTACTTGGGGGACAGCATTATGAAAATTATCTACCATGTACTATAGATTTGCAGATCCCAGTAGAAATTTGGGATCCCAGTAAAAAATTGGGAACAATGCTGGAAATAAGAGTGTCTGTTGTATAAGGCTTTCTAATGCTTATTTTCAGATCATTGTCATCTAAAAAAAATGATAGTTTAATCTGATTTATTAAATGTCTGTTTCTTCAGTAGCTCTTCCAAACAAACAAATGAACAAAACCCTGAGGTGAGCCAAATGTCTGAATCATTGAAACAGTTTGATAAAACACTTTGATAAAATAAATCTTGTGATCTTCCAGGAAATTTCTTCTCTACAGTCCTTAAAATATAACCATGTCTTGGGACAGAAGGACTTACTGATATTGCTCCTCAGAGATAATTATTTTCTTTTCAAAACAGACATATGCTTCTCCAGCCTTATATAAACGTATCTCTTCTCCGTACTCTGAGCGGTGATGACTACTAAGATGTTGGCCTCCTCTCTCTGCCCTCTTACTTTTACCATGGAAGGGGCAGGTGTGGATGACATTGTTCTAGGGAACTAGGTTTCAAGCCACTTAACTAAGCATGATCTGATGTAGAATATTCAGTTGGCACAAAAAGCACAAGCAAAGGACATTCAGAATCCCTTTGCTGTGATCCACCCTACTAGTGTTACCCAGAGTGGAGTATGTGACAAATTATTTTGTATGTCAATCTAATAACGTTTTCTGGCATTTTTGCTTGGCTGGAAATTTGAACATTATAGTTGATATGGTTTTATTTTGATAACCTTTAGATCATCATGTGTTTCTCCTTCAGTGTGGTTAGATCTTGCTATTTTAATTGAAATATATTGCATCATACATGTTTATCTTGCCCTCTTAAAATTTTATGGATTAAATGTGGATTTGGGATAGAACCTTGACTTGCTAATGTATTAAGCGCAGGAATGGCTTTTAGAAGGAGTAGTTGATAGAATGACGATTCTCCTACACATGGAAGAAGTAGCATCTGTAATAGTGGTCAGGGGCGTGGCTCTTAATGAAAATTTCAAGTAGAGGTGAATGTCACATTTTATCATGTTGTCCAATTCTAGCTAAATGCTGTGGTAGGAAATAGGTAGGAAAATTCAGGGTCCACTTCTGTTGGCACTGCCCCTTGAGAATCTAGTCTTTCAACTTGATCAGGTGAAGTATTTGGGTCCCAACCAGACTCTTGGGCTCATTCTAGATTTTCACAAACTACCATTAAGGTGCCCGGTCTTGTTATCTACAGAACTAAGGATGATCAACAGCCAACTTGCTTCATTCTACTTCTTGAAGAGAATAGGGTTGTAGGAGCAAGATAAAAAATGTAATGAGATCATATGTTCTTGCTTACACTCTGGAATGTCTATCCAGTAGGGCCCAACCTTACATTTATAAGACTTTATTCACCCTGTTTGCTTTTCTTTTTTTCAGGCTACAACTGAGGTGGAAATTAAGAAGAAAGGCCCTGGATCTCTCTTAGTTTCTATGGAACAACTGGCCTCCTATGGACGAAAGGACAGAATCAACAGTATCCTGAGTGTTGTTACAAATACACTAGTGGAAGGTATGTGCCCTCTGACATCAGTCTTAGCTGCTGAGATATAAATAAATATGTAGTGTGCATGATAAACATAATGTTCTTTGATCTGAGTTTTGCAAAAAAAAAAAAATTGTCTCTGAGTTTTAGGAATAGAGCCTACTGGTTATCGAAAGCAGCATTCTAAGTTCTGTTCCTGAATCTACATGCAGAGAATCAGATAAGGATTTCACAAACACTGCTAGCATTGTACACAAATAGGTAGGAAGGAGGAAGGAATGACATAACAGTGAACTAGATTGATCTCAAGAAGTCTGTAATCATCCCAAGGAGCCATTGGGAGGTTGTGCGGCATCAAGGAATAGAGACTGAAGAATAAGATAAAGGACAAGGAATCGCCCTCGCATCCTCTACATCAATACTTTCCTACCTCTTTTTTTCTTTTTAACTACTTACAGCCCTTTTGGTTTTCCTTTATGGAAGAATTTACTGTGCCTTTTGATTGCACCTAATTCTGCCTCTCTTCAAACACTCCCACATATCCATAAATATATTTGATGTGTGACTAGGTAAGCCAAAACCCCTCTTAATTTGGGCACTCTGTGCCACAGGGAAAGAGCAGCCACTGTTGAATCATAGCATGTCTTCAGTGATGTTAGCTGTCAGTGCCTAAATTCTCTGTACCAGGTAGTTCCTCCATGTCACAGCCTAGCATGCTGAGGAATATCTGGGGATTTTCCATTATCCCACGATCCCCTTACCTCGTATCAGCAGAAGCTTTCTATCCAATTGTGGTCTATTCCATGCTCCTCATGCTTTCTTTGGAGGTAGATTCAGTGACTAGGTTTTCTCTCACAATATTCTTATTGTTTCTTCATTAGTCTTTTTTAACTAACTTTTTATTTTGAAATAATTTGGCTTATTGCAAAAATAATACCCCAGAGAACCCCAACATACCCCCACTCTCCCAGAAACTCAGACCCACCAATTTTAACATTTTTCTATCTTTACCATATCATTCTATCTATCATCTACTTACCTATTTTCCGATTTTGACAGTGGTTGCACACACATTCCTTGAACACATAACACTTTCATGTACATTTCCTATGTAAAGGGTATTCACTTATGTAAGTGCAGTTACCAAGTTCAGGAAATATGATGTTCATTTAAAGTTTACATTCTTTTTTTTTTTTTCCTATGTATTTTTTTTATTAAAGTTAATAGATCACAAGGAATGTTACATTAAAAAACATAAAGAAAAACAGAAAACATATAACCCACTCCCCACCCCCCCACCTCATCATTTTTGTAAATTGTATTTTTTTGAAGATATGTACATGACAAAAAAAATGTTACATTAAAAAAGATAAGAGGTTCCCATATACCCCCCAACCCCCAACCCCACTCCTCCCACACCAGCAACCTCCCCCATCATTGTGACTCACTCATCGCACTCAGTGAACACATTTGGGGCACTGCTGCACTACATAGATAATAGTCTAAAGTTTACATTCTATATTCGAATTTTTTATGTCACAAAAATGTCTTTTTGAGCCTCTTCTCCCCCATTTTTAGATCCTATCCAGTATCGTGTATTACATTTAATTGTCATTTCTCTTTAGTTTCTCTTTCTTTTTTAAAAATTTGCGGAAACATTTGTATAAAATAACTCTTCTTATCCCAACCACTCCCAAGCACACCATTCAGTGGGATTAATCGTAGTACCCTCACCACCACCCATTACTATAACTTTCCCTTTACCCCAAACAGAAACTCAGCACTCCTTTTGCATTTACTCTCTCTTGACCCTGCCCAACCGTCCCGCTTAACCTGGACTCTACTTTCTGTCTCTGTGAGTTTGCATATCATCTGATATTTTCTTTAATTTAACATCCTTAATCTATAACAATCTCATTTGCTTTCATACCACCATAACTTCGATAGCATACATAAACTATGTTCCTATACCCCTCTGTCTTCCCACTTCTATGTAGTTCTTGTCACAAATTACATTTTTATGCATTATGAGTTCAAAACGATTAATTTTCCATTACATTACATGCATTTGCCTTTTAGGTTCTCTAGGAAGTGAAAAGTAGAGCTATAAACCAAAAATACAGTAGTATTGGTATTTTTTTTATTTATTATCTTTTTTTAAAAAAGATACAAAGATCACACAAAATGTTACATTAAAAAATGTAGTAGTACTGGTACTTATATTTACCCATGCCATTATCTTTACCAGAGATCTTTTCACGTGACTTCAAACAATTGTCTAGTGTTCTTTCCTTTTAACCTGTGCAACTCCCTTTAGCATTTCTTGCAGAGCTGGTCTAGTGGTGACAGTGCCTCAGCTTTTGATTAACTAGAAATGTCTTAATATTGCCATCATTTCTGAAAGACAATTTTGCTAGATACAGAACGTTTGGTTGGCAATTTTTTGCTTTCAACACTTCAAATATGTCTTCCCACAGCCTTCCAATGAGAAATCGGTACTTAAGCCATTGAGGCTCCCTTGTATATGACATGTTGCTTCACTCTTACAGCTTTCAAAATTCTCTTTACTTTGGCATTCAACAGACTGGTTAAAACATGTCACAAAGTGTGGTCTATTTGGGTTTATCCTCTTTGGAGTCCATTGAGCATGTTGGATGTATAGATGCATGTCTTTCATTAAATTTGGGAAGTTTTTAGCCATTACTTCTTTGAATATTCCCTCTGCCCCTTTCTCTCTTTTCCTTCTGGAACTTCCACAATGCATATATTGGTACACTTGATGGTGTCGCACAAGTTCATCAAGCTCTGTTCACTTTCTTCATTCTTTCCTTATCATCAAGTTCACTGATTCTTTCTTCTGCCACCTCCAATCTACTGTTGTTGTTGTTGTTGTTTTAAGATTTATATTTATTTCTCTCCCCTTCCCCCCCCCACCCCAGTTGTCTGCTCTCTCTGTCTATTTGCTGCGTCTTCTTTGTCCACTTCTGTTGTTGTCAGCGGCACGGAAATCTGTGTTTCTTTTTGTTGCATCATCTTGTGTGTCAGCTCTCCATGTGGGCAGCGCCATTCTTAGGCAGGTTGTACTTTCTCTCATGCTGGGCGGCTCTCCTGACAGGGCGCACTCCTTGCGCGTGGGGCTCCCCTGCGTGGCAGGGCACTCCTTGCGTGCATCAGCCCTGCGCATGGGCCAGCTGCACACGGGTCAAGGAGGCCCAGGGTTTGAACCGTGGACCTCCCATGTGGTAGACGGATGCCCTAACCACTGGGCAAAGTCCGCTGCCTCCAATCTACTGTTGAACCCCTCTCAGGAATTTTTTCTGTTACTCTGGTCTTCAGCTCTTTTTGGTTCCTTTTCATAATTTTCATCTATTGATATTCTTTTTGTGTTCATCTATTAATTTCCTTCTTTCCTTTAGTTCTTTATCTATGTTTAGCTCTTTGAACATATTTAGGACCATTTGTTTAGTCTTCGTTTGGAATGTCCCAGGCCTGCTGCTCCTCACTGATGATTTCTAATGCTTTAAGCTTCTCCTCTGCCTGGGCCATTGCTTGCTGGTTTTTTTTGGTATGTTTCGTAATCTTGTGTTGAAACCTGGGTATTTTGATATTTTAATGTGTTATCACTGGAATTTAGACCTTGAAATTAATGTTCCTTAAGCTTATAACTAGCTAGTATTATGGCAGAGCTTTCTTTGAATGACAGGAGTCAGGGGGAAAAAAAAAAAAAAAAGGAAAGCAAGAAAACTCCTTTCCCAGTCTTGGAAAATTAACTTGCACAAGTGCTCTTCTTCAGGGGTCATCCATCTAATGTCTTTGGAGAATAGATTCTGGCCAAAGAGTGGGGGCCTCCCAGAATCTTTCTGAGCCTGCCTCTTGTTTTGGGTATGTGTGTGCAGCCATAGGAATCCCCACATTTACATGGACACAAATGTCCCCTCTTTCTTCTCTAGGAAACAGTTTTCCTCATAGTCCCAGAAACTGAGTTCTCTGTCCCACAGTCAGCAATCCCTTCCCCTAGGCAGCATGATTGAGTGCTCTCCCACAGTGTTCTGTAGAAGAGCTGGGAATGCCTCCTTCTACCTGCAGGGCATTTTCTGGGACAGAGAATCATCAGGCCACCACCAGACAAATTGGGCCAGATGTATGTGCGTGAGGGTAACTCCACTCCCTCCAGATCCAGGATGAGGGTTCTACACTGGGGGTACAGGTCAGCTCTGCACTGAGCCGGTGAGGGGTGGATGAGGGGCCAGCCAGGGCTTCACAAGATCCTACTGCTTTTCAGTGGCCTTTTGTTAAAGACCTATTACTGCAATCCTTGTACTGTTTTTTGGAGTTTTTAGAAAGCTGTTTCTGCCCATTCTTGCTGGTTTTTCAAAGCTTCTGTAGGGGAAGGATCCCAGAACTATTGTACTCTGCCACCTTGATCTGGGCAGGGCCTTGCATGAATCCTCTTTATTTGATTATCATGTTGATTGAGCTGAATCATCCCATTGTGGTTCCAGACTGTTCTTGAGGCCTCCGATTGCTGTTCTTCAGAGTCCAGACACCCAGCAATAACCAGGAGTCCCTGAGATAAGGAAACTCAAAATTATCCTGCTGTCCTTGGGACAAGTGTCTTTTTAGCCACTTAAGCCCCAGCACCACTTCTTCTATATGCCCATGGGTGTGTGCTGGGAGAGGGTTTTGCAGAGGAAAGAGACTCCCTAGAAAGGAACCCCCCTAGGGTGTTTATATCCCCACATATGTGCAAGAAGTTAGACCATAATTATAGAACCAATCTTGAGAATGTATCAAATAAAAATAATATTGAACTACCTGCATTCAGATACCTATTAACTACTATTTTCTTTCATTTCCACTGAGATCATTGTTTAATAGAACATCTTTAAGCTTTGTAGATTATACATTGAGACTAAGGCAAATAACTGCAGACTGTACAAAAGCCATGCTTAAGAACCTCAGCTACTTTTATTATTCACTTGGAGACCAAGATAGGATTTCTCTGATCATCTATGGCAGTTGAGAAAGAAAAAACCAATAACCTCCAACAGGCATGTTTTATTATTGGCAGAGATACCATAACAATGTAGCAATTGTTTATTATCTACAATTGCCCTTCACAGGGTCTGGCAAAAGTAGATGCTCAAAAAAATGTCAAATTGAACTTGGCCATGCTGGGAATGGTAGAGAGTGTTGGTATTGTAGGTTTCCCTTTGGAGGCCTTAGCACTTCCATCCTTCTGGTGAGTTAGATGCAAACCATTGTCTTTTTTAAATTTTCTCTTCTTCCTCTTTCCCTGTCCTTTTCTTTCTCTTTCTGCCCCACTCTATTCATTCTCTACCCTCCACACACCAGGACACACATAAAAGACATAGATGTTAGGATACAGGCCATTGTTGTTTTTTTGTCATAACTTAGAAAATTGTGCGAGACAAAGTGTAAACTATAATGTAAACTATAGTCCATGGTTAGTGGCGGTGCTTTAGTATGGGGGTTCATCAGCTGTAACAAATGTACCACACTAAGGAAGGATGTTGTTAATGTGGGAAAGTGTGGGAGGGGGAGGGAGGGGAGCATGTGGGAATCCCTTATATTTTTTATGTGACATATATATGATCTAAATCTTCTTTAAAAATAAAAAAACTTAATTATCAAAAGAAAAGAAATACATGTAAGGGCAGCTCAGGAGAGAGAGACAGCTGCAGTATGAGTAGGAAGTCATTCCAGCTCTTCTTCCCCTTTTCTAAACCCTGATGTTCCCATATCCTGCTGTTACCTTCTCAGACAGTCATCCTATCCCCTCTCCTAGTATTTGGCTTGCTTTGTTAGAGCTGATGAGCTAGAACTGCTGTAAGCAGAGAGCAATGAATGGCTGGAGCTGAATAATGTGAGAGGAAATTAAAGGACATTAAGAAAGATCCATTCCTATTTAACCATTGGTCCCATTATATTTAATGCATGCTAAAACGTTAAAAGCCAGCATTTAATGAATAATTGTTTCTGCTTCCTATAAATTTGGTTAGGAAACTCTGACTTTATTTTAATCCAAAAATTAAAATAATTATTATTTAAAACTAAAGAAATAGGCTCCCACCCACCTAATGGTTTAGAAATCAGTGAAGAATTCCAGAATCCTTGCAATAATAATAAAATCCGGCCTTCTCTGACTCACCACTACCCTGTTACAGACATTCTTACCAGGATCCAATAAGCTCAGCAAAATTCACAGCTAACACAGCTACAAGCTTTGGTGATCTAACAGAGGTCTGGAGTGGGGTGTAGTTAGGCAAAGAATAGTATAGTCTCACTTTTTCTCAAAGCTGTAGAACTGTGGGAGAAAGGAAGAGAGTTGGTTAAGTAAAGAATGAGGAAGGAGTGATGGTACTTGGCGTTATGTATAGAGACAGTTGGCCATAGCGGTTGCTGCCACTATTATTCATTCCTTTATTCAACTAACAAACAAAGTGTCTGTACAATTACTTTCCCACAAGGCTGCCTTTCCCACAAGGCTGTAAACTCAGTGATAGTCTTGTTCATCAGAGTCTCTCCAGTGCCTAACATATTGTTGGTGTTTAAAGGTTGTTGAGGGAAGCGGACTTGGCCCAGTGGTTAGGGCGTCCATCTACCACATGGGAGGTTCGTGGTTCAAACCCTGGGCCTCCTTGACCCATGTGGAGCTGGCCCATGCTCAGTGCTGATGCGCGCAAGGAGTGCTGTGCCACGCAGGGGTCTCCCCCCTGTAGGGGAACCCCACGCACAAGGAGCGCGCCCCATAAGGAGAGCCGCCCAGCGCGAAAGAAAGTGCAGCCTGCCTAAGAATGGTGCCGCCCACATGGAGAGCTGACACAAGATGACACAAGATAACACAACAAAAAGAAACACAGATTCCCGTGCCGCTGACAACAACAGAAGCAGACAAAGAAGGCGACGCAGCAAATAGACACAGAGAACAGACAACCGGGGCAGGGGGAAAGGGGAGAGAAATAAATAAATAAATCTTTTTTTAAAAAATAATAAAGGTTGTTGAATTAAATTGAGAGGAACCCACCTTCAAAAACGTGGTGATCCACCAGGGCACCCATCTTGGTGGAATTATGAGGCCTTCTCTAAAAATAATTCCCAGTACCCTTGAGGTTGGGAAAATGTCCAGGAGCAAAGGAAAGGAAGCCCCACAGACCTTTGGACATCTCAAACCCCTATGTTAGCCCATTCCCCCATACCAAATATTCATCCGTTCCAGGCATGTGGGGACCAGTCACAGTTTGCAGGTTGTGAGTCACTTTACAAACCTCTTTGTTCACCTAATGGATCTTTTCTAGCCCTTAAAGCTCCTTTTTTTTTTTTTTTTCAGTTTTTTAGGGCACAGAGGATTATTCTGAGAATCTTCCCTCTTACTAAATGTGGATGAGAGGTCTCTAGTGTCCCTATAGGAATCCTCTTGGTGCCTGTAGGATAGGGAAACCTCTCTCATTGGCAAAGACTTGGAGCCTAGTTCATTATAAAACATTACAATTGTGTCAACTGTCAGAAATGCGTACAGTCACTGCTTCAACTTTCATGTGCCGGCAAGCAGCAGACATTTGGAGAAGGGAGGAGATATAAAAAGGAACGGAACCAAATTTCCAAATATGTACTATAAAAATTTATGGAAATAAGAGAACCTTTTCATTTTCTTTTTTGGGAAGAAAACTAAATTTACCTTGGGAAGGGAGGGAGTTCTATGAGGAAGAAGCCAAAGCAAATTTTCTTCGCAGACTTCCTTTCCCACGCAGACTCCCACGTGGCGCTTACTGTGGCCCTTAAATCTGAAAAACCAAGGCAACCATTTTCTTAGCAACCAAGGAGCCAATCAGAAACCTAACCAAAACCACCTCATCTAGAATAAAACCATCACCATGGGCACCATCCAGCTGGTTGGAATAAGGGGAAATAGATGAATATAAGGCAGCCATCTTATTCTTGGTGAAATATTGGAAAACTTTTTTTATTCTCCAAATGATTTTATTTTGTCAGCAGATTCGGGCAGGGGGAAAGAAACTATTAAATCCCAACCTTGCTTCTAAGGATTATCTTCCCGACAGGTTTTCAAAGTTACCTGTCATAAAGACTATCCTCTTAGTTCAAGGTCCTTAAATTTTGTAGTCTTAGCTTATTATATTTTATACTTAATTTGAGGAAAGCTTTGTTGGGCAAGACCTCATGCCTTGATTGCTATAACTGCTGGTTGAATGTCTCTCTACCTATAGCATCTAATAATTCTTTTTTATCTTAGCTTTAGAAACCACCTTAGAAATCACCTATACCAGTGATTTTCAGCCTGTGTTTATCAGAGTCCTAGGGTTCTAGGGAAGTACCCCAGGGAAGGAAGAAGTCGGTTGGACCGGACTCAAAGCCCCTATTCCTGCTTCAACCAGAGCAGCTGCTGCTTCTGTTTAACATATTGAGAGGTCACATAAGATCTTGTTTGAAAAAACAGGTTCTGCTGTTGAAAGAGAGAAGGAGATAGACAGATAAAGACAGAAGGGAAAGTACAAAGGATGCAAAGGAAAGAAAAAGAAAGGAAGGAAGAGACCAAGGGAAGGAGGATAGAAAGAGGTAAAGAAAGAAGGAAATGATGCGAGTAGGAAAGGGCAAAAAGGCAAAAGAGAAGGAAAAATGAAGAGAGCTTAAAAAAAGAAAAGCGGGAGAAAGGAATGTGACTTATTTGCTAACTAAATTGTAAGCTCATTGAAAGTAGTGACAGTAACTTGTACTTCTTTGAGTACTTAATAGATATTTTCCACACTGAGGCTTAGTTAACAGTGCTGGTTCTGCTGCAGGTAATAGTAACAGACACTTCTGTAGTACATATATTAGCTAGGGTATTTTGAGGTACTTTATATATATTTAACTCATTTAATCCTCACAGAATTTAAAGTAACTTACTCGAGTTCCCACAATGAGCAAGTGTCTGAGCCAGTATTTGAACCAGGTATGCCTAGCTTTAGAATGTGTGCTTTTTCGACTGCTTCTCTCTCTAGTGATAATAAAAAGTACAATATAATAGTGCAATACCTCCCATTTGCTGAGCATTTCCCTTTTTGTGCCAGGTACCATGCTGGCTCCTTTATATGTATCAACTCATTTAATCCTTAAAATTCTCCTCTAACCTAAAAGAAGGGACCCTCTTTTACACATGAGGCACCTAAGACATAGAAAAGTCTAGTGCCTTGTCTGAGCTCACACAGCTTGTAAGTGCTGAAGCCAGTTGAACTAGGGAGTCAGACTCCAAAGCCCAAGCTCCTTACCACTATGCTGTACTCCCCACACTGATAGCTTGAGTTGTGAGGTATAACTAGATCATTATTAACAAAGAAGGGACCTTGGACTAATCAAGCCTCCTCTTGACCTTAAAGAGAAGAGAAGCACTTAGGAATGTCAATACTCAAGCAATCTTTATTCTCATATTAGTAGCAGTAATAATGACCCAATGAGGATTATGAGCATATCTCCTGTTTTCTGTGATTGAGGGGCCATCTTTGTTTTTCACTTACTACAGAGCTGGAAGAGTCTCAGAGAAAGTGCCCCCCATGCTGGTATAAATTTGCCAACACTTTCCTCATCTGGGAGTGTCACCCCTACTGGATAAAGCTGAAGGAGATTGTGAACTTGATAGTTATGGACCCTTTTGTGGACTTAGCCATCACCATCTGCATTGTCCTGAATACACTGTTTATGGCAATGGAGCACCATCCTATGACACCACAATTTGAACATGTCTTGGCTGTAGGAAATCTGGTAAGATAGAGCACTGATTTTATTATCTGAACATGTTTTGCCTATAGGACATCTTTTTCTGGTACTGAAAGCTGGAGTTTAGTTGAAAAGAAAGTTAATAGTTAATTAGAAGACAAATGTTCTACATATGCCGTGGCACCAGCCACTTCTGCTCATTCTTGTGATCCTTGGCTGTTTCCTCTTTCTACAGAACTTTGAAGACATCATTTAGGAGCTATTGGCAGAAAACCAACCATGGTGACAAAATGGGAGGATTGATTTAGTGGGTTGGTTTCAACAGCTGAGCCAAGGACTTCTAGATTTTTTTCTCATTCTGTTTCTCTTATTGATTCCTGCATTGCTCCAGCAAATCTCTTCCCCTTTCACCTTCAGTAACAACCACCACAAAATGGGGAAGCTCTTTTGGTACATTAAGTGTAACTATAAATCTGCTTGCACTGTCAGATCTTAACTGTCCATATGGGAACTATTTATGGGAAATTTTTCATTTTAGACTAATTTCCCCCTCCCCTCCAACTTCTGGGCTATCATTCAGTTTCTGCCATCAGTTGATCTGTGCCAAATTTAGTTTAATGTTAGCTTAATTCACATATTTAATTTTTTATTTAGAAGAAAAGTATGCAGTTTTAAAAACTAAATTGCGCAGTGTATTCTAACGTTAAGTAGTTGTGATTTGGGGATTATTGTTTCACTTCTTTGGTACAAAGATCAGTAATTGATTAAATTTTAATAGATAGCAATGAATTTGTTGGAAAAAAATCCTCCAGGTCATCTGGGCCTCATTTTTCCTTAGATGTTGCACCTTGGGCATGTGCAAATCTAGATTTTTACCATTTACTTGTTTAATTTCAGCATGATCTCTGCCCAGTATATTTCCCACACACTCACACTCAGAATTTCTACCTTAAGTCCTGATATTCGTATTCAAGTGTTATTATTTTTTAGTTTTGATTCTAAAAATACAAATGACCAAAGAAATCCTTTTTCTGGCTAGGCCTTGTAGGCTATTGTGTTCCTGGGGGTACCTCCAAGGTGATCCTATGGTCTTTCCACTCTCGTGTCTGGAGTTAGCAACACGCTCCAGGCCCATTGCTATGACGTAAAGCCTCTTGCGCAACCAGGGGAAATGCTTGCAGTCTTGAGACAGGGAACTCCCTTAGGCTGCCCAGGAAGTCTCCCAACTGCTTCTGAATGATGCCTCTGGATATCATGCAGATATAAGCTTTATTTTAATAGCCAAAGGTTAATAAGTAAGAAAAATACAAATGGATACTTTTTACTGTTATTGTTGCTATTGCAGTTGTCATATTCCCTGTAGTCTTTTGTTTTGCTTGCAGTCTTTATTTTTCCTTACTTTTTACAGAATCAGTCCTTTATTTCCAAGGGATTTTGAGAGGTCTTTCCACCTACTACCACCAGAACTTTCCTCAGACCAGTCCAGAAAATAGTGTTCTTTTTTTCCCTTCAAAAGCTACAGGGATTTAGGGTAACTCCTAAATTAGAGTTGTGAGCATTCAGAAGACTTTGCTCAGGACTGTCAATGAGGAAAGAGGAGAGAAGAAAAGGTAGTCCAGTTAATATTCAGGGACTCCAGGAGACAAGCCAACCTGAACCAGTTTTTAAAATAAGAAGGCATTCTGGTGGCCAGAGTCGAGGGCAGGGTAAACATACAGTTAGCAACAAAGAATGTAATAAGTGGTTGAGGATACTTTGAACTGGCCAGTGGAGTGGATGTGGAGAGAAAGGGAAAGAAGTCAAGAATGGTGTTTAGGGCTGAGAGTTTAATAACTGAGCAGAAAATGGAGATGGCAGGAACAGATTTGGAGTTTTAGATGAAGAGTTCTGTTTGAGCGATATTAAGTGTGCAATGTTATGCCCTGAGAGGAGGTGCTGGAGTAAAGCAGGTCATGGAATAGATGCTAGACATCAGAGAAACTAATATCAGTACATCATCTGGGCAATATCAGAAACAAAGATATACTTTGCTGCCAGTCTACACAGTGCTAAGTGTGAGAGATAGAACACTGAATTCCAAGTCAAGATTTGAGTGTTAGTTCTTTTAGATACAACCTAACCTTAAGTAAGTCATTGATTTCTGTGCAGAAATGTTTTTGCATCTATAAAATAGAGATAATACCATGTCACTGATAGTGAAAGAATAAAATGAGAACCTGTACAGAAGTTTTGTAATACTTAAAGGTGCAAATTTTAGGCACTATATAAATAGAATTCAGTAGGAGAATTTTCAAAGGTTTGGCAATTTGGATAGGGCCTTTTGCTGAACCTAAGAATAAGAAGATGTGAAAAAGTGTGATTGGCGAGTTTGCAAAATAGTGTTTGCTTGCCTTATGGTTGGAATGTGAGGGAGGCTTTTCTTAAGCAGGATAACAAATTAAATTTTGTTTGTCCACGGGACATACAGATGTTGTTGTTTTTAAACTATTTCAACTTCAAAAAATAAAATAACAGACAAAAGGTAACTTAAATTATGGAAGTAAAATTCTTTTCAGGCACATTTATCTTATTTAATCCTAAAAATGAATGCAGTTGTTTCTTCAGTGTTCCAAAAGATGAATAAGTGAGCACAAATTAGTTAAATGACATCATCAAGGTCTCCTTGTTAATGAAGAAAATGGAAAACAAAAAACAAAAAATCATATTCACATCTCATAAAACTAAATCCCATTTTTTTACCTTTAACATTGATACAGTACCTTCTTTGCCTTTGCTACAAAAATATTACAATAGTATTGTTAACTATAGTCTGTAAGTTACATAGATGTATTTTCCCATGTATCACCATATTCTTAACACCCTGTAATAGAGGAACATTCTTGTATTTGTATTATTAACCATAATCCTCATCTACCACGAAAATCAATATATTATATGGTCGTAGATGCATGTTTTTGAGGGAAGATGAGAGCAGTCTTCTGTAAACAGACCATCCCTTCCTCTTCTGCCCTCCCTGCAATAGGAAATAATAATAGGAAACTTGAAGGTCATTTGGTCCCACATCCCCATGTCTTGTAGAGAAAATTGAAGCCCAGGGAAGCTGTGACTCTCACAAATTTGTGTTACTTAGTAAATGAATGTAACGATTCTTTTCTTGAATTTTTTACAACCAGTTGAACACAACACTGAGTTTACATGAGATTTTTAAGATAATCTCTATCTTACAGAAAAGTTACTTTCAAGTAGTGTAAAAACTTTTTTTTGAGACTATATTGCTGACATAACCCCATCGCCCCAAACACTTTAGTGTGTGTGTTTTTTTTACAAACAAATACAAAACCATAGTATAACCGTCGACATCAAGAAAGTGACATTCATACTAATTTGCAGGCCTCATTTAAACTTTTCCAGTAATCCCAATAATGTCCTTTGTAACAAGGGATGCAGTTCCTATGTCTTTAATCTTCAGTCTCGAGAGGTCCTCTCTCTTCCCTTGACTTTCATGACATTGACATTTTTAAAGATTAGAGGCCAATTATTTTGTAGAATGTTGCTCAATTTGAGTTCTGCATCTTGGACAGAAATATCACAGAAGTGAGGCTCTCTTCTTACTACATCTTCGAGGTGGCCCAAGATTTCCATTTGTCTTATTCCTGGTGATGTGCAGTTTATCACACGATTCAGGAGGTACCTGTAAGTTTCACCCCTGTGAAGTCACTTTTTCTTCCCTTACAATGCATAAGTACTATCTAAATTTCCTGTTCTTCATTGAACTTTCAGTTTATTTATTTCTTTATATTAGTATGGACTTGTGGTTTTTTATTTTATCCAGTAGGTGATAATCCATTACTATTATTAGTTTTGATGTTTAAACTGTTCCTAACTCGGTCAGTCGTAGTCCCTTCAAACTGGCCTCTGTGTCCTTTTTTTTTAAATTGACACTTGTTTATACCAGTAACAACTTTAAATCAGACTCACCAATCCCTCCCTTCCTTCCTCCCTCCCTCCCCCCTTCCTTCTCTCCCTCGCCCCTCCCTCCCTCCCCCTCCTTCCATTGTCTGCTCTCTGTGTCCATTTGCTGTGTGCTTGTATTCTCATTAGGCAGCTCCAGGAACTGATCCTGGGACCTTCTGGAGTGGGAGAGAGGCGATCATTTTCCTGCGCCACCTCAGCTCCCTGTACTGCTGTGTCTCTTATTGTCTCTCTTCTGTGTCTCTTTTTGTTGCGTCATCTTGCTGCACCAGCTCTCCGCATGGGCCAGCACTTCTGCACAGTGCAGCACTCCACGTGAGCCAGCTCACCACACAGGCCAGCTTGCCTTCACCAGGAGGCCCTGGGCATCAAACCCTGGACCTCCTATATGGTAATGGGAGCCCAACTGCTTGAGCCACATCCACTTCCTACTTCTGTGTCCTTTTGACCTGTCCCTTCCTTGCCCTCTGGTCCCACAAGATGTTCCAGGCTAATTTTCTATTATTTTTGCCCCAGACCTGGAATCAGCCATTTCTGAAGAAGTTCTGGTTCTTTTAGTGGACAATGGCATTTAGAAGTCAAGCTCTGGGCTCTAGGTAGGCATGTTGTTATTGGAATATTTCTGCTCCATGTCTTTTGAGGAGAAGGCTGGCTGTGATACTGAGCTAGCTGTATTCACACTCTCCCCTCAAATTCTAATCTAGTACTGTAAGATGCATTCTGGTTTTCTCCCTTTCTGTATTTTGACACCTTCTCCAACAATGAGAAACCTAGTTGCCATTATCTTTTATATATTTACTGATTTGTTCAAACAGCCACTGCTCCCTCCTACACTGTGGAAACTCCCCTCTTCCAGTCCAGGCCCTGCCTCCCCAGCTTGGCCTCCCCTGTCCCCCATACCTTTGGATGCCCTCTTGCCCTGCTTGGCCTCCGGCATCCACACCAACCCTCTCCTCCATGTAGATGCACTCTTCACACGCTCAGGCTCTGTCCACACACACTAGGCCACCGCACACATCCTTGCTTTTTCCTCACCCTACATGGACTCTGATGCCTCACAGCAGGCCTTGCCCATGAGTGGACACCCTCTTCACCCCCTCCAGCCCCCAGTCTTTCCCCCAACATGAAAGTTGTCTTCATCCTGCTTAAGCTCTGCCCCCCACTCCAGGCCACCCTCTTTTCCCCCTGCCCAGGCTCTACTGCCTGCCAGCCCTGTACCCAGACTGTGTCCTCATCCCACTAAGGCAGGGGTTCTTCACCTTCTTTGTTCCACAAAACCCTTTGCCAGTCAAATGAAAACCACAGACCCCTTACTAAGTCCACATCACACTGTGTATTGTTTAATAAATATACTACACCCGAATCACAAGAAAAATGTGTTTTTGAATTTCGCTTCAAGTTCATGGACCCCTCGTTTAGAACCCTTGCACTAAGGCATTCACTTCCTCCACCAGGCCCCACTTCCTCCTGGAACTTCTCTTTTCCCAACTCGATGGCTAATTCTAGTACCAGGTCACTCCCCTGTTTCTACATCCTCAGATACCCACCACTCTGTGTGAATATCTTACTCACCCATTTGGGCTCTGACATCTCCCTGCTTGAGCTCTAGATCTGTCTTCCAGGTCCCTAGTCCCCTCCAGTGTGGATACCCTCCCCATCGCCCTGGGGCCTCAACACCCTGTGCTGGCTGCCTTCTAGCCGAATACCCTCCTCAGCCTGCTGGCACTCTGACACTGGCACCAGATCTCCCCTCCAGTGGGCACCTTTAGGACTGCACTGTTTGGGGAGGAGATGTGGAAGGACTGGCGGGGCCTTTACCTGAGATGTAATTTCCAAGATTCAAAGCCAAAAAAAAGGAAAGAAAAAAGAAAAATCCTTTACCAAACACACACATGAATGTTAGCATTTCTTAACTTTCTTTTCAGGCTTTTATTTTTCTTTCATCGTATCCCTGTAGCCCCTTTGCTTACCTCATTATAATATTTACTACATGACATTTTAGTTTTTGTGCCTGTCTCCTCCTGGTGGGTAACCAAGAGTCCCAATCTCCAGGGGCCTGTGGGGTTCCTGGGATGTAGAATTTTAAGTGTTAACACCAAGGAAGTTCCAGGCACACCGGGAAGTGTTGGTCACCCTATGCCCTGGTGACTGAGTTCCTAAGCAGCCATTCTTTTTTATGGTCATGTATTGTTGTGGGTTTTTTTGGTTTTGTTTTTTGTTTTATGGTTTGTTTTTGATGTTTTT
Organism: Dasypus novemcinctus; assembly: GCF_030445035.2. Classification (NCBI taxonomy): domain Eukaryota; kingdom Metazoa; phylum Chordata; class Mammalia; order Cingulata; family Dasypodidae; genus Dasypus; species Dasypus novemcinctus. The sequence goes on along the minus strand of NC_080684.1, from coordinate 34,539,156 downwards.
TCTTTCATGTCTCCATTGTGGTTCCTATGGGCTTTGGTGAATGTTTATTGAATCGAATTTCATTAACTTCAAGGGAGGGTCCACTACAGAACAGAAACTCATTAGCTGCCTTCTGAGAACAAAGAGAGGAGTGTGCTAAACCCCAGTCATGCCCCACTGAGCTTGAATTTTGTCTGAAAATGCATTTATAGCAGAAGGAGGAATGCCACTTCTCCCCAACCCTTCCCAAACCCTAGAGTAATCCCCAAGTGAAATACCCCAATCTCAGGATACTGTAGCCTTTAGTTGATAGGCTGACATCACAAGTTGTCATGCCAGTGCCAAGGAACTTGTCCAACCTAATGGGCTGTTCTGTGAGTTCAGAACAGCCCATTAGAACAGTGGTTCTCAAACTTTTTTGCATTGGAACCCTATACCCTTAAGGAATGCTAAAAAAACTTTTGTTTATGTGGGCCATATATTGGTATTTATCATGTTTGGAATTAAAACTAAGTAAAATATTCACTTATTTGTTAAAAATCACAATATTATACCCATTGCAAATGAACACAAATAACATTTGATGGGATAAAAACTACATTTTCCAAGGAAGAAAAATAGTGAGAAAAAAATGACATTTTTGCAAATCTCTCTAATGTCTGGCTTAATAGAAGACAGCTGGATTCTCTTATCTACTTCTGCATTCAGTCTTTTGAGATGTGTTGTTTCGGTTGAAGTATAGGAAGAACGCTTGGCCTCAGCAGAATCGTAGTTGGAGAAGGGAGGACCTCATGCCCTCTGAAAGGGTCTTGGGGACCTCAGGGATCCTAGACTGCACTTTGAGAACTGCTGCATTAGAACATAAATTCTTAGGTGACTATTTGATTGACATTCACAGAAGTGGCAGTTAAATACAAATGCTGATATGCTGCTTCTAATTCTACCCATTCTTCTCCTCCTCGAGAAGCCTATCAGTGCACATTAGCATGACATCATAGGGATAATGTAAAATCTGCTCTTCTTGATATTTAAAAAGTAATTCCTTCACACAACTAATAGTTACAAATTTATTTTAGCCCACACCCCGGCTGATGGCAGCACACCATGTGTAGAAACAGCATGTTGATGACCTCTGTCACAGGCAGTTCCTGCCGCACATCTGGAGGCCATTCATCCCATTGACAGGCATAACTGTGCCATTGCCAGTTTTCTCTTAGGAACCAGAGTTCTCATAGTACATAGGTAACCCACCATCAATCAGCAAGCACTTGTTATTGAGCATGTCTTGTGTGCTCACCAGGAACTAATCAGATAACAAACTCAATCTCTACATGCTGTACTCAGTCTTCACTTGGTTTACGTTGTACATTAAATGGGCTAACCTTTCTATGTAGAGAAACCTTTGATGCATTTATGCCAAGGGTGAAATATATGGCAGGATTGATTAGCTGTCCTTGCTTTCCCTACCCTCATTAGAGGAAAGTTATATCTAAAGAAGCTTAGCTTGCACTATGAACATTGTTTTTTCTTAATTGGATCTCTATGGGGAATTTTTTTTCAATTTTAAACACTACTTCTTCAACTTAGAAAAATGGGAAATCACAGAAAATATAGAGACATCAAAAGCATATAGCCCAGTATATCCATTTTGATATATTTCTATCAAGTCATTCTGTTTCGTTAGTGTTATCCATTCATTCGGTATATTTTCAAACAGCATCTATAATTTCAGTACTTTTTACTATTTTAATTCAGTCCTTAGACCGTATCATCATTTTCCTTAAACTCCTTTCTATGTAAACTTGGTAACTAGTTTGGTATTTAGTAACAAGTACTAATTTTTTTTTAAGATTTATTTATTTTTATTTATTTATTTATTTCATCCCTCATTGTTTGCACTTTGCTGTCTGTTCATTTTCTTTTTTTTTTTCCTAGAATGCACCAGGAATCAAACCCAGGGGTCTCCCATGTGGGAGGGAGGCGCCTAATTGCTTGAACCACCTCCACGTCCTGTTTATTGTATCTCTTATTGTGTTTCTTCACTGTGTCTCTTGGTTGCATCTTCTCACTGTGTCATCTTGTTGTGTCAGTTCACCATACCAGTCTGTCGCATCAGCTCACTGTCTTGCTCATCCTCTTTAGGAGGCACTGGAAACCGAACCTGGGACCTCCCATGTGGTAGGTGGGAGCCCAGCTGCTTGAGCCACATCCACTTCCCAGTACTAATTTATTATGAAAGTTTTAAAAATTTCCTTTCCCCTAAAAATGTAGTAATATTCAGTAAGAGTCTCATGTTACATGGTTAACCTAGAATGAGGATATTAGTCTTGTTGTCAACACTGGCTTTCATAGGATTTTACACTCTTTTAGGACTTTCTGTGTTACTAAGGTCTGCAGGATTCAGAAGGCACAGAGAAACATAAGGTGCTCCATCAGGCAGAAAAGTAGGAGATAGGTAACATAGCAAAGATCCCAATCTTGTGCTCCATAAGCTACAAATCTAGAAATACGTATTACGTAATTCATTTTCACAGTGAGAAATTAGAAGGAAGCACCAAGGTCTACAACAATAAGAAAATTCTTTCAAGATTCAGTCACCCAACAGAATTTTATATAACCATTAAAAATGGGAATTAGGAAGACTGTGTATCTTCATGGATAGTCATGATATATGGAAAATTAGATCCAAGATAATATATATACTCTGTGGTTTTACAACTCTTTCAAAATCTCTATGCGCTTCACAAAAGTCAGAGTGGGAATACATAAAAATGTTAATTGTGTGAAAGGTGGTAAGAGTATGGATATTTTCTCCTACATTTTGTATACTTTTGACAATGCTCTATTGCTTTTACGATTGAAAGGAAGAAATCTTGAATCAAGGGAGCAGATGTGGCTCAAGTGGTTAAGCGCCTGCTTCCCACATGGGAGGTCTGGGTTCCAACCACGGTGCCTCCTATTAAAAAAAACAAAAACAAGCAGATAAACAAAAAACCAACTCGGAAGCCAATATGGCTCAGTGTTTGAGTACCAGCTTTCCACATACAAGGTCCCAGTTCCATTCCCAGCCCCAGTACCTCAAAAAAAAAACAAGAAATCCTGAATCATATATCTAGGTTTGATATGACACACAATGTCAAATTAGGAATAACACTTTATTTTTCTAATGTAATTGTAGCATAACAAGTGATTTTTTAAGCAAACATCCCGAGCAAGCACATTCAAATGATTGCTGATCCTTTAAAAAGGCTCACCTTGGGTGGTATTGCCATTACTTAGAACATTTTTTTAACTGCTCTCTTGAACAATGTGAATTGAGTGGTTTTGCCAACTAAGATGGGAATTCTGGGGCTGGGGACTTCATTCAAGAGGAAAAGAAGATTTTCCTGCATCGTGTAGTTTTGGGAGTAGTCATGGGATAACCAAAGAACAATATCCTGAAATGCAGACTTCAGCCAAGGCTGGCTCTTTTACCTTCTCAAGCATGTTGTATATGAAGGGAATAATAAAAGCTTTTTCTTTTCTATTATTCTTTCTCTTACCCCCTGCCTCCACCTCTTTAGGTTTTCACTGGAATTTTCACAGCAGAAATGTTCCTGAAGCTCATAGCCATGGATCCCTACTATTATTTCCAAGAAGGTTGGAACATTTTTGACGGATTTATTGTCTCCCTCAGTTTAATGGAACTGGGGCTAGCAGACGTGGAGGGGCTTTCGGTGCTGCGCTCTTTCCGATTGGTATTCCATATTTCTCCAATTTCTTTTTTACATTTTCTATCTTGTAGCTGCTAGAGAGGATTTTATGCAAGTTAATTTGCTGATGAAAAATTCTTAGCTTTATTCCACTTGGCTAGTTATTTGGCTTAGCTAGTAAAATTAATTTTAGGAAGTTCCTCCAAAAATAATGGTTTTATTAGATAAAGAGGAAGGACTCCTGAGGGGTATTACAGAGGTCTAATTTGTGTTTGTGAGGCAAACCTATTTCTTTATCTGAACATCTCCCTGAAATGACAAGACTTTGTCCTTGCTAAAAAATGACTTTTCTCATTTCCTCTGTCATGGTGGCCCCTTCCAGAAAATAAGGGTAAATAATATTTTGACAATTACATTGAAATTAGTTGTTGAACAGTGGCTTTGTTTTCCATATCATTAGCTAAGAAGGATTTTTAATTAATGTTTTTTAAGAAGTTTATATTTAAAATACTAAAATGACTTTCTGAAAAAGTAGTTAATGATGCCCTCGAAAGAGCTGCCCATAAACAGCAGGCATAAGTGATGTCCTGATGAAGCCCTTGGAGATGCCGGGTTACCTTGGGGGTAACCCCTCAGACAAAACTCACATACCGCTTTCTGGCATCAGGACTGGCTCAGGTTTTCTCTCCCCGTGGGGAAAATACCTAAGCACTGACAACCGAAAGGATTTAAGGCTTTTTCTTTGGGATATTCAGCAAATCTAAAAAAAGAGAATTGGAATTGAGTGAAACTTTTCTAAAACAGATTTCACTTAGTTCAGGCCAAAAAATAACATCTGCCAAGTTTCTGGGACCTTTGCTGACGGCTCTTTGATTAGGCTACAACCCACAGTAGACATTTTGTGAGTATTATTATCTAGAAGACAAGGAAGGATTGAGAGACAGAAGCGTTAACAATAATATTCTTAATAAATTAAAAGCCATTCAGAATGGAAAAAAATTTGAGTGGCCCAGATAAACACATAGAGCAACACTTGGTAAGCCTTGAACTCTCCCATGAGACTCAAGTATTCAATAGGAAAATAATGTTCAAGTTAATGCTGATGCCTTCTAATAAAATTCCTACTATGTTATGTGTGAGTTATTTATCAACATAAGACATCTAATGATAATCTCATTACTATTCCATTGACCAAGCTACCATGGGCTCTGTGCATTATAAATCTTAGACTCTTCACCAGGACTTTGTAAACCAACTCATTACAGAATATAGAATTGCATGATTGGCTTGTACTAAAAGTTCTGTCCCCTGAATTAGTATCAGTATAGCCCCTTTCTATGAGATGTTTATATATGTGGAACTGCCCCTATTTGGAAGTTGTGCTTTTCCTCCAAGTTATTCCAAGCATATTACAAAAGTTTCATTTCAGCCACTGCTTATTTATTGGCAAGCAATAAGGGAGATTAATCAGAATTTTCCAATAGTTGCTTTTTTAAAGAGATGATTTTTTTCACTGTCCTTACCATACTGGTCTTTTGGTTCCCTACAAATCACATTGTCCTTCACATGTCCCTTGCAAAGTCAAGGAGAGAAAGTCGATAGAAAGTGGTATGCTCGTGGGTTGGTTTTTAAAAAGCAGATTGGTTCAGGGACTATAATATTAATACATGGAATTAGAGACAGCATTCTTGGTTCCATGTTCTAATTCTTTCACTTACTGTGAACCTCATCCGTTTTTCCTCATCTTTGCCTCAATTTCTTCTTTTTTAGTCTAATGCTGTTGTAGAAAGTCCTGGGAATTTCCCAGGGGTGCTCAATAAATTTAAATTGATCTTATTAGTTTTAAATGTTTTTATTTTAGCCATTTGATAAGAAAATGGTTGAGTATCATTTAGTTTTTGTTTGTGTTTTTTCCTCCTCTAGCTCCGAGTCTTCAAATTGGCCAAATCCTGGCCCACCCTGAACATGCTGATCAAGATTATCGGAAATTCCGTGGGTGCCCTGGGCAACCTGACCCTGGTGCTGGCCATTATTGTCTTCATCTTTGCTGTAGTGGGGATGCAACTCTTTGGAAAAAACTACAAAGAATGCGTCTGCAAGATCAACCAGGACTGTACCCTCCCTCGCTGGCACATGCATGACTTTTTTCATTCCTTCCTCATTGTCTTTCGAGTGTTGTGCGGGGAATGGATCGAGACCATGTGGGACTGCATGGAGGTGGCAGGCCAGGCCATGTGCCTCATTGTCTTTATGATGGTCATGGTTATTGGCAACTTGGTGGTTAGTACTAATTTGTAGATCTTTTGCTTTTTAGCCTGAACATCCTACCCTTGGCCCAGAAACCCAATTTGCTTGTTCCTTCTACCACCTTCCATGGCTATGTCTGTTCTTATTCTTTCTTGGCCCAGGAACACTAAGATACAAATGAAGGAGAGGGGACTGATATTTATAGAGTGCTTACTATGTCATAACCTCTACAACCTGCCAGTTCTTTTTCATAGTTAAAGAAACAAAACTCAGCAAAGTTAAGTGACATTCCCAAGGCCAGGCAACTGGTAAATATCAGTGCTGATATCTGAACCTAGATCTGCCTGACTCCAAAGTCTGTGCTCCTTCTTCTATAAAAAGTTTCCTTCATCTAAACCAGAATTTCTCAACCTTGGCACTATTGACATTTGGGGCCAGATAATTCTTTATTGGGGTGAGGGGGCTGTCCTGTGCATGTAACGTATTTAGCAGCATCCCTGGCCTCTACCTGCTAAGGTGCCAGTAGCAAACCACCCCCTACCACCATCACTACCCCGAGCTGTGACAATCAAAAATGTCACAGACATTGCCAAATGTCTCCTAAGGGACAAAATTGCCTCCATTGAGAACCACTGATCTAAACCATTTTAGGGTTCTTTTTAATTTGTGTAAATAGCAAATAACTTTCTTGCTTTACTCTAATCTGTCAGCCTGCTATTTTCTGCCTCCGTATACAGAACATTCATCCACAGAGATTTTAACGCCTTGTTTCTCAAAGTGTAAACAGAATTAGTAGCAAGATCACCTGGAACTGGGTTACAAATGCAGAATCTCCGGCCTCACCCCAGGTCTGCTGACTCAGAATCTGCATTTTTAACAAGATCTCCAGGTGATACATATGGACATTAAAATTATAGATCAGACCTCCAAATCTCTCTTGCATGTATAGAGCAAGGAGGGCTGGAAGAAGGCAAGTTCAGATGAACCCTGTCAAAGTGATCTGAACTAGCTCTCTTCACTTCACTGCCATGGAGAAGCATGCTAGTAGAAGGCTCCCACTCACCAGCCCCTGAACCAGCCATGCCGCCCTCTTCCTTTTGGGCTATAAAATCAGCCAGTGTAATGTTTCTTTAATCCCCCCACTCTCCGTTCCCAGCCACCTTGCCCTCGGTCCTAATCCTCCCAGTCCTTCCACTCCTTCACTGAAAGCAATTGTTGCCTTGTGGTACAGAGGGTGATCGACATTTCCAGCACTGGCTGCCACCCTTTTCTTCCATCTCCTGTTCTCAGTTGTGTCAAGAACATTGTCTCAAGAACATCGCCCCAGGACTGTACAGATACCTAAGAACATGGCAGAAATCTGCTTTGTTACTTCTTCATTTCCCCCAATGGCACCTTTCCAGTTTTCCCTTTGCTCCATCCCCCTACCTGTCTAGTCCCTAGGAACCTGTAACTTTGGAGTCTTTTCCATCTCTTTTCCCTCCACTCCTGGCAAATATCTGCTGTGTTTTAAATACATCTTTCTTTATATGTCTTTCTTCATAGTATTTCTAAGGCCTGCCCCTTCCTTTCCATTCTATAACCTTTCCAGTGTTTCTAAAAGTGTGGTCTGGAGACCACCTGCATCACATTCACCCAGTTCATATTCATTAAAAAATGGCAGAGTCCCAGGCCCTGCACCAGATCTACTGAATCAGAATCTCTTCAGGTGAGGCCAAGGAGATCGCATTGTTAACAAGCACGCCCCCAAGAGCTTGCTGTGCATGCTAAGGTTTGAACTCACTATAGCCTAATCCAGACCCTTATCAACTCATGCATGTGACAACCTCCTGACTTGCCATGTCTGTCTATATGAAGCTACTAGGAGTGACTTCCTCAAATCTCTATCATCTGTGCCTCCTTTACTCAGGAACCAACAGTGGTTCCAATTAAATAAAACTCAAATTCCTCAGCCTGGCCTTCAAAGCCTCTTCCACATCACTCCCATTTACCAACCATTATTCCTTTTTGCTTCTACAAATGGCCCAGATCATCCAAACACATATAGTTCATTTATTCTTCCCATCCCTCCCAATATGTACATATATTATCTCTACCTAAAATGAATGCCTTACTCATTTTCAGAAGTATTACAAAGGAAGGGTCAAGTGTAAATTAAGAAGTGAGCACCTTTCCCACTTTTCAAAAGTAAGTCTTAATAAAAATTAATCTTAATGTCCAATAGGAAATTAAACAAAAAGTTTTAAAAAATAAATAAAGCTTGTCTTTGATGGCTTGACACTTGGTTCCACAGCAGAACACAAAAGTCATCATCACTGTCTTGCTAAAACATTTTTTTTCTTGTTTTTTTTTTATTTTTTCTTTTCTTTTTCCCTTTTTTTTTTCTAAAACTTTTATTTCAATAAATATTAGGAAAACAATATTCGTTCTTAAAATACCACATGGCATATATTTCAATTTGACCTTCTTGACTTTGTTGTATGAAAGTATGACTCTCCAGTATAGTGTGTGATAATATCTCAATTAAACTGCTTTAACAGAAAAAGAAAGAAAAAGAAAGTATGGCTCTCCAAGCCAAATTTTTCCCTAACATGGGTCCTGCCCTCTAGCCTAGCCCCTGCTCACGAGCACATGGTATCTGCACACCCTTTGAACCTCCCCAAAGATCTATATTCACCTTTTTGTTTTCATTTTTGGGGAATTTTCTTCCAAAATGCATACAGCCTTTGCTTTTTCTGATTATAAAAGAAGTAATTACAAAAATGTATTTAAAGCCATAAAAGAACCAAGAAAAGAGGTGCTAAACTCCTTTTATGTTAACCCAAACGAAACCAAATGCCCACCTAGTGACATGGGCATTTGAAACACTCTGTGGGTCAAACAAAACAGAACAGAAACTCCCGAGTCAGTCACAGAAAGTCTGCAGGTTGCCATTGTGCAGCCCCGAGCTTAGTGGACAACTTTTCTTAACACCACTTACCATTCATTGTCTTTTTTTTCTAATCCTACTGGCAGGTACTAAACCTATTTCTGGCCTTGCTCCTGAGCTCCTTCAGTGCAGACAACCTGGCAGCCACAGACGACGATGGGGAAATGAACAACTTACAGATCTCAGTAATCCGCATCAAGAAGGGTGTGGCTTGGATCAAACTGAAGGTGCACGCCTTCATGCAGGCCCACTTCAAGCAGCGTGAGGCCGATGAAGTGAAACCTCTGGACGAGCTATACGAGAAGAAGGGCAACTGCATCGCCAACCACACTGGTGCAGACATTCACCGGAATGGTGACTTCCAGAAGAATGGCAATGGCACAACCAGTGGCATTGGCAGCAGCGTGGAGAAATACATCATTGACGAGGACCACATGTCCTTCATCAACAACCCCAACTTGACTGTGCGGGTGCCCATTGCAGTAGGCGAGTCTGATTTTGAGAACCTCAACACAGAGGACGTTAGCAGCGAGTCGGATCCTGAAGGCAGCAAAGATGTAAGGGCCCAGCCTAGAGAGCAGCCTAGTGAGCAACCCTGATCCTGTGTGAGAGCAAACAAGGCTCTGTCAGCCCCAGGGATTGGTTCAGCAGCGGGCTTGGGAGAGAGATTCCAAGTCAACTCACTTTGCAAACCCACCTCCCCCTCCAATATCATTCTAGGCCTTGCCTAGATGACCTAGATTCCTGAGGTGTTTCTGGACCTAATTCCATCTTTTTTGGGTCTTCTGGATCTGAGGCTAGAGTACATCCTTGAGTACTTCCTTGCCATTAATCCTTCTGAGCTATATCCCTGAGACCAACCTGCAGCCACATGGGGTTTGGAATGTCATCTGTGGGTGGGTTTTAACATTAAACTCCCATCCTGAGAAGAGTTTTGAGGCCCTTGTGGTATTGTTTACCAAGCATGAGTTGGACAATGATGATTTATAAAAAGAGTTGTAGAGCAGAATTATAGCTGGAACATCGCCCCTACTGGAGCTAGAGTTGTCAGTGTTGAGTGAACGTGCTGCTGCAAAGTTGCTTGATCTCCCTTTTCCTTATATAATTAGAAACTGGATGATACTAGCTCCTCTGAAGGAAGCACCATTGATATCAAACCAGAAGTAGAAGAAGTTCCTGTGGAACAGCCTGAGGAATACTTGGATCCAGATGCCTGCTTCACAGAAGGTGAAAGGGGCAAAGAGAGGGGATGAGCATGTGGTACTTACACTGTTCACAGACAGATTTCTGTCCGGGTCAAGGGTTGCACAAAAGGAAGCGGGGAACTTAAGAACTCTTGTTTCCCTGTTCGATTCTGACCAATAGGAACTTTCTATTCTCAAACTACTCTTCCTTCACTTTCACTTGGCATCTGATTTCCATTAGAAAGGCCTCCTCTGTCTTGGCTGTGCCTGCTTCCTGCGTACCCTTTCCCCACCCCACCCCACACACTGCTTCTTTGTAAAAGATCTTCCAGACTCCAGAAGGCCTTGCCCTGCTCGTCTCACAGTAGAGTCTCAACCCTACCACAGTCTCCATGTCTGAACTCCACATTCTGATTCAGCCATTGTACACCACATTGTGGGTGAGGCAGCACCTGATAGGGCCTGGTTGATGGAGGAGAGGGCAGGTCTGGGCGGGGCACACGCACCATGGTCTGACCTGCTTCTCCCACTGGTGCCAGGTTGTGTCCAGCGGTTCAAGTGCTGCCAGGTCAACATTGAGGAAGGGCTAGGGAAGTCCTGGTGGATCCTGCGGAAAACCTGCTTCCTTATTGTGGAGCACAATTGGTTTGAGACCTTCATCATCTTCATGATCCTGCTCAGCAGTGGTGCCCTGGTAAGGCCCAGGGGAGAGTATGATGAGAGCTTGACTGGGAAAGGGTTTGGAGAAATGAATGGGAAGAGGCTGGATGGGGCCCAAGCCTAATTTTTCTGAAAACACAGATTGACTGTGATCCCCAGGGTAACGGTCTATTAAAGTGCTCTGGGCGGATGTTTTGAACCTTCAGAATTAGAATCCATATTTGTCTACATCCTGATCTTTGTTAAGCTCAGCACGATCCCTCTCAAGCCTTAGATCCTCTTTTCATCAGGATGAACACACATGACCAAGTGTCTTTATTGCTTGGTTTGCCCCACTCTAAGCAACTTCCTAAAATGAACTTCCTTCTCTCACCTAACACCCAAAATCCCTTGTTCTGTACTTTTTAGTTGCTCAGGATGGAAGGGAGGTGGTATTCCCCCACCCACTCTTCCTTGACACCCTACTGGATTTGGAGAGTAAGATGACTAATACAAGGGTTATTTATATTCACGTTGTTGTAAGTGCTTATCATTAGTCAGTGAAGCCTCCTGGGCACTAAACACACAGCCACTCCCCTGTCAGGACTAATTACCTTGGCATTTGTTTTTATTTTTAGCTGTATTATAACTCAGGAGATCTGGACAGAGTTTAATGTGAGGAGCTATCTTCTCGTTGAGTGGATCTGAGGACAGCAGGAACTAGAGACACCACATATTTTCCATTTTCTAATTAAGGGAAAGGTGAAGAAGTCAATTTTGAACTGTTTTTAGAGAAGGAGGGCACATCCATGTGTGAAATCAAAGCTTAATCTGGAATACAAAATGTAACAAGGGAGAATCTCCAAAATCAGTGATAAAGATCCCAGTAGCTTGAGAAGTTTTACTGGCATGTGGGCTAGAATAATAGGAGAGTGAGAAAGGGGGTAATGCACAATAGAAAAGATCCCAAGGACAAAGAGGACACGTTCAGTCATGGGAAATCGGGAATGTTTATATATATGGTCTCGGGATTTAAATAGGAGGCAAAGAAGATACTTTGGTAACTATCACCCTAAGTGAGGAGGAGCCAGGCTTCTCTGCCTGCCACTGGGTCATTTATTGCATCCGTTGGCATTCACTCAGCACTTCCTGAGGCACTGGGGAGGGGGACCCAAGCTGACAGTGCGTCTCTATCCTTGAGAAAAGGGAAGAGCAGACTAAGGCAGTGATTGGAGGAAGGTGTTGTATTATAGTTGTCATCATTATCCTTCAAATCTAATAAAAAACAAAACTTAAAACAGACAACATGCCCCATCCTTCTCCTCCCATCTTTACCAAGAAATAAATAAAATAAAAGCAGCAGTGAAACAAGAGTTTGAGCTTTCTTTACTGTTTACCTTTGACAATTTTTATTTGTCATAGTTGACTAAACAGAGGATTCTTGGCTCAGAACTTAAACACCCTATGCTCTAGCAGAATAGCTAAGTGAAGCCACAGCTAATATGGCCAAGAAAAGACTGGAATGTGGTTATAATGAGACTTCAGCAGAAGGGCATTTGAGACCCCAGTGATATCTCAGTCTTGGGCATCTCACATATCTTGAGTTATAGAATGGATTTCTAAGAAGTGGAAATGGCAACTACTAGGTTTTTTTATTGTGCAGAGAGGATTTATTTGTACCAAGACCCTGAGAAGGACAGTGGAACCCCTGTCTTCCGTCCCCACTGCCCAGTGATGAAACTGGAACACCTTATATTTGTGTGCTTCCATTTTGGAAGATGAGAATACAGGCAGCCCAAATCTGTCCTTCCTTCTGGAACTGTGCAGAGCAAGCAGCTCCCATTGAGTGACAGGGGATTTTTTTCCACCTCTACAGTTTTTTCTCAAGCTTTAGGAATTTTCTTAGCAGCACACCTGTGCCATCCACCATTCTGCAAATGGGAATGCCCATCCCTTCTTATCAGGGAATTCCTCATTCAAGAATACCAGAAAAAGAAAGTAGTACTAAGATTGCCTTCCCTGAGCATCTCCCACCCCTGTGACCCTCTGTCTGTGGTGTCAAGGGGCTGAAAGGGTTTTTGTCATAAAAAGAATAAGCGTAATGTTGGCAAGAGTGGAGAAATTGGAACCCTCATATACTGCTGGTATGAATGTTAAATAGTACAGCCACTTTGGAAAACAATTTGGCTGTTCCTCAAACGGTTAAACATAAAGTTACCATGTGATCCAGCAGTTCCACTCTTAGGTAAATACCCAAGAGAAATGAAAGCAAATGTCCACACAAAAATTTGTACACGAATGTTCGTAGTGGCTTTAGTCACACTTGCCAAGAAGTAGAAGCATCCTAAGTGTCAACTGATAGAGGAAAAGATAAATAAAATATAGTATATACATTCAATAGAATATTGTTCAGCAATAAAAAAGAAATGAAATATTGGTAAATACCACAACATGATGAACTTGGAAAACATTATGCTAAGTGAAAGAAACCAGTCACAAAGGACCACATATTGTGTGAGTCCATTCATATGAAATGTCCAGAATAGGCAAATCTGTAGATTACAGAAAGTAGATTAGTGGCTGCCCAGGGCTAGGGAGAGTTGCGTGATGGGGGGTAACAGCTAAGGGGTGTGGAGTTTCTTTTTAGGATAGTAAAAATGTTCTAAAATTGAGTGCCATGATGAATGAACTCTGAATCTAGTAAAATCCATTGAGCTGTACCTTTTAAACAGGTGCGTTGCATGGCATGTGAATCATATCTCAATAAAGTTGTTTACAAAAAAAAAAACCAAGGTTTTATAGCAGGGGGGTAAAGTGAACAAGACAGGAAGCTGGTTGGAGGCCAGCCACATGTGGGAGAAACTGCCCAAGAATGGCAGTGCTTCCAGGTTTGCTTGTTTGGCTTTAGGCACAATTGGCAGCTGCTGCTTCTCTTTCAGGCTTTTGAGGACATCTATATTGAACAGAGAAAGACCATTCGTACCATCCTGGAATATGCTGACAAAGTCTTCACCTATATCTTCATCCTGGAGATGTTGCTCAAGTGGACAGCCTATGGCTTCGTCAAGTTCTTCACCAACGCCTGGTGCTGGCTGGATTTCCTCATTGTGGCTGTACGTGTCCGCTTTCTACTTCCCGCCCCTTCTAGCAGGAAAGCAGAATCAGGGATCAATCTTCTGATGGCTGGAGTTGCCTGGGGCCCAGGTTATAAGGAGATGTAGATGTGGGTTTGGGTAAAGTTTCTTTCAGAGCACTCAGATCTTAATTTTGAGATGGGAGCTCTGAAGTCCCTGCATTTACTCCAGGGACTGACCAACCAACTCTTTATTCTGGTGGGATTGGCTTAAAAGATTCAGAGTTTAAGAATGGGAAGATTAGTAATCCTTGTTCTCAAAGCCCCTGGTAAGGTCAGACCAGCAGGACATCCTGTTTCTGTTGCTAGGAGAAGGGTGAGAGAGTGAGGTGGGTGCTGCTGGGGCAGAGGTGGTGGTGGGCTCTTTGTGGACTCTTCTGCTAGCCATTCCCATGGATACATCCATTTAACTCAAGTCTTGGTCCCAGGCTCATCCGGGGGGGGGGGGAGAGGGGGTGCTTTTCATACCAAAATAAAGTTAAAAAGGCCTAACCCTTGTCATTTTAAGAAAGCAATCTTAGAAAAGTCCCTCTCTTCCCACACATTGCCATCTTCCAAAGAGATGATCAAACTTGAAAAAAATCTTTTTTTCTCCAGGTTCCAAGACCATCTCCGAGGCTTGATGGCCATTCCCTCCTGTTATTTTTCAGGTTGGAAACTGCATCAGCTATAACTATTTCTCACCCCATCAGCTCTTGTCGGCTTTACTAACAATGATGACTTGTCTCTTATTCTGTGTAATAACTAAGGCTTTTTTCTTCCAGCAACCAGTATTTAAAGGAAAATGGGAAGGGGGAGTGTGAATGGGAATTGCAGGATTGGGGCTTATGAATTCATTTCCTTCTAAGGGCAGAGAAGTGCCCAGGAAGTGGAGTGTTTGGAGGCGAGGTTGATACATTTAGAATATAGGTTGCATTACTGTATTATGAACGACCTATAGAGTGCCTCTGGGATCTAGAATAGAACAGCATGGGAATCTTTTTTAGGTAACAAGAGCCGAGCACTTTGCACAAACAATGATTTCTGATCTATAAATTGCATTACTTTCCCCATACAGTGCCTGCAACTTCCATGGTTAATAACTCCTTCCAAGAGCTATCACTATGCCCCCATTTGCATTCTCTTTTTCGAAAAGCAAGCCTTTGGGAAAAATGTCTAAGTGGCCTGAGGAGCTCACCCTCTGCCCATAAAGTGAACCAAATAGGTGCAGCCCCGGAGGGTGCCAGCATGAAACCCTAGCAAGAGGTTTCAGTACGCCTTTCAGCAATTTTCGATACACCCTTATGATGGGAGGACCTCTGCCTCCCATAGGCAGAAAGCTTAAGTGCTAACACTTAAGGAATGGGCTTGGGATAAAGCCCAGAGAATTAAGGTGAGATTGGGCCAACTCTTTCTAGAGAACAGGAGAAGTGTCAGAGGGTCTTCATTTCACTCTGACTCTTCAGGACCACTTAGAGTCATGTGGGGCACCTGTGGGAGTCCTTGAAGCTCCTTGTCACCTGGACCTTTGAAGAACTGAGACAACAGCTCCACTGCCACATTCCCAACTGCCCTAGAAGCTATGATTTGGAAGAAGTCTTCCCTACTCTGATCTTTCCCTCCACTCTACCCTAACCTGAATTACTCCCTTCCACTTCACCCGAGAATTCGAGGATATTGATCAGGTGTCCCACATTCCTCTTGTGCCCAAATGGCTGCTTAAAGCATTAGCATCCTACACATTACCACTTACCTTGCGAACATTTTTATACTTGGTGGCAGGAGGATAAAAAGAAGCATAAGCAGGCATGCATGTAGCCAACTGACAATTTTCCATAAATCCCTTTAGCCTTTGGGAGTTGCTGGATGACTATATTGCTGTGGGGCCTAGCAGTGCTCTGAAGAATGCCTCTGTCTTCTACCAGTTGTTGGTAAACAATATAAATCAAATACCATTATCTGCGTAGCATGTTCCAACCATAGGAAATTACAGAGCAACAAGCAGGCATGACTCCAGCCCTTTGGGACTTTACACTAAGCTTGTAGGGGAGCTCTGGCCTAATTCCAGGCTTGTGGTAATCCAGCATTCTGGGAACAAGGCTCTCCCAGGAACCTCCTTTCTATCGAATTTTTGTCTCAGACAGAACTGCTCATTCATTCTTCACTACTCATCAAATGTTTATTGAGCACCCACAGCATGCAAAGGTTCCCGCCAGCTGTTGGGAATACAGGAAGTATAAAATCTGGATACTTCTCTGTAAGGGCTTAAAAAGATGAGCTGCATACACAAAGAGCCACAGCATGGAGCAGAGTGTATCAAGGGGGAACAGCCATGGCTACTGTGGGGTGCAGCACAATATCTTCTCTGGTTGCCACTTCTGAGTTGCAGGTGGCGAATGAGACGTGGGCTGATACCTGAACAGCTGGAACTGTCAGAGTCTTTGCTGTCCATTTGGGTAAAATTTCTCTGTAAGATTCTCCCTCCCATTTCATCCACTGGTGACTTGGTGTTTGAATCTGTTATTCATCACCATGTTTTCCTGATGACTTTTCGTTCTTCTTTGAAGTTTATTAACTGCTACTAAGGGCATTTTTCAGAGTCACATGTGTAATCCAGACAACTTCGAGGTGAATTCTCTTCATTTATATGCCATGCGAGTTAAATGGGCCACATTTTATTTTGCTCAGGTTCTTGGCTGCACTGGAAGTTTTGTTCTGTAAAAGAACCTTTTCATCTTTTCCCCAGGGAAATTCACCTTATCCTATTCTGGGTGAGCCAGCCTATCGGTTCCAGGGATGGGAACTTCAAACACTACTCAGCACTGCAGTGTCTCTCCCTTTTTTCAGGGCTTGCAGCCATTCATACTCTGAATTCTTCTCCTCAACTCTTTTTTTTTTTTCCAGGTTTGGTTCTTTCCTTAAAGCCCTTTAAGCAGTGTTCTCAGTATCTCCAGTAAGGGTTTAAATGGAGACTTAGGGTTTAAAAAGAGCCCTCGGCTACTAAGCTGTAACCGCATCGGATCCTGCCTTGGGAGATCCTGCCAGGTTGATCAGTTGTACTGCAGATTCTCTCTCTGGTTTGGAGCCAGCTGGTCCACAGCAACCTCTGGTTTGGCCTCTGCACCTCTTCCACCACTATCCCCACCTTAGGCCTAATTGTTACCAGATAAGCCACCCACCCTGAAAAGCTGGGGTCCCCTTACCTTGTATGAGACCTCTAGCCACTCGAAGCCTGTCAGGCTTGGATTTTTCCAGCCTTTACTTGGTATAATTTCACAGAATGAAGCTGACTCAAGGGTCTTTTGAACCCAGGTACTTGGTTGAGTTGAAAAAGTTTACCTTCAGATGTACCTATTAAGGTCTTACAAAGGATTTGGCAATTTTAGAGTATTTAGGACTGCATTTGGCAATAGGAGGCAAAAAGACGCCTCGTTATAGATTCTTACTGATAATGAAGGCTGGAGAGAAAAATAATTGGTTGGTGTACTAGGTTCTTAATGAGGTTTCTGAGACCCTTGTTTCAGGCGGAGATTGAACTCTGGACCTTCTCTCCTTCAAACACGAGTAGCCTAAAACAACATCATTTATTCCCCGATTTGCTTTGGACACTGTGCCAAGGACTCCAGAGAAGATACCTAGCCTGAGAATTCTGAGCACGGCATAGATGAAGGCTCACGTCCCTCACCCTCACCACATCACCCACCCTCCTCTTCTACCTACCGCATGTCCTGCTGCTTATATCTTCATTTTTAAAAAAAGCTTTGTGTAGTTTGGAGATACAGAATCAAAGAATTAAAGCCCTAGGATAGAGAGAAAAAGACCAACAAATGAAACTAAGTTGTGGGTTGTTTCTTTTCTCCCCCACTCTAAAATTGCCCTACAGTATCATCAATAATGGGAACCAAGCAGATCTGCAGCTACCACTTCCCAGTAGCGGGAATTTAAGCACCATGGTTGGGAACATCTTAACCTATCCTAGGATTTGTGATACAGTATAAGAGAGAGACTGTTGGAGGGAACCCAGAACCCAAACATCCTAGAACCTGATCAAGTCAAGCTCTTTTCAGACCTGTGCCCTCTGAGGAGCTCTGTCTCTCTCAGGTCAGACCTAGGCAGCCCTAAGGTAGTTGGTATTCAGTATTCGGGATCACCACCTTAGCTGCTGTGAGGGTTCTTGTAGAACCAGGTAGTTTGCCTCCGAAAAATCAGGAAAGCATTTTGCCAAGGGTCTAGGCCTGGGCACCTGCAGGCATCTTTTCCCCAGTTTAGCAAAATATTCAGTTCTTGATTGTTCAGACATCAATAATCCTGTTGGGGTATTTGTTATCTACCATGCCTATTAGGGAGGTGATATGCTCATGGAAGAAAGAGCACTGGCCTGGGAGTTAGAAGTGTGGATCTTTAGTCCTGGCCCCAGAGCTGCTGATGTGACACCAGGCAAATTCTTTCTTGTGAATGGTTCTCAGTTTCCTCAGCTATAAATTTTTTTTTTCTTTTTCTTTTTTATTTTTTTTAGGAGGTCCTGGGGATTGAACCTGGGACCTTGTACATGGGAAGCAGGCGCTCAACCACTTGAGCTACATCCACTCCCCTAATTTTTTTTTTAGCCTTCTAAGATTCCTTCCAGCTGTTATTCTAATTATGAGGGTAATAGAAGATTGTCCTGGAAGTGGTAGACCTTACTCATTTGGGGCTTTTCCAGAAGGAAGGACAAATATGGATTCAGTTGTCCAGACTCACCCAAATTCTCATGGCCATCAAGGGATCATGGTTCTAGTTAAAAGTGAGATACAGAATTACTTGAGTCTTTTGGAGCCAAAACTTTGTCAAGGCATTTCCTCATTTGCTTCTTTTCTTCTTGGGAGCTTCAAAGCCAGCTGTGGTCCTTATTGAATATATTTCATTTGTTGATGTAGTAACTCATCAAATTCTGAAGCAAATGATTTCTTGTCAACCAGGAGTAAGAACTTGTCTGTTGGAAATCCAACGGTGAATGAGCTGAGGAGGGGGCAGCTTGTGTGGAGTGTGTGTATTTATCTGTATTCTTTTCCATAGGTACCTTTAAATTTGTCTGCCTTAATTTAATGGGAACTTCTGGGACCAGCAGAGACTGTAAAGGGCGAGGGTAAGGTTCTTGTCATCTGTTCAGGCTCCTCTCCTTCCAATGGAACTTCCTCACTCCCTCCCCTTCAGCCTCTTCCCTTTTCCAAATTGTTATGTATGTACTACCGCCTTCTCTCAATTTTCTCTTCCCTTTGTGTTTTTTCTTCTGCCTCTCAACCACCTTTCCTTCCAGGTCGTTTGAGTCAAGTTGAAATAGGCAGCTGGTGTTACCCACTTGCTCTCCCTGGGGGTGGGGGGCCCAATCTGTGTAATCAGTGGTAGGGGCTTTATTCTAACATTCTGGAACCTCTGTTTTCTTTCTTTTCTTTCTTTTTTTTTTTTTTTTTGGTTGTTGTTGTTTGTTTTGTTTTTGTTTTTCTCTTCTGTTTCCGTGTAGGTCTCTTTAGTCAGCCTTATAGCTAATGCCCTGGGCTACTCGGAACTAGGTGCCATAAAGTCCCTTAGGACCCTAAGAGCTTTGAGACCCTTAAGAGCCTTATCACGATTTGAAGGGATGAGGGTAAGATATTAAGAGCAGCTGATCCTTCTGCATGCCAATGGAAACTGTTTAAGCATGCTAGAACTGATCACATGGTGGAAAGATCATTCAAACATGAACTCTGTGATGCAGCTGCTGATTTGATCCTCCACTCTCTCTCTCCCGCACCAGCCCTGTGCAAAGGGGAGTTGCATTAAGCTGCCTCATCACATTGATACTGGCCTCACCCCCAACAACTTGCCATTGCAGAACATGTTAACATTGGCTATTCTCATTTGGCCTGGCTTACCTGTAGCATTTGGGGCGGCTTTCTGGGCTGTTGATTTAATAGGGAGAATCACCAGGTGCAAAGAAGGGGAATTGTAACCCACAGACCCAATGAAAAGCATAGGCTAAAGGCAGGGAGAGTGCTGTGTAGGGGCATCAACCAGGTGGGGTCTGTGGCCTTGGGGTCACTGAGAAAGCTGCTAAGAAGGGGCTTGAATACAAGATGACAGGCCTGGAAGTGGGGATGGAGCAGAATTTGGCATGGCCCTGGGAGAAGAAATGCTTTTCTTTCCATTCTGATTCCTCTTTTTGCACCTTGTTGTTCTCAGCCCAGTCCCATAAGGACTGGCAGCCTCTGTCTGATAGCAAAGCTTTCCTCCTCACCCTCTACCCCTCTGCCCATGCTATATGGCCCCCTATCCTAGCAACCAGGTACAATGCTAGATGACTGAATATTAGCTAGTTCTCCTAAAATTTCTTGACCCCTCCTATTGGGGCTACTCCACCCAAATCCAAAGAATACAGGGTACTGTCACCCTGCCAACCTAGAAATAAGGCTTCCTCTTCTGGTGCCTTTTTTTTACCTTTTTTTGGTTTAGATAATTGTGTGTGTGTGCAGGCACACCCACAAACACATCAAAAAGTCAATTTCCTAATACTGAGTGGACAACCAGCTTTTGGTGGTCATAGTTGTCCTGTAGTAATTAGAGAGGTCTGTTATACTTAACGAGACCAAGAAAACTCATTTCAATTCAGATGTTGAATACATGCAGGAGAGCAAACCAGAGGATATGGTTTTAAATGTGCAAATCTCAGAATAGAGGAATAAAAATTAAACTGTTGCTATAGTTCACGTGAAGCAAGACTAATTGGAGAAACTAGATACCAGGACAGTGCTGCTTCATTCATTCCTCACTTGTGATCACTGGTCACTATTCCATGAAGCCATCCACAGTTGTATAGGAAGGTGAAAATTTCATTGGGACTGGAAATTTTATTCTATTTCAGTTATTCAGGCAAATGCTTTCTGTAACGAATTGTTTCTTCTGTAGCACAGTCACAGTTCGGTTTACTGAATGTAGGCTTTCCACAACCTATCTGAAACCATCTGCAGGAAAGATGGTTCCACAGCAGCAGAAATTTATTTTAATTAAAACAAACAAACTTGGGATTCCAAGTCTTTCTCCCATGGATGAGAGAGATTTCAGAATGTGTGCAATAAAGTCTTTGTTGGCTCAGGCCAAATAAAGAGAGAGAGAGTATTGTAGGGGACTCAGTGTTTTACATGGCCCTGGTGTTTTTGAAAATATTATTAAAATGCTCTTCTCTACCCGCCTCCCCCTGTACCTTCCTACTCATTTCAAGAGGAATTAGTTAAATCTTTTATCATACTAGTTTTGCGATAGAGATGATAATCCACTTCGGTGACTGAAACTGAAGACAAGATTCAGCTAAAAGAAGTTTACTGAAGATGATACTTTGAACACCCCACTTGAGCTCAGTAGCCTGTGGCCCTCCACCATCCCGTAACAGCGATCCTGGAGCTCCTCACAAGACATTGGTAATACCTGAGGAAAGGCCAAGGGGAAATGCCCAACTGACATTTGTTATGAACCTTCTTCATCTAGATGTTGATTTCTGTCAGTCCTGTCCCTGTGTCCTCATTAACCAGCTGGTGCCGGTTTCCTCATGAGGAATTATTTGAATATTCCAGACGCAGGAGCCTTTTTGGTGGCTATGCGTCTTCCCTTTAGCTCTTTTCCACACTTCCCTGGACTCTTGGTTCCCATTCCCCTAAGAAACTTTTCCTTGTTTACCTTCAAGAGGTTTAGGGACTCAGCTGTCCGGAATGGATGAGCAGAGCACTAAAGTTTTTTTTGAAAATCTCCAGAAAGTGAAATGCCTACATGAAGATTTTTTTCAAATAAGGTGATATGGGCAAGAAAAGGTCTGAACCCAAAGCTGGAATTTCGGAGAGTCAATGTTCAGTGAGCTAAGCTTTTGCATAGGAGTGCAGCCACATTTGGTTGACTCTGGTCAGCCAGTAGTATAGCCCTTAGCTGCTTGGGCAGGTGGAGAAGGCTCAGGGATCCATTCCCATCCTGCTGTTCGCCAGCCCTTTTGCAGAAGAATAACTGCAAGAAGAGAAGGTTGGATTTTGCCACACTTATAGTAAGTTCCCCAACAATAAACAGAATTAGGTGCGTACATTTTACTTACATGTTCTTTTTCTATTGGGGCATATGCATATTGTTTTTCATTCTTTGGTTTGGGTTCTTCTGAATGCCAACAATGGAGAGAGATTACCCTTAGAAATGTTTTACTAAGAGATCTTCATGAGCTAAATACATCAATGCAGATGGGCCTAACTGTCACTGTGCTGCTCCAGTAGAGGCTCAGACCTTCGCCTGAGAGGGAACATACAGCCCTGCCTGTCCTGGGACACTGACTTAAGTCTCCTACCTCAAACCAAAGAGCAGAAAATTGACATAGTCGTGCTATTGGCAAAGGAATACTTCATGTAGTTCTTTGCTTTTCTCTCCTCCATAGTAATCTTCATTTAAAGATTTTGCTGTGCTATTAAATTTTTGAGGGCATATAATAGTAATGCTATGAGACATGCATGCATTTTTGTTGTCAGTACACAGTTGTCCATTAAAGCATGTTCCCTCTGCCAGATATTAGATGCTAATTAACAGATCTTATTTATTGAGCAACATTAATGTACAAGGCAGTATAGAGAAGACCGAAAAGCTGTAAGAATTTAGTATCCATTGGACTTTTTCCACCAATTGAATGAGATTTGTATCAGTCAGTCAAACTAAATATAAAATTCCATTGAAAAAAGTAACTTTTTATAGGTTGATAGAACCCAGCTTTGAGTGATATTACTTCTATCTAGTTTTTAAATGGTAATGAATTTCCTCATAAAGACAATGTGGAATAATAACTAGGAAGTTATTAGAGTGCAGAAGAAGAGATCCAGTTTATTAAGTGACTATCCAGGGAAACTTGAGTTGTCATTTATAAAATAACTAGTGTGAGAGTTCAAAACGTTTCTTGTCTGTGGTTGCTGAGAATAACAGCACAAAGACAGTTATATACAGAGCACAATTAAACAATTTCTGTTCAACATATTGCAGCTTGTCAGCTAATGTTCACAGCAAGGAAGAATTAGCACATTTCATCAACTCTGTTTACTGTTTTATTCATGAAACTAAGGTAAAATGTTTTTCTTTGATAATAATGAAAAGTACATTTGTAGTTTACAAGTGCTTTAGACTTTATAGGATTTTTATGTCATGTCAGATCAAGGCTCAGTATATATTTTTGGGTATTGATTCCTTTGATCAGAGCCATGAGTATAAAAATGTGAAAAGATCACTCAGTCAATTAACTAATTATTCTTCCCTGCTATAAATATTACCCCACATTTAACTGTAACACATAGAAACCATATAGGGCAGGTTAATCTGGGTTTGTATAGAAGTCTAAGTTCATCCTGTGTATATCAGAAGACTTTCTGGAGGAGGTAGGTTCTGAATTGAAATACAAAACATTTCTCGGTTGCTTTTGGGGCCTACTTCCCTATTATACACCTTTGATGGTCTAATAGAAGATCGTGATCTCCCACATAAATTCTGCTGCAAAATGCTGACACATGGACTTGAGCCTTTGGATCTTTATATAATCTACTCTCTTATTATTTGGGAAATGATTATTCCATTCGTGGATCATTCTCCTTTTGCCTCTTCTTTTGCACATTTCATTGCTTTTTGGCACCACCACCAAAGGGGGAGCAACTACAGGATGAAGAGAGAAAATTTTGATCTGATCACCTAGAGAATTTGGTAATAAATAAATAAATACTAATATTATTATCCAAAATAAATGTTGAGGATTTTCCACATTTCAGATATTCTGGCTTTCCTTGCTCAAAAATTTATGACAGAGCTATTAGATCTAGAAGAGATTTCTTGGTCTAAGAATTAAGAAATAACTGCCTCTCAATCTAAAGGCCTTCACATATAAATTGGAGAAACACAAAATTAATATTTTAATCTAAAAGGAAGAGTGAGTCCTTAGTAGCATATCGTTGCCCCTTTTTTAATAGGACAGAACAGATAGCTCTTCTCAGCCACGTGTTCCAATGAGTGACATTGCAATCTCAGACAAAAAGCAGAAGGAGAACTTAGTTAGGACCTGAGTTAGAACCTGGAAGCTCCTTCCTCAGCGGGACCCTTTGGGTGCTGTGCTAGGCACATGTCTGTTAGCGGCCCTGAAAAATTGATGCAGCAACTGGTGATAATTGTCACCTCCTTCCAATAAATCATTAGATAGACTTCACTTATCATTTCTAGCATACCAGAAAAAAAGAAGAAACATTGTTCCCATTTTCAGGTAACCTTTCTGGGCCTTAGCCTTCCTGCTTAAGACAACAGCATGTGAGAATCAGGGCAAAAATGAGGATATTGAGTACCAGCCTTATTTTCTCTCCCACCAGCTGAACTGTTGTTCTTCTAAGCATTTGAACTCCTGTAGTAAAAACTGCTGCAACAGTGCCCAAATTGTCTATTCTTACCTAAAGTTACAAACAACCCCAAAACTTTGATTCCTGAGAGGTTTTTTCCCTTGGTGTTTTCATTCCTGTGCTACTGTAGTCAGTGATTTCTAGCAATATGCCAGTTTGGGGGGTTGCAAGAGCAGTGCTATTAGCCACCCAAAACTCTCAAAAAAACTTAAGTCATTCCTTTTTCTAATAGATTGTGAAGGATCAAGTCAAACCCTGGACTGAGCAGAATCCTCCGCATTAGCCTGCCCTCAATTGTCTAGTGGCTGGTCCGCCAAGCAGGGGACTCCTAGATTTAGAAGCATATAGAGTCAGGAAGAAAAAAAAATTTTTAAGGCTGACAAATAACCTGAGTGAAAAGCACATCTGTTCAGATTTTATTTTATGCTGTTTGGTAGAGGGAATATAGCTTTTTATTTTCTTGAGCCTGCAAAATATGCATGCTCAGCTACTGCCTGGAATAAGAAAACTGGCCTTGCATAGTCATAAAAGAGACTTTATGTACTGTTGACTGATTGACTGCTAAGCCCAAAGGGTGGTTCTCTGATTTGGAACAATCATATACTTTGTTTTGCAGAGGGGGAATGCCTATTGAAAGGCAACTGGTGAGCTTGAAATTACTTAGCTATTCCCATGCGGCCATATTTTATGACTCAGGAAGGAGACTGGACTAAAATGATTTTTTCTATCCCAAGTTGGTGCCGAGGAGAGATGTCTTTGGTCAACTTGGGCAGGGGTATTTATGTTAGTTGAAATAAAGATGTAATTTGTTTAAATCACGCCCCAAAATATAGTTCATAGACTTGGAAAATTTTGGCCCTACCTGCGAATCTGTCCAGTTTACTCCAACTCCAAAGGAAACATAATGTTTCCATAGTCAGAACAAGCCGCACAATGTCATTCCCCTCCTGGAAATCAAAAG
This sequence comes from Dasypus novemcinctus, assembly GCF_030445035.2. Taxonomy (NCBI): domain Eukaryota; kingdom Metazoa; phylum Chordata; class Mammalia; order Cingulata; family Dasypodidae; genus Dasypus; species Dasypus novemcinctus. The sequence goes on along the minus strand of NC_080684.1, from coordinate 34,514,013 downwards.
AATGTGCTTATTCCCACTTTCTCCCAACACTCAGCAACCTCCCCTTCCAATGCAGGTGGTGGTGAATGCCTTGGTGGGCGCCATCCCCTCCATCATGAATGTGCTGCTGGTGTGTCTCATCTTCTGGCTGATTTTCAGCATCATGGGAGTTAACCTGTTTGCGGGGAAGTACCACTACTGCTTTAATGAGACTTCTGAAATCCGATTTGAGATTGAAGATGTCAACAATAAAACTGAGTGTGAAAGGCTAATGGAAGGAAACAGAACAGAAATCAGATGGAAGAATGTGAAGATCAATTTTGACAATGTTGGGGCAGGATATCTGGCCCTTCTCCAAGTGGTGAGTATTGTTCCTTTTCAGTCCTATGAAATTTAGACAGCTAGCCAAAATCCCATTTGGTTCCTTCTCAACCTTGTTTCCAGAAACAGAATTACTCTTAGTAGACCCAAGAGAGCAGTGCCATTTCCCAAACCAGTTCCCAAGAGGAATCTTTCCCAAGTTCTGTCCAATTTCTACCAGTTCTCACTGAAAGGGAATCTTGTGCTCAGAAGCAGAGTTCAACTTAGCAACAAATAAAGATTCCTGCAGCATACTAAAGTTACAGAAAGATCATCTTCTCTCCTTTGGTCAGAGTGTTTGGGTAAACAAAGAAAGAAAAAGTGCATAGAGGGAAAAAAAACTGGTGGCAATTTTGAGAGCTATGCTAAAGTTAAGGCAAGAACATGGGAAAGATATGCTGCTGCTTTTGTCTGCGCAACCCCAGAGAAAGGTCTCAAATTAATAATGCCTCCATAAGAAATGATTTACTCTAATTATGAAGATAATTCTCTTTTGCCCAATTTCGTTCCATCGTACCTAGTTTGGTATTCCTCTATCACTGATTTTTTGGAATGCTTGACAAGACAGTGTGATACAATGAAAGCTCAGGTTTTGGACTCAGACAGATGTAGGTTTAAGTCAGGCACCAAAATGTAACTTTGGACAAATTTCTCAACGTTTCTGAGTCTTTATTTCTTTATCTTTTAAATATGGACAATAATACTTAACCTTGCATGGTTGTTGAGAGAATTGGTGGTACTTTGTTTAAAATCCTTAGCACAATACTTTGCGTGTAGCAGTGCTCAATTAATGCTAATATCTGTTACGTATTTTTATTATGATTATAATCTCACCTACATCATACAGTGGTTGGGAATATTTTAAAAATTGATGTTTAACCAATTACTGCGCTGCACTTGTTAGTAATATGGCCATCAGACAAATAAGCACTGCCCATACCCTGAAAAATCTAAGAAGCTAGTTGAGCAAATGAAATTTAGGAAATATTAAGTGGTTCTCCATAGTGAATTAGACCTCCATTGCTTATTTAACACCATTTTCTTTTTCAATGACTCCTGCATGGAAGGCTAAGTTCTGACCTCCCTCCATAGATTCCTGGTGCTCACTCAGAAGTAGAAATTTACCCTATCCTTAGGCAACCTTCTCAGGCCTCTTTTAAAGGCTTCTTGTCAAAGTATTGAGCCAATTTCCCAGTTACAATCATGTCTCTTTGCCAAACTTTGAGTTTTTTTCAGGTACTTACACAAAATCCCTTTGGGACCTGTATTAACAAAGAGAAAATTCTGTGTCCAAGTGAGGCTGTGCCCAAACTCCCTGTCCTGTGTTCTTGCTGAAACTAAGCCTGGCCTTTGGGACCCCTGCCTCAACTCCCATCCACCTGCTAACAGGCACACTCTAATGATGGCCTCTGTTTGCCAGGCAACCTTCAAAGGCTGGATGGACATCATGTATGCAGCTGTAGATTCCCGCAAGGTAAGGATGTACACAGAGAACCCACAGCCTTCTTAGCTGGTCACAAAGCAAGCAGCATGGTGAGTTTCATCAAGAGAGGGAGAGAGAAGAATGGAGGAGTTGTAGTTTCCATGTGGACATTCATTGCTTTTTAAATTGTTATTATCATTTTCCTCCTCTCAGTAACTCATCACTCTCTCACATTGGCTGCAGATGATTATGTTGTTGATTTTGACCTGGCCCCAATTGATCTTTTCTTCCATCCTGCTTTGAAATAAAAGTGTGACTCCCAACAGATAGTCCTCCCTTGCCCCTTACCTTGTGATCTGCATAATCTCCACATTAAGTCATGGCAGGGATAGTGCCTTCTCAGGGCCAGAACTGCCAGTGTGGAGAAAAAGACAGATAGAGAGAAGCTAGAGCCCTCGCTGTAGCTTATTCAGCCGCTCGAGTGGTCCGTTACGGCTTGATGGCCTTGGCGTGTCAGAATCCTCCACCTGATCCTCAAGCTCAGAGATGACTCTCCCTTTTTCTCCTGTCCTTTAACAGCCTGATGAACAGCCTAAGTATGAGGACAACATCTACATGTACATCTACTTTGTCATCTTCATCATCTTCGGCTCCTTCTTCACCCTGAACCTGTTCATTGGTGTCATCATTGATAACTTCAATCAACAAAAGAAAAAGATAGGTCTCCCCTCGTTGCCAGTGGTCGGAGGTCAACCCAGATGAGAGGCACTTCTGTCCCTAGCTCTAAAGAAAAAATGTCTGTCTTCCTTTTTCTGAAGTCCATATTGTCACTCACTGTGACATTTGTCCCACTGTACATTAGCTCCAACGAGCCTTTTCTGTTGGCTGGATTTTGCAGCATGTGTTTATCACATTTACTAGCTCTCTTTTATTCTTGAGGTCTTACTGGTTTTGGCCTCCCACCAGAGCTAGGTAGGATCAGAGAGTGCCACTAGGAACAGGGATAAAAAGGAAAGAAGCAAAAGATGAATAGCTATGCTGAGAAGTAGAAATTGTCTAGAGTTGTAGTTCCCCGTGTTAATCTCTGGTGCCACTAACAAATTGGGACTTTGGAGACCATCCTTAGAAAGCTCATTGCACCCAGACGATCAGCAGTTTTTCCGAGGCAAATTGAAAAGATTACTGTTGTCATTCATTTTGTAAGTCAAGTCTTTCCTTACAAACTCAAAGGAACTCCCCAAATTGCTTTTTTGTACCTGAATTTCTACGTTGTTACTATCACCTGAAATAAATGGGTCATTAGCCTGGACTTGAACATACGTTTTATTTTAAAATAACTTTTTCTAGAATTTTATCAGGAAAGCAGACCAAAATTTTTTCTTAGTCCTTGAGAAGCTGTGACTGCTTCACGGTCAGTGCTCTCAAGTTGTCTTCTCTGAGGGTTCTGTAATTAGGTAGTCCATTTCTTTTTTGCCTAGAGACTAGCAAATCTCAGTAATCCCAAGCTAAAGACACAGGCAGTTATCTCCTTGAATTAGAATAGTTGTCCCAGGCCTACATTCTGGGACAACTAAGACAACTATTAGCTAAGCAAACTCTGAAAAGGAAAGAGGCTAGATCTACCATAGGTCCAAACCCTTGGTTTATGAGAGCAGTTTTAATTACCCATTTTCTTCTTCCCTCCTTTACTTTGGAGGTCAGGACATCTTCATGACTGAAGAACAGAAGAAGTACTACAATGCCATGAAAAAGCTGGGCTCCAAGAAGCCACAGAAGCCCATTCCCCGGCCCCTGGTAAGTGCATTGCACAGGCTGAGGGCAGAGCTGGAACCCAACTGGGGAAAGACACAGCTGGGGTTTCTGAAAAGGAAGGAAAGGGGTCAGTGATTGATGGCCTGGTGCCCTCCAACCCTCACCCAGCCACCCCATCCAAAAGATCTGATGAAGCGGGTATGTGGTAGCTTTTCCACTACCCCCGAGCTTTCCTCTGAGACTTCCTTGGGGAGGCTTTCCTTTCCAAAGATTAACAAAGGAAAAGGAAAACTGATCTCTTTTGCCACCCATATGAGAGAGGATTTGTCCATTATTTTCTCAGCTTCTCTACCCAACAATGCGTCTTTGCAGAATGAGCCTAGAATTTAAAATAATGCTTCTGGCTGTTTGTGGGACCCGATGGGGTTAAAACTAGCAGAGAAGATGCTTTGATTTCCTCTCTTGAACTGACCCTTTTGAGAAACAGATTTGGGGCTGAGATTCTACTTTACCTTTCTTTTCATGGTTGTCCTATTGTTTCTGTGACGGAATCTATATTTCTAGCTGAGTGGGGATATAAACCCCAAAAGCCAGGCCCACATTTCCTTCTCCTGTAACTTTTATTTAAAGCAACTTTTTTAAAGAAATCACAATGCCCTTGAAATAAAAGCTTTTGGAGCAGGTGTAGCTCAGTGGTTGAGTGCCTGCTTCCTACGTACGAGGTCTTGGGTTCAATCCCCCAATACTTCCTAAAAAAAGAAAAAAATAATAATAGCTTTCTTGGCAACCCAATCTGTAAAAATAAAAGTAGAGCTACTTGTGTGAATCAAAAGTAGGAGTCCCAGAATATTTTCCCCACTTTTCCCCCTCCCTACTTCTTACCTTCGCACCTCCCAACCTCTAAGAAAAAGGAAATCGTAGGGCTTTGTAGAACCATTTGAAAATTATAGTTAATGTAATCCTGAATATAAGTACCAGCCCAAGTGCTTAAGTACTTAAACAACTCAGGGGAGATCTTAAAGAAAAGAAAATATTCTTTGTATTTCTTAATGTTAGAGTTAATTATAAAATTCTCTTCAATACTTTGCATGTAGGAACCTAAAAGTTTAGTGTGGTAGGAAACATTAATCAAGAACAACCAAGAGAAGGGGACAGCAGAAGGAAAAAGTAATCTTGTGAACCATATGGAATCTTTGCTGCCATTCACTTGTTCATTCACCAAATATTTATAGCCATCCTACTATATACCAGGCATCAGGCACAGAATGATGAACAAAATTTAGACATTGCCAACAAGGAATCTACAACATATATGGGGAGATAGAGTACATGTAAGCAAACAGCTATTATAAAATGTGGAATGTTGTGGGAAAAAAACTCACTGCAGGGCCACGAAAGAGAATAGTAGAGTTGGAGTAGAGGGAGGCTTCTTCAATAGAGTAGTCAGAGAAAGCCTCACTAATGAGGGCCCATTTGAATAGATGAGAAGTATCCAAAGAGCTAAAGAGAGAAGAGAGTCCTGGGAGAGTAAAAAGGACCTTAAAGGCAGGAAAGATTAGTGGGACCAGGTGGTATGAGCTAGAGGAGGGGACATGAGATGAGCAAGATGAAAATGTGAAAGGCATTTTTAAGCCAGATTAATAAACAAGGATTTTCTTGCAAGCCCAGTGAGAAGCTATTCTGTGGGGATTGCATTGAATAAAGGCAAGGAAAGAAGCAAGATGACCAGTTAGGAGACTCTTACAGAAGCCCAGATGAAAGATATGGTGGCTTAAGCTAGACTGGGGGCAAAAGAGGTGGAGTGAAGTTGATTCTTCCTCCATACATTTTTGGAGGAAGAATCAACCAGATCAGCAATGGATTAGATGAGAGATGAAGGAGAGGAAAGAGACAAGGAGGATGTTCAGATTTCTGGCTTGAGGGGCTGCATGAATAGCTGAGATGAGGAACACCAAGACAGGAACCGTTGAGGTAGGGTGCAGCTCTGGGCATGTTAAATTTGAGATGCCTAGTAGTTCTCAAGGAGAGATGTCAAGTAGGCAATTGGGAATACAACACTGGAGTTGAGGAGAAAAGTATGGGCCGGAGAAGAAAAAAACTGAGAAACATAAATACGTTATAAACATAAATATGTTATGTAAGCAGGGAAAAGGAAGTGTAGAGAAAGAAGAGATCAAGTAAGAGAAGAAATGGGTGGCAAATAAGACTAAAGAGGGCTGCTAGAAAGGAAGGAAGAAACCCAGAAGTGTGTGATAACATAGATGCAAAAGAGAAGAATGTCGATTTTAGAAAACTTTGTGAGGTAGTATTGATGTTGCTTTCTCTCCATGTTCCTGGTAGAGCAGGAAGAGTGGGCCATCAGAAAGTACTTGATTAACAGGATGTCAGCTTCCACAGGGTCTGCTTGGTCAGCCTGTCATGAATCCTGTTCTATCTTTCCTCCCCTCCCTCCCCAGAACAAAATCCAAGGTATCATCTTTGACTTCGTCACTCAACAAGCCTTTGACATTGTTATCATGATGCTCATCTGCCTTAACATGGTGACAATGATGGTAGAGACAGATACTCAGAGCAAGCAGATGGAGAACATTCTCTACTGGATTAACCTGGTCTTTGTCATCTTCTTCACCTGTGAGTGTGTGCTCAAAATGTTTGCCTTGAGGCACTACTACTTCACCATTGGCTGGAACATCTTTGACTTCGTGGTAGTCATCCTCTCCATTGTGGGTGAGTGGGGCAGGAAGGGAGGGCTCAGGGGACCTGACTGGCCTTGGGGATGACATTCCTTGGAGAGCAACAACTTCCACAAGGTCCGAAGTGCAGGCAGGTTCCCCTCATAGTTTAAACCCATGTGTGCCCCTAAGTCATCATGTGGGCCTGCCTAACAGGTAATACAGTGAATAGGTTTCTATCGAGCATTCGTTGTAGTCCTGGATCGTAAATTCTGTGGTTCTAGGGGGGCGTGGGGAGATTAGGTTTGGTTACTGCTTCCAAATAGTTTTTAAGAAAAAACTACTTTACCTTTAAAAAAAGGTAAAAGAAATTTGTCAAATATATGGCTACAATAGAAGGAAAAAGTGGAAAAAGTAACAGTAAGAGTATTAGATTTGATACTAATGAAATCTAGAAATATTGTAGTGGTGGTAGTGATGATGATGATGATGGAAATGCCCATTTACTGAGAATTTACCATATGCCAGGTACATTTTGAGAGATTATTCATTTAATCTTACAGTAGTCCCCAGAAATAGGCTATTCTATTATCTTCACTGTAGAGATGGCCAAGGTCACTCAACAAGGAAGTAGCAGAGGCAGAATGCAAATTGAGGCCTATCTGATCCCGAAGTCCATGTTTTTGTTTTTGTTTTTTAAAGTAACTTTAGATTATATAAATGTTACATAAAAAATATAGGGGATTCCCATATGCTCCACTCCTTCCTCCTCCCACACTTTCCCACATGAACCACATCCTTCATTAGGGTGATACATTTGTTAAAATTGATGAACATATAACTATGGATTATAATTTACATTATAGTTTATACCCTGTCTCACACAATTTTGTAAGTAATGATAAAATATGTAATGCCTGTATCTGTCATTGCAACATCATACAGGACAATTCCAATGTCCCCAAAATGCCCCCACGTTATACCTATGTTTCCCTCTCCCTCCCCTCAGAATCTCCAGTGACCACTGCCTCCACATCAGTAATAAAAGTTCTTCCATTGCTAAATGGAATAATGAATAATAGTAAGTCTACTTTAATCCATTGTTCATTCCCCAATCTTGAGGATTTTGGAACAGTGATGCCCACTCTACCTCTAATTGAGAGGAGCTTAGCTCTCACAGGGCAGATGGATGGGACTATTTTGCTTGCAGTTGCAGATTCTCTCTGTTCCTTGGGATGGGTGTTTTCCATCATCATCTCCTTGTTAGTTGTCCTGGGTGAGTCCAATGAACTGGAGAGTAGGTGTGGCAACTCTGCTGAGATTTAGGGCTCAACTGGCACATGAACAGACCAAAGATTTAAATCTTTTGGACATAAACCTGTCAAGTATAGTACTAACTACAGGTTCAAATAGAAATGGCAGTAGAGCCATGTGTAGGGAAACCACAAACGAATCCAACTTTGTCACACTGGGGAGCATAAATTCAAGATAAGACCCACTGGCAGGGCACCAAACTCCTGAGCTGTCTCCTCTACCTATGGTATCTGGATGTCTCTGGAACCCTCCGGAGCCCCACTATTTGAGGCACTATTTACTTTGGCAGTCAATGAAATCCTGCTGAGACATGCATAAGTGTAACCTCTGGAGTGACCTCCTGACTTACTTTGAAATCCCCATCCCAGAGGTTCTGCTACATTATCTAATGGAACAGCAAGAATCCCCCAAGTACACAGGCAGTGCCTAGTGAAGAAGGATGGACCATTGTGCTGGGCCCTTAATATTGATTGTACTTATGAACCTTTTCTTTGGAAACTGAAACTTAGCCTAGTATTACATGTTGCCTAAGCGTTACCTCCTGAGGTAACTCAGGGCCTCCTTCTTGTTCAAATGTGGCCTCTCTTTAAGCCAAACTCAGCATGTAAATGCACTACCTTCCCTGTTGTGAGGGCCATGACTCCCAGGGATTAGCCTCCCTGGCTGGCACTAAGGAATTATTAGCAAGTGCCAACTAGCAATGCACCTGGAAAAAGACCTTGATCATAAGGGGGGGAATGGTAACTACAAAGTCTGTGTTTTTAACAGCAACTACGTAGCATTTCCCTCCATCCTAAAGGCATCTAAGGGGGTGATGTCCTTGCTGACAGGTAGACAAAAGGAAATGTGGCCCTATTGATTGCTCTAACTTATCCTTACTTTCCTGAAAGGCAACTGAAATGGTGAAACTCTACCTTGGTTCCAAGTAGGTTTGAATAACCTATTCTGGCAAAGGGAGAGTGCCTAAGAGCTGTGGGAACTACCCTCAGAGTTCAGGTGACCAGGCTGAATTAGTGAGGTGGTGACCACGGGTTCCAGCAGGCAGCTAGCCCTCCCCCTTGGCCTGTGACACCCTCTTGTTCTCGCCACCAGAGCAGCATTTCCAAAAGGATGTTGATAAAGGAACACTAATCCCACAAATTTCTCCCCAAGAAAAGAATCTTGTGATCAAATTACTTTGGGAAACACCGTATATTGAATGCATTTCCCTGTGGAGTATCACAGCACACTTTAGCTGATTGAAACCTCTTGGCCGTCCTGCAGGAAAGAATCCTGTTTAACTTCAACATACCATCCCACCTTTACTTGACCTCAGCACCCTTTTTTCCAAGTAATAATAATGCTGCCTCACACTTACATGGCACATACTATGTGCCAGTCACAATTCTAAGTGCCTTACATGCTTTAATTCATGAAGTCCTCACAACAACCCTTCAGGTAGCCTGAGAAACTGAGGCCCAGCGAGACAGAACTGTGGCTGGGAGTGCACTGGTGCTTGAGCCCAGCCACCTGCTTAAGTCCTCGCTCTTACTCCCCCCAAAAAACACACATGGTCAGTGTTGCTCTTGTCCACTCCTTGAATTTTTTCTGCCCACCCATCATTGGGTGAGATAGAAAACCCACAGTCCAAACCATCCCCTCTCTTCTCAGACGGTACTCTAAAATGAAGAGGAAAAATGCTGCTACTTTTGATGATTGAGATTTTTTATTAAGTATCGTTAATAAAACGTAAGTATAGTATTCTCTCTCTTTTTTTCTTTTTCTTTATAACTAAAGGGAGATGAGGGTAACATTAGCCCTGAACCTCCTAGAGGATCCCTTCACTGGTGTTCCCGCTATCTGAATTGCTCTTTTTCCCATTTCTCTCCCCTTCTCTGTGAGGACAAATTCATATTCATCCTTCAAAATCTTACACAGGGGAGCAGATGTGGCCTAAGTGGTTGAGCACCTGCCTCCCACATGGGAGGTCCCAGGTTTGGTTCCCGGTGTCTCCTGAAAAAAAACAAAAACAAACAGCAAGCAAAACAAATGAAAAAGCTAACTCAGAGAAGCTGATGTGGCTCAGTGGTTCAGTCCTGTCCCCAGTACCTCCAAAAACAAACAAACAAACAAAAAACCGTACACAAAGCATCATCTTGTCTCTTAAGGCTTACTTGTCCATTTAACCCCTTCTTGACTCATTTCAGCCCCAGACAAGGTTAACCCCCCCACCTTGTTCTGTCTCTGCACCTAAATATGCATATATATGCTGTGACATGGACCCATGCATTCCCTCCACAGATGTTTAGGAAATACCTCCTATGTGCTAGGCAGTGTGGTGGGTGCCAGGGATATAAAGAATAAAACATAACCCCACTCTTGGAAACTTTCAGGGACTTTAAGGGGGAGACAAATGAGTAAATCAGTAAATCCCACCTCCTTATCAGTCCTGGGTTAGGGCGCTGTACGGGATGCTGTGGGAACACAGAAGATGTTTCTCAGCAGGGCGCCTCCCACGCAGTGGCCACCCATCCCGTGCATCCTGGGTATTTGAGTCATCTCCCCGTGAGAGAAAGCAGGCCACGCTTCTAACTAGCACAGCAGTGGGGAGGTCGGTCAGTAATCTCAGTCAGTTCTGGAATCTGGCCTGAATTTGTTCTTTTTGAAGAAGCTGAGTATGATTATCTAATCAGGGACTTAAATGTACATTGGGTCTGTTTAATATTTTCTTGTATCTCCCTTACTGCCATCTCTCTGAATTTTTTTTACGTTGTCTATTGAGGATTCTCTCTCCTTGGCTGGAAGTGTCTTCCACTCTGCTACATATCACCATATGTAGGTTCCTAAGAGATATGACAAGGGGGAGAGACTCCATTGAAATGCCTGTTCTTCATTTCTGGCCTGGCTTTTGCCCTGACTCTTGCTGGCTTTTCCATCTCAACACACTTTGCTGGACCATGAAGGGGTCATAAAGGTGACCCCTTTACCCTCACCCATTAACACTTAAAACAGGCATAACCCTCAGTTGTCACCTTTTCCTGTCTATCCCAAACCCATCAATACCAAAGGCTTCACCAACATAAAAGGCCCAAAACTTTGCACAGGAGAGAGAACTCAGTAAAAAAGAGTGTAATAATCCGTTCACTCAGGAAGAAGAAAGCACAGCTCATAGATCTGCCCTTAATCCCAAAAGCCTTCCCTGGGGAAGGTGAAAGGTGTCGAGCCAGCATGATCTCAGTGAACCACACATGGGATGCCAGTGTGCAATATTTCACTAGTTTTCTAGGCCAGTTTGGTAGGGTAGAGGGGGAGGGGCAACAAGAAACCAAAAATGATCTTTCAGACCCAGGAAGAAGATACTTGAAAGTTGGTGGAACCAAAGGGTAGTGAGGCAGTGGGGTGGAACCAGGGCCTCACTCATTGCTTGTGGGCATGGAAATGTGATAGCATTTTGAAGAGCAGTTCAGTAGCACTTAGGAAAGTTGCACATGCACAGATCTGGAAAGGGGAAAAAAAAACTAATTGTCCATGAATAGGAAAACAGACAGGAACTATTCATAAAATGGATTCATTTTCAGCCATGAAAATGAATAATCTAAAATTATTTTAATGCCAGGGATGAATCTCACAAACATAATAGTAAGTCTCAAAAGCAAGTGGTAAAAATATAGACACAGGGGAAACGGATGTGGCTCAACCAATTAGGCTCCCATCTACCATATAGGAGGTCCGGGGTTCAATGCCCAGGGCCTCCTGGTGAGGGCAAGCTGGCCCACGTGGGAATGTCACCCCATGCAGGAGTGTGGCCCTGCATAGGAGTGCCACCCAATGCGGGAAAGCCACCCTGTGCGGGAGTGCCAGCTGATGCTGAGAGCTGGCACAGCAAGGTGATGCAACAAGAGACACAGAGGAGAGAAAATAAGAAGACACAGCAGAACAGGGAGTTGAGGTGGCACAAGAGAGTAATTGCCTCTCTCTCACTCCGGAAGGTCCCAGGATCTGTTTCTGGAGCCACCTAATGAGAATACAAGCAGACACAGAAGAGCACACAGCGAATAGACACAGAGAGCAGACAACGGGGGAAATGGGGGGGGGGGGGGGGGAGAAATAAATAAATCTTTAAAATATATATATGTGTATACACACACAGTATAATTTCTTAAATGCAGTAGGATAACTAGATTATTTATGGATTCCTACATAGGAAAACCATAAAGACCCACTAGAATGATAGACTTTATCTTCAGTTATTGTGGTTGCTTCTGGGGATGAAGAGAGAGGAAGCAAATTTGATAAAAATGTTAGCATCTGTTTAATCCAGGAGGTAGGTACAAAGGTGTCATTTATCATTTTTATCATTTTCTCTACTTTTAAGTTTGAAATGTAATTTTTTCTTATTATGAGAGTTCGATTAAATAGTAAGGCCCTTATTATATAAGGCCCTTTGAACTTGAGGGCTCCATAGGACCACATGAAACAAAGAGAAGGGAAATCTCCAGTCTCAGTAACCTTTTGTTTTCTGTCCTCTTCTTAGGAATGTTCCTGGCTGATATAATTGAGAAATACTTTGTTTCCCCCACTCTGTTCCGAGTCATCCGATTGGCGCGTATTGGGCGCATCCTGCGTCTGATCAAGGGCGCCAAAGGGATCCGCACCCTGCTCTTTGCCTTAATGATGTCCTTGCCTGCCCTGTTCAACATCGGCCTTCTGCTCTTCCTGGTCATGTTCATCTTCTCCATCTTTGGAATGTCCAATTTTGCATACGTGAAGCACGAGGCTGGCATCGATGACATGTTCAACTTTGAGACATTTGGCAACAGCATGATCTGCCTATTTCAGATCACCACTTCGGCTGGTTGGGATGGCCTGCTGCTGCCCATCCTAAACCGCCCCCCTGACTGCAGCCTGGATAAGGAGCACCCAGGGAGTGGCTTTAAAGGGGACTGCGGGAACCCCTCAGTGGGCATCTTCTTCTTTGTAAGCTACATCATCATCTCCTTCCTGATTGTTGTGAACATGTACATTGCCATTATCCTGGAGAACTTCAGTGTAGCCACAGAGGAAAGTGCAGACCCTCTGAGTGAGGACGACTTCGAGACCTTCTATGAGATCTGGGAGAAGTTTGATCCCGATGCCACGCAATTCATTGAGTACTGTAAGCTGGCAGACTTTGCAGATGCCCTGGAGCACCCACTCCGAGTGCCCAAGCCAAACACCATCGAGCTCATCGCCATGGATCTGCCAATGGTGAGTGGGGATCGTATCCACTGCTTAGACATCCTCTTTGCCTTCACCAAGCGGGTCCTGGGAGACAGCGGGGAGTTGGACATCCTTCGGCAGCAGATGGAGGAGCGGTTCGTGGCATCCAATCCTTCCAAAGTGTCTTACGAACCAATCACGACCACTCTGCGACGCAAGCAGGAGGAGGTGTCTGCGGTGGTCCTGCAGCGTGCCTACCGGGGACATTTAGCGAGGCGGGGCTTCATTTGCAAAAAGACAACTTCCAACAAGCTAGAGAATGGAGGCACACACCGGGAGAAAAAAGAGAGCACCCCCTCCACAGCCTCCCTCCCATCCTATGACAGTGTAACTAAACCTGAAAAGGAGAAACAGCAGCGGGCAGAGGAAGGAAGAAGGGAAAGAGCCAAAAGACAAAAACAGGTCAGAGAATCCAAGTGTTAGAGGGAAGCAAAAAATCAGTACTGTACAGATTTACAACTTGCAAGTGAAAGATTGTTTACAAATTTCCTGAATCTTATCAATGCAGAACAGCTGTGGAGACACTTTAACCTGAAGATCAATACCAAACGTAGTCTGCTTACCATGTAACACTGTTGCATCTTGAGCAGTGACGTGCCAAGGGCAAAGGACCCTGCTCCCTGGACTCACAGATTTTCTAATGCTTGGGCAGGTGGTTACTGCATGTTCCACATCAGTCAATGCAACTTAGGACAAAACTAACCGGATACAAAAACAGAGGAGAGGCTGCCGGGACCAGCATATTTCCGTTGCAGCCAAATGGATTTTATTTTTTCATTTTGTAGATTCTCAGAAGCAGAAAACATCACTTTAAAAGTTTGTTTGGTCATGCAAACTATATTTGCATTCTTACATTAGTTAAGCTAAGCAGCAAAAGGAAAAAAAAACACATACACTCACATTTAGCCCATGTCATCTAATTGTCCGTTTCTTTGATGTAAACCGCATCTTCTCCACATGGGCTTCACGTGGTTTGGAGATGGGTGGGGGGAAAACAATCAGGTTTCTTCAGGCTGAGGAGGACTTGCTCAGGCCAATTACAAACATTGTGCTCGTTCAATGCGTAGAAATGATTTGCATGATGGCATGCCGTGATCAGAAGTCATGCATGAGAACCATACACCACAGGACACTCCTGATCCTGGCCCCTGCACTGGGTCAGCCTTTGGACAGGACCCAGCCCTGCACCGCTCACTGTATTTGGAGAAAATGGTAAGAATTCCATACCCACTACAATTCTTTATGAATTCTTAAAAATATTTCAATACTCCTTCTGGGTAGGGAAACATAACCAACCAATTGACCACAACCAACAAAAAAAAAATACCCAAACCAACAAGCAGATGGATCCGTTGTGTGTATATGTTTAACAGACATCTCTAACATACAGCCATCATTGCACATTTCGAAAGATGAACTATTTAATGCTACTCTGTGTCCCGTACATTGGGAGACTTTGATCCTGAATGGCTTGTATTAATAATGTCATGTAAAACCAAATCCTAGGGCTAAAGACAAAACAAAACAAAACAAAAGTTCATTTGTATCTTGCGAAATTTATGATGAGTGTGTAGCCTTCATACTGGAGAATTGACACTTATTTGGAGTAGAGATAAAAGTGCTATTTCAAAGTAGCATGTTATCTCTGGGGGATAATTTGGGGAACTTAAAACAACCTTTCGTTGGGGGTTAAGGGGTGCTCACTTCATTTCGTCTCATGTCCTTCTGCATTGTGGCTTTCTCTGGATTTGGGTCGATAAGGAGAGGGGTTCAGGTATTCTGAACTAGCCTCTCTCTTCTGGAGAGAGGCTGTCACAAGCTCACACACTGCATGATACCTCTTGCCTCCATCACATTTTCCCACCAAACAGGGCTTCCCTAACCCACAGGGCGGGGGCGGGGGCGGGCAGCAGCACTGGGGCTATGGCTGTGGGTTCTTAAATTTACTTTTAGTATAAATAGTCACTGGTGGGACCTGAGGTAGAGGTGGAGCCGCCTCTGAACCAAGCCTACTTGGTTTCTTGACTGCACTGGTTTTCACGCAGAAGTGATTTCGTTGTAATTCTTTAGGATGTTCCAGCTTCCCCCAGCACATTCCCTGTCAGCCAGTTTTGCTATCTGCTTAGTGACCTGCCCATTGTTGCTGGAGAAGGGCTTTTGGGGGAGCATCATATGTTCCATTCCATCTCCTGCTTTAGGGAAGTCAGTTTTTAGTCCAGGGGTTTGTCATCTGCTGACTAGATTTCAAAGCCAAGATGCTGCAGTTGTAATGTGTCAAGAAGTGTAAACAAAGAATAAGGAGAAATTTTAGCATGTGAACCAAATCAAAATAAATTCTTCCTGAACCATCCTATAGAGAGGGGGGAAAACCCACTATCAGACACACCAATCTGCCTTGCAGTAGAAGCACTTTGGATGTAATTTCACAGTCCACCTGACTAGTTTTGCATAGAACAGACCACAGCAAGTCAGTAAGCAGAGCTTTCCAACTTGTTGGACCACTAGAAATTCTGTCCAGCTCTCTTAAGCCTGCTTCTGCGGCATCATCCGTAGAATTTTTGTACTACACCTGATACCAGATTGTGAAGGCATTTCTTTTGGTGACCCTGCTAACTGCTAGGATGAATGTATAGTAACATGTACAGGCTGCATTGTAAACAGTACAAAACAGAAGCTGACACATGCGGTTATTCTTTTTAAGAGAATTATAAATACTGTAATATATAATTTTATTTTATCAGCATGCCTTTTTGTAAATACAAATTATTAACTAATTAAATAGGAAATGGCTTCTGGCTTATGCCATTGTCATGTTTATTTTTATTTTTTATACTTTTCTTTGTTCTTAGAACTTAGATGCTGTCAGCCAATGTACATCCCCAAACCAGACAGACAGACAAAAAATTTTTTATTGCTAATGGTCTTTTCCAAAACAACGAAAAAATATATATTTTTTTTCCAATGTGCAATAAATTCTAAACCACTCTATGCAAGATTTGGCTAAACTTCATAATTGTTCTTACGTCTTGAGATGGGCAACAGAGCTGTAAGATAACCCCGGTACCCAGAGAGCTCATGCTAGTGATGTCATTAAGCTACTAGAGCAAATGATGAGATTTTTCTGAGATCTGACCTTTTTCCTCCCTCAGATCCTGATCCCAGCCCAGCAGGCTAGCTCCTCAGTAATACATGGGCCTCGCTATCCGACACCCATCAACCAACTTCATAGGGACAAAGCCACCGCTACTCTATTTGATGTTTCTTTTTTTTTTTTTTTTTTTAACTTTTCCCACTGACTTTGCCCTCACCCACTCTCCCTCCACCCACCCACTCACTCACCCCCCTGCTCCACACTTCTTTGGTAGTAAATGACACCATCACCAGCAGTTTACACCCGCAGTTAACAGGCATTGAACTGAAAGAACCAATGATGACGTTTTTGTACATCTTCACTAAGTGGGTAAGTGGCAATGCTTTGCCAGATATTAACAAAGCCAATCAAAAAGCAGCAGCAGCCACAGTATCACTGCACATATATATATATAAATATATAAATATAAATATTTATTTTTTGTAGCCAGGTCCTTGGTGCAGTATTTATACTCCACAATCCACCTTGAAAAAAGAATAAAAAGCAAAAAGTCACGTGTGATGCTGTTAATTTAAAATGCAGAGCCAAAGCCACTGAGCAGCAGCTGACATGGTTGCTGATATGTGTGTGAAAAATACTTTTCTCCCCTCTTCTTTCCTTGACCTCCTTGTTGCTTGGCAGGAGGAGATCCAATCATTTAAAGTAGAGGATGAGAGCAGGAAAAACTTCCCAAATCAACACGACCTTCTGTCATCCCTTTCTAATAAACGAGCCACTTTTGGCATTAGAAGTTGACTGGGGAGAAATAAATGAAAACTCCCAGTCAAAACCCCTGGAGTAACAGTGCCCAGAGCCCTTTTAATTTTCGCTGCAACCAATGTAAACCTGTTAAAAGACCAATAGTGAAGATTAGTGTATTAGTGAATGCATGGAGGCCAACACTGCTCTAAATGAGACGTGATTTAAAAAGTACATCACTACTATAAGCCAAAAGGAAACAAAATAAAAATTGCCCTTTTTACTGTACAAGGGAAGCCTGTCTTGGTGTGCATTTGTTGCTTGACTATCCCAATTCTTGAGTCTTGGGTGGGTCTGGGAATTGGGACCTTAGCACATTTGGGGAAAGGAGGGGAGTGGCAAGGAGAGAAGTCAGAGGGTCTAAAGCAGAGTTCTGGCTGGGAAGTAGAGATTAGAGAGAAAAGCAAGGTTCTGACTCCCCCAAATCCCCACTCCTCCATTGCGTGTGGCATTCCTCCCCTAATGGGCCAGTGCTCAGAGGCCCATAGAACCCTCGGCAGCCCACCTGGCAGAGCCCCCAGAGATGACGTCAGTCAGCCCAGCTGGACTGGCCTTGCTTCTGCCTTTTCTACCAGGACGTTAAGGACAAAAACTACCCCAGCACCCCAAAGCTAGGGCGTGCGCGATGCCCAGCAGCCTCCACTCTGCTAGCGAACCCTGGCCCTGGCCCTTCATCGCCCCCACGGCAGTCCCGCAGACCAGGGCTGGGCTCGCCCACATTCGAGCCGCAGGGGAGTGTCCCGCCCCTTCCCTCTGCCCCCCTGTGGGGACATCTCTGTCTCGGCCCTGTCTCCTGGTCCAGGAACACTCTCAGGAGGATCTTGAAGTGCCCAGGCTGGTCTGCTCCAGTAGCTGCACTCTGGAGAAAGATGGCTGGTAGGTCAGTCCCCGTCCTCCTCCCCTCGGCCCCCAGCCTCCAGGCCTGCTGCGGAGGCGAGACGGCCCTGGGTTACGGCTTGGTGACTTGAGTCCCGGGCATCTTCTGCAGTGATGCCTCTTTTCTTTTCTCAGATGTTGCCCAAAGTTTTGCAAAAAGCTTCGTTCATTTTCAGGTACCCCCACCCCCTAAACAATCGGCTGCAACTGGGCAGCCGAGGGGACGTCAGGAGGAAAGAGGAAGTCTGGGCTGGAGGGGCCCAAGGCTGGCACCAGAGTCTACTACATTGTCGTGCAGCTCTGTGCTTTCTTGGATTCCCTGTCCAAGGTTGCCAAGATTTCCTCCATTCAGACACTCCTGAGGCACCCCCTGCCCCTGTCCCCCACTGCTGTTTGCTGTACATAGAGGCTAAGTGGGGTGGGGTGGGCGGGTGTGCACGTGTGGTGTGTATGCGTGTGAAGAATGTATATAGGTAAAGGGGAGTGTGGTCCAGTGGTTCCAGGAAAGGGACAGGACTCCTGTGTTCCATCCCCAGCTCGACCACTGGCTCGCTGTGTGGCCTTGGGCAAGTCACTTAACCTCTCTGTGCCTCAGTTTCCCCATCTGTAAAATGGGGATAATAATACTGACCTACCTCACAGGGGTGTTGTGAGGCTTTAACTAAATGTTTTGTAAAGCATTTTGAGATACAGAGGCAAAGGCACTAGGGAAGGGCAAAGTGTTATTTGAACTTAAGAAAGATGAAATGGTACCATAAATGCTGCTATTCTGAGAGCCATTTTAAACTGCACTGCTCCAACCACCCCCGCTTCTCATCACCAGGACAGCAGGTCGAGAAAATGTCTTTCCTTTCACTTGCTTCTGGGGTTTGTGATTATTCTAGATACTTTTTTCCCCTTGCTGTATCTCCTTTCCTCACCCCCTCGACTTGTTCCCTGTTCTGTTTTTTTGCGGAAATGGCAGAAATGCTTGAGAAATGAGAATGTATAAGTGGGTTGGAAGTTTATAGTCTGAAATTTCAATTTTACTTTGTACTGTACATCTTTTTACTTTAGAATTTGCAATAAAGGGTTACGTCAATCTTGTTTTCAACTCTCCTCTTGAATTGGCCTGTCATTCTGTCATTGCTCTCACACCGGAGTCCTCCATCCCAGGGTGGGCGGGGAGTCAAACGCTCCCACCTAGCAGGACGCCACACAGCTCCTCCTCCCTTCCGCGGCAGGGGACCGAGGCTCACCCTGTTCCAGCTCCTTGGATGGACTGTCAGTGCCTCGGCAGCTCAGAGGTGGGTGGGAGGCCTCATCTGAATGGGGAAGGCACCTGGGGGGCAGCAGCCCCTGGAAGTGGGCACACACCAGCAAGGCCTGAGTGGACTGGGGAGGGGGATGCATCTTTTGTTTTGGTCCTCAATATGTATCCCAAGCCCCCTTACTAACCCCAGGCCACTCCCTCTGGAGCTCAGACTTTCAGGTCAGGGAGCCAAAGATTCCAAAACCCGACTAGTGACCACCAGAGTTATCTCCGTTGACTGTAAGGAGATAATACCATCCTTACTGGGTTCTGAGGATTATAAGGAATAAGGTAGGTAACTGTTTAGCATAAGGCCTGGCATGCAGTTCGTGCTGGATAAATGGTAGCTCTTTTAGTGGAAGAAGGGACTAAAGCTGACAAGTCGGGAGGGCCTGCCTCCCACCCGCTGTAGGCTGGCACCAAGGAGTCCAGCTCTCCCACTGGCAGCCCCACGGGCTACATGGCATCTCCAAGGAAATAAAACCACCGACTGCTCGCTCCTCTGTGTATCTCGTAATTTTTATAATACGTCAAAGGCAGCGCTCCACCAAGGTTGTGCTCCCATTTTACAGCTGGGGGCACCCAGGGAAGGGAGGCTCTAGCCCAGCGGCTGCCCAGGCCGCGGGGGCGCGGGGGCCCGGGGGCGCGAGCCCTCTCGGGTCAAGCAGCGGCTTCGTCTCCCACAAGCCGGGCGCCCCGCCTCCCGGGCGCCTGGGCAGGGGAGTGGCGGGCGGGCTGGGGCTGCCCGGCCGCGGCCCGTCGCCGCCGGTGAACCACAGCGTGAACAGGGTGAGCAGCGCGCCGGTGCCCAGCGCCCCCAGGAAGCCCGTGAGGACGCCGAGCGCCAGCGGCCCGGCCCAGCCCGTGGGGCTCCGCTCGTAGGGGGCCTGGGGCAGGCGCTCCACCACCAGCTCCAGCTCGTCCCAGTCGGGCTCGGCGGCCAGGGCGCGGCGGGGCCGCGGGGCGGGCCCGGGGGCGGGGCCGGGGCGCGGGGCGGGGCCGGGGGCGGGGCCCGGGGGCGCGGCGGCGGGGGCGGCGCCGGGCGGCGGCAGGTAGGGCTGGCCGAACTTGCGCAGCTGCAGCGTCGCCTGCTGGTGGAGGTTCTTGCCCAGCTCCCGGGCCACGTCCGGACGCCCGCAGCGCCGCAGGGCCCGGGCCACGCGGTCCCAGGGCAGGGTCGGGGCCGAGGCAGCCAGCCAGGCCGCCAGCGCCTCCCGGCAGCCGCCGGCGGCCCCCGGGGACTCGGCCGTCGAGGCCGCCTCCCGCCGCCGCCGCCGCCCCGGCCCGGCGCTCGCCTGCGACGGTTTCCAGGGCTCCCGCGGCTCGGCGCGCGCCAGCCGCTCCTCCGACAGTCTGGCCAGCTCCGCCCCGATGTCGGGCTCGGGCGTCTCCAGGAGCGACCGGAAATGGCCGCACTCCTCCGGGGTCAGCAGCTCGGCCAGGCGGATCGCCGCGTGAGGGCCCATGGCGTCCTCGGCCCCCGCGGGCCACAGCGCCCAGCCCCACAGCGCCAGGGCCAGGGCGCCCGCCGGCACCCGCGCCGCCATCGCCCGCCGACACCGCGCCCCGCGGGCTGCTGGGGGAGGGGCGCGAGCGCCCAGGGCCGGGAGCGGGAGGGGCTTGCAACCCGCGAGGACCGTGGCGGCGCGGGGGCTTCCCGCGTTCCGGGGCTGAAGTGGCAGAGGGAACCCCCGGCACACAGGGAGCGGGGAGAGGGAGATGTTAACACTCGGGAACTAGGGTGAGGGGTGGGGTCCCAACCCCGACCCCCAGAGATGCCTGGGTCCACGCTGTGGGAATCCTGTGTCCCAACAACAGCCACTGGAGCGAGAGGGCTTACCACTCAGAGTAAGACAGTGGGACTCAGCCCTCCCAGAGGCTGGCTTCTGGGGGATATTGAAATGCCTGCCCTAGGCCTGCTGCCTGTCCCACCAGCGCCGCCTCCAACGCGGCAAGTCCCCAACATCGACTTCCTTTACACACACCCCACCAGAGCCCTGATTCCTCCTCCATTATCACCAGTAGTCAGTCTATTTCTAAATCCTCGTTTCCTACTAAACATGTATAGACAGCATCATTTCCCATCCTCCCACACCTGCCCCAGTTCAAACCCTCATCCTCTCTCAGCTGGATAAGGTAAGCACCTCCTCTGGTCACACACACACACACACACACACACACACACGGGGTCCTTGGCTCTGGCTATCTACACACACACACCACACACCCCAGGTCCTTGGCTCTGGCTATCTACACACACAGACAGACACACACACACACCCCTGGGTCCTTGGCTCTGGCTATCCACACACACACACACACACCACACACCCCTGGGTCCTTGGCTCTGGCTATCTACACACACGCAGACACACACACACACCCCGGGATCCTTGGCTCTGGCTATCTACACACACGCAGACACACACACACACCAGGTCCTTGGCTCTGGCTATCTATACACACACACACACCGGGTCCTTGGCTCTGGCTGTCTACACACACGTGGCCTGTACTCTACTCTGCCTGGGGCCCTCTTCCTGCTGTCAGGCCTCAACTGACAGCTTCCTTCTGGAAAGCCCTCCCGGATTCCTGCACACACACCACAGGCCCACATCTCCATTAGGTACCCCTACCATCTGCTCCCACAGACTGCAGCTCTGCATTTTTACATCTCCCTATCAGACTGGAAGTTCCATCTGTTGTATCCATAGCAACCGGTACTTCAGCAGAGAGTTGTTGAATCTGCCTGTGTATCCTTAATGTGCTAATCAGACCTGTACACAAGCTTTCACCACCACCGCTACCATCCCAGTGGCACCTCGGCTCTTTACAGGGTATGGTGGGCCCTCTGCGGCCCAGTCCCAGCTCACTCCTCCAGCCTCTTCTCCCACTTCTGCTTTCACTTTATGCTCTTGCAGCACATCACTGCTTGTGGCAGAGCCCTTCACGTTTCGCGCATTTTCCAGCTTCCATAGCTTCATCAAGCTGCGCCCTGTCCTGCCCAGGAAGTTTTCCTGACATCCCACTATTGCCACCACCAGGAGTTGGACTCTTTTCTGGGCACTCTTGAGATCCTCCTTCAGGGCACTTATCTGGAAATTAAGTAGTTGATTAGAGGAATATTCATTCAGTGCCTTCTATGTACCAGACATTGTGCCAGATGTGAAAATACAAAGATGAATTTGACATTACCCCCCCTCCACCCCAGGCAACTTTATCTGGCTGTATTTTAAAATGATTTATTTTTGTTGTTTTTTGAGGTACTGGGGACCAGGCATTGAATCCTGGACCTCATGTGTGGGAAGCCAGTGCTCAACCATTGAGCCACATCAGCCCCCGAGTTGGTTTTTACGTTTGTTGTTTTTGTTTTTTTCCAGGAGGCACTGGGAATGGAACCCACGACCTCCCATGTGGGAGACAAACATTCAACAGCTCGAGCCACATCCACTCCCCAAAATGATTTCTTTTTGAGCAGAGCTTCTCCCACCCTGAACTGTGGGCTCTCCAGGAGCAGTGGCTGTGCTTAATCATTTCTGTATTCTTGGTGCCTGGGTTTGCAGAGGTGCCTAATAAACTAGCGGAATGAGAGGGGAGTCTGGCCCTCAGAGAGGGGTGGCCATCACTGTTTCCTGCAGCAATGCCCCGCCATTGAGCCTCCATTCAAACACACCCGCGTTTGTTTCTCTTGGCGGCCAGCCTCCCCCGTGTGCTTGCTTTGCTTTGCCTCCTGAAAGCCAGTGCTAATGCCCTAAGCAGGAAGCCTGGGCTCACAGCTGCCCCGGAGCTCTTGGGCATTTTCAACAATACTGCTTTAGAGCATTCAGGGGTACCAGAACATCATGCGGCAAAACGTCTCACAGCCATCTCCACGATGCTTCTTCAGCAAGACGTTCCTCCTTTTCTCATATCTCTCAGTTTATGATGGGCTGCCATGGAGTTTGGGGATTGATCAATTGGTGGTAGACAAAGCATCACAGGTGACCTTAATTCCAGGACACAGCTGTCACCCTGCTCTGTCCTCTGCTCACCTTCCCACCATCAAAGAATGGAAGTATAACCTTGGCTCTGTTCAACAGAGGCTGCCGTCCAGACCCTGGACGAACCTTCCTCCTCTTCAGTCCCCTTTTCCTCCCCGCCTTCATTTGTGCATTCATTCACTCATTCAAGAAACTTGGGAGCCCTGCTTTGCCTCATGGCGAAGTTCTCTGGGGATGCAATGAGTGGGCCCTGGTTCTGGGCCTGAGGGCTCAGCATTGCTGGAGGGTCTTCTGAGCTTTCTAATGCCCAAGAGAGTGGCTTGTCACCCTGTAGCCTCAGGGCCCAGCACCGGCTAGACACTCCCTGTGGTGAAGAGTTAACAGGCGTTCCAGAATAACTCTTTGCTGAGAGAAGAGAAACTCCCACAGAGCCACCCAGGGCAGCGGCAGAACTGGATGCCCAGGCATCCCCCAGAGGGCTCCCCACGTCCCACTGCCCCAAGAAGTCCTCTGGAAACACATGTCATGGCTTTAATACTGTGTAATACTCTCTTTTAAAATACAGTCTCTTCTGAGGTAGACAGACCACAACTGCAGAGCATCGTCAGACAGGAGATAAATACGTCCATGTACAACACGCAGCAAAATGAGGTAGAAATGGTTACAGCTGGAGGAGGGGGCCCCCACCCCTAATCAAGGCAGGAGGAAAGGACCAGCTGGCCGAGTCTGCCCCTCCCCCACGCCCTGCCTCTGAATTCTTTGGTATGCCCCCCCCCCAACATTGCCAGAGCTGGACCTGCCCTTCCCCTCCCCGCCCCAGTGCCCCGAGGTAGGTGCCAGTAGACTGGGGGCTCTCTCCTTGTGCAAAGTTCCCCAAGCCTGGGGGGCAGGAAGAGCCCAGTACAGGAAGCAGTAGGAGCCCTGGGTCTCGTCAGTGAGCTCCTCAGTGCCCTCGGTGCTGCTTGCTTCTTGAAGGGAAGGCTGGGATCCCAACCCCACTTCCCTGATGCCCTCTACCCACCCACCCCATACCCATACCCACACCTGAGAGAACCCCGCACTCCCCACTCCCTCTGAGGGTCTTTCACAGGCAAGACCCTGCAGCTCACTGTTTCTGAGGCACCAGGGGCCTGCAGTTGGCTGGCTCCAAGGAGGGGAGTGTCAGAAAGAGACCAAGGGTGAAAGGGAGGGAGGGGGGGGACAGAGAAGCTTTCCTGCTAGCACTCCTAGGCCAGCACAGACCTCAGCACCTTGGCACCTGTATGTCACCCAAGGATACCCCCCCGGCCCGGAGTGGGAGGTACTACAGAGTCTGTGGGAGCTCTGGAGCCAGGCAGGGACCAGGGAGAGAGGCTGGCATGGGAGAGAAAAGGAGGTGGGGGTGAGGGCACGTCCCCACCCCAAAGCTCACAGTTGGGAAATGAGCTCCCTGAAGGCTGGGGCAGACCACTGCAGCCCTATCAAGGGAAAGCTGGTAGGAAGCAGAGAGTATGGTTCTGAGGGAAGGCCTCCAAGCCTAGGCTTCTGGTGGGAAGTCAGGTGGGATGGAGAATAAACCCTGGTGTCAAGGGCAAACAGCCTACCCATCTCCTTCACCGCTCCTGGAGCTCCAGACCTGGGACTCCCCCCAGAACTGTCTCCCTCAAGGGTGCTCACCCCTCCTCAAGAAGCTTCCAGCAAATGGGAGACAGGGAAAGTTGAGGTCTGTCGTTGATTTTGTAGCCCAGCTGTCTTCACCCCAAGGGAATCCTCTCCGCATAAGGTACAGGGGCCCGCTGCAGAGGCGAGGGGTCGATGTGACGACCTTTAAGGGGACTTTCTGCCTAGGGCCTTCCCACCTACGTTCTCCCAGCCTGGACAGTCCCCTCCATTCCCCTTCTTTCTGGGTCTGGGGCAGGAAGGGGGCAAGAGTATCCCCAACTCTGGATAACTCTTCACAGGAAGAGCTGAGGATGGGGTCCAGAGAGGCGAGCAGCAGGAAAGGAGCAGTATCTACCTCCTCTTTCAAATCTGACTTCCCACTCCCCCACATCCCTGCCACAAACTAAGGGCCTGGGGGAGAGGCCTAGAAATACATTCTACTTCTGTCTCAGGGACCTCAGGGGTTTAAGTGCAGGCCTCAGGGTCTTCCTCTCCCCTTCCCCACAAGTCTCACTTCTGAGCCTTCTGGGAGAATCTGTTCCCCTGGGGGCAGGGAGGGCCCGGGAACACACAGGAGAGCAGCCCAAGTCTAACATTCTTTCGGAGGTCAGTTTCTTCCTGAGTTGTCAAAAGAAAAAGAAAAACAGCAAATTCTACACATCTTAAAAAAATAAGAGGCCTAAAATATTAAACAAGCTACATTTCTGGGATTTCCCCTCAAAAGCAAACCAAAAAAACCCTTCTTTGGGTGGTGGTGGTTTGTTTTTTTTTTTTTTGCTTGACCTCCCCCACCCCCAGCCCAGGGTTTCTGCTGGGTGATGGTATGGGAGGGAACTCCCAATGCCCTCCTCCTCTGCCCCTGGACCTCCAGATCTCCTGCGAAGAGACACTGAGGTCTTTGAATCCGAGACAGAAGGCAGTGAGAGGCGTTAAAGCACAGGGAGCACGAGAAAGAGGGAAGCTGGAGAGAACGGGATGGAGACAGAAGCACAGAGGGTGATAGATGGAGAACTGGGGGAGGGCGAGAGGAAGGGAGGAGCAAAAGAGAAACAGGGCCCGTTTGGGAGGGGGTGGACGGTCAGACACAAAGCGAAGGGGAGAGAAAACTAAGCGAATGCGGAGAAAGAGACTGGGTGGGGTGAGGTGGGGTGGGGTGGGGTGGGGGTGGGGGGGGTTGGCGGCGGGTAGCTATTCAGACAGACAGCGAAGAGACAGAAGGATTGTGGCGAGAGAGCAGGAGCTCCTTAGGCCCGGGGTGCCAGCCCATCCCGGGTCCGCCCCGTCTGCAGGGATGGCGAGCTTCTCGTCCACAATAAATAGGGAAAACCTGAGTACACGGCGCACATGGCATCTATCTGCCTAGCAGAAGCATATTCCTTCCCACGGATAAAAAAATCCACCGGCAGACCCACCCTCCCCACCCCACATTCACCACTCTGGCACCCTCCCAGCCCGGGTTGGTTAGTGACACACCTCCTAAGTGGAGGACGCGGGGAGGCAGGGCCGGCGGCTCCCGCGCCCTCCGGCAAAGCCATCAGTGTCCGGAGCCGTACATTTTGTCCCACTCCACGAATGAGTCCAGCTCCTTGGGGGATGCCCTAGGACCCACCTTGGCTAATGCCGCCTCCAAATCCTTGTAGGAGAGGGGGCGCTGCAGCCCCGGGAGGCCCGCCCCGGCCGCTGCCTGCTGGCACAGCTGCCCCAACTCGGCCCCTGAGAAGCCCTGGGTGCCCTGCACCAGGGCCGCGAGCTCCCGCTCGCCCAGCGCGCAGCCCTGCTGGGCCAGCGCCCGCTGCAGGATCTGCCCGCGGGCCGGACTGTCAGGCAGCGCCACGTAGAAGCGGAGGGCGAAGCGCCGGCGGGTCGCCTCGTCCAGGGCCGCGGGCCGCGAGGTGGTGCCCACCACCAGCACGCTGTCGGCCCCCGCGCCGCAGCCGCCGTCCAGGCAAGCCAGGAGCGGCGCCTGCAGCGCGCCCACGGGGGCGCCGTCGTCCCGGGCGGCGAGCAGCGCGTCCAGCTCGCTGAGGAGCAGCACGGCGGGCGGGCGGCAGCGCGCAGCCGCGAAGGCGGCCTGGAGCAGGCGCGCGCCCTCCGCCGCGCCCGGCGCCGCCAGCGCCGCCCCGCGCAGGCGCAGCAGCGTGGCGCCCAGCTGCGTGGCGAGGCAGCGGCCCAGCAGCGCCTTCCCCGCGCCGCGCGGCCCGAAGAGCAGCACGGTCCGCGGCGGGCGCGGGCTGCCGGGGTAGGCGGGCGGCCTCAGCAGCGGCCACACCAGCTCCTCCTCCAGCGCCGCCTTGAGCGCGCCCTGGCCCGCCACGTCGGCCCACTGCACCGGGGGCCCGCAGTCCACCATCTTGCTCGTCACCAGCTCCAGGGCCCCCGGGTCCACGCCTTTGGGAGGCTCCCCCGAGGGCACCGCGAAGCCCCCACGGGGAGCCGGCGCCGGGGCCCGCTCCGGAAACTTGTCGAAGGGCTCGAGTTGCGGGCCGTAGCCTGGGGAGGAGCCGAGGACCTTGATGGCGCCGCCGCCGCCGCCGTACTTGCCCGCGGCCTCCTCGGCGGCTCCCGGCGGCTTCGCCCGGAACCCGTTGCCCCGACACTCGCCGTTGTCCGCGGCAGGGTAGGGGGCGCCGTCGGCCCCGGGCGCCTTGGCGGGCTCGTAGACGTACTTGCGGTAGCGGCCCTCGCCGCCCTCGTCGGCGGCCTTGCGCTTCAGCGAGAGCCCGGCCTCCACGCCGGGGGCGGCGGCCGGGAAGCCGTAGGCGGCGGGCGCGGGCCGCGGCGGGGCGGGCGCGGGCAGGGGCGTGGGCGCCGCCAGGCCCGGGGTCAGGTAGGGGGCCGGGGGCGGGGCCGGGGGCGGCGGGAGCCCCGCGTAGCCGGGCTGCGCGCCGTAGCCCCCCGCGGGGTAGTTGTACAGCGCCCCCGAGGGGCCGTACCCCGGCGGGGGCGGCGGCTGCAGAAGCGCCGCGGGGGGCGGCGGGGGCAGCGCAGCGCCTGTCTGGGCGCAGTAACCGGGTGCCAGGTACCCCCCGCCGTAGCCCGCCGGGTACTCGGGCGCGGCCGACGGGCCCCCACACGCATTGCCGGCATAGAGGGGTTCAGGCAGGTTCCCGGCTAAAACCGGGGAGCCCCCCAGGCCTCCAGAACCGCCCCCGCTGCCCGCCTTGGTACCCGGGAGGCCCTCGTGCAGCGAGGCCAAGGGATAGGGTGGCTCCGGCCCTGGCCAGGGTTCGGGGTCTCCCTTGGCACCGTTGAGGAAAGCAGTATCACCGTAGCCGCCCAGGGCCGGGCGCTCGTAGGGTGAGTCCAGGACTCCTGAGTACTTCTCCGCGTAGCGTTTGAGGAGGTTGGAGGCAGTGAGAGCAGAGATGTCGTCGTGCGCCCAAGCATAGTGGCAGCGCTGGCGACCCCCAGGGGGCAACTCCAACTTGTGGGCCGGCGACGGGGTGGTGGAGGAGACATCCAGGTGCTGCTCTGGCCACTGGTTGAGGGGCTGGGCATGTTCCGGTGTCCAGTGCATCTTTGACAGAGCTGCAGGCAAGAGAGAGCGCCGGTGAGGTCCTCGGGAGCTCTGAGCACCCACCCACCGCCTGCTATGGGCCGGTCCCCTTTAGACTGCCGCATGGGGTGGCCTAGGTTTCTAGCACCCCACCGCCTACCAGCCCCTCTCCTGGGACATCCTCCCTCCAGGCACCAAATTCCCAATACTTGACCTTGCCCTTCATACCCCAGAATTAAAGTTATCTGAAAATATTTTGCTCAGAGTCAGGGCCCTAACCCCACCCTGTAGGCAGTGGTTTTAATTTTGACCTGGCTATGCCAGTCAAGCCCTCGGTAGGACGTGTGGTCCTTACTCTCTGGTGGAATGAAGTGAAGGATCAGGCAAGGGGCAGCACACTTCTCTCAGCCTCTGCCTGAGGCCGTCAGAGCACCTGAGTTCCCGGCCCAGCTCTGTGCTTGCTGGCTGTGGGCGTTGCTGCCACCTGCCACTTCCCAAAATGTGTCTCATCCCAACACATCCAACACAAAAAGATCACTCAGAACAGAGAAATCACATTCCAAAAACAGGAGAGTCAGTACACAGCAATGCCCCGTCACATAAAGTGGGTCACAAATTTGTCTCTCAGCTTCCGGTAGCCAAATTAAGGGGAGATGCGATCAGACTCACTTTGCAAAGTGAAAAACACCACCACTGCTTGAAAGAAGCAGTGTTTTCCTGGCCTAGAAAGCAGAAGTTTTCCCTGTAGACTTCAGGCAGCAGAGCCGTGAGCTGGAATAAGTGATGCCCTTCTCAACACCCCTGCGGTAGACACGGTGGAAGAGTTCCACGGCTATTTCTTACAGCATCCCTCAGCGCCAGTCAAGGCATGAGCCCGAACACTGGTAAAGGATTTGGAGCCTGCGGAAGTGTTGTCCAGGCGTGGGGCTCCAGGGGGCTGGGCTGATCTAGGATAAGGTCTCCTAGGCATACCCAGAGATGGTTTTTGCTGATTATTTTTCAAACCCAAGCTTTTGAGAAGGCAAGCTAGTCAATCTCATGGGTTCAGTCTTTTTTCTTCAATGTACTTTTGTTGAGCAAATACTGTTTTGTGCTAGGTGTGGGGCAGATCGAAATACAAATAAGACGGTGCAGCCAGGTAGAGGAGCCTGAGAACATCCTGGGGCATGGTGAGAAAAGAGGCATGCCATGGGCTCGGGCTCAGGAGAGCGTCAGTCATGGTTGAGAAGCCTTCGCCAAAGACATGGTGACTTCACTGGACCCCAGAGGGGAGGGACCGAGCTGCCTGGACAGGCCAGAGGGCGAGTGACATCCCAGACCATGGAAACAGTGGGGTCAGCAAGTCAGGGCCATGCTCGCTCATACGCCCCACCCCCTTCCTCAAGACGCTTTATTGCCACCTTCCAGAAAACTGTCATCATCAACAGACAAACTTCCAGTGTCCACAGGGCCCCCACAGAGGTAGGGCTTGTGTGCAGTGCAAAACCATACTCTAAAGGCCTGAAGGGAGCAGCCAGAAACGGTAGGTTACCAGGGGGCGGGGGCGTGGTGGGGGTGGAGGTGGCGCTGAAAATAATGCAACTTCTGTGCAGCTGGCTGGCCTGGCAACAGCTTGTTGACAGTCCCACCAGCTTCGTTGATTCTCCTTACCTGCTAGGGCTGTGGGAGAGGACAGCCTGAAACAAAACCAGGTGTTCTCATCCTCGCTACCCCAGGGAAGGCCTAAGCCATCAGACTACAGCTTAAAAAGGCAGGGAGGCCAGAGAAGACTTGAGGACTGAAGAAGGCAGTGAACCCAGAGGTGAACAAGAAAAGTGGTTAATAGTACAAACACAAGAATGTCCTCCCATGAATTAGGACAGATGTCCATCACGACTGCAAGGTGGTAGGAATGTGGAAAAGCATGGGAAAAATACAATTAGTGTAACCTATGGGCTATACTAGACAGCAATACTGTAATGTTCTCATCAGCGCCAAAGATGTTCTGTGTTCATGACAGGAGGTGTGGAAAAACTACGCCAATGGTACACTGCACCACAGTGTAATAGTCTGATGATATCTCACAATCTGTAACATGTTCCACAACAATGTAGTGTGTTGGTGGAGAGGTGTTGCATGGGAATTCCACATGTGCAGGATTGTTTTGTAAGTTCACAACCTCTTTAATAAAAATATGTTTTTTAAAAAAGGGCAGGTAGGCAAGTTCTGTTTGGAGTTGCTTCCCCTCCGTCTGAGAGCTGACACTGGTCACTGTGCTGAGAGGGAAAGGCAGAGACTAGCAGAGCTGACAGTGAGGTCGGCCGGGGGGCAGATGAGCAGCTTTCCAGCTCCTGCCAAGAAGGGTCCCCAAAGAACAGAGGGGGCAAAAGGGATAACTCCTGGGGACATCACAAATCACAAGTGGCTCTCAACTTGGCAGCAGAGTCTTAAAAGGTAACAGCAAAATCAGACAAATGCAAGGATTATGTTATTACATGGACCTCAGACCGATTTTTTTTTTCTATTATCTGTGTTTTGGGTCCTTAATTAATATGGAGAGGTAAGCAGACTTGGCCCAGTGGTTGGGGCGTCCGTCTACCAAATGGGAGGTCCGCGGTTCAAACCCCGGGGCCTCCTTGACCCGTGTGGAGCTGGCCATGCGCAGCGCTGATGCGCGCAAGGAGTGCCCTGCCACGCAGGGGTGTCCCTGTGTAGGGGAGCCCCATGTGCAAGGAGTGCACCCCATAGGGAGAGCCGCCCAGCATGAAAGAAAGTGCAGCCTGCCCAGAAATGGCACCGCACACACGGAGAGCTGACACAACAAGGTGATGCAACAAAAAGAAACACAGATTCCCGTGCTGCTGATAAGGATAGAAGTGGTCACAGAAGAACACACAGCGAATGGACACAGAGAGCAGACAATCGGGGGCGGGGGGAAGGGAATAAATAAATCTTTAAAAAAAAAATACGGCGGGAAGACGTTTGACCTTGGCGATAGCAAGGACCCTGAGCATGTTAAAGTGGGCATGCTGGGGAGGAAGGGTGGCCCCTCCCAGATAGACACAGACACAGTCCAGAAGGTTCTGGTTAGGGCCTGGTCCACACACGCCCTTTGCCTCCTGCAGCACCCCAGCTCTGGAGCCAGGCTCCCTCTCCCCCAGCTCCTGCCCTGGCCTCCAGCGGTCTCCACTCCAGCCCCCCACCCTCTAGGCCACACAGGCAGGCCTGGTCATCACGGGGCCATTCCACTCAGACTGTGGGCTCCGGGAGCCCCCCACCCCGTCACAAACCTCTGTCCTCCCAGCTTCCTATGTGCTCTATCTCCAGGACTCAGCCCCTCTCCAGGCTGCTCGCTGCTCCCTCCCCAGCAGAGCCTGGCCACAGCAGTTCAGCCAGGCCCACTTCATCTTTGGCCACAACTCCCTCAAATACTGGCCCTTCCACGCCAGGCAATTTTCTTCCCAGTTCAGCCAGGGGAGAAAAAAAAAGTTATTGGGCAAATCTCCCTAATCTCCTGCCCTCTCTTTCACCCTTTCTACATCAGTTCATGCTCCATTCCAGGAGGTCTGAAGGTCCTTCCACTTCAGCCCTTGACCCCACCCTGGCCTAGCCTGGGACCTTGACCCATCAATTAATTATCCCTTCTCCATGCCCACAGCAAGCTTGATTTTCTCTTATCTTCATAAATACCTTCCTTGACCCTGGAATCCCCTACTAGGTACTAGCCCGTATCTCTCTCCCTTCTCTGAGCTGCTTTAAATCGGCATTGTCAGGAAGTGTATGTGGCTCAAGCAGTTGGACACCTGTCTATCACACAGCAGATCCCAGATTCATTTCCCAGTGCCTCAGAAAGAAGACGAATAAGACGATGCAATGACATACTGCAACAAGGAGACACAACAAGCAGGGAGCAGTGGTGGCTCAAGCAGTTGGGCACCTGCTTCCCACATGGGAGGTCCCAGGTTCGGTTTCGGGTGCCTCCTAAAAAGAAAACGAGCCTACAATGAACAGGCAGCAAACACAAATGGGGAGGGGGTGAGAAATAAATAAATCTTTTAAAAAAAGCGGCATTGTCTACCTGCAGCAATATGACCTCTGCCAGAGATCCCTTAGTCATCTCCTGGGGAGCAGGGCCCAGGTCAGCAACTTCTGCCAAACTTCATTCCATAGCCCTGGATCTTGACTCCCTCTAACCCAGGGGTTCTTAACAAGGGGTCCGTGAGCTTGAACTGAAATTCAAAAAAACTCTCTTGTGGGGACGTGTTGGTGCGGGTGTGATATAGCCTTCAAATCACACACAGGACAGTGTGGACTTGGTAAGGGGGGTGTGGTTTCACCCGACCGGCAAAGGGGTCTGTGGAACAGAACAGGTTAAGAAGCCCTGCTCTAAGCCCTTCCGAGGGAAAGAGCAAGGTCTGGACAGAGCTGCCCAAGGACCCTGCTGGGCCTGAGGGCACAGGGTGGCAGGGGTTTAGAGGGGGGAGTTGGCCTTACCCCTTCAGGCTGAGGATGCCGGGTCACGCGGGCCTGAGTACACGATGCATGCACCCCGGGACACGCGCAGCTACAAGCCCACGCGAATATGCCCTGTGCCCGATGACCATCAGCGCTGCGCAGCTGTCCCCGCCGGGTGCTTCCTGACAGGCCCAGGAGCTCCACAGTGCTCAGCCTCAGCCTTGTCCTCCTCCCCTCCCGTCTCACTGCCCCCACTTCCAAGCCAGTTATAGCCCCATCCCATTGTACACGCTGCCTTACAGCCCCCTTGCTCAGATCCTCAGATCAGAGACACCCGGTTACAGGCCTGCTTGCAGCCCAGCCCCCGTGCTCCGGGCACTCAGCCCCCTGCCCGGGTCTCCAGGAGGGATCTGACAACTTTGCCCAGGAGAAGGACCCCTTGCCTCCCCTCCCAGGTCCATGGGTCACACTCCAGTCTCCTACATCTGCTGGGCTGGAGGTGAGGTAATGTCCCAGGGACATGGGAGCAAGCTGTGGCTTTTGAGTTAAGTTTAGGTCGAATCCGGCCTGTGTGACCTCACTGAACTTCAATCTCTCCATCTGTTAAAGGGTATAATCTATGGGGTAGAAAGTAGTAGGATAAATGGTACAACTAAGAGTGCCAGCAGTGACCCGACCTTGCTGAGTGGCCTGAACAAGTCACTTCGCCTTTGGGTTGGCGAACCCGATGAACACCTGTGAGAGAGGTGCCGTCCAGCTCCGCTCTAGCAGACCCGTCCCCAAGCCCTTTCCCAGCATCCCAACCCAGCACGGTGGCAGAGCCAGCCTCTCTTCTATGCTTCATATGACGTCAGTCAATGCCATTATCAATTACCACCGTCCCCGTTTTATAGATGAGGAGACTGAGGTACAAAGAGGTTAATACATTCCCAAAGTCACGCAGCTCTTCCATAATGGAGCCAAGATTCCCACCCCGGCCGTGTGGCTGCAGAGCCCTGTCCTTAGCCACTTGAGAGCACTGCCTCCCTGGCTCAGCTCCTCGTTCTGGGCAGCCAGGGAAGAACCCAAGGCCGTGAGACAGTTACGCCAACATTTATTTCAATCAAAATAAATGTCCATATTTGCCTGGGAGTGTGGCTGTGCCCCAAGTGCTGCTTACCCTTCAAGCCGGCAGCTGGAAGGCCCTACCCCTAGAGCGAGCCTAAGAGGTCTACAGCCCCCAGGAAGGGAAATCTGTCCTCACCTGCGAAGCCCCCGCCATCTGATAGCAGACACCCCCGCCCCCCGGGCTGGGCAGGAAGTTCCTCATTTGGGCTTTGTAACTGTTCCCGGTGGCAGTCTGGATGTGGAGAGAACCCCGTCTTTCTGCAAGCACCCGGTTTGGGGATCAGTCTTGCACCCAAAGGCAGCTCGTTCTCCACGGACCCTTGAGGTGGGTCAAGAGCTGTCGGGCACCTAAGGAATCTGGAACCCCACTAGACTCCGCCCCACAGATAACAGTCCTTCCAGCTCACGGGCCATCAATAAATAGCTGCAGAGAGAATGACTGGATAGAAAGGTAATGGCTCCTTAAAAGCCCGCCCCTCGTTTTTAGGATGTCTCCCAGAACTGATCAGATTTAGAACGGATTCAGGCTTCACAACTGGCCACAATACTCATGTACCAGTTTCATCTGCGCCCCCGCTGCCCGCAGGTCCCGGGGGAGCCGTACCAATTCCCGCGGCCAGTGCCCGGGCTCTGTGAGCCAGGCCTGGCCTGACGCAGATCCCGGGCTCCCCCTCTACCCCAGGCTGGCATCCTGGGGCAGCAGACACCCCGCGCTGAGTGTCCAGTCTCCCGGTGCCCTGGGCGAGACACCGGCCCTCTCTAAGCTTGACTTCATCTCTTGAAACAGTCAGGATGGGTGGACTTGAAACTTCTCTTTTCCGCTAGGAACTCTTTAAAATACACTTTATACAGTGTGGAGTGGGAAGGGCCCCAACCAAGCAGTGTGTGCAACCCCCTCCAGCTCCCCAGGGACGCCCCTAAGCCACCTTCAAGGCCCTCTGGCTCCTGCGGAACTTCTCTCTGGGTTCTTTACCCACGGGAGGGGCCGAGGCCCGGCCGGTGGGGCCTGGGGGCACGCAGGGAGGGCGGGGCGGCTGTCAGTGGGGCAGGGCAGAGGCTGCCCCGCCGGCCTCCTCCCAGCTCCATTATCTCAGTCTGCGACAAAGGGGCAGGAGTGGAGAATCCCATTGTGGGCCTCAGGATGGAAATCTCATTAATCTATTCACCCAGGCTCCCACAGGCCTTTTGTCCGCAGCTTTTTGTCTCCTGCTTACAACTGGTGCCCCGGGGGGTCTCTAGCCGCCTGGCAGAGCTCCATCAGGACTGTGCCCCTCCTCGGGGTCCTGGCCCCTCATGTCCACCCCCGGTTACCGTGGAGGGGGAAGAAACGGGGCCGCCCGCCCGCTGGTCGCCTGCCACAGCCTGTGCACCCGCCACACAGGAACCCCTTCCCTGCATCCTGGACCAGAGAACAGCTCCCAGCATAGCGGGGTGCCACCTGGAAAACCCTCTGGTGCCTGGCAAAGGGCTGGCCTGGGCAGGGCTCAGTGAAGGTTTAGGGGATGGACAAACGGACGTCAGACACAACAAAACTCCTCGTTGTGGAGGCTGCAGCCCATTTTCTCTTCAAGCGCATTGTCTTGTCCGTCCACCCAGCAAGCGCCATGATACCTCCCGTGTGCCAGGCACTGCGTGCCAGCTGTGAGAGAGGCAACGCGGATCCAACTGCACCCCCCCTCACAGGCTTTTCCATCTAGCAGGGAAGATGGGGTCAACGTGGTCACGGCCGTCAGAACAACAACAGAAAGGAGCCTGGAAATGCAGAGAAAGCTGAGGCTGTTTCTGACTGGGGAAGTCAGGGCAGCACCTGACCTGGGTCTCTGCAGGTGGGAAGGCTTGGGGTACGTGGACAGGAGCCCGAGTTCACTGAGGTTTCAGCGCGGAAGCTCCCCGAGAGCAGAAGGAAAGCCCAGAGCTGGGCAGGCGGCGGTGGGCACGTCCGCGGGCGTTATCCTGTTCGCCCCCCGCAACACCCCACCCAAGTAGGGACTATTTACAGACAATAAGCCAAACCGTGGGGAGGTGGTACGGCTTGCCCAGAGTCAAACAGCTCTCCGGAGGCAGAACTGGCACCAGAAAGGGGGGAGTACAAATGGAGGTGCCGGGAGTGGGCCCCTGAGAGAAGCAGGGGTCTGCCCATGAGATCCCGATGCCCTCCCCTGTCCCTAAACTCCCCCGTTGGTGCTGGAGAAAGGTGTAAGGGAGGCGGGTGGGAATTCGAGGCTGGGGGCTGCATACCATGAGTTTCCAGTAGTGGGAAGCGTCAGCAGGACAAGTGTGGTCATTGTAGCCGCAGTGAGCTCTGTGTCTTGGTTGCAAATTGCTGTTTGCTGTCTGCTCAGGCCTCTCCAGCCCCTCTAGAGGAGGAAAAACTGGCCTAATCCAAAGCAAGCCAGCTTTCCCCCAATGCACAGGGCCTGAAAGAGCCGCCCGCCCCCGCCACCCCCAAGAAAAAACAAATCGGGAAGAGTCAGCCCTGCCCAGCAGGCCTTCGCTCCAGCAGGTTTCCACCCATCTGGGACGTCTTGCCTGTGCCACCGATGTCTTGCCCATCCTTCAAGGCCCTCCCCGAGCCCCGCTTCCTCCAGGCAGCCTCCCTGGCCACCCCAGCTCTAACTGACCCCTTGCCTTCTTGGGGATGCTGGAGAAAGTCCCTCCTGGTGGCAAGAGCAGGAAATGTGCTCTTCCTCTTGTGCGGGATCCAGTTCAAGGACAGGCTCCGTCAGTTCTCCCCTCTCTTGCAAGATCAATTTCTCCCTCTCAGTCGGGTCATTCTCATCAGCCACAAATGTGCCTTTCTCTCTCCCATCTTAAGGGCGGTGTGTGTATGTAACCTTAGTCCTGCTTTGTTTTACCCAAAAAAAAAAATAAGTTAAAAAGGAAGACAGCAAGCTAAAAGGTTGTCTCTGGTACTAGTTCTCACTCCTCTCCAGGCCCTCTTGAACCATTCCAACCAGACCTTCCCACCCACCACACCCCCGCTTCTCTCTCAAGACCACCTTGTTAAATGCGGTTTTCGGGCCTCGTCCTACTTACACAGCAGCCTTGGACTCAGCCCGTCACCCCCTCTCTGGAAACCCTTCCTTGGGTCCCTGGCTCTCTCACCCCCTACCACACACACTCCCCTCCTCTGCCCGCCCCACCTCCTTGGCCCCTTCTGCTCCAGACCTTGGAGGGCCCAGGAACGGTCCTGAGTGCCCCTGCCCTGCCCTGCACTCACTCCGTGGGTGACCTCGGCCACTCGCTCGGCTCTGCCCATCATCAGTGCACCGACGGTTCTCAGAAGTGCTTCCCTACACTCCAGACTGTGTATCCAAACTGCTTCCCGACATCTCCCTCCAGCATGTCATTGGCATAATCAACACACCCGAAATCAACCTTCCGATACCTCCACCCCCACCCCCACCCCTCCCCCACTCTCCTGCATCTCAGGAAATAGCAGCCTCCTTCCTAGCTGCGTGGGTCGTTCTTGCCTCAGACCAGCAGACCAGATTCGGTCCTGGCTTCAAAATACATCCCCAGGGCAACCACTGCCCGCCAGCCCCGGTGTCAGTCCTCACCTGGATCCCGCCTGACCAGCCCCGGTGTCAGTCCTCACCTGGATCCCGCCTGACCAGCCCCGGTGTCAGTCCTCACCTGGATCCCGCCTGACCTCCAGTGGCCAGCCCCGGTGTCCTCCCTCACCTGGATCCCGCCTGACCCCCAGTGGCCAGCCCCGGTGTCCTCCCTCACCTGGATCCCGCCTGACCCCCAGTGGCCAGCCCCGGTGTCCTCCCTCACCTGGATCCCGCCTGACCTCCAGTGGCCAGCCCCGGTGTCCTCCCTCACCTGGATCCCGCCTGACCTCCAGTGGCCAGCCCCGGTGTCCTCCCTCACCTGGATCCCGCCTGACCTCCAGTGGCCAGCCCCGGTGTCCTCCCTCACCTGGATCCCGCCTGACCCCCGTGGCCAGCCCGGGTGTCCTCCCTCACCTGGATCCCGCCTGACCCCCGTGGCCAGCCCGGGTGTCCTCCCTCACCTGGATCCCGCCTGACCTCCAGTGGCCAGCCCCGGTGTCCTCCCTCACCTGGATCCCGCCTGACCCCCAGTGGCCAGCCCCACTCCCCAATGTCCATCTGCAACACAGATGCCAGAATGATCCTTGAAAATGTTATCAGCTCCTGTCATTCTCTTCCCCAGAAGCTTCCAGTGGCCCCCACGTCACTCAGAATAAAAGCCAGGGTCCACACCATGGCCACCGGGTCCCCCGTGACCTGCTTCCAGTCCCCTCTCTCATCTCCCTCCAGTCACGCTGCCCTCCCTGCTGCCCACCCCCCCACTCTCCCACTCCCACAGCTCCCATCTCAGGTCCTGGTCGGGCTGTGCTCTGTGCCTGGGTCACTCTGTCCCCAGATCTTGCCGTGGCTCGCCCCCTCACTTAGGCCTCTACTCAAATACCACCTCTTCCGACACTGTCTCCCTCAACCAGGCACTCTCTACGACTCTCGCCTGTTGGTTACCTGGCTGTGTGCCCACTGGAACGTAAGCTCCATGACAGTAGGGGCTGTTTTGTCCCCCATTACATCCCAGGCACCTGGGCCAGCGCCTGGCCCACAATAAACAATGCTGTAGAATGAACTAATGAGCAAAGAGGTTTGACATTGCCTCTCTGTCCAAATAATGGAAAAATTCAGGGTAACTAAATCACACAGGGGTCGGTGAGGATGGCAAGGGGTGCAGCCAGGGAAAAACTCAGGACTGGACAGGGGATGGCTCCCTGCGAGGGCTACGTGTGCACGGTCCACCTGCCCTGGCTGGAGTTGAGGGGCGCCCTGCCCCAAGGGCCCCGCCTGGCCTCCTTTTTCCACCTCCCTCCCCTCTGCCTTCCCCTAGCCAGGCCTCTGGGAGAGTGGACAAAGGGGCGATGGAATTCCCATCAAAGGCCGCTGGACACATGGTAAAGAGATCAGGGCCCTTGGGAAGCCGCCTCCTCGAGGCGGCGAGGCCTCCCCGCCAGTGTGGCTCCTCCCGGGGGGTGGGGGCGGCGATGGGGGGTGCTCGGGCCCCAGCCTCCTCATATGTCAAATGCCACACGGCAGGAGGTCAGGCCGAGCGAGGCCGGCCAAGTGGACCCCATCTGGGCGGCGTGCACGGGGGGAGGGGAGAGTGCAGCAATCCCGTGTCCATGGTCAGGGCCACAGCCAAGCTGTGACCATCTGTTGTCGTCGCGAGAGGCCAGGCAGGGGGCCCAGGACCCTCGAGGAACAGGGCTCCCCTTTCTCCCAGCCTTCGAGTGTTTACAAAGAACTTTCCCAGTCTGCATTTGGTTTTATCCTCACAACTTCCCTGCCAGAGAAGCATCATTCTCCCCATTTTACAGGGGAGGAACTGGAGGCTCAGAGAGAGAAACTGATTCCCTCGAGGTCATGACAGCTGGTAACGGGGGGATGCAGCAACGCTCAGCCCATTGGGCCCGCCCACCCTGACCCCAGGCCTGGCAAAGCTGTCTGGGAGCCAAACATAGGGCCCTCATATCAGGCTCAAAATAATCCGGTCTCCAGGGTTGGCTGCTCAGGCACAGCCCTGCCACCCACCCATTGACTGGCCACTCAGCTCCAGACCAACCCTGCCCCACCCTCTCCTCTTCCAGGAAGCCTTCCTGGACTGACACCCCCAAGGAAATTCCCAGGTTGCCTCAAAGTTGGGAGTTCCATACAGTCACTCCTGCCCCACCTTGGACTGTTGGTCTGTCCCTGGGTGTTTGTCCCTCTTGAGATCCAGGGCCTCTTAAGGGCGGCCCAGCCACCTAGAGGAACAGATGATTCCCTGCCTGCAGGTGATGCACATGGCCTTTCCATTTGCAGCCACATGCTTTTCTGCTGACAGATTGGGGAGCACAGCGGGTGAGGAGAGCCTGTGGCCACACAGCAGGAAGCGGCAACACTGGGATTTGGACCCGAGGGCCTGCCTGTGACCCCTGAGCACAGCTTCTAACCCTGCAGTGCCCAATATGTTTGCCACGAGGCACGTGTGGCTACTTTTAAAATTTAAATAAATTTAGATTTAACAAGATGGGCAGTCTGGTTCGTCAGAAGCACTGGCTGCGTTCCCAGTGCTCGGTCGCCGTGTGTGCTAGAGGCCGCAGTGCTGGGCAGCCCAGCTGCAGGGCATTTCCCCCACACACGCGTCCTAGTCCCTGCCGGAGCCGAGTGCCTCCCGGCCCCTGGCGACCTCCACGGCTTTCCCGTGACCTTAGTCGGAGCCTCACTTCTAAAGGCCCCCAAGTAGGCTTCCCTGGGATTTAGGGCCAGCTTTATGGTTTGGCTGCACTCCAGCTTCCCTAAAAAAACCAGCCTGGGGAGGGCACACACCTCCACCCCCAGCACGCCCATCCCGCCCTGCCTGCTGCCCCCACGCGCGGGCCCAGAGAGGCGGGGGCGGGCGAGAGAGGAGGAGAGGGAGGTGGGGCCGGGCATTTGTCATCTGACCCTCCGGGCTGTGCCTCCCACCCCCTCAGCTGCGCTCCGCCCCTCCCCCACCCCCTCCAGCCGCCTCCTGGTCAAATCCCAAGGACAGATGGAGGCCGGCAGGGAGAAACGTGACCACGGTGAAAGCCCTCTCAAGTGGTAACAGAGTCTGGGGGGTCACAGCTGGGTCCCCTGGGGCCTGGCCTTGAGGTCTGACCAGGCCTGGCCCAAAAAGCCCGTCTCGGTGCGGGGAGGGCTACTGAGGAATGCCAGGGGCAGAGTGAGGCCTCGGTAGGCGCTGGACTCTTCCAGTTAAAGATGCAGCCGCTCGTGCGGTGTCGTCCGCGCATGCAGCACACACCGTCCCGATGGAAGAGGCGGGGGCGAAGGGGGCGGAGAGGGCTCCCTGACCACCGGGGCCGGGTAGGTCCGGCCGAATGCTCATTCCAGGCCTAGACAGGGCGCCTTTGTCTGTCCAGTGGTCAGAGCAGGGTGGACGCCCCTCCGAGTCCCCTCCCAGCAAGCAGGCGCATGCACACACACGTCCCCTCCCAGCTGCTGCCATGACCCCCCCCCATGGTCTCACTGGCCAATCGCCGCGCAGGAGGGTAAGTCCCACTGCCCCACGGCCCCTGGGGAGTGTAGTAGCACATTTGAACCGCTCAACCTGCAACTCACAAAGCCTGGGGCCTGGGGAAGAGACACAGCAGGGAGGGTGGGGGGCCTTTGGGGAGCAGTCCTCCCCTCCACCTCCCAGGGGGCAGCTCAGGGGGAGGTGAGGCATTCTGGGGCACAGAGGAATTTGGGGGCCCCAGCTCCAGCAGTGACTAAGCGAGCCATAAAATCCCAATTTACACACTCACTGATCAATCAGTCCATCTACTACCGCCCGGGAGGCTGGGGGGGGGGGCCCGGGCTCCCCCCACTCTCTCAGCGGAGCCAGCCGAGAGCTGGACACAGGAAGTGGACTCTCCACGCTTCTCGCAGCCTCAGTTCCCACCCCCTAGTCCCCAGGAGTGGCATCAGTCCCCAGGGCTGGGGGACCTGCCCATAGCCCCACGATCCGGCTGCCTTGGCGGGGGTACGCCCCTGCCCGCAGCCCTCCACCAGGGTGGAGAGCAGCTCTTTTTCCTGTGCACTGCTGCCGGGGGCTGCCAGGCTTGACCCCATCAGAGCAGCTAATCACTTTTCCAGCTCGGGAGCCCCGCTCGCCTCCCCACCCCCTTCTTTCCTTCTGCCCCTCCCTGTTTTCTCTTCCCGGGCCTGGCGCTGCAGCTGCTGGGGGACGTCCCGAGCCCTCTCCTGGCACCACCCCATCTCGCCCTGGAGCCAGGCAACCCCCAGGAACGCGAGTGGGGTGTCCGTCTCCCTGTGGACCTCAGGTGGGGAGACCCTATTCCCCTCTTCAGGACCCCCTTCTCTTGTCCTCCTCCCACCCGAGGAAAAGAAACTCGTCTAAACCCTACTTATATTTTGTTTGCTTCACCGGGGCTGCCCGAAACGGCGGCAACAGAAAGCCTTTCCAAGAACACCAAAAGAAAAAAAGAAAGAAAACCTCTCCAGTTGACACGCATTCTCCTTTAAACCAGCGCCCTCGGGGAGGCGAGGCCTCGGGACCCAGCCACTCCCCCCTCCACCGGGATTAGCCAGGTGGGTCCGCTCTCTCCCCAATGCCTGCTGGGGACCAGCCACACCCAGCCAGTCGTTTTCTTCGAGGCCCCGGACAGCGAGGCTTCGGGGCCTGGGGACAGCTGTGAGGGCGGCAGCCTCCCGCCACACCCCTCTCCTCTCTAGGCACAGCCTCCCCCGGGGCAGGGTAGGAATGGACCTCAGGAGAGGGCCCTGGGAACAGGCAGACAGGGAGGATGGGGTAACCCTATCTTCAGAGCCATCTCTGAAGATAGGCCCCACTGCAGGCTGCCAGGGCAGGGACACCGTGGGAGCCAGGCTCAGTGGGACACCCTCCTTCCTGGCCTCTGGCTGGACCGCTGGTGACTGCAGTTCGACAGGTGTCCGAGGACAGTGGGGGAGCTGGTACTTTCAAGACCAGCAGGAGGGAGGCTGGGGGCCAGGGCAGGACAACGGGCGCCCCCAGGGCCCCAAGGGTCTACTGGGCTGGTGAAGGGTCTACTGGGCTGGCAGCCTTCCAAGAGGAGAAGCTGCAACTACCACGGGGTGTGGACTGCTGGGCCCCACAATGGGGATTAGCTGTCTCGCCCTTGACCTGCTATCAGGTGGGTCCTCAGAGGCTGTGGAGGGGACTGAGGTCGCCACCACGGAATATGCAGTCGAGTCCCAGACCAATGGCCCGACCACCCCATCCTCCCGCTGGCCCCTCTAACCTGTGTCCTGGAAGAGCTCTCGCCAGTTCCTCCCCCAGGACCTGGCATGCTCCCCCCTTTCTGCCACCCAGAAACTGCCCAGATAAGGTTACCATGTCCCTGCTCAGGCCCACCAGGTCTGAGGTCCAGCTTCACCCCCGGTCATTTTCCACCATCCCTGGGAATCTCCGGGCATGTTTTGGAATCTGCAGGCAAGAATCTGTAGGACCCCATGGGACTCAACACATCCAGGAAACACATATCTGCCTTGTCTCTCCAGAGTCCATCTGTCCACCCATGGTGGAAGTCTAGGGGCTCCTAGGGCACCATCTCTTTGGCCACACCCACCCAACTGGTCACTAAGTCCATTGACACTCTCTGAACCACCCCACAGCTCTCACACCCCCACCACGGCCCAAGATCTGAATTCACTGCCTCTGCTCTCTGCTCTCTGCTCTAACCCTTCTGCTTGGCCGCCATGGTAGGGTAGGGTCAGAGAAGGGAGATAACCCGGCAAAGAGGACGACCAAAGGAAAACTGCCGTCAGATAATACCTAACCAAAGTGGAAAATCACGTGCCTGGAAAATCACATGCCTGGAAGACACCAGGTGACAAAAGGCCCACCTGCCACCAACCCCTCCCCTGGACAGTTCCCACTCCGCAGGGATATGAAGCCAGCAAAAAGTTGTAGCTTTCAATCTCTCCTTCACATGAGGCAGACCACTGAAACATTGGGACTTAAAAATCCTCATTTACATGAAGGGGCAAGAAGGGCCGGCCCAGC
This sequence comes from Dasypus novemcinctus, assembly GCF_030445035.2. Classification (NCBI taxonomy): domain Eukaryota; kingdom Metazoa; phylum Chordata; class Mammalia; order Cingulata; family Dasypodidae; genus Dasypus; species Dasypus novemcinctus. The sequence continues at coordinate 34,471,009 of NC_080684.1, read as the reverse complement.
CTCAGTAGAGCCAGCACCCCTAGCCCCAGCAGGGGCGACACGTGCAATGCGTACAATGAGCACGTTCGTACTCCATCTTGAGCGTGTCCTTTCGCTTTACATTAAATTCTCCTGCTACAACATGATAAGTCCCTGAAGTCTTTCTCGCAAGTGTATCAAGAACCTTCCTACCCTGAGTTGAGGTCTTTCTCCAAGACCTCCCAGGGACTTGCATCTTCAGACCCTGCCATTCCGACCCCTTCTAGAGCCTGCAGCCACATTCCCTGGGCCATACCTGTTCTCCTTCCAGGTCTTGGTGGGGTCTGGGCTTTCTGCCCAGAACATCCTCCCCCAGCTCTGCAGCTGGGGCTCCCGCAGTTTAGGATGTCATTTTGTGAGGCTGTTCACGGCTCCCTCTTTGATGCCCCCAGAGCAAGTCCTGGGCACCTCTGTCCTGCCACTCAAGCAGCATATTCAGAGTTGAAAGTGGCATATTCAGAGTTGAAAGCACCTGTCAAACTGGGCTCCCCATTCCCTTCCCTGCTCAGATGTCCCCTGCCTAGGAGTCTTGGTACAAGCCATTCTCTAGCCCTGCAGCGATTTCCTGCTCCCTTTCCACCCTGTCCTTTCCCCTCCCAAAGTCCACTCCCTCAGAAAGCCTGCCCTGGGGAGTGATTGTGGCTCAAGCAGTTTGGGTGCCCATCTATCACATGGGAGGTCCTGGGTTCAGTTCCTGGTGCCTTCTAAAAAAGACAACGAGCATATGTGGCCACTCTCTAAGCCAAACTCAGCATGTAAATGCATTACCTTCCCCCCAGCATGGGATATGACTCCCAGGGATGAGCCTCCCTGGCACCAAGGGATTACCACCATCTCCAGCTGGTGATGCAACTAGAAAAAGACCATGAATTAAAGGGGGAAATGGCAAAGGCAAATGAGTTTATATGGCTAAGAGACTTCAAAATGAGCCTGGAGGTCATCAGAGGGGTCATGCTTATGCACATCTCAGCAGGATCCCAGAGACAGCCAAAGTAGATACAACCCCAGGTACTGGTGCTCCTGAGGGCTACAGAGACACACAGGTTCTACAGTCATGACAGATGGCTCTGGAGTTCATTGCCTTGCCAGTGGGCCCTACTGTGGAATTTATGCTCCTGATTGTGATGTAGTTGGACTCAGATGTAACCTCTCTACACAGGCCTCTTCTGTCCCTTTTACTGAACCTGCTATTGGTGCTAGGATTTGTGTATGCTCAGGAGACTTGAATCTCTGGACTTTACATGTGCCAGCTGGGCCCTGAGCCTCAACAGAGTTGCAACTCCTACTCTCTGTTTCATTGGACTTACATAGGTCAGCTGATGGGAAGGTGAGAATGGTCAACTACCATACCAAGGAACCAAGAGTGTCAAAACTACCACACCAGGGAACCAAGAGTGTCAACAACTGTAAGCAGGAGAATCACATCCATCAGCCATGTGGGATCTAAGCCCCTTCTTGATTCAGAGGTGGAGTGGACATCACCATCCCAGGTTCACAGGATGGAGGAATAAAATATGGATTAGAGTAGACTTACTGGTATTCTACTATAGAACTATTGTGACTCCAGCAATGGAAGAAATTGTATCACTGATGTGAAAATGGTGGTCACGGGAGTTGCTGAGGGCAGGGAGAGGGAGGAAGAGGTGTGATATGGGACATTTTCAGGACTTGGAGTTGTCCTGAATGATATTGCAGGGACAAATGCAGGACATTTTATATCCCACCATAACCCACTGGATGGACTGGAGGATAGTGTGAACTTCAATGCAAACTATAGTCCATACAATGTGGCAGTGTTCTAGGGTGCATTTACCAAATGCAATGAATGTTGCTTACTGATGAAAGGGGATGTTAATGTGAGAGGAGCAGGGGTGGGAATAGGGAGTGGGGTATATGGGAATCTCTTATGTTTTTTAATGTAACATTTTGTAGGATCTATTTATCTTTTTTAAAAAAAGACAATTAAAAATCTTAAATAAAAAAGAAGATGAGCAAGACAGCAAGCTGATGCGACTGTCTGGTACAGCGAGCAGACACAACAAGATGATGCAAGGAAGAGACACAATAAGGAAACACAATGAAAGACACAACAAGCAGGGAGCAGAGGTGGCTCAACTGATTGGGTGCCTCCTCCCACAAAGACAGTCCCAGGTTTGGTTCCTGGTGCCTCTTAAAAAGAAGACAAGCACACAATGAACACAAAGAGCAGACAACAAGCACAAACAAGTGGGGGGGGGGGAGGAATAAATAAAAAAAATAAATCTTTGGGGGAAAAAAAGCCTGCCCTGATGCCAGGGTAGTAGAATAAGCCTCTGGAACAAGGTGGATCTGTTCTTTCTTACTATAGTAATTATTTTTTTAATTACCTGTTTAAAAGACTTTTTCATGAGAGTAAAATGATTTGCAGTGGAGCCCTGTACTCTGCTCCACCTCGAGTCAACCACCCTCCCTGAAGCTTCCCATTTCTCACAGCGATACTACACCAGCCATTCATGGGTGTCCAGCAGGCGCTCAGTGACGGCGGCTGGCGGCCATCGCATACTGTTCAGGCACCACTGCTATCTGGGGGCCGGCGAGACCCTCCAAACACCTGGCTCCCGGTGGGTCTGCAATTGGGGCTCCTCTTTCCTCGGGACTCGGCCCCACTGGGGCCTGGAATGGAGGATGACATCAGGCAGCTGTGGGCACCTTTCAGAGTCTGGCCAATCTGTAAGCCTGTTTCTCAAAAACACTTTTCAAATGTATAAAATAAAATACATGGTAGGAAGTGGACTTGGCCCAATGGATAGAGTGTCCACCTACCACATGGGAGGTCCCCAGTTTAAACCCCAGGCCTCCTTGACCCGTGTGGAGCTGGCCCATGCGCAATGCTGATGTGCGCAAGGAGTGCCTGCCACGCAGGGGTGTCCCCGCGTAGGGAAGCTCCACATGCAAGGAGTGCGCCCCATAAGGAGAGCCACCCAACGAGAAAGAAAGTGCAGCCTGCCCAGGAATGGTGCCGCACACACGGAGAGCTGACACAAGATGACACAACAAAAAGAAACACAGATTGTCGGTGCCGCTGATAAGGATAGAAGCGGTCACAGAAGAACACATAGAGAATGGACACAGAGAGCAGACAACTGGGGGGGAGGGGAGAGAAATACATAAAAAATAAATCTTTAAACAATAAAATAAAATAAATAAAACAAAATACATGGGACTCCAAGGAAAATAATAACCCTGGAATACAATTCCACCCACGAGCTCCTCGGGGGTCAGGGGCCACAGGTCTCGCTCAGGCCAAGAGCCTGGCGGTCCCCCCTCTCGGGCCCGCACCACCCATCCCCCCCCAGGCTTGCGATCCAAGGTTGAACTGAGTCATTCTGGCTGAAGCCCTAAGGTCTGGGTGATCCTCTGCACCCATGGCCCCCGCACAGGGTGGGGTGAGAGACTTGCCTCTGCACGGCCGCAAGCAAACAGGCCCGGGCAGCCCACCCGGGCCTCCCCGGCGCTGCCCGGGCCCCCTCCTTTCCCTTTCCCAGCCCTGGGGGAGCTGAGCTGAGTAACTCCAGCTATGCAGCCCGGCCGGTCTACCAAGGCGTGAGTGGGCAGGGCTGTCCCCCAGGGGTGGCCCCCCCCACGCACAGGGCCACAGGGCCAGAAAAAGAAATCGCCAGGAAAAGGCTGAGCCGCCACAGCCTGCCTGCTTCTGCGGGGGAGTCCCAAGACCCTCGAATGCACCCCGCACTACACTGAGGACCTCACACACGTCAGTTCGTTGAACCCCATAATAACCCTAGGGGGGAGGGCCACTGTTATTCTCATGTTACAGATGGGGAAACTGAGGCGTGGTTGCCTCGTCTAAGTCACCGAGGAGGACACGGTGCCGTCAGCCCAGGCAGTCTGGCTCCAGTCTACATTCTGACTACCCTGAGGAGCCCGGAGAGCAAGCCACCTGGAGACCTACAGGAACGGGGTGTTCAATCCGCAGATCGGATATCAGAAGGACTGTGTGGCTCTGTGCAGCCCCACCTCTCCCTCCTCCCCCAGATCCTCCAGCCTCCTCCAAAGAGGCAGACCATCCACAGAAGGCTTCTGGCTTCCTGGGAGAACTGGGCCTGTCTGTCTGAGGATTTTCTTTAGAAGTAATGAGCTCCCCATCAGTAGAGGCAATCATCTCTAGAAGTAATGAGCTCCCCGTCAGTAGAGGCAATCAGCGTCAGAGGCTGTCTTTACCGGGAGGAGCACACCAGGCCTGCTGAAGGACACTCCACCTCGTCTCTGCAGGGCGCCGGCCTGCGTGGCCCTTGCCAGAAGTGGCCGGGGCAGTCTCCTGGGTCACCTCCACTTGGTTGTCTAGTGCACACTGCAAACTCAACAAGTCTCAGACTGAACAACTGACCTCCCCCGGCCCCGATGCTCCAGCTGCCCTCCCCATCCCATGTAGGCTGCTCTGTGATTCCCAACAGGGGGCTGAGACCCCAAAACTCAGGAACGAAGGCTACAGTGTGGAAGATGGTGACAGAAGAACGGCCATCCCGACAGAACACAGCCAATCTGGGAAAGGAGGCCCTGCCGGGGCAATGAGCACCCGCCACTAATGAAACAGGGTCTCTCCGAGGAGCTGGGGTGGAAGGGGCGATTCCCCCCAGCAGTGGGGAGCCCCTCCACCCCAACAGCAGGCACGCAATCCGGGTACAGGGGGAGCGACACAATACAGGGGAACCAAGGGGGGCTGATCCCCCCCAGCCCGGAGAGACGGACAAATACCCCCAACCCTCAGATTCCTTTTTTTTTTTTAGGAGGCACTGGGTTTGAACACAGGACCTCAGTACATGGGAAGCAGGCACTCAACCACTGAGCTACATCCACTCCCCAATGACAGTTGGTTATTTTTTCATTCATTTGTTTTGTTTTTAGGAGGTACTAGGGCTTGAACCCAGGACTTCGTACATGTCAGGCAGGCGCTCAATCACCAAGCTACATCCGCTCCTCACCCCCAGACATTCGAGCATCCGAGGTGCCCCGTGGACCAGTCATTGGCTTGTCCTCCCCCCTTCTCCCAGCTCAGACACCTTCCTCGAGAAGGGGCTCACGAGGGTGGGGGCGGAGGTCGCCTAGACACACGGACCGATGCGCCGCAGGGGGCGTCAGAACAGTTTTCCTCAGCAAGTTCCTTGAGAGCAAGGAGAGGGTGCACCAGATTCACGTTCAAGGTTCCACCGCACCCCTCCAGGGGCGTCCCCAAGGCAGCACCCCGTGGGGCGGCCTCGTGCAGGATCCGTGGGTGCCCGCTGTAAGCAGGCTCCAGGCCCCCCACATCCCGCTGCCCGGGCAGCCTCCAGGGGCCCAGCCTCAGCAGCCGCCCGCTCTGCAGGGCGGGGCCGTGTGGGCCCAGGACACAGGCAGGTGGCAGGTAGGGCCCGGGGATTCGGGGCCACAAGCCCCAGAGCAGGAAGCCGGCACCCCAGGTCTTCAGTCCAACCCTCAGGGCCCACTTGGCCCCCGGCGGAGTCTCCCGAGGCAGGGGCCCTTGTCCCAGTTTCTTCTGCCGATTCCCACAAACGCCCTCCCCCAGAAAAGCTCATTCCCCCGGCTGCAAGGCCCTGCCCTCATGGGGCTGGTCTTCCCTCTTCAGCCCATCCTGCAGAGCCTCCAAGTTCTCAGGGTGTCACTCCCCAGCTCACACCCCCCCCATGGCTCCCCTCTGTCCAGGAAAGTGGACCTAAAGGTGGAGCCTGACCCTTTGCCTCTTTGCCGGTCACAGTCTCGGAGGCTCCTGGACGGTGAGGCCGCATCAGAAGGAACGGCTGCTGGACGAATGGATGGCCGGAAAAAATACCCAGAGCCTGACACAGGGCCGGCTAAGACATCCAGAGCCTGACACGTGCCCTGCGCGGGCAGGCGAGTGTGGCTGCACGTCGCGCTAGATGCCTGCAGCAAGGCCAGCGCCCCCAGGGCTGGAGCTCTGGGCCTCCGCGGCCCTGTGGGAAGCTGAGGCTTGTTCTGGGAGATCCCGGGGTGAGAGCCCCAGCTCAGGGCCTGGTACCAGGTGCCCAGCGTTTATGGAGTCTCAGGGACCCAGGACCCCTGACTCTGGCCGGGCACCTGCTGAGGCCTGGCTGGGATGCACCCAGGAGCCTTGCACAGCGCTGGGACCCAACAGGTGCTCAACACGGGTTTGTTCAGAGTAAAATGCAGCCTCTCGGTCACATCTTTCCATCCAGCACTGAGCTGGGAGGGGATCGGGCGGCAGGTGTGCAGGGCCGTGAGGGGAGACAGAGGCCCGTGGCTTCCACCTCGCGCGTCCTGCCGGGCCAAGCTGGCCGCCCCTCCCCTCCCCTCCCTCCTGCGCCTCCCTCTCTGCCCTGGCTCTGCTGTGGACCAGGGCGTTTCAGAGATAGCCTGGGCTGTAAATCATAGGGGGCGGCCCAAGAGGTGGGTGTGTCCTTCAGGACCACGGGGCAGGCTGCTTGAAACAGGGCCCAGGTCACCATCCCTGAGGGCTCACGCCCCATTTTGCAGGGGAAGATCGAGACCCAAACCGATCATCCCTTTGGGGGGGGGGTTACATCGGAATAGATCAGGGTCACCGCAGCCCCGAGCTCCCCACTCCCCCTGCCCCAAGGTCTTGACTGGTCTTTGTAAAATGGGAACTGGGCCAAAGCCCAGTGGAGACCAGCCACGGGCATAGTCACCTCTCCCAGCACTGCACCGCCCGGCGCCCAGGATGAATGCCACCGGCTGACACTGCCCACACGTCCCTGCAAAGGGGAAAAAGAGCAAGGTTCCCAGACGGCTTCCGTGCAGCCCGTGCCCCTCGGCCTGACCAGCCCGAGCCCCAGGCACGCCCATCTGCGTTTCCGGCCTGACCCCCCGACTGCAGGGCGTTCCACAGGAGGACGCAGGTCCAGCTCCTGCCTCGTTTACCCCGCAGTCACGCTTACGAGGTCGGCTCCATTCCTGGTCCCATTTCACAGATGGGTGTGTTGAGTAAGTGCAGTATAAAGGGTGATTAGGATTCTTTGGGACCCTGATGAAAAAGTTCGGGGAAGAGCCAGACCTTCTCGCTGCAGGGAGACCCTACAACAAACACAGCCCTCAGCAGCCCCTCATCTAGGGATGAGGCGAGCAGCCCCAACGCCAACGCAGGCAGCCCACCCTGTCGAGGGCTGGCCCAGCACCCCCATCCTCTCCCCCTGGGCTCAGGCTGCTCCCACCCGCCCCCCACCAGGAACGAGGCCCTGGAGAAAGCGCTGGGTGCGGAGGCCAGGAGACCTGGGCTGCAGCCCGGCTCTGCCCTCAGCACGTCAGAGCGGGCTGCAGGGGGCGGGGGGTTCCTCATGTGGGGTCCCCATGGGCTGCAGGGGGGCCAAGAGCCCCCTAAAGCAGAACGCAAAGTCTGGGGTAGATGTATGGACGTGCATTTTTCTGGGGCCAGCTTTCAGTAGTCCCTCCAGGGAATCTGTAAGTTAAAAAAGGGTCTGGACTGCAGGCTGGGTCATCTACGGCTCCTTCGGGCCTGAGTATTGAGTATTCTTGGGTGAGATGCCTTCAAATATAAACTGCACTCGCCATCCTTCAAGGCCAACTACACATCTGTCCCTTGGCAGTCCCCCCACCCCTTGCAGCGTCTGGACCTGATCTCCCTCACTTGCCCACCGGCTCCCAGAAGGGCGCAGGGCCAGCCCAGGGCTGGGAGCACAGAACATTCCAGCGCACGCCCTGCTCTGCCTAGGTGGCCTGCCCCGGCCGAGCCTCTCCCAAGGCAGGGGCTTGCTGGCCTGCAGACCACAGGTGTGCTGGGGCCCCCTGGCCACCATTCCCCCCGCGGCCCTGGGCCCTCACCGAGCCATGCTCTTCCGCGGAACCTGGTTTTCATTAAATGGGGTAGAGCAGTCATTAACTGCCCGCCAAGTCAAAAAGAGGCAAAGCTCTGCCAGCAGACACAGGGAGAGTGAGGGAGGCCAGCCAGGCCCGGCCCGGCCGACTGACCCGCACGGAGGTGGGGGGAAGGGGGAAAGGCTGGACTCCTAAGGGTCCGACAACTCCAGCAGCAGGCGCTGGGGGCAGGGGGTGGGGGGAGCCTGGGCCCAGATAATAAGCAATTGTTAATGTGATCCATATGGATCCTGACTGGCCTCTCTGTTTAACAGGATGATAATGGCAGGGAAAGAATGCTGGTCTGTGGGGAAAGGAAGGGCCAAAGTCCTCCCGGGGCTGGGGGTGGGGGAGGGTCTGTGAGGAGAAGGAGACCCACCCAGGGGTCTCCACCCACCCAGCAGCAGTAAGCGCCCAGGTTCTGGGCTTTGCAGCTGCCTGGCTAAGACAAAATCTCTTTTGGTCAGTCAACCGATATTTTACGGGTACCCACGGGGTGCCAGGCCCCTGTGCCGTGCCCAGCGGGGGCAGGGAAGTATATGCTCTGCCTCTGTGCTCCAGGGGGGCTAAGCCGAGTGTGGACCCAACCACAGAAGCTGGAGAGAGGCACAGGTGCAGTGCCAGGAAAACACAGAGGGAGGAGGCAGCGACAGAGCTGGGGGCTCTGGGGAGGGGCACGGAGGAAGTGTGGCATCCGAGTACAGCCCGGAAGAGCGAGGAGGCTGTGGAAAGACAGGACAATGGGGAAGGCGTTTGACTGAGGGAGCTGGCAGGAGCAAAGGCAGAGAGGCGTGAAATTGCGTGGAGAGGCTCTGAGTCTCAGCAGTAGAGCTGCGGCCCAGGCAGGGGAGGGGAGGGGACCCCTGCTCCATAAAAAGCTGTGGCCACGGATGACCAGGAAGAGGGCCCCACTCTGGCAAAGCTGGGTTTAGCCTGTCTGATGCTGGTACGAGGCTTTCACCGGTAAAGTCTTACTTCTCTCAAGAAATAAAATCCCATTGTCCTACAGGAATTTTCAGGGCCCTTCTGTTATGCCTTTATTGGTCCTGAGATTCCACTTTTTTTCCATTACTACTTAGAGGATGAGTCTCTTATCTCCTTACGGATTCTTGGAAGACTGTTCTATAAGCGTTATCAATTGTGTGGCATGGCACAGTAGGGCTGTGACATGAATATGCAGTAGGTTTATTATCTCGGGTGACTTCTGTGCCTTTTGTCATAATGGATAGAGTAAAGTTTCTCAGGGGAAAAAAAGGAAAAAGGAAGGCAGCACGAGGCGCTGGGAAGAGCACACCGGGGCCTGGGTCCCTCTGGGCCGCCCCACTCTGCGCTGTGTAGGACCTGTCGTCCGCTCCCTGGGTCGGGAGCCCAGCCCTCCACCAGGCCACGGCAGAGCATGGGGCAGGGCCTCGGGGCCACACTCCTCCTGAGTCCCTCTGCACCCCTCTTCTCCTCCTGGTCCCCTTGGGGTACAGGGGCTTCCTGCGCCTCACCAGGGGCCCCTCCACTGGCGACACAGCTAAATTCACGTTGGCACTGGCGGGCTTTCTCCCAGCGGGGGCATGCGGGTCGCGCCTGACAGGGGTGGCTGCTTCGGACACCAAAGCAACCAAGGGAAGTAAATGAAACGAAACGAAGTTAAATACGGGGAGAGGGGATTTACGAGGCCTGTCAGCCGGTCCAGCGCAGCCGTCCCGCCAGGCCCCGCCCCTGTCCGCGCCCACCCCAGGAAGTCCCGCCCGCCCCTCGGCCCCAGCGCCCGGCCCGCGGGGTCCCCGCCGAGCAGCTGGGTCCCGGCCCCTCGGCAGCGCCGCGCGGCCCGGCGCGTTTGTCCTTCGGGGGCTGGGGCGCAGCGGCGAACGGCGTCTGCTCCCGGGCGAGGAGGTTCGGGGAGGGGGGCTCCGGGGGGCCTCAGCCAAGCGGTTTCCAGGACGCGGGGTTCGGGCTGAACTCTGGGTCGGGGGCCCCCACTGCAGGGTCAGAGTACCTCGGGCCGCGGCCTGTCCCGGTCCGCTCCAAAGCCAGGCTGCTCCACGACGAGGGCCTCGAGAACCGAAAATGCGCCCCCGCCCCCCGAAGCTGGAACCGGTTCCCCGCGCCTCTCGGCCAGGCCTGAGGGCAGAAGCCCGGCCGAGGACCGCCGCCCAAACATTCTTCCGTCCTCTATTCTCCTCCAAATTAGGTATCCATGGAGACAAGGCCAGGCAGCCTGACAGCCCCACGGCCTAATCCTGATTTAGTGACCGGCCCTTTAACAGCCCACCCACCCCCGCGCTCCCCGCCGACGCTGGGCGCCCGCTCCAGGCCGCTCAGTCTCTCCCCTGCCTCATCCGTTCAGGAGGGCCACGGGGGGGGGCTGGAGGGCCAGTGTTAGCTGAGCACCTACTGTGTGCCCAACACCCGGCGAAGGCCCCGCCACAGAGCGCCCTCCCAGCTTGTGGCACCTCAGTGTAGCCCAGGAGAGGGCCCTCGGGGTGGGGAGGTTTAAAGGGCTCTAGGAGCGCGGGGGTCGCCCTTCTGTCCGGTAGCCCAGGAGTGAAGAAGCTAAGTGCAGCTTCTGGACTCTGAGATGGGGCTCTGCTCTCCGCGGTCAGAGCAAAAGAAATGCAGGAGCCGGGCCTTAGGCGAGGCCGAGGGGCCCCGGCCGGCCTCGGCCCCCTGTCACTGCCCGGTCATGATGCTGGGGAATCTCCGGGCCAGGAACCCAGCCCCCACCCCCTCGCACACTCAGGGGCCGCTGGACAAAGACCTGACGAAGTAGGAGGGGCCTGCGGGCCGGCCCTCTGGCTCCGGACACTAGATCCTTCTGAGACCTGAACCCGCAAATCTTGACTCCCCAGCCCCCAACCCCGCAGTCCCCGCCGCCCCCCGAGCCGGCTGTTGGCTAAGGCTGCAGCCTCCGCACCGGAGGGGGCGGGGAGGCGGACGCCGGTCTGCGGCCGGGCCGCGATCCCTTCTCTTCCCGCCCCAGCACCCCCCCACCCCGGGAAGTGACCCTCGGCTCCCACGCACCAGCTCGGGTCTCTCGGGGGCTGCCTTGCCCTACGACCCCCCGCCTAGTTGAACCCCGCGACCCGCAGCCCCCCGCCCCCTCTGGCCCTCGCACTGCCCCGAGCCGGCGGACAAAGCTCCGGACACCCCGACCGAATGGTCACCATCCCCTGACCCCGGCCCACCCTTGCTCTCCCGTGCCTGCCCCCGCCCGGGTCCGTGGCCCCGTACCTCGGCATCCCGGCCGGGTCCTAGGTGAGTGTCCGCGGCCCGGGGGGGCGTCCGGCCCCGGGGCCGGGGCGGGGGCGCGGGCCGGGGGCGACAGGCCGAGGCTTGGGGGCAGCGGCGCTCACCATCCTGGAGCCGCTACTGCTGCGGTTGCTGCGGCCGCCGCGGCCGGGAGCGGGACTGGGCAGTGGGGGTGGCCGGACAAGGGGCGGCCCCGGCTCCCCCCGCAGCAGGACCCCCACCCCCGCCTCCCCTCGCCCGCCCCCAGCGCCCTCCTCGCAGGCCCTCTCTCCCCTCCCCTCTCCCCGCTCCTCCCCTCCCCTTGCGCCCCTCCCTTCCCCCAACCCCCGCCCCTTCCCCGGCCCTCTCCACCCCAGGCTCCCTCCCCGCCCTCCCCCACTCCCCCACCTCGCCCCCGCCCCGCCCCCACCTCCCCTGGGCTCGCGCAGCCCCTCCTCTCAACCCTCCCGGCCTGGCCCCGCCCCTCTCCCTCTCCTCGCTCTAAAATAAATTAGCCAACGAGGGGGGAAAAAAAGAGCAAATGACCCTTGGTGTGGAGAGTGTCCTTGCGCCACGCTCAGGCCCGCCCGCGCCCGCCTCCGCTTCTCCTGGGCCTTCGAGGCGGGAAGTTGGGATTGGGGTGCAGGCCGGGCCGGCCGGTAGGGGCTGGGGTGCGGCCCGGGGGCGGGACTGTGCAGCCCCGCGCGCCGGGCGTGTCCCCTGGGTGCGAGTGGCTTCCTGGGTCGAAGGGCAAAGGGGAAGGCCGCCGACCGGCCCGGGGCCTCCTGGCCCCCGCCTCGACCCCTAGTCAGCCCAGAGCCCTCTCCCCGCACTTCCTTGGCCGAAGCCCTGTTGGCTTTGGCCTGAACTCACGCCGAGCCCCCCACCCCAGGGTGAACTGAGCACCTACTGCCTCCCGGAGCCTGCTGTGCCAGCGCGGGACGCACAGCGGGCAAGTGCGCGCAGCTCGGCGCTAAGGCCACTCCGGGTGGGGGTGGGCTCCGGGGAGGAGACGAGCCTAGGACGGTCGTGGGCAGCAGAGGGTGGGCAAGATGAGGGTGTTGATTCTCGCAGGGCCGTGCAGGCTGAATGGCGGGAGGCAGCAGGCGGAATCCCAGGCCACCAGGCTGCTTAGGCACCCAAAGGCACCAGGAACTGAAGCATTCGTTCATCAGATCCTTACAGGGCCAGCGCTCTATGCCAGCCACTGAGCTAGGCGCTGGCAACACCCGGCCTGGGCACCCTCCCTGGCATATGCTCCCCTGCCTTCCCCTTGTGGCTCTCCTTCCCCCAGCTACCCCCCCCCCCCCCCCGCCACTTCCCTGCCCGCGTGGGGCTGCCGGTCCAGGAGTAGACAGGAATTCCGTCACACTCAGGGGCAGGCACACCAGTAAGAGAGGAAGCCTGCAGGGTGCGCGGCCGGGAGGCTGTAGGAGCCGCTGCCGGTAGGCCAGACGGTCCAGGTACATTTCCTGGAGGAGATGATGAGCACTTAGAGGATTCCAAGGCCAAGGCCGCCCTTGTCCCCACCCAAGGGCAGGCGTAAAGGTCCTCTCTTCTGAGGTGTCTCTTCCTTTGCGTGGCTGTTCAGCCTGAGTACTGGGTATTAGGACAAGATGCTCACCCCACACACACGCACACCAGCCAGCCGGGTAGGAACCCGTCCTCTAAACCACCACCACCCCTTCTCCTAACGGCACATCCTCCGCAGTCCCACAGCACCCACGGCAGCCCGGCCGTGCCACTCAGGGACAGCAAAGGGGCTGGCCCATTTTCCCCCCAGCCCACGTTTAGAAGCAAGACCTGCCCCCAAGCAGGTTCTGAAGCCCCCCCCCCAGGTCAGGGTCTTCTCCAGCCCCAGAATTCCTTCTCCCTCCCTGCCCCACAGCCTCAGGACCTCCTGCTGCAGGGGAGCGGGGTATCAAGGCTGGGAACAGTAGGGCAGCCCTTGCCTTCAGAACCAGAGAGCCTGGACGACTGGGCTACAGCGCCAGCCTAGGAGAGCCGAACTCCTTGCTGGAGGGACAATCCCAGGATAACTGACCTGGAAGGGACTATGAGCGTTTCTTTACTCATGGGGCATCTGAGGCCCCGAGAGGGCAATTGACTTGCTTGAAGTCACACAGGGGAGCTGGATCTAGAGTCCACTGCAGATTTCCCACCCACGTGTCAGAGTCCCCAGTGGCCTGAGACAGGAGTTAAGGGAGAGGCCAGTGTCCATAGGAGCTGAGGGAACTCTAGCGGGCAGGACTGGTTCCAGGTGGCCAAGCCTGTCATTGCGAGGGCATTGCCTCCAGCTGTCACCAGGAGCCACACTCCTGCAGGCTCCAGGGTGGGGGTGAAGGACAGGATTGGGGTTGGACCGAGGGGCCCAGGTGGGAGGAAGGAGTTGATACTGTGCTTCCCTGGAGCAGGGCTTCAGTTCTCCTTCATCCCCCAGGAGCCCAGGAGAAAAGGACCTTCCAGCGCTGGCAGGAAGGATGAGGTTAGACGTAAGGAAGGCCTTCCCAGTAAGATACTAAGAATGTGAAAGACTTGGCTGGGTAAGCATGCCGGAAAAGGCCTTTCCTGGACTGGAGGTAGAGTGCAGCATGTTGGGGGTACCAGCTTGTGCCAGATGGACAAACTGCCATGGGCGACGCTAAGAGGTTTAGTTAGTGGGAGGATGAGCTCGGCCGCTTTACCCCTCAGTGCCCCCATCCTTCACCAATGTTCAGGCAATGAACTGTGGCTCCCCCTCCCCGAGCTCATTAAAATCCTCTTAATACATCACCCAGCCTCCTGGGCTGACAAATGTCCAATCCTGGCAAATGACCCTTCATCATGTCTCTACCTCCTGCCCCCCTGGGCGGGGCTCTGCGGGTCTGATCTCTTGAGGACTCCCTGCTGACCCCTCTCCTGGCTGTCCCCAGCCAAGAGGCCTGTGGCCCCCCAAGCCCCCGGCTGAGGTCAGGCTGGTCAGGCTGGTCCTCGCGATAATTGCCGGGCAGGTCAAGTGCCCAGGAATGGATTGGATAATGATGGTGGTAACGATGGCAGGGGGCCTGGGCTGCTGCAGAGGGGTCCCCGGGCTTTCATCACAGCCACGGTGGAGAACCCCAGCCCCCACCCCGCCTCCTGGGGAGGGGGAGGGCTCTTCCCGGGGATGCAGGCCGTGGGGGGGGGGGTCCACGCGTGGGCGTGGGGCTATGTGGGGCCCAGAGACTTGGAACAGGGCCTTTCTGAGAACATTAAGAAAAATCACGCCAGCTGATCCGGGGCGGAAAAACAGCAAGAAGGGTTTTGAAGAGCCGGAGGAGAGGTAGAAGAAGGAAGCAGAAACCAGAGAGAACCGGAGGCAGGGAGGGAGGAGCAGGTGGGGTGAGGAGGAAGGAAAGGAAAGGACCCCGGGGAAGGACAGGGGCTAGGGGCAGTGGGGGGCGGGGGAGGAGAGGAAGAGGAAAGGGCGGGGAGCCCTCTCTTTGTGGGCCCCTGGACCTGCCACTCAGGAATCGCTCGGAAGCAGGAGAGGAAGGAAGCGTGTCCTGGCTGGGGACTGGGGTGGGTGCCCAGAAAGCGGCCACGCCCCGCCGGCTGCTGAGTGCCCCCCTCACCCTGGGCTCAGGCTGCTCCCCGGCTAACCTAGAGAAAGCCCTAGCCCTTCTCTTTCCTGCGCTCGGCCTTCAAGGCCCCGTTTCCAGGGCCGCCCCAGCCCTGCTTGCCCCCCACTCACCGCACCCCCCCCCCACGTCCTGTCTTTGTACTTACGGCCAGCTTTGCCTTCCCACTGACCAGGGCCAACCCCCACCCCCCATCCAGCCCGGGAGCCCCCCAGAGCCTCCGTGGGAATTAGAAAGAGGTATCCTTTCTTCTGAAATACAGAGGGACTCTAAATCAGGCGGGGTTTACTACGCATAGCCTCTCGGTGTGCAGTAACAGGTTGGGTGGAAGAAAAACACACTAATAAAAGGGCTAAAAGGAAAGTAACGCTTTTCTCCTGTATTTTTACTCTGTACAAAGAAAGAAGTTGCGTCTTGTTTCAAAAGACCCCTTGCCTGTGTCCTGCCGTGGCCCACTGGGCGGCCTGGGGCAGAGTGTGGACTACAATGTGGACCACTGTCCACATGGCACAGTGGTGCTCCAGAATGTACGTGCCAGGCGCAGTGCATGTGCTGCGATGATGGAAGAGGTTGTTGATGTGGGAGGGGTGGGGGTGGGGCTGGGGGTATATGGGGACCTCAAATTTTTTGAATGTAACATTTAAAAGAAAATAAAGGAAAAAAAAAAGACTCCTGTTTCTCTGTGGCCCTCTTTGCATGTACCCCCCCCCACCCCCGCCTTGTTAGCAGCCGTGGCTTTGGCTCTGAGCTGAAAGAGTGTTGGGGGTTAGACGAGGACTCAATTTCCCATCACATAGGTACCAAACCTGTGTTTCAGAAATGTTGCCATGTTAATGGGATGATTTTCTTCATCTCATAGTTAAAATACCTAACTGTACACAGAATAAAATGATAAGGAGCTATGGATATATATATATATATATACACACACACATATGTTTGATGACTTTAATGCTACGTTTTAAAAAAAGAAAACAAAGTAATAGACCTCAAAAAAAAAAAATCCATTAGAAGCTCTCCTTTCTCCTACAGCACAGCCTCTGGGCCAGCCTCCCCAACTAAACTGAGATCCCTACCATGTATTTTATAGTCTAGTCTCATGGAACTTCTCACTAAACATTCAAAGCCTTTCATACCTCAGAGGCCCTCTGTCTGGAATATAATTTCCTCTTCTTTACATGGTGAGCTCCTATTCATCCTTCAGAACCCAGCTCAGATGTGCTTTCCTCTGTAAAATCTCCCCTGGCTGCCAACCACCCACAGCAGAGCTGTAACTCCTACCCTAGGGCTCTCCTAATCCTTTTTTCTATGTTTCAGGGTTGAGCCCAGAACCCTGCTTTCCAGAACTCTCTCCAGCCTTGTCCAAAGGCAGAGGATTTCACCCAAGCCTTCATGGCCCACCCACTGACATGCCAGC
The DNA here is from genome assembly GCF_030445035.2 of Dasypus novemcinctus. Lineage (NCBI taxonomy): Eukaryota > Metazoa > Chordata > Mammalia > Cingulata > Dasypodidae > Dasypus > Dasypus novemcinctus. The sequence continues at coordinate 34,454,893 of NC_080684.1, read as the reverse complement.
CCTACTGGAACCTCACTGGGCTCCGCCTCTCCCCAAAGCTTACAGACCAAGAGCAGAAGGGGAACTGGAAACCCGAGAGGCCCGGGGGGCTCCCCACCCCAACTCTGCCCTCACCGGGGCTGGGCCTGACAGGAGCTTCCCAACACATCTGGTTGCACTTAAATCACCCAGTGCCCAACTGCTGGCCGAGTTCCTACTTCTCGCCCCTCTGCCCTGCGTCCTCTCTGTCCTGAACCTGCCTCCCGGTCTCTCCTCCGGGATGCTTACCTGATTGGCCAGCCTCTGTATCCACAGCTCACCCTTGAACCTCCGCCTTCCTGGGTCTGGGTCTGGGTGGGAGACGGTGTGGAAGAAAGGGGTCTGCTCAGCACGGCTTGGTATGTGGAACGCATACTCTTAGCCATCTTCCAAAAGGCTTTGCGAACTATTAAAGAGCAAAAGGGAGACACGCACAGAGAACACAGCAAGCATAACATAGATGTGGGCTACGAAGAAGAGCTTTATGAGTCAGGCCCTGCTCCACCAGGGCTCCAGCTCTGAATGCTCATTCATTCGTTCACTCGGCAGCACGTGCTGATACCCAAGTGGGCCCTGTACTAAGTTCTGGGAATAAGGACTCAAACAGGACCCCAGTGCTTCCTAGAGAAACTCTCAGTCAGTGGGGGAGAGGGACAGGTGGATGAACAAATGCAAGATGCCGTGATGGACGGGAGTGGGGGAGGCGGTGGAGGGCAGCGGCTGAAGGTCGGGGAAGCTGGGGTCAATCAGGGCTCTGCCGCTGTCCCGCTGTCCTCCCCAGGGGAGCTGCTTAGCTGGGGCCTCACCTGTTAGAGGGGCACGGGGCGGCCTCACAGGGTTGTGGTGGGATTCCAATAAGATCATGAGTGTGGCAGCACTTTGTAAAGGGCTGAGTTGTTGCTATTATTACTAGGCTCAGACTTTGCCTGCCTGACACTCGTTTTTCTGACGCCTGGACAGCTGAGTCTGCCTCCCCGGGAGGGCAGGAGCCACACTGGGGAAACTTCGGGAGAGAGACGCCAGCCCAGGGCCTGTGTGCCCATGCACATGCTCTCACGCACGTACACACACATACACCTTTGTTACACAAGTCGAGCTCCTTTTTACAAAAACTAGAAAATGTCATTAAGTGCAAAACAGAAAATAAAAACCCAAACATCCTTAATCCCACCCACCCCGAGACAATCACTAGTATCATTTTGGAGTTGGCCGGACATTATTCCAGACATAAGTTTATAGAGACGTTTCTCCACACAGTTTTGTTATGCTTCTTACAATTGACAAACATTTTGGACAACTTTTCCTACCTATAAATACATTTATACCGCATCATTTTTAAAGATGGCTTAATATGCCATCATGTGGCCCTACAAGACTTAATTTAACAAGTGTCCTTTGTTGTCATGTTTTTTCTTTTCTGGTAGAAATAAGTCTTTATGAGCAAATGTGTTGCATCCCCCTTTGTGCACAAGTTTATTTCCTTGATAAATTCCTGGTAACGGGAGGCAGGGAAGGCACAGTCCCACCCTTCTAGCCCAGGCCTCTGAAGCGCAGCATCTCCTCCAGGCAGCCCTCCCAGACCAGTCTTTCTGGGTCCAGTACGTCCCTCGTGGTCCTCTCCTTTCTGACCCTTTCCGAGTCGCTTCATGTCCTGCCCTGAAAGCCCCAAAAGCCCTGAAAAACACTCTGGAGGCCTCACTGGTGAGCGCCAGCAGGGCCGGGTGGAGGCACAAAGCGGGCCTGTCTGGGCCCCGGGAAGAGGCCCCGCCCCTGCATGCTGCGGGCAAACATTCCTTGGGGACAGTGGCCGCCTGAATCCTGAGAACCCAGAAGGCCGGGAGCTTCCCGGGTCCACCCCGCCTCCGCCCCCCACCACGTCCGTTTTTCCCAAAATGGAAAGCGGGGCACTTTGCCTTGGGGGCGGGTGAGGAGGGCAGCTGCCGCCCACGCCCACAGCCCCGCACCCTTCTACCCACCCTGACCCAGCCCAACCGTCCCCTCCCTCGCAGTGGCCCTGGGGCAAACCCCTCCCCGGGCCCCAGCTTCCTCGGCTGTAAAACCAGGGCCTCGGATGAAATGGCTGCTAAGCTTCCTGGCGGTCTGAAAGGGAGGAATCTCTGCACAGGCTTTGGAGCCAGACTGCCTGGGTTCCAGCCCTTACTCTGTGAGCTTCAAGCTCCCGGGGACCGCAGCCTCCTCATCTGTAAAGTGGGTACACGATACCTACCTGTCCCCACCCGGGGCTGTTCTCACCAGCTGGATCCCCAACCCCCGTCCCCTTCACGCCTACCCAGATTTTGTCCACATACCCCTGTAGAAGAGCCCTCCCACCTACCTCCTATATTTGCTCTCTCATTTTCTCACCTCCCCCTCCTCTCGACCCTTCTCTGCTCCCCTGAACTGAGATCCTCTGCCACAAGTGCCAGAAAACTCTTCTCACAATGGCTTGTATAATAAGGAAAGCACATGGCCATATTTCATCAAATCTGGATGCCGCTGATATCCAGAAGCACTGTTACTTTATTTACCATTAGTGGAAAAAAACCCTGCCGGTGAAACTGACACAATGATTTCTTATCACTTAGAATTTTTGTTTTATACTTACTGAAACAGCTCTGGTAGACTTATAAGGAAATATATTTTTAACACAAATCACTTTTTTTTTGTCACTGTGGAGGATCTTATTTTGTGGCTTTTTTTTTTTTTAAGATTTATTTTATTTATTTCTCCCCCTCCCCCCTTCCCCCCATTGTCTGCTCTCTGTGTCCATTTCCTGTGTGTTCTTCTGTGTCTGCTCGCATTCTCATTAAGCTGCTCCGGGAACTGATCTGGGACCTTCTGGAGTGGGAGAGAGGCAATTACCCTCTCGTGCCACCTCACCTCCCTGTTCTGCTATGTCTTCTTATTTTCTCTGCTCTGTGTCTCTTGTTGGGTCATCTTGCTGCACCAGTTTTCCACATCAGCCAGCACTCCTGCACAGGGTGGCTTTCCCGCACTGGGGGGCATTCCCACATAGGGTGGCACTCCTGCTTGGGGCAGCATTCCTGCGTGGGCCGGCACTCCACATGGGCCGCTGCGTGGACCAGCTTGCCCTCATCAGGAGGCCCTGGGCATCTAACCCTGGACCTCCCACATGGTAGACAGGAGCCCAATTGGTTGGGCCACATCTATTTCCCCAAAAAATCACTCTTGCTCGTATAAAACAAAAAAAAAATAGGAGTTAAATAAATTGGTTAAGGCTTTCTTAAAACTACTTCACATTCAGAGTTTGATTCTTCAGAATACTTTTCAATTCTGAATTGTCAATATCTGTTTTTCCACACAGAATTATCATCTGGGCCATCACGAGGGTTGGTGATACAGCATTTCTTGAGAGTGCTCTACTGAATTAATTATTGCTGCATAAAAAATTACCCAAATCTTAGCAGCTTAAAGCCACATTTAGTATCTTACAGTTTCTATGGGTCAAGAATCCAGGAGCAGCTTAGCTGAGTAGTTACGACTCAGGGTCCCTTGTGAGGTTGCAGCCAAGCTGTGGGCAGGGGTCGGAGTCACCGGGGCCTGGAAAGCCCACTTCTGAGCTCCCCCACATGGCTGGGGGATGGATACTGTAGTTCTGCGCAGCCTGGGCCTCTCCGTGGGCTTCCTGGGTGTCTCCATCATAAGGGATCCAAGAGAGAGCAGCACTGAGCGGTCAAGACCCTAATATCAGAAGAGACACATCATGGTTTCCGCCGTGTGCTGTTGGTCACACAGAGCAACCCTGGACTGGTGTGGACAGGGCGATACAAGGGTGTGAGGAATAGGGGGCAAGATTGTTGGGTGCCATTTTGGAGGATCATTATTGTCTCCAGGATTTCCTTCTGAGCCTCTGACATCCATTCTGGGAAAAAAAAAAAAAAATTAAGATTTATTTATTTATTTATTGCCCATTTTCCGCTCTCTGTGTCCATTCACTGTGTGTTCTTCTGTGTCTGCTTGTCTTCTCTTTAGGCGGCACAGGGAACTGATCCTGGGACCTTCTGGAGTGGGAGAGAGGTGCTCGATCTCTTGCACCACCTCAGCTCCCTGGTCTGCTGCATCTCTTCTTTCTCTCCTCTGTGTCTCTTTTTGTTGTGTCATCTTAAAGCGCCACTCTCCACTCAGGCCAGCACTCCAGAACAGGCCAGTTCTCCACTCAGGCCAGTTGTCCGCTCGGGCCATCTCACCACACGCACCAGCTCGCCCTCACCAGGAGGCCCTGGGAATCGAAACCCGGACCTCCCATAAGGTAGCTGGGAGCCCAACTGCTTGAGCTACATCCACTTCCCCGTTCCAGAAATTTTGATGCTGGCAGATGATCTTGCCAGACAGTCAATAAAAGTTTCTGGTATCAGCTAGGATTCAAGAAGTTCTTACATGGTTTATGGACTGAAACGCGATAGGGTTGTAGTGGTCTTGTCATGCCACCAGGAAAGCAACTGTGTTTGCACATGCACCAGGCAGGCAGCTAAGCTGCAACTGCTGTCTGGCTGACATTTTGATTATAAGGCGTATACTGATTTCAGAAATGTTAAACTGTGAACATATGTGCATTGTAGAATTGATGGAATATAGTATTTAACATAAGAAGAAATCTTGAGAAAGTGCAGCTCCAGGGTTGATTAATTCAGAGGCTCAACACCTCTGGACCGAGGTTCGCTCCATCTTTACACTCCAACACCTTCAGCGTATCTGCCTTGTCCCCGGAAGTTTCCCTCCAATGTCATAACATGGCTGCTGTAGTTCCAAGCATCCCATGTAGGTTCAACAATTCCTCTCAGGTGGCTTCTTTTAAGAAGAGCAAAGAATCCTTTCCCAGAAATATCTAGAATATTTTCCCTCTTGTCTCAATGACTGGAATTGTGTTACTGCCTATATTAGTTAGGATTAGGTTCAGTTGCATATGCTAGAAAAGCTCAGAGTGCTTTAAACAAGGTGGACATTTATTCTCTCGCGCATAAAAGAAATTTAGAAGTGGGAGCAGATGTGCCTCAAGCAGTCAAGCTCCCACACGGGAGGTCCCAGGTCTGGTTCCCAGTGCCTCCTGAAGAACAAACAAACAATAAGCAAAATAAACAATAAAACCAACACAGGGAAGCCAATGTGGCTCAGTTGCTGAGCACCAACTTCCCATATACAATGTACCAGGTTCAATCTCCAGCCCCTGGTACTTAAAAAAAAAAAAAAAAAAAGGAAATTTAGAAGTAGTAGTGCTGGCATAGTGGCTCAGTGTCAGTGTCATCAGAGACCCACCTAGCTCATGTGATTTCACTCTCAAATTTACCTCACCTTCTAAAATGGGTGCCAGGGTTCTAGCCATCAGACCCATATTGAAGGCCAGAAAGAACGAAAGCAGACAGGCAAAAGGTTGTTCTCCAGCAGTCAGCTCCCGTCAGCAGCCTTCTCAGATGTCCCAGGGAACATCTCTGTTTACATCATGTTTGTTAGAACTTGGTCACATGGTTACATCTAGCTGCAAGAGAAGCTAGAGATGCTGTTATTTTATCTGGGCACTCCATCACCCTAAATAAACGTTTACTCTTTTAGAAAGGAAGAAGAGAGGAAAATGGATATTCGATGGCTACAAATAGTGTCTTCTTGCTTACACCAGTCCCTGGTCAGAGGGTCAAGATTCCCAGGATTGGTGTAGATATGTCAGGATTTACTCCTTGATTAAATATGGGGTTACCTTTCTTGAGGGGTGGATGCCTGAACAAAATCTGAATTCTGTTAATGAGGAAAGAAGCAGCGAATGCCCTCCTTTCTTGCTAACAGAATTGTGATTTTGTTAGGGGATCAGGCTGCCATGTTCTTCAGGGAAGGTTGGGTCCTTTCCCAACCTGGGGGTAAGTCTTGATAAGCCTGAGGAATTCCATTCGCTCTGCCAGTCCTAAGCTTTAAAATGGACATGTGATATGATCTAGCCAATGAGACATAAGGGAATGTTTTCTGGAAGACTTCTGGAAAGATTTCTTAGAAGCTCAAAGAAAAAGTTTTTCTTGGCCACTGAATGTTGTTTGCACATGATGTCTGGAACTGCAGCAACCATTTTGTGACTTTGAGAGAAGTCAAGGTGCAAAGACAAAAATCAGCATGATAAGATGCCAAAGAAAAAAGAAAGTAATATAGTATTGTAGCAGTTGGATATAGTTACGAATTCCAAAACTAGATATTGGATTATGTTTGTAAACTGGTCTGTACCTGGGTGTGATTAAATTATGATTAAGGCTTTGATTGGGCCACATCAGTAGGGTGTTGACATCAGACATGGCAAAGGACAGAGTTGGGGATTTTGATATTGGAGTTTTGATTTGGAGTTTGATGCTGGAGTCTTGAGCTGGAGGTGTGGAAATGTTCTGTATTTTGATTGGGGTGGTGGTTATCATGTACAGGTATATACATTTCAAACTCATCAAACTATACTTTTAAAATCTATGCATTCTACTGGATGTAAATTATATTTTTTAAAAGTTGATGAAAGAGAGAAAGAAAAAGAAAAGAAAGAAGAAAGGAAACAAAGGCAGGAACCTAGGCCCTTGGTAACATTGCTGAGCCATTGAATTAAATAATCATTCCACTTTGGGATTTTGTGTGTGTGTGTGTGTGCATGAGAGAGAGAATAAATAAGTATCCTCACTGTTTATGCCATTTTTAACTTAGCTCTTCTGTAACTTGAAGCCCATAGCATCCTGACTGGGAAGTTCTTTTGTGAATCCCAGAAAAGATAATGTTCCTAAACTAATCTATTCCAGTGGGTCCTTAGATTGCATTAAGGGATATTTTGATTAGATCACTTGATTAGATCACTTTAGGGCCTCTGACTGAAATACATCAGTGAGGTCTGACCAGGTTGGGACTCCACCCTCTTGCTGGGATCTTATATAAGCTGAGAACTGGAAGCAGACACAGAGAAAGGCAGCACTGACCCTGCCATGCGACAGAGAGGACCTCAGGTTCACCAGCTGCAGAAAGACAGGGCAGCCCTGAGAAGATGGAAGAGATCAGGCCCAGGGAGAGATACCTGATCACCCACAGCTGACCTGGAGGAGAAACTAGAGCGAGACTGGCAGACGCACCATCTTGCCTCACCACATGGCGGGCTCCAGGATCAGCTAGCAGCCAATCTTTGATAAGAAAGCGTCTCTGATGAAGCCTTGATTTGGACATTTTTGCAGCCTCAGAACTGGAAGCTTTTACCTTAACCCATTTCCCATTATAAAAGCCACCCCATTGCTGTTATCTTGCACAGGCAGCCTTAGCAGACTAAAACATTGAAGATTACAATCCCTCAGGTCAAAAGGGAAGAGAAGCGCCGGAGAGGTCAGGGCACAGCCTGGGAAACAGGGGCTGTGAGGAACAGCTGAGAAGGGCAAGAGGACTTTGAGCCCTGTACTTCCCAGCCCACCTTCCTCCCAGCCAGGCCTGATGTGCTGGGGTCCACTCCCCAGCCCAGTACAGGCCCTGGCCTACCCCACCCCCATTTGTAAACTGGCAAGCTGACCCATCAAAGGACCTGCTCTCAGGCTTCTGGGAAGGACTAATTAAGAGAAGATGCACAGGAGCTCCTAGCACAGCACCTGGCACACAGCAAGGGCTCCGTAGAGCTCCTGCCTTAGCTCACCTGGCCCTGGGGAGCAGGAAAGGCCTGAACCAAGCAGAGGCAAGGGGAGGGACTTGGGGCAAGGAGGGAGCAGAATTTAGAAACTCTGAGGAGGTAGATCATGGGACTGTCAATGACTGATGACATCAAGGACTCAGGCAGGCTTGGGTGACAGTGTAGATGGATTCGATTCTCAGACTTTTGATAGAGATTCCCTGCAGTACCTGTTTTTGTCGCTGAGTAGGTGCTGATAAAGGGAGATAAGCAGCAGGAAGGAGAAGCATATTTTGAGGGTAAAAAGAAGATTGTAACTTGAGTGTGAGGTGCCTGTGAGCAGTACAGAGTGGTGGATAAGAGCCAGCACTCTGCTACCCACTAGCCATATGGCCCTGGGTAAGTAACTGCTTCTCTTGGAGCCTCAGTTTGCTCATCGGTAAAATGGGGATTCAAAGCCTGGCACATAGTAGGTACTCATTAAATAGTGATACAAATTCTCACCATCCCTCCACTCTCTACTTCATGTGTCCAGGCAGGCAGCCTCATGCTGACCTACTGCTGCTCCTGTAATAACCACAGCTGCCATGTATGGAGCTTTTCGAGCTTACACTTAACCCTCTCCTGCCTCAAACAAGATGTTACCCTGTAGAGGATTTCCTCTCCGTTTCTTCTCTGACCCTGCCCTACCCTCCCTCTTCCAGGAAGCCTTCCTTGACTCCTGACTCCCCATTCCCTGCCAACCTCTCCACACGCTCCCCAGAGGGCTGGCCTCCAGTACCTGCCTCCCCAGGAAGGACCGCCAGGGGCCTTCCAGGTTCCAGCTTAGCTGAGGCCTGGACCTGGAGATGCCTGCCTGGGAAGGGAAGGGTGCCAGGCCTCACCGCACCCCGGTGGATGAGGGCCTGGAAAGGGTGGGGCCTGGGGAGAGGAGGCCACCCTGCCAGAGTGGCAGCAGACGGCCCGCTAAATCCTTGACCTGTGATTTAAGGGGTCAGACAGAGTTCAATAGAGCACTCCCGGCGGAGTCCCAGCTCATTCACACAGGTCGGGGGACGAAGGTCACACGGGGGGGGGCACTCCTCTCAGAGCCCCCCCGCCCGGGCTTCATCCCCAGCCATAACCGAGCACCCTGAAAACCCACGGCGCAGAGCCGCTCCCTGGGGTCGGGGTGGGGAGAGCGGGGAGGGGGGCACGCCGGGCAGCCAGGCACGGCCCCCCTCCCCCTCCCCGCTGGGGGCGCAGCCCAGGCGGATGGTCCCAGGTCCGTGAGCTCGGGCTTCCTGTCTGTACCACGGCGCCCCTAGGAATCAAAGGACCCTCTCTGAGGCTTCTGGTGAGAAGTCAGAGGAAAGCGCGCGGGTGCTCTTAGCACGGCCCCTGGCGCGCAGTAAGGGCTCGGGAAGGCGCCTGAAGGCCGCGGCTGGCAGAGCCCTTCCAAGTCCGCAGCCCCGGCAGCGCGCGCGGCTTCGCCAGGGTGGCTCCGGCCTCCGCTCCTCCTCTTCCTCTGGAATTCCCCCTCCCACCCCGGCGCCGACCACCTCAACCCGGCCAGGGGGGCGCGGGGCAGGGGCTCGCGGGGCGGGGACGCCGCGGGCAGTCCCACCGGCGACGGGGACAGAGGCTTCCCCGCGCAGCCGGGCTCCGCCAGGAGGCCCGGCCCCGCTCTCCCCGCCCGCCGCCTCCACCGACCCCGGGGCTCCCCGCTCGCCCCCACCCAGGTTCGCCCGCTGGGCGCGTAATGCAAATGAGATGCAAAGCAGGCCGCGGCAGCCGCGGATTGGCTGACGCGGGCGACCGTGCCTGCCCAATCCCTGGCGGCCCCGCGGCCGGGGCGCCCCCTCGCGGGCCCGGGCCCGCCCATAAATCAGCTCCGTCAGCGTTAATGGCTCCTGACTAATTGCCTGGACTTGGGCTCCGGGCTCGGGTCGCCCGCATTAAAATTCAATCAGGCCGAGCGCTGAGCTATTAAATATTCATTGGGAGAGCTTCCCGAAACCGGCCTGGGGGATGGGGGCGGATCGGGTCGGAGGGACCACCGATTCCTCAGCCCAGGAGGCCCCGCTCCTCCCCAGCCGCCCCGTTTCCTGCAGCAGCCGTCGGATTTCCCTTCCGCTGGGCCTGTTTCTCTCTGGAAGCCGCTGAGCCCTCCCTGGAGCCTTCTGGGAGCCTGAGCTCCCTGCAGAGTGAGAGGTTAACTCAAGCCAGGGCCCCTGCCCCGAGACCCCGCCGTGCCTCACCCCATGCACCCCTGACCCAGTGTCCACTGTGGACTCCCGTCTAGGCTGCAACCTTCGGTCCCACCAGGAGTGCAATAAGCTCAGGGCACAGATGGCGTCATCCTTGGCAGAGGCCAGGAGAGGCCCCCAGGTCCCCGGCGCTCCTGCCCTGGCCAGGGGCTTTGATGGCACTACACAGGCCACATCGTCAGCCTGGCTAGAGAGGGCATCAGGCTGGCCCCAAGGGGCCTGTGCTGGAAGGAGGGGTCTGCGCAGTCCTCCTCCCCTCTCCCCTTCCCCCAGGAATGCAGCCTGTCGCAGCTTCCAGGCTGCCTGGAAGATCTCAAGGAGGGACCAAGGGGAGGGGGAGGGGCTGGGGGTGCACTGGGAGCCTCAGGGACTTAAGCAGGAGGTGCACACCTCCCCCGGCAATACACACTAGGAAGGGCTATGAAGCCGGCTTGGCCCAAAGCCTGGGGTAAGCCACTTAGGTGAAGACCAACATTTTTTCTAAGCCCTCCGTGGTGTCTTGAGACATCTTTTCAAACAGCCCCAGTCCCTGGGTCAGGAGGTGTTTGGGTTGGGGAAAGGAGCAAGTATCAGGATATATGCTAGGAGCCACCCTGAGCCCCTCCCTCTGTCTTTACAGTGACTCCTCAGGAGCAAGCCACCTGCTCTTAGGGCTCCAAGCCTGCCCGTTGGCCTGCTCCCCGCTCCTGGTGCCTAAAGTGGGTGCAAGAAGTTACCCTTGTGGGGCGTGGGGGAGGCTGAGGTTGCCGAGTCCTGAAGGTGGGGAGGGGGGTGACACCTGGGGGCCAGGGGCCTGTGACCATAGCCTCGTCCCACATCTCCTGTCCCCGGCTGCTCTGCTCAGCCCCTCTCCCATGGGGGGACCTTGGCCAGGCTGTCCTTTAACCTACACCCCTTCAGAGCTTGGGGCCCCTGGAATCATCTCTGTCATGCGCCATGCCCTTGTTCCCTTCCTGGTTGCCCTGGCTCCTGTCCTCCATGAAACCAAATAAAATCTATCCACTGTCCACCCTCCAAAAAATCCTGCCTACCCCAGTCCCTGCACGGGCTTCAGAGTGGCCTGATCTGGTTAGACTCCCAGTTCTGCTACTTACCCGCCGTGAGGCCTCGGCCAGCCCCCAGGAGCCTCTGGGGCTCCCCTTCCTCCTCCCTGAAATGGGGGTGATAATACCAACCTCACAGGATCGTTGGGAGGGCTAAACGGGCAAAGGCCCCTGCTCCTCATTTCTCTAGGTCCTCCCAAATCTTATTCATCTTTTAAGGTCCAACCTGTGAGCCCTCTTCTGCAGACAGCCCCCCAAAGGCCGGGCCCAGACCGTTCCTTGCCTTCCTCGCACCCCCCTCAACGACGGCTTTCTTTCCCAGCATTTGGCTGCATTTCCTTAGGTTTTCCAGCTGCCCCGTCTGAGGGTTGGAGCAGGCCTTTCACTCTGCCAGGCTCAAGTGCTTCGAGCCCCAGGCTCCCACCCCAGCCCAGGCCGAGAGCCAGCGCTTGTGGTCTGGGGGCAAGTCCCATTCCACCAGCAGCCTCGGAGCTCCCTGAGGTCAGGGCGCCTGCCTTTTCCTTCCTCCGGATCTGCCATTCTTGGTGCCCAAGAGAGGCCCTGCCGCACACGGAGAGACCCGCACTGCCGAAGAGGCCACTGCAGCAGGTGGCGGAGCACCCCCACCTCCGGGTGCCACAGCCACGGAGCGCCCCACGCCAGTGGGGAGGGCTGCGGGCTGAGGGCACCAGTTTCTACCAGGCCAGAAGCAGCTCAGGACTGCAGGGCAGGAGGGATGTGAACTGGAGAGGATGCTGTTTTGGAGAACAAGGGGTCATCCCTTTTGAGACCCCCTCTCCCTCAGCGCCCTCCCAGCAAGACAGGGAGGCCAAGAGGCGCGCCCTCTCCAGGAGGCAGGCAGGCCCCGTGGCTGGGTGCCCGGGAGGAGGGTGCCTGGCAGTGATTAGGGAAGGGCTGGGCAGCCTCAGGCTTCAGCGGGTGGGGGGTGACCCCAGTCTAGCGTCCAATTCCAAAGCCAACTGCCGCGTGTGGTTCTCATTAGGGGTGACGGAGGTCTCCCCGAAGGCCAGGCTGGATTCCTGAGTCCCTCTCCCAGCACAGTCCCCTCCCACCCGGGCACTTGGGAACGCCGCGCCCAGCCCTGTGGGGTGACCTGCCAGCTCCCAACCTGGGCAATTTTCAGGGGCATCCCACTTCAGCTGGGTCCCCCCACCCACCAGATGGGGTTTGCCACCCACCAGATGGGGTTTGCCGTCCCTTAATGGTGACAACGGGGAAAGAGACCGAAACGCTTAACACCCTGGGAGGGCTAAGCCCTGAAGACCCTACACTGCCTGGAGAGCCGTCCCTCCAACCCAGGTCAGCTGCCATTGCCCCGGCAATCGCAAGTGCCCAGCTGGCCTTCAGCTGCCAGGCCCTTCCCCCAGGCTGCCCCGGAGTGGGTGCCCTAAAGCCCCAGGCCTGCCAGTCAAGGCATTTCCCTCCTGACCAAACTTCCAATCCGGGAACTCTGCAGTGGTCACAGATTGGCGGTCCAGGAGCCAAACCTGGGTCCCCGATATGTATGCATTTGTGTGTTTGGGACAAACAGAGTATTTTAAAGTTTTTAAAAATAGCTGTCAACATTCAAAAACCAGGAGGCATCACATGAGTCTACAGTTGTTTTTTCTCAAAAATAGCTGGCAACACTAATTCTGCATTCCTGCAGACAACAGCCGGCTGGAGCTGAGTCACCGGCTACGGCCTTCGGAGAGGCTCCCTAGGGCTCACGTGCCCCATTGTCCCCACCTGTCCTTATACTCCCAGGTCTGACGCTCAGGTGAGTGCAGTGGCCTTCGTGGCAAAGGTTTGCCACTGACCTTTTTGTCTGACATCCTGCCAGCATTACTCTTTCCAGCCCCTCCTTGTGCAGATATTTCAATTTGCTATAAGTTCAAGTCTAAACTACTTGGCCCGGTGTGTGTGTCACTTCATCCTCCCTGCACATACCTGTCTTCTTATCGTCATCCATTCCTCCCCTCCAAGACTCTATTTTTTTTTAAAAGATTTATTTATCTCTCCCCCCCCCCTGCCGCCCCAGTTGTCTGTTCTCTGTGTCTATTTGCTGCGTGTTTTTTTTTGTCCGCTTCTGTTGTCAGCGGCATGGGAATCTGTATTTCTTTTTGTTGCGTCATCTTGCTGTGTCAGCTCTCTGTGTGGTGTGTGCGGCGCAATTCCTGGGCAGGCTGCACTTTCTTTTGCGCTGGGTGGCTCTCCTTACGGGGCACACTCCTTGCACGTGGGGCTCCCCTACGCGGGGGACACCCCTATGCAAGGGACACCCCTATGCAAGGGACATCCCTGCGTGGCAGGGCGCTCCTTGCACATCAGCACTGTGCATGGGCCAGCTCCACACGGGTCAAGGAGGCCCGGGGTCTGAACCGCGGACCTCCCATGTGGTAGGCGGACGCCCTATCCATTAGGCCAAGTCTGCTTCCCCCTCCAAGGCTCTTGCTCCAGCCACATCAAACTTCTCGCTCTTCCCAGACACGTCATGTACTTTCACACCCCCGGTCTTCACAATGCTGTTCCTTCAGCCTGGTGCACTCTTCTCCTCTTCTCTGCCTTTGCCTCTGGTGAACTCCCAACCCCAGCCCCAAAGCCACTGCCTCGGTGGCATCCTCTTGACCCCTCCAGATGGCAGTAACTTCAGGTTCTCCAATTGGTCCCTATGATTCCAGAACTTTTCACACTGTGTCTTCTCCCTAGAGTGGGAGCCCCTCCCGGGCAGGAAGCAGGCCTGCTCTTCCTTGGCATCTCCCAAGGGTCCCCTGTGTTGAGGAGTCAGGCCGCTGCCTGGTGGTGGGGATGGTCGGGGGACTGTGGCAGGGTGAGAACCAGGGCACCTTGGCATGGGGAGGTGGGGAAGGGACTTGGCATGCCGGGAGCCTGACCTTGTTCAGGATCACCTGGGCCCTCCAGGGTGGCATGGAGGTTGGGGGAGATAAAAATGAAGCAAACCAACCCATGAGCATTTGGGGGGACAGATTCCTGTACTAGGGCAGTGAGACGCTCTCCACTGCCCTGTGAGCATTCCAGCAAGGAGATTATACTTTCAAAACAAACACCCAAAACCAAAAAAACAGGAGCAAAACATCAGAGCTCAGGGTGCTGGGCCAGGGTTCTTAGGAGAAAAAATGAGGCGGATTATTTGAAACTTGCTGGCCCTGGGGGTGAGTCACAAACATTTCTCTGCTGCCTGAATGCTGCTGCTGTTACCGGGGCTAGGATGGAGAGGTAAGACCGAAACACCCCCTCCTCCTGCAGCTGACGTTAAGAGAGCCCAGGAGATGGCCCAGAAACCAGCAAGGTCCATGATCCTCCAGCCTCCCTCTTCCCCAGCAGAGTACCCGCCTCTAGGCTCCCTGTGGGGTGGCAGAGCCTTCCACGGGGATGACCACCCCTTCCCAGTGCTCCCAAGGCCGGGCACAGGCCTGACATGGCAGGGCCTTCCAGGGAGCGCCCGCCTGCTGGTTATCGCTCCACTGTCCCTGTGGAGTCAAATCTTCAGGACGCATCCAAGAAGGAGGGCCTGCGGTATCCTGGTTGTGCAGCGCAGGAAACGGGCCTGGAGCCCGGCAGCCACTTGCTCAAGGTCCCCCAGTCTGGGAGAAGCTGGGTGGGCTTTTCAGTCCAGCACTGCACCGAGTGCTGTCTCCCGCCTCCTGCCCGCGGGGCCCCTTCCCCTCCCACACACCAAAAGACAGGCGCGCGGTTCAGAGATGGCTGCGTGGAGGACCCCAAACACCGGCTAAGTATGCTCTGCACCTCCCGGGGCGCACGTAGGGGAGGGCGGCCCCAGGGTCCTCCCCAAGTCCGTCCACGACTTGCAGAACCAGAACTTGGGCCTTGGAATGCTGTGTGATTGCAATCGGGGGCTACCCCATCCTAACCCCCACCCCAAGAAAAGAGGCTAGTGGGGTGCTCTCCGTTCTCGCCCGCCCTCGCCCCGTGGCGGGCTCGCGGGTCACCCCGGAGCTCCCCGCGCCTGGGTTGGCGGCGTGCGCTTTAGAAGGGGCGTTCGCAGCATTGGGGCTTGAGGTGCGGCGATGGCCGGGGACCCTCCCCCAGGCTTGGGGTGGAGGGGGAGGAGAGAGCAGATGGCAGCAATTACAGCGCCGACCCTCCCCCGCCGGTAGCCCGGGGCCGGAAGATCAGCGTGGTTCGCTCAATCCAGCGGACGGGAGGGGCGGCGGTGTCCCCCGCCCGGGGCTGGCGGGGTGGCAGCCGGGAGGGGGGCACACGTCCGAGAGCGGCTACTGCCGCGGCGCGCAGGGGCCCACGCTTCTGGGGGGAAAGGGTCTGAAGGCTAGGTTGGGACCCTTCCTTCCCCCAAGAAAGGGGGGGGGGGAGGGGGAGATTCCCTTAAGAAAGGCCAGATCCCCCTCTTCTTCGCCCCCACGGAGGCCCCAGCCTGTCTCCGTCCCCAGAGAGTTCAGGCGGGGCCCCAACGGCCCGGGCGCCTGCAGGTTCTCAAGGCTCCCAAGATTTTCAGGGTGGGCCACGCTGTACGGTTGTGCAGGTTGTGCCCTAAACCAGGGCCGGGCGGAGGGGACGAAGGGGGTCTGATATCCAAGCGGGCCGCCCTGGCAGGTGCTGCCTCGTTCTGGAGGAAGAGGGGCACCTTTGCTGATTCTCACAGTCACACCTGGATGCTGGGATTCTGAGCTGCTGACTCCAGAGAGAAAGCACGTGAACAGCCAGTGTTGGCCTCTGTGGGTGAGCGGCGGGGCGGAAGACGGCAGAGGGAAACGCTCTCTTCCTGAATTCCTCTCCCACCTTCACCTCTGGTGTCCAATCCATTAAGAAAGCTTGTGCCTTATGCCTCTAAGTTATATCTTTTAAAATTTTTTTATTGTATTGTGATTATATATATATAGGATATAAAGTTTCCCATTTTAACCACTTTCAAATATACAACTCGGAGGTATTGATTACATTTACAACGTGGTGCTACCATCGCCACCATCCCTTACCAAAACTTTCCCATCACCCCAAAAGGAACTCTGCACCCAGAAGCAATACCTGAGTTCTTTCTTGAATCAGCCTGGTCTTCCACCAACTGTCCAACCCCAATTACAGCCTTGCACAAGTGCAAAGCCTCTGACAGCGTTCCAGGATTCCCAACAATCAATTCTCCACACAGCGGCCAGGGGGACCTTTGAAAATGCAAACCAGAGCATGTCACTTCCCACTTAACAACCTCCCATGCCTTCCCTTGGAAGAAAGCCCCAGCCTGCTGACCTCTCCTGCTACCCTTCGCCCCTCTTCCAGGCCCTGCTCCCACGCGCTGCCTTCTGTTCCTTGAACTTGACAAGCTTTCCCCCTCCTCTCACCTTGCCCTTGCTAGTCCCTTTGCCTGAAACACTCCGTCCCTCTCCTGCACCGGGACGTCCCCTCCCCATCGCCCCTGACCGTGCTGTAAAGCATGCCCCACCCACCTGCCCACTCGGCTTTGTCACGTTACCTTCTATATTAATCTCACAGAACTTACCACTTCCTATAATTATTTACGCTCTTGGTTTGTGGTCTCTTTTCCTACCAGAACGTCAGCTCTGTGAGTGCAGAGAGCCTGCCTTTCTTGTCCACTAGCAAAATGCCTGGTGCAAACCTGGGAGCTGCATTTGAGGAACGAAGGAGTCCCTGGAGAACCGCCTGGATGCTGGCCCACGTGGCTGCTCCCAGGCGGCTTCTCCCTACAAGGGGCTGGCTGCACTCACCTGCGTCTACCTGTGTGCACCCAGGTGCCCCAGACACACGCGCAGGCCTGTGGCTGACAATCCTGTCCTCTTAGCTGCAACTCCCCAAGAGCACTTACTAACCGCCAGGCAGGATTCTAAGCCCTTTGCGTGGCTTCACTAGCTTCTTACAACTCTCCGCTGGAATGGGTGTCAATATTATCTTCAGTTTACAAGCAGAGGCTCACCAAATATACACCCACCTCCACAGCAGGACGTCCACAGGAAGGCACGTGCATTGTAAACACCGAGTGTACCGTTGAACGGATAAATGGGTGGAGTCAGGAAGCATGAGATGGGGGTGTGGGAAAGAGTTTCACCAGTTCTATTGTAGATGTTGCCTTATTGTAGATGTTGCCTTATTGTAGATGTTGCAGTTGTTCCCTATTATTGTAGATGATGTTGCATTTCTAATAGCAAACAGCTGCTCGGTAGTTTCCAACAAATAGGAGGTGGAAACTAGGGTGGAAGCTCTCAGTTCCAGAAGCTGTGAGCCCCCGGTCCCATCTTTACCTCCTCTCTTGTGTGTCTCTCTCTGTCTTTTATTTTGTAAAGTTTGGCATTGCCTTCCCTTCGAGCCAACTTATCGCTGATCTGACCGCAGCAGCTGATGGCCAACGTGGGGCCCGAAGGGAAGCTTGGCATGAGGGCATTGGATGACTACTGCAAGAGGATGGACAGAAGGAGAACCACAGGAAAGGGTCAGCAGGGTGGGGGTGGGGGGCATCGGGCCAGTTTGGCCAAGGGGGTGGAAAAGGAAGCTTAGGCCCGAGCTTGTGAGCCCGCTCGGGGGTGCAGCTGTGGCAACAAGGAAAGGACTTGGTTCCAGATTTAACTCTGCCACCCACCACAGGATTGATCGATCTCGGGCAAACCACTTACCCTCTTGGGGCCACAGCAGCAAAGTGGAGTGGGAGGAGGGGGTTGTAATCACAGGGTGGGCATCAGGATTAAATTAAAAAATGCCCATGGAAACAGACTTGGCCCAGTGGTTAGGGCGTCCGTCTACCACATGGGAGGTCCGCGGTTCAAGCCCCGGGCCTCCTTGACCCGTGTGCAGCTGGCCCATGCGCAGTGCTGATGTGCGCAAGGAGTGCCCTGCCACGCAGGGGTGTCCCCCACGTAGGGCAGCCCCACGCGCAAGGAGTGCACCCGTAAGGAGAGCCGCCCAGCGCGAAGGAGGGAGCAGCCTGCCCAGGAATGGGGCCACCCACACTTCCCGAGCCGCTGACGACAACAGAAGCGGACAGAGAAACAAGACACAGCAAATAGACACAGAGAACAGACAACCGGGGGGAGGAGGGGGAATTAAATACATAAATCTTTAAAAAAAAAAAAAAATGCCCATGAGTGTTCCTCCAGGGACTCACTGCCTCCTCTGTACCTTGCCTGACACAGTTAGTTCTCAATAGGTGTTTGTTGAGTGAATACAGGTGTTGGTTGAGTGAATGCCTGAGGGACTGACCAGGGGAAGAATAAGAGGAAAATAAATCCATTGGTGAGTTAAAGAGTGAATAAAGCAGGGATTAGAACACCTGCCTCTGAGCCTCAGTTTCCTCATCCGTAAAAGGCAGTGGTAAGGCTTGGTCCGTCTTTCTCTCGGGGCTGTGGTGTGGATCAGATGCTGGGAGGCCGCCCCTTGTTCTGCAGGGCCCCGGAGGGGAGTAGCGGAAGCGGCCCGTGCTCCCCTCCCCCACACCCCTGTCCCCCAGAATTTATAGGTTCCTCATTGTCCTGCACAAAGGCCTTCTTGGGGAGGGGAGGGGTGGGTGGGCAAACCGGGGGATTAAAAAGTCAGAGGCTGAGTAACAGCCGGCCACACCCGAAGCCCCATAAATCTGCCTGGGTCCCCCGTCCATGCCCACCGACGGGCCCGGCCCTCCGCCGGCGGCTCGCAGGGTTCCTGCTGCTCTGATCCGCTCAGCCTCCGCTCAGCCCAGCGCGGGAGGCTCCGGGGCCTCGCCGAGGTGGAGGGGAGGGGGCACGGGTCAGGAGCGAGGGGGTGGGGGGAGTTCTCGTGTCGGAGCCCCCTGCTGGGCAGAGCCCTTCCTCCTGCCTGGCTCCTGTGTGTCCCCCAGGAATTCCCACTGCTGCTGGTTCTGAGCAGAAAAATGAGCTTTCTGCGGATATTCTGAGTCTCTTGGTGGGAGGGGGTTGGGAGGGGGCTGGGAGGGGCGGACGCCGAGAAAATGGCCTCCTTCCCCGCTCTGTCCTCTCTGGTAGAGAGTGGGAGGCTGAGGGTAGGACTGGCAGATGGTGCAGTGTTAACAGATGACAGGCAAACAGAATTACTCAGCTGCTCCGTCCCTCCATCTTCCCCGTGGAAAGAGACCATGAGCTCAAGTGGGAGGCTGGAGAGGAGGGGGAAGAGAAGAGCCTCAGGGGACAGGGCACAGGCACACAGGAGACCTGCCTGGACTCCCACCTGCCGCTCACCGGCTGCGTTGTCTCAAGCAGGTCAGTTAACCTCTCAGGGTCTCAGTTTTCTTATCTGTGAAATGGGCCAATGGAAAATCCTGCCTTGCCTTTCTCACTGGCCTTTTATGAAGATAACGTCGATTTCTGAATTGTTAAAATGGGCTTTAAAACTTATGAATGAGGGAAGTGGATTTGGCCAAACGGATAGGGCATCTGCCTCCACGTGGGAGGTCTAAGGTTCAAACCCCGGGCCTCCTTGACCCGTGTGGAGCTGGCCCATGCACAGTGCTGATGTGTGCAAGGAGTGCCCTGCCACACAGGGGTGTCCCCCGCATAGGGGAGCCCCATGCACAAGGAGAGCCGCCCAGCGCGAAAGAAAGTGCAGCCTGCCCAGGAGTGGTGCCGCCCACACAGAGAGCTGACACAGTAAGATGACGCAACCAAAAGAAACACAGATTCCCGGTGCTGCTGATAAGGATAGAAGCAGTCACAGAAGAACACACAGGGAATGGACACAGAGAGCAGACAACCGGGGGGGGGGGGGGGGGGAAGGGGAGAGAAATAAAAAATAAATCTTTAAAAATAAAAACATAAAACTTATAAAGGGAAGTGGATGTGGCTCAAACGATTGGGCTTCCACCTACCACGTGGGTTTGGTTCCCGGTGCCTCCTAAAGAGAAGACGAGCACACAGCAAATGGACACAGAGAGCACGTAGCCACTGCAAACGATGTGGGGTGGGGGGGAGGGGAGGTGATAAATAAAATAAATCTTAAACAAAAAAACAACAACAAAAAACTTGTGAAGGTGTTTGAATCACCATAGGTGTTAAATGATGACTGTGTCAACCCATTAGTTGTTCATAAAAAATTATTTTTTAAAAAAACAGAATAAAGTAGAAGACATCACAGCGCAACACAAAGTTTTGTGAAAACTTGGCTTTCAGGGGAGCAGATGTGGCTCAAATCGTTGAGCACGTGCTTCCCACATGGGAGGTCCCGGGTTCGGTTCCCAGTGCCTCCTAAAAACAACAACAAAAACAAGCAAACAAACGAAAAAACCAACTCAGGGGAGCCAAGGTGGCTGAGTGGTTGAGCGCCGACTTCCCACATACAAGGTCCCAGTTTCAATCCCCAGCCCCGGTAACCTCAAAAGAAGCAGAACAAAAACCTGGCTTTCAGTTATATGTATGCAAGTATACTGGGTCCAATGTAAATGTATGGACTATGGGTGTTGGTCAAAAGAGTTTGAAACACTCTGCATAGAGGAGATTCTTCAGTGGTATCTCCAGAAGGGGATGGTGGATGAATGGAAACGTACAAAATGAAATGCACCAGCCCGAAGGTACAGGGCCGTGGACGGTGAACCCCAGGTGGGGGAGGCCTGGCCCTGGGCAGCTCAGCGTAAGGGACGGTGGTGGGGAGGACACCTGACTGCCCCCTCGGTGAGCCACAGGGTCCTCCTGGCCCTGCAGGAGGCCCGGGGTCCTGAGGACGCTGTCCCCGGATGCGTGCTGGGCGCCGGGCGCTGCTCCCAGGCAGGGCCCTGAGCTGGCAGAGAGAAGGGCTAGTGGGAGAACCGGGGACTCGTGTTCTGGCCCTCCCGCAAGCCCGCCAGGAGTGCAGAGGGACGGGCATGGGTGCAGCGGCGCTGCGGGCCCTGCCTGCACTTCACCGGTGACCCTCATCCCACACCCGCCACAGACCGGGGAGGGTGAGCTGGCCAGAGGGGCCTCCAATCAATCCCGGACTGCCCCTGTCGGCCTGGCGTTATGGCTGCGGGTTTTGTGACGGAGATGATGGTTGGGGACTGGGGGGCATGACCTATGGGAGGTGACACGGGGACCCCCAGAAGGGACAGGAGCCGGGGTCAGAGGCCACCTCCCGTCCTCCGCCCCACCCTGCACCCGCCCATCTGGGATCTAGTCCTTAAGTGGGTGGGGCCATTTCCCCACCGACTGCCGTGGAGGGGGAGGCGGGGACTTCTGCTGGAAAAGAGCCTGAGCAGAGGGAAGGGACGAGTGGGCAGGACATTTGGTTCCCCAAGGGTGGCCTGGGCCTCAGGCTCCAAACCAGCAGTGCACCGCCTTCTCAGTGGAGGTGCCGCTGTGCGCTCCCCAAATCTCCCCCTTCTCTCTCTCTTCTTTTTTCAGGAGGTCCTGGGAATTGAACCCAGGACCTCGTCCGTGGGAGGCAGGCGCTGCACGCTGGGCTCCACCCGCTCGCCTCCCCCTCCTCTGACTGATGCCACACCTCATGACTGGCAGAGCTCCAGCCCAAAGGAGTAGGTGGCGGGAGGCGCGGCTGGACAGTCAGAGGAACACAGAGCCTCGCGCTGCTGCTCGGACAGTGCAGGTGAGCAGATCTTCAGAGAGTCAGAGGGGCCGGGGGTGGAGAGACCCAGACAGGGAGACGAGGAAGGCCAAACGTTAAAAGACGGAGAAGGGATGGAAACAAAGAGGAGAATCAACTGAGGGCAAGGAAGAGGGCAAGGCAGAGGAGGAACTGGAGTGGCCAGCAAAGGAGCCTCCCGGTGAGCCACCCTCAGAGCCCAGCAGCTCAGGAGGAGAGCCTATAACGTTCCTTTACTTTGTGTACACTCAGGAGACTTGAATCTCTGGGCTGCCCATGTATCAGCTGGGCCCTGAGCCTCTGCGGAGTGGCGACTCCTACTCTTTGGTTCACTGGACTTACCCAGGTCAGCTAACCTGGGTAAGGTGAGGATGGTCAACCACCACACCAGGGAGCCAAAAGAGTCTACAGCTGCAAGCAGGAGAATCGCTTCCATCAGTCATGTGGGGTCTAAGGCCCCTCTTGATTTAGAGGTGGAGTGGACATCACCATCCCAGGGTCCTTGGGATAGAGGAATAAAATATGGATTAGAGTGGACTTACCGGTATTCTACTATAGAACTATTGTGACTCTAGCAATGGAAGAAATTACATAATTGATTGGAGACAGTGGCCACAGGACTTGTTGAAGGCAGGGAGAGGGAGGAAGAGGTGTGATATGGGGGCATTTTCGGGACTTGGAGTTGTCCTCAATGATACTGTAGGGACAGATGCAGGACATTATATATCCTGCCATAATTCACTGGGAGAGAGTGTAAACTACAACATAAACTATAATCCATGTTGTGTAGCAGTGCTCCAAAATGAGGAAGCGGTTGTGGCTCAACTGGTAGTGTGTCTGCCTGCCACAGGTCCAGGGTTCTATACCCAGGGCCTCCTGACCTGTGTGGTGAGCTGGCCCAGGTGCAGAGCTGCCGTGCGCAAGGCGTGCCCTGCCATGCAGGGGTGTCCCCCATGCGCAAGGAGCGCGCCCTGCAAGGAGAGCCGCCCCACAAGATAAAAAGCACAGCCCGCTCAGGAGTGGTGCCACACACACAGAGAGCTGCTGCAGCAAGATGATGCAACAACAACAAAAAAGCGACAGTTTCCCAGTACCGCATGACAAGAATGCAAGCGGACACAGAAGAACACACAGCAAATGGGCACAGCAGACAACAGGGGGGAAGGAGAGAGAAATAAATAAAACAAATCTTAAAAAAAAAAAAGCTCCAAAATGTACTCATCAAATGCAATGCATGTACCACACTAATGAAAGAAGTTGTCGATGTGGGAGGAGTCGGGAGGGGGTTGTGGGGAGTGGGGTATATGGGAACCTCTTATATTTTTAATGTAACATTTTGTGTGATCTATGTATCTTTAAAAAAAAAGATTAAAAAATATGGAGATACAAGGGAAAATATAATGTAATGTGTAGACTAGAGTTAAGAGTAACATTGTAATGTTTTCACAGTCACGGTAATTAAGGTGGTATATCAGTGCTAAAGGTCAATGACGGTGCATAAGGGGTGATGGGATTTTTCCTTTTGGAACAATGAAAACATCTGAAACGACTGAGCCAATGACGACAGTACAACTCTGCTGGAACTGAGATCACTGACGGTATGCTTTGGATAGATAGTACAAAGCACGGGACTACATAACACAGGAACATCATGTTAATAAAGCACTGTGGTTAACAGTGCAAGTATGAGAACGTTCTCTCGTGAACTATGACAAATATACAATATTAGTACATTGTTTTAATAGGATGATTTGAGTGAAATATACACCAAATAAGCTTTGGACTATAAAAAAAAAATTCCTTTACTGGTAACCCTAGGACTCCCACATTGAGACCCCAGAAGGCCCCGATGGAAATGTCCGTCTGTCACCCTGGGTGTTTCCCATTATTTTACACATTAACCAGCCACCTCCACCCTCCCAGTGTCTCTGTCAACAAAGAAACACACATGGAGGGTCAAGCGCTGGACTGCGGGCCTGGGCGGGGCTCGGGAAGGGCCAGCACAGAGTCCTTCTGCCGGGGGACGCCCGGGGAAGACACCCGGGCACAGGTGACGAGTAAGCAGAAGGTGAAAGAAACCTCGTAAACCGTCTGGGTCCCCAGCCGGCTTGGCTAAGCTGATCCTGGGATCTGCTGAAATACCTCCCCGACCCTCGGCTTTGGGCCGGAAGTGGAACCCCCCACCCTTCTCTTGTGCACCTGCCCTCCAGAGCTCTACCGCTGCACCCAACCCCAGAACCCTGTGCTACAGCCTGCACCCCGGGGCGGGGGCGGGGGGGCGCCCGGGCTGGTCTCCCAGTTCCTGCCCATGGCTGCCACCTGCTGGCTGAGGGTGGCCCTGCGCCAGCAGGACTCGGGGAGGGGCCGGTGGCCTGTCCTGGTACAGGGGTAGCTTCTCCAGGGCTGGGGGAGGACAACGTCAAAAGCAAAATGTGAAACCCCCTCTCACCTCGCTCGTTGTCCTTGAGGCCTCTGAGCACGGATTAAAGTCCTCCTGTCCCTCGACAGCCGTCCCCGGGCAGTGCCAGGGCGTTCCTCAGGCGAGAGGTGAGCCGAGCTGTGTCTTTACACACACGGCGCTGGGTGCGGCCCACACAGAGGGGACCCAGGTGAGGGAGACAGCCGAGGAAGAGCTGGGTGCGGCCCACACAGAGGGGACCCAGGTGAGGGAGACAGCCGAGGAAGAGCTGGGTGCGGCCCACACAGAGGGGACCCAGGTGAGGGAGACAGCCGAGGAAGAGATCAACGACAACTGGCCCGAAACGCGCAAGAGCCGAATGGCGGGCCTGACACAGGGAAGGCTGCGGGGAATAGTGATGCGATGAAGAATAAATGAATGAATGTCCAGAAAGAGCGCTGAGGAGTGATGGATTCGGCCCAATTCTGTGTGTGGGAGAGGAAGAGGAGGAAACACTCCGGGAAAACTTTTGGATTTTTTGTCTTTCTTTTGTTGTTAAGAGATAATTTTCTTGGTGGAAGATTCAAACATTATACAAGTTTGAAAACCAAAAAAAAAAAAAAAGGGAAGGCCTCCTGTCACCCTGCTTCTAACTTCCTAACCACTGTCAACATTTTAACGAGCATCCTTTTGTCCATGTTTCTCAACCTTGGCTGCACATGAGAATCACATGGGGGAGGTTTTAAAAACCCAGTTGCCCAATTCATGCCCCAGACCTCAGAATCTCCGAGGCGGTTGCCAGGCATCACTATTTCTAAGAGTCCCTAAGTGATTACAGTGTGCAGTCAATGTTGAGAATTACTGTTCTAGGCATTTACACACAGTAAAGAGCCGATCTCAATCACATACACACTGTGTGTGTGCGCGCGTATGCTACATTTGCTCCCTCCCCCTCCTCCCCGTTAACAACATATCTTGCAAATAGTCCATATGAATCTACCTCTTTCCTTTTCTTTTTAAATGATGGCATACCTTGCATGTTCATACTTCTCTAGCCCTTCCCTACAGATGAACATTGAGGTTGCATCTAACTTTTTAAAATTTTTTTTTACTATTACAAACAATGCTTCAAGGTATATATAGTAAATCTTTGCTCACATATGCAAGCATTTTTTTGGGGGAAGATTCCAGAATTTTGGGGTCAATGTCTATGTGCATTTTTTATATTGATAGCTACTGTCAAATGCTTTCCAAAACTACTTCACTAATTTACATTCCCTCCACAGTGTGAGCACTTAATAATTATTAACGTTTAAGTTTTGCTAGGCTGCTGGGCCAAAAAGAATATTTCATTATTGTTTTAGTTGGCCTTTTCCTATTTACTTGTGAGGTAAGCATCTTTTCATTTGTTTATTGGCCATTTGTATTTCTTCTGTGAATTATTTGCCCATGTCTTTTGCCCATTTTCCTATTGGGTTGTTTTTTAAATTATTTAGGATTAGAGGAAATTCTATTTTCAACAATGGGATTGACAAATCTTTCTGAGCAAAACAAAGTAAATATGCTGGGTAAAATATAAATGCAACTTATTTTTAAAAACTAGAAAAGCTGGCCAGATTGCTATAATTTATTAAGTTAATATAAAAGGGAAATGTACTCTCTGCAAGGTTTTTCTGTAAACTTACAACTGCTCTACTAAAACAAAAACCTGGGAAAAATGTAAGGGAAGGCAGGAACTCAGGGAAACCGAACAAAGAAACTCTTTTTCTCTGAGGATATTTATTGACCTGGCAAACTCGTTTCAATTTCCACAGACTTTACCTTTGACAGAACCAAATTGAGGAGTCTAATAAGAGATTTTCCGAAAAATCTGGGACTCCAAAGAGGTACACCCGCAATGTAAAACAGGACCTGAAAAAAAATCCAGCCCAATGTCCCCTGCAGGGGGCGTCAAGGAAAATTGCCTTAGCGCTACACTGATAGGGAGGAGCCTCTCTGACTTGTAACCACTAGTTGGCCCTTGAGCTGGTCTGCACCCAAGTTCACATCACCTGGGTGATCTAAAGCTCTCCAAGTCAGGAATTTAGTCTAAAGTGGTCAGGAGGTGCTTGACAGGCGCAAACCCACATTATCTCTGAAGGAAGATACCTTCATCCTCAGGCTCAAGGAATTTCCACCATAATTTTCCTGGGAAAATAAAGAGCTCACAGTAAAAACTACAACAACAAAGAAATAAAACCCTAACATAAAAAAGAAAACTGACACTGTGAGCAAGATCCAAGAGACAGAGTCAGCCGAGAAACAGACTTGCAAGGTCTTTAGACATTGGAATGCTCACATCCAGAATATAAAATACTCGTGTTTAATGTGGCCAAAACATGAAATAAGCTTGAAAATATCTGCAGTGAATAAAGAGGAAACTGTAAGGAATGACTACAGAGTTTTGACCAAAAAAGCAAAAGGAAACTCTAAAAATGAAAAAATAAAATAATTAAATCCATTAATTTATTGTTTCTAAGCATACTTTATTTTTATATGGTATAAGCAGATAAAATAGCAATGTACATTAAAGATTATTCCTGGGAAACGGACTTTGGCCCAGTGGTTAGGGCGTCCGTCTACCACATGGGAGGTCCGCGGTTCAAACCCCGGGCCTCCTTGACCCATGTGGAGCTGGCCATGCGCAGTGCTGATGCGCGCAAGGAGTGCCCTGCCATGCAGGGGTGTCCCCCGCGTAGGGGAGCCCCACGTGCAGCCTCGAAGGAGGGAGCAGCCTGCTGAGGACTGGCGCCGCCCACACTTCCTGTGCCGCTGACGACAACAGAAGCGGACAAAGAAACAAGACGCAGCAAAAAGACACAGAAAACAGACAACCGGGGGAGGGGAGGGGAATTAAATAAATAAAAATAAATAAATCTTTAAAAAAAAAAAAAAAGATTATTCTTTATATTTGAAATTGAAGAAATTTTTGAAAAATAGATATACCTAATTCTTAAAATTTTCATAACTGGCTACTCCTCTAATTTGAAATATAAGAAAACAAATTATTTTTCTTCTACACCAACATATCCATCAGTATCCGTTCTTCTATCTTGAGTAGCAACATGCTGTATAGAATTCATACTTTAATCCTTCAGCTGAGGACAATATTTAGTTTTATCAGTTTCATAACAGAAAACAACTATTTACAAACTTGGATACTTCTGAACATGAACAGAATCTTTGCATGGTGGTTTTTATATTTAGGATAACCACTCCCAAGATGTATGTAGAATTCTGTTACTCCAGCATCATCGTATTTAGTATTCAGTATTCAGTACCGTGTTGCTCTGCAATTCAAAAGTATCCATGTATAGCTCTTCATTCTCATACTATTCATTGATAAAGAAAAACTGAACAACTGTATCATTTTTCTATTGCTGCTGTAGCAAATTACCACAAATGTAGTGGCTTAAAACAGCACAAATGTATTCTCTTATAGTCCTGAAGATCAGAACTCTGAAATGTTCTTTCTGAGGTGTCAGCGGGCTGCATTCCTTTTGTAGGGGAGAATGTGCTGCCTTGCCTTTGCCAGCTCCTGTGTTCCTTTTCTTGTGGCCCCTTCCTTGCATCACCCCAACCCTCTGTTTCTGTCACCAAATGTCCTACTGTGACTCTCTCTTGTCAAATAGCCTTCTTTCTGCTTCTGTCATCACATCACCTTCTCTCTGATAAGGACCTTTGTGATTACACTGGGCCCACCCAGATAATCCAGGATAGTCTCCCATTTCAAGGTCCTTAATTTAACCACCCTGCCAGGAGTATTCTACCATGTATGGTGACATGTTCACTGGCTCAAGGATGTGGACATGGATATCACAATAATGTTAGATCATTTTCATAAAGTTTTAAATCACAGAACCTTAAAATAACTAACTGGGCAGATTTAACAGCATATTAGATACAGTTGAAGAGAGAAATGGTTACTAGAAGATAGGTCAAAAGAAATTATCCATAAATGCAACACAGAGGGAGAAAAAAGATGAAGTTTCAAGAGATGTTGAGAGACATGGACAATCAAGTGAGAAGGTCTAGCATATGTATAATTAGAGTTCCAGAAACAGAGGAAAGAAGAATGGGACAAAGGTAGTATTTGAAGAAACTTTTCCCGAATTGATGAAAGACAACAATTTACAGATCCAAATGCAAAATAATAAAAATCTATAGAATGAGAAATAATAAGAAATCCCTACCAAAACGTAATGGCCTTATACTTCAGAATACCAAAGACAAAGAGAACATCTTAAAGGAAGCAAGAGAGAAAAGACAAGCTTCAAAGGACACAAGATTAACTTTCCACAGCAACAATGAAAGCCAGAAACTAGTGGGATATTTTTAATGTATTGATGCACCCAACAACTATAAAATACACATTCTTTTTAAGTACATATGAAATATTTGCAAATTTTGACCATATAGTAGACCATAAAGCAAGTTTCAACTTTATATATATATGTATAATATATATGTGTATTTTATATATATATATACATATATTGTTTTTTTTTTTTAGTTCCCAGGAAGTGGGGATTGAACCCAGGACCTCATATGTGGGAAGCCAGTGCTCAATCACTAAGCCATATCAGCTCCCTTGAGTTGGTTTCTTAAATTTGCTTTGCTTGTTCTTTGGTTTTTTCAGGAGGCACTGGGAGCCACACCCAGGACCTCCCATATCCGAAGCAGGCACTCAACTGCTTGAGCCACATCTGCTCCCCTCAGCTTATTTTAAAGTTACAAAATAAATGTTCTGTAAATGCAATGCTAAAGTCAATAACAAAAATATAATCCCAATTTGCTTGGAAGTTAATAAACACATGTCTAAATAATTTGTTGACCAAAGAGGAAATCATAATGCAATAACTAAGAGAGTAATTAGTGGAAAATTTTAAGTTTCTTAAATACGTCTATTCAAAAAGAAGAAATGATGAAAACTAGCAATGTATATATCTCAAAAATTCAGAAAAAGAACAGCAAAATAGGGTCAAAGTATGTGGAAAAAAATAAATTTTAATAGATAGGAGCAGGAACTAATGTATTAGGAAAAAATAGGCAACAGAGAAGATAAAAAATTCCTTGAAAGATAATCCGTAACAAATGTTACACAATAATGTAAGGTGTTGGGGGAGGAGTGATGTATGGGAATACTGCACATTATACATGGATGTTTTGTAAGCTCACAACTCTTCTAATAAAAAATATATATACTGAAAAAAAAGTTTCTTGAAAGAAAAGACTAATAAACTTGACAAACCTTGGTGAGATTGCTCAAGGAAAAAAGAAAGGAGAAGGCACAAATCACCTATAAAAGAATTAAAATGAGGTCTTAACTATAGATGCTAGAAGCATAAAAATATGGTAAGAAGATATTATAAACAACTTCATAATGTGGGGTTGGGTCAACATTAGAAAATCAACTAATTCATGTTCAAAAGATGTAGGTAAAGCATTTTATAAAATTCAATTATTTTTACTTCCTCCCTTTAAAAATAAAACCTCTTTGCTAAATAAGAATAGAAAGGACTTCTTTAACTTGATACAAGATGTCCACAAAAACCTTAAGCTAATATAATACTTGGTGGTGAAACATTGAAAGTTTTCGTTTTAAGATAGGGAACAAGGGGAGTGGATGTGGCTCAAGCAATTGAGCTCCCGCCTACCACATAAGAGGTTCGTGGTTTGGTTCCCAGTGCCTCCTAAAGAAGATAGTGAACTGGCACGATGCGCAGGCTGATGAAACAAGATGACACAAGAAGAGACACAAGGAGAAAAAAACATAATGAGAGACACAAAAAAAGCAGAAAACAGAGATGGCTGGAGCAATTAAGCACCTCCCTCTAACATCGGAGGTCCTGGGTTCAGTTTCCAGTGCCTTCGAAAGGAACAAGGAAGGCAAACAGACACAGCAAGTGCAAACAAGGAGGGGCGGGGAGAAATAAATAAATAAAATAACAAGGCAAAGATGCTCGACATCATCATTCGAGTCAACATTGTACTGGAGAACATACAGCACAGTAAAGTAAGAAAGAGAACACATATAAGGACTTGAAAGGATGAAACAAAAACCTCGTTGTCATAGATGATGTAATTGTCTACATAGAAGAGCTAATAGCATTGACAGATATTTTATTAAAATCAGCAGTTTATATATATATATATAATATGTACTTTGAAAAAATAATAAAGATACACAAAACAATAAATAAAAAGTAATGGAATAATGGACATTAGATTCAGGACAACAGCAGTCTTAGGAGGGGGAGGCAAGGCATATGTTGAGAGAATCATGTTTAGATATAGCTTATTGTCAAGTGCTAGCTTTTGTTTATTACAAAAAAAATTATTTAAAGTAATTATATTACATTATTAAAAGTAATTAACTAACCAATCAACTAAACAAAAGCAAACCATGAAGGGACCTTTAAGGAATGGTCATTAACTAAGGATTGTGATTAATCTAATTCATTATATATGAGGTCTAAGAAAGAGACAAATACTGCATCTATATCAACAATAAGCAAACAAAATATAAGGCTTGCTTCAGCATAGTAAGAAAGACTGTAAAGAGTCTGGGAATCAACCTAACAGTGAACGCATTAAAACTATTATGCAGAAAAAAGTTTAACTCTATTGAAGGAAAGAAAGGAAACCTGGAAAGTGGATAAATATATCATGTTCATTGAAGAGAAGATTTAACATTCTGAGGCAGTCAGTTTTATCCAAAATAATCTATAAATTCCATGTGATTCTTATCAAAAGGCCAGCAAATTTTTTAAAGAATTCAACAAATTTATTAGCAAATTTCTATGAAAGAATAAAAGTAAAATTTGAAAATGAAATTCAAATATGGAGAACTCACCCTATCAGATACTCAGACAGACTACAAAGCTAGAGTAATAAATAATTGTTGGGAAATGGATGTGGCTCAACCAACTGGGCTCCCGTCTACCATATAGGAGGTCCAGGGTTCGATGCCCAGGGCCTCCTGGTGAGGGCAAGCTGGCCTGTGTGGTGAGCTGGCCCACATGGAGTGCCGGCCCATGCAGGAATGTGGCCCTGAACAGGAGAGCCATCCTGTGTGGGAATGCCACCTCACATGGGAAAAGCCACCCACTGCAGGAGTGCCAGTCGAAGTAAAGAGCTGGCGCAGCAAGATGATGCGACAAGACACAGAGGAGAGAAAATAGAAGACATAGCAGAACAGGGGAGCTGAGGTGGCGCAAGGGAGTAATCGCCTCTCTCCCACTCCAGAAGGTCCCAGGATCAGTTCCTGGAGCTGCCTAATGAGAACACAAGGAGACACAGAAGAACACACAGCGAATGGACACAGAGAGCAGACAATGGGGGGAATGGGGGAGGAGAAAGAAACAAAAATAAATCTTTAAAAAAATAAATAAATAATTGTGTTATTGGCACAGAAACAGCCTAATAAAACAATGGAAGGGAAGCGGATGTGGCTCAACGGATAGGGCGTCCGCTTACCATATAGGAGGTCCAGGGTTCAACACCCAGGGCCTCCTGGCCTGTGCGGTGAGCTGGCCAACACGCAGTCCTGTCACAAGCAAGGAGTGCCATGCCACGCAGGAGTGCCCCCCTGCGTCGGGGTGCCCGCCGTGCAAGGAGTGCACCCCGCAAGAAGAGCGGCCCCACGTGAAAAAAGTGTAGCATGTGCAGCCTGTGGTGCTGCACATATGGAGAGCTGGCACAGCAAGATAATGCAACAAAATGAGACACAGACTTTTGGTGTCACCTGACAAGAACGCAAGCGGATGCAGAAGAACACACAGTGAATGGACACAGAGAGCAGACAACAGGGGGGTTATGGGGGAGAGACATAAATAAAAATAAAACTTAAAATAAAATAAAACAATGGAACATAAAAAGAAAAGTTGAAAGGAATGGATGTGGTTCAAGCAGTTGAGCGCCTGCCTCCCAAGTGGGAGGTCTCAGGTTCAGTTCCTGGTGCCTCCTGAAAAAACAAAAACAAACCAAAAAAACAAACAACTGGGACAACCAGCAAGATGGCAGTGGAGTAAGGAGCTCCTAGAGTCAGCTCCTGCTACAGGGCAGTTAGTAATCACCCAGAGCTCTCTGGAGGTAGTGGAAACACCTGTTTGGGGGCTCCAGGAGGCCAGAAGGGCATCCTGCAACGTCCCTGGGGGAGTGGAAGGAGGAGACTGCCCGTCTGCCAAGAAGACTTGTAAGCAGAGCGCTCCACGCCATGGAGGCGGGTGCCCATCCTCCACTGGAGGCACAATCTGACTCAGGAGCTGTTCCGCAGCTGGAATTGAAAGCTCCACTTCCCCAAAATGGGGGAGGAAGAGACGGTTGGGCACCAATTTCAGCTATGATGAGGAAACTCATTGGGCTGCAGTATGATCCTGAGAACAGCTAAGGTTTGAGCCTGTCCAAGTCAGAAAGAGGCCGGTAGCTGCCATCTTAACTCCACGCCTGTCACGAGGGGAAGTGGGGCTGACTGAAAATCCCAGCGCTGGTGGGGACCGGCTTCTTCCCATCCAGATCATATTGCAGCTCTAGCCTAGGCCCCAGTGCCACCTCCAGCAGGGAGGAAGCTGCGGGGACCTGCACCAGGCTCTCCGGGAAATTACTGGCCAAGCCTGGAGGCCGGTGATTATCCTACTCTGGTGGCACAAGCTGCCCCAGAAGCTGCTCTGTGATGGGAATTGGAGGCTCCATTTCCCAGAAACAGGGGAGGAGGAGACGGTTGGCTGCCGATTTCCGATACCGATTAGTAGACTTGGCTGGCTAAGAGATAACCCTGGGAACAGGGGTGTGTGAACCAGCCCAAGTCAGAAAGAGGCCAGTAGCTGCCATTCTGACTCTGCCCCCAGCCTGAGGGAAGCCGGGCTGACTGAAACTCTCTGTGTTGGCAGGAACCAGTTTCTTTTACGCAGACCAGCCTGCAGCCCGCCTAGGCTTCAGCCCCGCCTCTGGAGGGGAGGAGCCTGAGGACCCCTGCACCAGCCTACATAGTAACTGCAGGGAACTTTGACTGGCATAGACCAAAAATCAGAAGTCTACCAGGGCAACTGCGGTCATCTTGGACCCACACTGCATAGATTGCTGCCCACACCTGCAGCTCCATCCCTGCCCCAGGCAGGGGACAAAGGGATGTGGAGCTTCATCAGTCTCTCTGGGCAACTACAGTCTAGGCCTGCACGTGGATTATTCCACACAGCTGTGACTCTGTCCCTATCCTTGACAAAGGAGAAAGTTGGAAGAAGCTTCATTGGTCCCTGGTGCAATGACGGCAGCTTGAGCCTCCACAGCTTATAGCACCAACTACATACTTCGCTCCTGCTGCATAACCAGCAAGGGAGAAATGATAGGAAGCCTAAACTAAAGGGAAAAACTGCACCCAGAAAAAATAATCTAGTAAGCCAGATGCAAAGACACCAACAAAAAATTACAATCCACACCAAGAAACAGGAAGCTATGGCCCAGTTAAAGGAACAAGTCTCCAGATGATATAAAGGAGTTCAGACAACTAATTATAGATGCTCAAACGAATCTCCTTAATAAATTCAATGAGATAGCTGAAGAGATTAAGGATATTAAGAACACACTGCATGAGCACAAAGAAGAATTTGAAAGCATACATTGAAAAATAGCAGATCTTATGGGAATGAAAGGTGCAATCAATGAAATTAAAAAACAATGGAATCATATAATAACAGATTTGAGGAGGCAGAAGAAAGGATTGGCAAACTTGAAGAAATGGCCTCTGAAAGTGAACATACAAAAGAACAGATGGAGAGAAAAATAGAAGAAATTGAAGGTCTCAGGGATCTAAATGATAGCAAAAGGTGCGCAAACATACGTGTCATGGGTGTCCCAGAAGGAGAAGAGAAGGGAAAAGGGGCAGAAGGAATATTTAAAGAAAAAATGGTAGAGAATTTCTCAACTCTATTGAAGGATAAAAATATCCCTGTCCAAGAAGCACAACGTACTCCCATCCGAAAAAATCCAAATAGACCAACTCCAAGACACAGAATGTCAAAAGCCAAAGACAAAGAGAGAATTCTGAGAGCAGCAAGAGAAAAGCAATGCATAACATATAAGGGATATCCAAAAAGATTAAGTGCTAATTTCTTACCAGAAACCATGCAGGCAAGAAGACAGTGGTCTGATATATTTAAGATACTACAAGAGAAAAACTTCCAGCCAAGAATCTTATATCCAGCAAGACTCTCTTTCAAAAAATGAGAGCGATATTAGACTATTCACAGATAAACAGAAACAGAGAATTTCTAGGCAAGAGGTCAGAATTTCAGGAAATACTAAAGGTTGTGCTAGAGCCTGAAAAGAAAAGACAGGAGAGAGGGGCCTGGAAGAGAGTCTAGAAATCAAGTTATATCAATAAAAGTAACTAAAAGTGTCAAAAGAGTGGCGAAAATAAAATGTGACAGGTAAAACTCAGAGTCAGGAATAAACTTAACCAATGATGTAAAGCACTTGAATTCAGAAAACTGCAACTCAATGTTAAAACAAATCAAAAAAGCCCTAAATAACTGGAAGAACATTCCATGCTCATGGATTTTTTTATTTTTATTTTTTATTTTTTTTATTTCTCCCCCCTTCCTCCCCGTCCCAGGTGTCTTTTCTCTGTGTCCATTTTGCTGCATGTTGTTCTTTTGTCCGCTTCTGTTGTCGTCAGCAGCATGGGAATCTGAGTCTCTTTTTGTTGCATCATCTTGCTGCGTCAGCTCTCCGTATGTGCGGCGCCATTCCTGGGCAGGCTGTACTTTCTTTTCGCCCTGGGCGGCTCTCCTTACGGGGCGCACACCTTGTGTGTGGGGCTCCCTACATGGGGGCACCCCTGCGTGGCATCAGCACTGAGCGTGGGCCAGCTCCACACGGGTCAAGGAGGCCTGGGGTTTGAACCGTGGACCTCCCATGTGGTAGATGAACGCCCTATCCACTGGCCTAGTCCGCTTCCCGTTGCTCATGGATTTTAAGACTAAATATCATTAAGATGTCAATTCTACTCAAATTGATATACAGATTTAATGCAGTCCTGATAAAAATTCCACCAGCATTAAAGAAAAAATTGAAAATATGATCATTAAATTTATTTGGAAGGGTAAGGAGCCCTGAATAGCCAGAAACATCTTAAAAAGGAAAAGTGCACCCTCATCTCCAGACTTTAAATCATAATACCTACCTAGAGTGGTAAAAACAGCATCGTACTAGCCTAAAGACAGACACAATACAATGGAACCAAATTTATGGTTCAGAAACAGACCCTCACCGGTACGGTCAAGTGATTTTTGACTAGCCTGTCAAACTCACACAGCTTGGGCAGAACAATCCATTCAACAAATGGTGCTGAAAGAATTGGACATCC
Organism: Dasypus novemcinctus; assembly: GCF_030445035.2. Taxonomy (NCBI): domain Eukaryota; kingdom Metazoa; phylum Chordata; class Mammalia; order Cingulata; family Dasypodidae; genus Dasypus; species Dasypus novemcinctus. The sequence continues at coordinate 34,419,660 of NC_080684.1, read as the reverse complement.
ATAGCTGAAGGAAGGAAAGAAGACCCCTCTCTCACACCTTATCCAAAAATTAACTCAAAAAGGATCAAAAAACTAAAAATAAAAGAACCATAAAACTTCTAGAAGAAATCATTGGAAAATATCTTCAAGACCTGCTGGTAGGTGGTAGATTCTTAAAGGAGATAAGAGAAGGACTGAGTGGACTACTGATGTTTAATGTATGCAGAAGTTTTAATTAGCTTTACTGTAAAATTGTGGAAATGTGTAGAGTGGATGGTAACACACAGTGAGTAACAGCTAGTTTATAAATGGGGATGTGACTGAAAACGGTAGTCTAGTTATGCAAATGCCAATTGACAGAATGCTTGAGAATAATGTAGGAACTGGACAGCACAGTAAACCAAGAGGTGGGTGAGAATTGCGGTTGATGGTACAGATGCAAGAGTGTCCTTTGTTAGCTAGAACAAATGTATATCACTACTCCAGGGTGTTGAAAATGTGGAGAAGCATGGGAAAAATACAACTGGAGTGAACTATGGACTGTGGTTAGTAGTAATAATAATATTCTTGCATCTATGCAAAAGATGTCCTGTGTCGATACTGAGGCAGTATGGAAAATATGAGCCAAATGTACACTATCGACAGGGTAATAATCAGATGATATTATTTTATCTGTAGCAAAGACACACCACATTATGGTGTTGATGGAGGGGTGTTGTCTGGGAATTCTGCACATGTGCATGATAGTTTTATAAGTTTACAACTTACGTCATAAAAAAAATATATTTAAAAAATAATGATAGGGTGGGTTGGGGGAAAAACATACCAAATATAAGATAAGGACTATGATTAGTAGTAAGATTTTGACAGTGTTCTTACATAGTTTGTAACAAATGTCTCATGACAATGCAAGGTGTTGGTGGAGGGTTGATGTATGGGACCCCTGTATGATGTTATGCATGTTTGCTCTGTAAGTTGACAACTTGTACTGTACACTTGTTTATGTATGTTCATATATAAATGACGTAAAGATAATAATCAGATTGGTTAGGGGAAAATACTTTGTTTAGTAGTAATATTTTGACAATGCTCTTTAATCTTTAATAAGGTTTAAAAACAATGCAAGTTATCGGTGGTAGGGTGAGATTTTGTTTGTTTGATGTTATATATATTTGTTTTGTAAGTTCACAACTATTACATACTTATTGTTTATATATGTTTATGTATGTGATATATTTTAATAAATTTTTTAAAAATTAAAAAAAATAACAAGCAACAAGCAAAACAAACAATAAAACTAACAGAAGCCACTGTGGCTCAGTGGTTGGGCACCAGCTTCCCACATTTGAGGTCCCAGGTTCAAACTCTGGCCCCAGTTACCTCAAAAAAAAAGAGAGAGAGAACTTGAAGTTTACATAAGATGAAGACAACAATGCAAATCAGAGAAGACAGAATTGTTTTCTAATAGCTGAGGTTAGAAATCTGGCTCACTAAATGAAGAAAAATGAGTTTGAACCACCTCCTCACACCATATATAAAAGTGATGGACTAAAGACGTGATATTAAAAAAAAACTGAAAAACTAAGAAAGGAAACAAAGATCTTTGTGACTTTGGAGTTGGAGTCTTCTTAAACAAGACCCCAATGCACAAACTATAAGGAAAAATGTTGATAAGTTTAATAATCAAAATTCAAGATTTCTTTCCATGAAGGTCACCATAGATGAAGACAGGCTGAGCGTATAGTTGCCATCTCTAGAACTGACAATGGGTTTATTATCTAGAAGGCACGAGATATGAGAAAGAATTCCTGAGAATTCAATTTTTTTTTAAAGATTTATCTTATTTCTCTCCCCTTCCCCCTCTCCTCCCGCTCCAGTTGTCTGCTCTCTGTGTCCATTCGCTGTGTGCTCTTCTGTGACCGCTTCTATCCTTGTCAGAGGCATGGGAGTCTGTTTTTCCTTTTGCTGCGTCATCTTGCTGTGTCAGCTCTCCGTGTGGCACCATTCCTGAGCAGGCTGCACTATCTTTCGCGCTGGGCGGCTCTCCTTACGGGGCACACTCCTTGTGCGTGGGGCTCCCCTATGCGGGGACACCCCTGTGTGGCAGGGCACTCCTTGTGCGCATCAGGACTGCGCATGGGCCAGCTCCACACGGGTCAAGGAGGCCCGGGGTTTGAACCATGGACCTCCCATGTGGTAGGCGGATGCCCTATTCACTGGGCCAAGTCTGCTTCCCGATAATTCAATTTTAAAAGACCAGAAATTGCCTAGAACACTGGGCAAAGGCTGCGAACGGGTAATTCACAGAAGGGGGGTGGGACAAGAATGGCTGTCAGTTGTGGAGAGGCCTGCTGATAATCGGGAAAAATCCCACATAAAACAGCAAAATCACTTTATGGTGCTATCACACTGGCAAAAATTAAAAGACTGAAAAGTTACAAGCATTGACAAAGATGCAGGAAAATGCTTTTGCACTGCTGGTGGGTACACCGCAAAATTGAGAGCAATCTAACAGTACCTGGTCAATATGTGCCCTATGACCCAGTAATCTCAAAGATGCTCTCTCACAGGTCCGCAGGCAGACATGAACAAGGATATTGTATTAGTCAGCCAAAAGGATGCTGATGCTAAACACCAAAAATTGGTTTGTTTTTTTTTTGTTTTTTTTTTTATTTTATTTTATTTTATTTATTGACTTTGTAATAATATTACATTAAAAATATATATGTGAGGTCCCATTCAACCCCACCCCCCCACCCCCCCTCTCCCCCCCCAACAACACTCCTTCCCATCATCATGACACATCCATTGGATTTGGTAAGTACATCTTTGGGCACCTCTGCACCTCATAGACAATGGTCCACATCATGGCCCATACTCTCCTCCATTCCATCCAGTGGGCCCTGTGAGGATCCACGATGTCCGGTGATCACCCCCGAGGCGCCATCCAGGGCAGCTCCACGTCCCAAATACGCCCCCACCTCTCATCTCTTCCTGCCCTTCCCCATACCCATCGTCCACCATGTCCACTTTTCCCAATCCAATGCCACCTCTTCTATGTGGACATTGGATTGGTTGTGTCCATTGCACCTCTATGTCGAGAGGAGGCTCAGATTCCACATGGATGCTGGCTGCCATCCTCCCATTTTCAGTTGTAATCACTCTAGGCTCCATGGTGTGGTGATTGTCCTTCTTCAACTCCATCTTAGCTGAGTGTGGTAAGTCCAATAAATCAGATTGTAGGTGCTGGAGTCTGTTGAGGCTCAGGACCTGGCTATCACATTATCAGTCCAGAGATTCAAATCCCCTAACTATATCTTAAACCCCAACGTTAACTGCACCTCCAGCAGATTAGTATGAAAGTCTTATGAAGGGAGATCCCATCTGAGTCCAGATTCATCACACATAAACACCATTTCCAGAGAGGGGCCATCTGCCCTGGTAGTAAACCCCATCGGCCATGACCATAACTCTCATGGGTCTCTTTAGCCTTCATAGGAACCAATATCTGGGGGTTGTATCTGCTTTATCTGTCTCTCTGACTCTGCTCAGTTGTGCATGAGGGCAATCCTTCTGCCAGCCTCCAGACTCTTTTTTAGAAACTCGTAGCCATATAGACTCATTTCTCCTTTCCATTTCCCCCTTACTTTAGGTCAAACAGCACTTTAAAGTCATGTTGTTTTATGTAGACATGGATATTCTGCTGATCCGCATTGAACCTTCCATATAAGGTCCTTTTCCAGTTGCATCATCAGTTGGTATTTGATAGTGGTCCCTCGTTGCCAGGGAGGCTCATCCCCGGGTGTCATGTCCCACGCTGGAGGGAAGGCATTGCATTTACATGCTGAGTTTGGCTTCGAGACTGGCCACATTTGAGTAACATGAAGGCTGACAGGAGGAAATTCCCAGGCACAATGTTGCTCTAGGCCTTGTTCTTATTTTAGGTTTATCAGCTCACAAGCATAGTCATTAGCATCAGGGGCTCACTGTTGAACCCTCACTCCCTCCCGGTCCCCGCCGCTGTACCTGGGAGACTATCGCTGCTCCCCTAGGGACCACGACAGAGCACCACTGGCCAGGAACCCAGTACCCCCCCTGCTGGGTTTTTAATTGTTGCCACTATGAGTATATCCAATCATTACCATGCACCCTGGACATATGTTCTGTACAGCTCCCTGTCAGCCATATATCACCTGTCATTGGTATCCCATACCAGTATCCCTCCATTGCCATTTTTGAAACACTCTGTGATCCAGAACTCCCCGAAATTTGAAGCCCAATATAATGTCATGGTCCCTTACTAGGGAATGGCATATAGCGATGGGTTTAAAGGATAGATAAAGAACTTGGATAAAGTTAGATAAAGAACTTCGATAAAGAATGTTGACTTGAAAAAATTCCACATCCTATCCTTTTTTTTTTTTTTTTCTCCCCCCCCCCTAATTATTCAGTGTTTCTTCGTAGGAGTCCTAGACCACAGCAATGCATATATATAATATACAACACTCCCATACATTCACCACAACACCTTTTTCCTTCCACAGCGATACTCTTACACCCTATTCACATCATATTTACTTAAGGTGATGTACAGAGTCTGAGATATTAGCTTTCTAACATGGTAATATCTGTGCTTACATTATGGTGCATACTTTAGGATACACAGTTCTTTACATTTTTAGTTCTCCTATGTTTTACATTATGGTTTACATTATCAGTCTGTCGTCTCCTATATGTTATGGTGTAATATTACATGTTTTATATCCATCCTTGTGTACTCTCAAGAAACTCCTCCCTTGCCCCCCATTTACTTTGGTTCCACACATTTAACGTCCATTTTCCCTTCCACCTTGGTGCCCACAGTGACAGTCAACCTCCGTTTCCTGAGGAGCCACTTCCAGAGATAGATGGAATAGTGTTTAGGGCCTAACTTGCTCATCTGCCCCAATGCCCTGGGAGCCACCCTTTCTCTCGAGGGATAGAGTTCCCTCTATTTGGTGGCATTAGTCCTCCCCAGGATGTGGGTCCACCCCCACTCTCACTACTTGGGATTCTACCCCATGGTGTCACCCACTCTGGCAGAATGAGCATTTAGACATTCCCCAGGAGCCCGTCCTGCATCAGACCCTCCCCTCCGAGCATTCTAAACAGGTAACCCTCTTTATTATATTTTGATATTATTTTCTCGGCATTTTACTCTCCACCACCTCCTAACCCTCTCCTGTGTTCGTATGCTACCCCTCCCTCCCCCCACTTTTGGGCAACATTACCCAACCGTCCCTCCCCAGCCACCCTCAAACCCGTAAAGCCCCAACCAAAGGCAACCCCTTGCCCCCATTTTATCTCTTCTTTGTGTTCATACTTACCACCATCTCGTCTTAAGTTCCACCCCTGCAGACATCGGCTCATATCCTTCCTCCACCCTCCGATTTCCTGTAAGCCTATCGTTCAGTCTCTTGCTATCTAGGGCAGCTTGGTTATTTCATATCATTGAGGTCATGTAGTATTTGTCCTTCAATGTCTGGGTTGCTTCACTCAACATAAGGTTCTCAAGATTCATCCATGTTATCACATGTGTTTGCAGTGTGTTTGTTCTTACAGCCGAGTAGTATTCCATTGTGTGTATATACCACATTTTATTGATCCACTCATCTGTTGATGGGCATTTGGGTTGATTCCAACTTTTGGCAATAGTGAACAATGCTGCTATGAACATTGGTGTACATATATCGGTTTGTGTCCTTGTTTTCAGTTCTGCTGGGTATATACCCAGCAGTGGTATTGCTGGGTCATATGGCAAATCTATGGCTAGTTTTTTGAGAAACCGCCATACTGTCCTCCAGAATGGTTGGATCCTTCTGCATTCCCACCAGCAGTGGATGAGTGTTCCCCTTCCTTCACATCCTCTCCAGCACTTGTATTCTTCTGTTTTTTCATAGCTGCCAATCTTATGGGTGTAAGATGGTATCTCATTGTAGTTTTGATTTGCATTTCCCTGATAGCTAGAGATTTGGAACATTTTGGTTTGTTTTTATAAAGGGTATTTATTTGCGATAGGATACCAGGCCATAAAGCATAAGTTACTTCCCTCACCAAAGTCTATTTTCCCGTGTTGGAGCAAGATGGCTGCCGACGTCTGCGAGGGCTCAGGCTTCCTGGGTTCCTCACTTCCAGGGTCTTGCTTCTCTCTGGGTTCAGAGTTCCTCTCTTCCTGGGGCTGGCTTCTCTTTCCTCATTGGGCTTACTTCCTGTGGCTCCAGCTTCAGCATCAAACTCCAACATCAAACCCAACCCTTGGTGGGTGGGGACTCACAGATAAAGGCATGGCAAAGGACAGAGTGGAGGGTTTTTGATGTTGGGGTTTTGATGTTGGAGTTTGATGCACAATACCCTAATTATGGGCCCAATCAAAGCCCTAATCATAACTTAATCACGCCCAGGTAGAGGCCACATTACAAACATAATCCAATATCTATTTTTGGAATTCATAACCATATCGAACTGCTACACTCCACCCTCTGAATTCCAAAAAGACATTACAATATTCAGATAAACCTTAAATCAGTAACAACGTAAGTACTAAATCATATCACAATCAATTTAAAGAAATACAGTTTGTTTTGGGGCAAAGACCTGTCTGCTATAGACCTCTGAAACTTACAAAACAATGTATCTGTTTCCAATACACAAATGGACAGACAAAGGATAAACGTTTTCATTACAATAAGGAGAAATTGGGAGGGAAACGAGTCTCGGGTCCTCTACAGCTCAGTAAACCTGCAGGGCATCCTCCATTCGATTTCAGTCTGAGAGTCATTCTTAAGATGATGGTTTCTTCTGCGTGGTGCTGTGGGAACCCTTTCACAGGCTTGCCCAATGGCCATTTTCTTGGTTCCACCCTCATCGAGCATCTGGGTGTTGACCAAGCTCCAGACCTCTCCCACCAAGAGTGTTGGGGTGATTGCCACACCTCAGCCAATATTTGGGTTAGAGTCTTAACGCCCCTAGTACAGTGATGTGAAGACAACATTCTCCCTAAACTTTGGCATACACGCTCAACCCTCTCAGAGCAATGAGTTGATCACCTGGCCTTCCCTAACCTTTGGGGACAGGTCCACCCCTCTCTTACCTGTGGGGTGCTGATCTTAACCGCCCTAATCCTTGGGGAATGTGCTCCACCCTCTCTGCACCCTGGGGCAGCAAAACTCTTCCGGAACATTAGATGGGGATATCCACCCCCTTCAACTGCTGGGGCAAACTCACCCTCTCTGTACACATGGGTGGGGTTCCTCTCTTGGCCCAAGGTGATGTCCTAATTCCAGATCTCAGCTTCCATGGTTTTCCTCTTGAAGTCGTTTCCCCTTCAATCCCTCCTTTCCATGTCCCTTTTATTCCAGGCAGACAGTGGTTTTGTTCATACAGCTCTCTCAAAAATCTTGTTGGTTTAGCATGGAGGAGGCAGGGGTCCAAGTCATCAGACAGTAAGACTTTCCACAAGTCTTTCTGACATAACTGCATCTTCAATCTTGATTTACCAGTTCCAAGTTTAGTTAAGTCCTCCAATGGGGCACTTTCATCTGGGAGCTTGATTTCCAGAGGCTTGGAATTTCCAGAATTAGTTTCTGTTTTCTTTGCACCTGACAGTTCAGTCCTCAGCATGTCTCTCTCGTCTAGCATTTTGCTATAAGCTGTAAGCAGAAGCCAAGCTACATTCTCCAGGTTTGTTTTGGAAATTTCTTCAGCTAAATGCACAGGCTCACCATTTTCAAATTCTGACTTCCATAAAACACCAGGAATTAATCTTGTTAAGTTCTTTGCAACTTTAAAACATGGAATGCCTTTCCTCCAGTTTCCAATAATAGTTTCATCATTTACTTCTAAGGCATCATAAAAAGTCTCTTTAGCATCCATATTGCTATCAACAGTCTCTTCAAAGCAATCTAGGCCTTTTCCATCAAGCATCTCACAATTCCTCCGAAAAATACCCCTTACCCATTTATAAAACCATTCCAGCATTTTGGTAATTGCAAAAGCACTTCCCCACTCCTTGGTACCAAATTCTGTATTAGTCAGCCAAAGGGTGCTGAAGCAAAATACCAAAAATTGGTCGGTTTTTATAAAGGGTATTTATTTGGGGTAGGAGCTTACAGCTACCAGCCCATAAAGCATAAGTTACTTTCCTTACCAAAGTCTATTTTCACATGTTGGAGCAAGATGGCTGCCAACGTCTGCGAGGGTTCAGGCTTCCTGGGCTCCTCCCTTCCAGGGTCTTGTTTCTCTCTGGGTTCAGGGTTCCTCTCTTCCTAGGGCTTGCTTCTTCCTGGGCTCAGGTTCCTCTCTTCCTGGGGCTTCTCTTTCTTCTGCATGCTGACTTCCTGGGGCTCCAGCTTAAGGCTTCAGCATCAAACGCCAACATCAAAACCCCTCACCTCTGTCCTTTGCCATGCCTTTATCTGTGAGTCCCCACACGGTGCAGACTCAAGACCTAATGACATGGCCCAGTCAAAGCCCTAATTATAGCTTAATCACGCCAGTACAGACCAGATCACAAACATAATCCAATATCTATTTTTGGAATTCATAACCACATCAAACTGCTACAGATGTTCATTACAGCATTATTTGTAGTGGCAGGAAGTTGGAGGCAACCACGCATCCATCACTAGAAGAGAGGATCAGTAAAATGTGGTTCAGGCCCACTATGGAATTCTAGGTAGCAGTTAGAAGAGATTTACCAGATTATGTGTCAGGCATTGTTGATTAGCTGACACAGTCCCTCTCCACAAGCCCCCTTCTCTCTAGTCACCTTTTAGGTGAGTGTGATCATGTAACACCACTCTGGCCAATGAAACGCAAGCAGTAATCTGATGGGCAGGGTTCCTGGGAAAATCTTTGCTTTCCTTTTTTTTTATTTTTTAAGATTTATTTATTTCTCTCCCTGTCCCCCCCGCCCGCCCTGCCCCCGCCCCAGCCCCAGTTGTCTGTTCTCTGTGTCTATTTGCTGCATATTCTTTGTCTGTTGTTGTCAGCGGCACGGGAATCTGTGTTTCTTTTTGTTGCGTCATCTTGCTGTATCAGCTCTCCATGTGTGCGGTGCCATTCCTGGGCAGGCTGCATTTTCTTTCGCGCTGGGCAGCTCTCCTTACGGGGTGCACTCCTTGCACGTGGGGCTCCCCTATGCGGGGGACACCCCTGCATGGCAGGGCACTCCTTGCGCACATCAGCACTGTGCATGAGCCAGCTCCACATGGGTCAAGGAGGCCCGGGGTTTGAACTGCAGACCTCCCATGTGGTAGATGGACGCCGTAACCACTGGGCCAAGTCCGCTTCCCTGCTTTCTTGATAAAAGACGCAGTGTGCACCTTTTTACCTCTTTCTTTTTCCCCACTTCTTCCTGCCTGGAAAATGGATGTGATGGCTGGAGGTTCAGTGGCCTTTTTGTGGCCATGAGGAAAAGACAAGAGACTCCCAGAAAAGGTCCTGACATCAAGCTGCTCAATCAACACCAACAGCCTTTAATATCTGAACTTTTATCTTATGTGAAAAAAACAAATCCCTATTTGTTTAAGCAACTTGGATCAGTTGTTTAATTGCAGTCAACAGAAACAAATTCAGCTAGTTTGAACAGAAAAGGATGGAGAAGCAGGCTCTAGGTCCAAGAGCAATTCCCAGCTTTGAGAGTCACATGGGGGAAACGGACTTGGCCCAGTGGTTAGGGCGTCCGTCTACCACATGGGAGGTCCGCGGTTCAAACCCCGGGCCTCCTTGACCCGTGTGGAGCTGGCCCATGCGTAGTGCTGATGCACGCAAGGAGTGCCCTGCCACGCAGGGGTGTCCCCCGCATAGGGGAGCCCCACGCGCAAGGAGTGCACCCTATAAGGAGAGGCGCCCAGCGCGAAAGAAAGTGCAGCCTGCCCAAGAATGGCGCCGCCCACACTTCCCGTGCCGCTGAGGACAACAGAAGCGGACAAAGAAACAAGATGCAGCAAATAGACACAGAGAACAGACAACCGGGGGAGGGGGAGGGGAATTAAATAAATAAATAAATCTTTAAAAAAAAAAAGAAAAAAGAGAGTCACATGGCTTCTCATATGTTTGGGAAAACAGTAGTTATTACTACAGGAAGCTGATGAGTCAGGAAGTTGCTCACCACAGAGCCTCAAAACTTCTGTCATGATCTGTGATGGCAAAACGGATGTCTCGTGACATTTAGCTCTGTTCCAAATTTATGTGTTGCACAAGAGCATCTGTTTGGCAGAACCTAAATCACAGATTCCCAGCTCAAGGGATTCTGGGAAGTGTAGTTTTAGCTTTCCAGCTCCTGCAGTTTAGAAGAAACACTAAAGGGAGTTTCAGATTGATATTGTGCAGCCAATCTATAATAGCCACCCACTCCTGAGGTCAGCTTTTGCTTACAAACCGTTACAATGGATATAAAGCAACAAGGGTAGATCTTTAAAACACAGCACTGGTTGTAAAAAAAAGAAAAAGAACTCTGTAGCACATTTCATAGGATAACAATAAAAAATATATGGGGAAGGGGATGTGGCTCAAGCGGTTGAGAGCCTGTTTCCCACAGTTCCAGTGCCTCCGAAAACAAACAAACAAAATAAAAAAAGAAACAACAAGCAAAACAAATGAAAAAACCAAATCAGGGGAGCCCATGTGGCGCAGTGGTTGAGTGCCAGATTCCCACATACGAGTTCCCGGATTCAATCCCTAGCCCTGGTACCTCAAATACACACGCACACACACACACACACAAAGCAACACTATGTTTTCCAATAAAATGTACGTTTCCACATAAGAGCCGACTGATAAAGGAAGGGAGGAGTAGGAGAGTGGGGATAGGAGATGGAAGAGAATAGAATAAAGAAAAATAAGGGAAATGGATGTGGTTCAAGTAATTGGGCTCATGTCTACCACATAGGAGGTCCAGGGTTCAATGCCCAGGGCCTCCTGGTGAAGGCAGGCTGGCCCGTGAGGCGAGCTGGCCCACACGGAGTGCTGGTCCACACAGCTGACACAGCAAGATGACGCAACAAAAAGAGACACAGAGGAGAGACAATAAGAGACTCAGCAGACCAGGGAGCTGAGGTGGCGAAAGAGAATGATTACTTCTCCCCCACTCCGGAAGGTCCCAGGATCGGTTCCCAGAGCTGCCTAATGAGAATACAAGCAGACACAGAAGAACACACAGTGAATAGACAGAGAGCAGACAATGGAGGGAGGGGGGAGGAACAAATAAAATAATTTAAAAAAGAAAAAGACAACAAGAGGTCTTGTAGAGTCTGATGGTAGGAGTGAGATAAACAGGAATACCATTGCCTCAATTCTCTACACCTGAGGTTCAAAACTAATCCATTACATTTAATATATCATAATTTCTGTACCCCTAATCTGCTAATTCTTCATGTTTTAATTTCCCCAGACTTTATACATCCTGCCATAACCCACTGAATGTACTGGGGGAGAGTGTGAACTACAGGGTAAACTATTATCCACGTGGTGCAGCAGAGCTCCAAAATGTGTTCACCGAGTGCGACGAGTGTGCCACGATGAGGGGAGAGGTTGCTGGTGTGGGAGGTGTGGGGTGTGGGGGTGCAGGGTATACGGGAACCTCATATATTTTTTAATGTAACATTTTTTTGTGATGTATATATCTTCAAAAAAAATACAATTTATAAAAATGATGGGGTGGGGGGTGGGGAGTGGGGTATATGGGAACCTCTTATGTTTTTTATTTACTTTTATGTTTTTTTAATGTAACGTTCTTTGTGATCTATTAACTTTAATTCAAAAAGTCTAAAACAAACAAAACAAATGAAAATTTCCCCGGAAACTCAAAAAACAGGTCCAGGTGATCCCTCTTCGCACCAACACCCCTCACCAAGCCCGGCTCCTGCACAGGCTGCGGAGCTAGGCTGGAAGGCCCCATGCCCCCCCCCCTTCCCCCCCCCCCCCCCCCGCACCTCCCCAGGGCGTTTGTGAAGGGCGAGTCTCCGGGGCCAGGGGGAGGAGCGGCCGCAGCCCGCCCGGCTGTGACGCGCGTTGTCGGCTCTCGGTCCCCCGAGGAGGGTGCCCGCCCCGCGCGCCCATCCCTTCCCAGCCCGGCTTGCTCCGTCCCAGGCGGGAGGGGTTTGCAGCAGCCCTTCCCTTAACTCTGCCATCTGTTGCCTGCACGGCCTCCTGGGGAGGGACAGTCACCCCGAGCCACTCCCAGGAGTCTGCGGGGAGACTGTGGGCTGCAGACTGCGCCCCAGCAATGACTGCGTCGAAGGGACCCCCAAACCCCCAGTTAAAAGCCCCATGGGGAACAGAAGAAGAAAAGGCCCTCTCTGCATTTCCCCAGGATCCGGACCTACCAGGGACCCTGTCAGGCTCCGGCCTGTCCCGGTGGACGGGGCAAGACGGTGGACGGGGCAAGACGCCCCATCAGAGGTGGGCAGGGGTGGACTTGGGGCGCTGGGGCCCTGGGAGGCTGAGAGCCACGGCTGCCCCCGTTCTGTGTCCCAGGTGCCAGCTGCAGTAGGAGCGGGCCTCGCCTTCTCGTCCGGGCTGGACGCGGAGGAGCTGCCCTTGCGCGAGGGCGGGCCGGGGGCGCCTGCGGCACTGCCCTGCCCGAGCAGTGAGACCCCTGGCCCGGGCTGCAGGCCGGGGGCCCTGTACTGGGCCTGTGCCCGCAACGACCCCCGGCCAGCTCCGAGGCATGCTGGATGGCGGTGGGCTGTCGCCAGAGGAGGCCGCGCAGGTGGACGGCAACGGGAGGGCGAGGAAGCCGGGGCCTGCCCGGGACAGCCGCGGGCAGCTCGGCGTGCCCACCGCGCCCGCCCCGCGGGCTCCGGCGAGAGTCTCAGGGTCAACACCCCCTGTCCGGGTCCTCAGGAGGAGGACAGGGGGTGAGGGTGGGAAGCCACAGGCTGGGACGGGCATGGGGCAGGTGGGGGACCCCGGGGAGAGCCTGGAAACGAGAGCAGGGGCTGAGCTGCCCCCTGCCCCAGACAGGTCTCATGGTGGCCTGCTGCCGTGGCTTCGCGGGCGTCGTGGCCCTGCTCAGCCGCTGTCCTCACCTCGACGTGAACCAACAGGACAAAGAGGGGGACACCGCCCTGATGCTGGCGGTGCAAGCAGGTGTGTGCGGCGGCTCCCAGCCCCCGCTCGACCGCCTAATCCTGCCCGAGCCCCGGCCCGCGCGCGCTCGGCTTTTCCCACCCCCGGCTGGGCCGCGGCGGGTGCGGGTGCGGGTGGGGCTTCACTGCCCCTCTTCTGGGCGCCCTGCAGGCCACGCGCCCGTGGTGAGTCTCCTGCTCAACTACTACGCGGGTGTGGACCTGGAGCGCCGCGACCAGCGAGGGCTCACGGCGCTGATGAAAGCCGCCCTGCGGGACCGCGCCGAGTGCGCGGCTGCGCTCCTCATGGCAGGTGCGCGCGGCGGGGGCCCGGGGCGGGGCCTCCAGTCCCGCCCCCAGGCCTCCCCTCTGGAAGCTGGATCAGCTCTTCCAGTCGCGGAGAGGGGAGGGGCGGAGAAGGGGGATCCCAGCGACAACCTCGGCAGACTTCCTGGAGGAGGGGAATGTGCTTCGGGCTTCTCCCAATCCACAAAGTCCAGCGCTTGATAGCTCCATTTACAATGTGAATGGCTGACCCAGAAAGCTTAGGACAATAACCTCGACCCACTGGACAACCTAAAACAAAAAAAGTGTTAGTATCTGGAAGGTTCTAGTCCTGGCCCTGCTGCTGTGTGACCCTGGGCAGAAGGCGTCTTTCTCTGGGCCTCAGATGGCTTTCTCTGGGTGACTTCCAGCTCTGACAAGTCAGGGCTTCAGGGCACACAGTGAGGTGGAGTTGAGGCCTGTGGCCCCGAGGAGCTCTGGGATGCAGTCCACGCTGAGCACAACATCGCAGGTCCTGGTTATTTGCCAAGGGGGGGGGGCTGCCTTCTGCTGGTCACCTGGGGGACCCCAGCCTCTGGCTTCTCCCTTCCCCACCCTACCAGGAGGGGCTCGGGTGAGAAGGGAGGAAACTGTGCAGCCCTCCTTGCTTTAGCGTGATGCCACGCCTCTTGGGATTGGAGGGGCTGGTGATGCAGAGACAGGAGAGGGGGCCAGTGGAACCCCACACCTGCCGCAGGGGTGCACCTCGGGGCTGCCCTGGACAACCTGCAGACCACCCCTCTGGGCAGCTCCGGGATTCCGGACGGCCCCCTGCTCTGCTCTAGGGTTGGAGACCCCCCGTAGGTCTTCCTGAAATCTTTCCCCCTCTCTGGCCTTCAGTTTCTTCATCTCTTAAATAGGAGGTTGCAAGACTGGCTTTCCAGCCACAGCAGGGCTGGAGCCTATTGGGGTTTTGTTTTTGTTTTTGTTTTAAGATTTATTTTATTTATCCCCCCACCCCCACCCAGTTGTTTGTGCTCCCTGTCCGCTCTCTGTGTCCATTTGCTGTCTGCTCAGCTTCTCTTTAGGAGGCACCGGAACCGAACCTGGGACCTCCCATGTGGAAGAGAGGCGCTCAATCACCTGAGCCCCTCTGCTCCCTGGCTCGTTGTGTCTCTCATTGTTTTTCCTCTTTGTGTCTCTTTCGTTGCGTCAGCTCGCTGTGCCTTCCTGCTGTACCAGCTCACCTTCTCCAGGAGGCACCGGGAAGGGAACTGGGACCACTCATGTGGTAGGCGGTAGCCCAATCACTTGAGCCGCATCCGTTCCCGAGCCTGTAGTTTTGAATCTAACCCAAACCAGTCCTGCTGCGGAAGATTCTGCCCTTGCACGAACTGTCAATCCCTGTCCCACCTGCACCACAATCCGTGCCCCTCCAGGTGCTGACCCCACAGCGGTGGATCCCGCTCAGGGCAGGACGGCCCTGGAGTGGGCGGTGCTGACCGACAGCTTCCACACGGGGCGGAGGATCCGGCAGCTGCTGCGGCGGCCCTGCGCCGAGCAGCTCAGCCGCGGGTACCAGCCCGAGGGGCCTGCCTTGCGCGGCCTTGTGGCCCACACCCGGGCCCCCCCCGACCCTCCTAGAGCGGCTGCAGGCCGCCTTGAGGCTCCCCTCCCCCCAGGCCCCTCCTCAGGAGGGCGGAGTCCTGGACCACTTTGTGACGGTCACCACCAGCCTGGCCAGCCCCTTCCTCACCACTGCCTGCCGCACCCTCTGTCCCGACCACCCACCGGCACTGGGCACCCGGAGCGCATCTGTGCCAGAGCTGCTAGGCAATGCCCCAGCCCCTCCCCTAGTGCCCCGGCCCCCCCAGGCAGTCCCCGAACCCGGGCTTCTTGTCCCTTACCAGAGCCCTCAGGGCATATTGAACCTGTGCCCTCAGTGGCTACGGCCCAGGGACAGTTCCAGCCCCAGACCCCGGCCCCCCAAGATCCTCCTCTCTAAGACGCCCTCACCCCCCAGCCAGTGCGAGCCTGAGCCCAGGCCTGCAGGGCACTGCAGCCTGGCCCTTCCCGTCTGGTCCTACCAGGAGCTCAGGATGGAGAAGAGCAGACAGGAGGGGGAGGCCAGGTGGGCCCAGGGCCGGGGCAAGAAGGTCTAGATGGGGCTGGGAGCAGGTAATCAGGCGCCTCCCCTGAGCTCCTTTCCCCTCTAGAGCATCCTTTTGACTTCTCTCCGCCCCCCTCCTAACTGAATCTGTTCTCAACCCAAGTACAAAATTGTTCCTCGCAGCATTGTTTGCAACAGTAAAAGAGTGAAAATAACCTAAGCATCCATCAACAGGGGACTGGCTAAAATGATAATGGATGTAATTACTGTATATACGCTCTGTTTTAGTTTCCTAGGCTGCTCAAGTAAATACCATGAAATGGGTAAGGCTGAACAATGCGAATTTGTTCACTCACAGTTTTGAGGCTGGGAAAATATCCAAATCAAGGCATCATCACGGCGATGGTTTCTTCCCGGAGACTGGCGTTCTGGGGCTGGCTGCGGGTGATCCTTGGCTCCGCTGTCACATGGCCAGGCACGTGGCGGCGTCTCCTGGTCCCTTCCTTCTCTTCTGTGTTTTCCTCTCTCTCTGTCTCAGTTTCACTCCAGTTATAAAGGACTCCAGCAGCAGGAGTAAGACCATCCTGATGGAGTAACCCCATCAGAAGGTCCTACTTACAATGCATTCACACCCACAGGAATGGAGGAGACTTAAGAACTTGTTTTTTTCTGGTGTGCAAACAGCTTCAAACCATCACACACCCATACAGTGTATTCTATGAAGTGGTAAAATAAGAGTAAGCAAGCTATTTATGATCGGATATGAAGCTTCTTCAAGCTTCTCGTGGCTGTGATGGTTTCTCAGACTTTCCTTGTTCTTGATGATCTTGACAGTTTTGAATAATCGTGGTCAGGTATTTTGCAGAATGTCTCAGTTGGGATTTGTCTGGTGTTTTCCTCATGATTCGACTGGGGTTATGGATATGGGAGGACCACGGAGGTACAGCACCATTTTCATCACGTCCTGTTAAGGGTCCACATTAAGAACACGACTTGTCACTGTTGATATCCACCTCGGTCGCCTGGCTGGTATTGTGCGTCAGGTGTCCCCGCTGTAAAGCTACTGTTTGTTTTTATCAAACAAAAATCACGTTTACCTCAACAGCTCAAGGTACAAATACAGCAAGTGAGTTCAGAAATTCAAGATACAGATTTAAGTATAAAGAGAACTTGATAATACAGAAATGAAAGTGTAAAACACAGAAATAAAGCTCAATTTTAAGAAACGCAAGTAACTTTGAAAAACTTTAGACTAAAACATTCCACTTGCTTTAATTTACGGATGCCAGTGGTGCATTGCGGGGAAGCGGCTGTGGCTCAAGCAGTTGGGCTTCCGTCTACCATATGGGAGGACCTGGGTTCGATCTCTGCGGCCTCAAGGTAAAAGTGAGCCAGGCCTGAGCGATGCAGCAAGATGACACAACAAAAGAGAAACGCAGGGGAGAGTCAAGGGGAGACACGACAGAGACCAGGAACTGAGGTGTGCAAGGGACAGGGAAGCTCTCTCCCACATCGGAGGTCCCCAGGATCAAATCCCGGTGAAGCCCAGAGGGAAAAAGAAGAAGAGAAGACAAAAAGAAACAGACACAGAAGATCACACAGCAAACTGACACAGAGAGAAGACAACAACAGGGTGGGAGAAGGGGGGGGAGAAGAAGAATAGTGCATTGCAGTAAAAAAAGTTTCAGTCACTCACTTGAACAACTTCTATGGTCCAAGCCATGATGTTTTGATCTTTAGGTAAATTTTGAAAAAGGTTTAAAGTTCAGTAGGAGGCTAATACCATATTACAAAGAGCTCTTTGAAATGGGCCTACTCTACTTAAAAGATTTAAATACCAATTCCAACTTCAGCAGAAAAGAGATAAATTGATACTTCCTCTAGTTCTTAAAACTTTTTTTTATAAGATCTGCAATATGACTTTTAAAATTTCATCAAAAAACTGTACTTAAATATATATTTACTTCTTTCTACATATACAGAAATTATATGTAAATTAGAAGACATTTCCACTAGAACGATAACTAACGTTGTTAACGTCCTTTTTATCACTTAGCTGAGGCTCCTCTTTTACTCCTTTCTCTGGAAGGAAGTCACTCACATGAACTCCACACTTAAGGAGGAGGAAGTTACATTCCATCTCTTTGAGGATGGAATATAGTAGCCAAAGGAGTGCTGATGCAAAGTACCAGAATTCTGTTGGCCTTTATAAAGGGTATTTATTTGGAGTAGAAGCTTACAGTCAGTCACAAGGCCCTAAAGAGTCCAATTCAAGGTACCAAAGAGGTACTTGCTCGGCCAAAGGCATTTGCCACGTGTTGAAGCAAGATGGCGGGCGATGTTTGCGAGGGCTCAGCCTTCCTCTTTCTCCTAGCTCCGTGGCCCCAGCTGCTTCCAATCTCAGCTGCAGGCTGGCGTAGGGCTCTCCTCCTCTGGGGCTCATTTCTTTCAGGGTTCAGCTGCTCTGATCTCTTCACAAGATCAGCTGTAAACGATCAGGCTCATCTCTCTTCCTGAGGCCACAGTATTCTCCGTGTATCTTCTCTGTGCGTCTAATTCCATGTGTGGGTCTGTTTTATCAGCCCAAGGAAACTGGGACTCAACCCTGAGTTGCACTCTAATCAAGTGATGGAATCCAAGCCCTCATCTTAACATAAGTTAATCAGACATGTCAGCTGAATCTAATACAATCAAAGGGTATCATGCCCAGAGAAACAGAGCAGTTTACGGACTTAATATCTCTTTTGGAATTGATAAATAATATCAAACTGCCACAGTGGAGTATCTACACAAATTATTTGGAATTCTTCTGCTCAGAGAGTTTTGACTTTTTAATCATGTGTTACCTAATTTAAAAAAAAAAGGAAAGGGAAGCGGCTGTGGCTCAGTCAGTTGGGCTCCCGTCTACCATATGGGAGGCCCTGGGTTCGCGTCCGGGGCCTCCTTGTGAAGGCAGGCTCGCCCACAAGCATTGCAGAGTGCCAACTCAGCAAGGTGCTGCAACAAAAGAAGGGAGACAAGAAAAAACACAGAAGAGCATGCAGCAAATGGACATAGAGCAGACAATAAGCAAGCCGCAAAAGGGGGGAGGGAATAAAAAAACCCAACTCAATTATTGAAAAAGAAAAAGAAAAAATAAACCTGCTCTTTGAATAGGGGAAAGCACACACTCCGAGATGCACATGACTCATAGAGTTAGCTCGTGTGTGATTTCTCCCAAGGGCTCTGAAGGCAGCTGTGCTGGAGTGGAATGGGTTCAAGGCTACCTTTGCCACTTCCCACCCGTGTGACCCTAAATAAGGCGTGACTTTTCTCTTGCCTCTGTTTTCTTAAATGGGGGAAAACAGAGTCCTTGGAAGGGTCCATTCAATAGAAGGGTAAACTGTAAAGTGCTACCGAGAGGTATCATGAAGTTTGAGCCGTTTCAGGGCCTCCAGGGTGGAGCTGGAGGAAATGCCCATGACATCAGCTCTGGCCTTGGGCATCAAAGACAGGGAAAGAAACTCCATCTGCAGACCGAGTACAGCGTGGGGCGACAGCCTGCAGCCCGGGAGCCGGCCTGTGACCTTGGGCAAGCTAATCAACCTCTCTGCCCCTCAAAGCCGGCGGGTGTAGGGCAGGGCTAATAACACGTTCTCCGTGGAGGTGCCGTGAGGATTAGATGAGCAGTGCAGCGCTCAGCACTGCGCCTGGGCTTATGCACATCGTTACCTTATGTGACCTGCCCAACGTTCCTATTTTACCGTAGAGGACACTGAGGCCATGGAGGCCCAGTGACTTGCCCAAAGTCACCAACTTGTAAGTGGCAAAGCCTGAGCTCCTAAGCCTGTGTTCTTTCCACTGCGGCTCGGGGCCTCTGCCCACAGCCGGGTGCCCCCCTCTCTGACCCTCTTCCTCTCACCTCCAACCTACTTAAGAGCTGCAAGGCCCTGGGATGACCTGGCATCCTCAGGGCGGGAGAAGGAACCCGCTGAGCGTCTTTCCGCCCCCTCTCCCCAGCAGGGGGCGCTGATGCACCTTGAGGAGACACCCCCCCCCCCCCCCCCCCCGGGGCTCCTCCAGGGAGGCTAAGTCCCAGGCGGGCACTCCAGCCCTCTCTCCTCCCGGGCCAAGCCATTTCTAATACCTAACAGCTCCTCTGAAGCCTTCCCTCCTTCCCCTGAAAGCATTTCATTCTGGTCCACGGGAGAGAAACCTGTCTGCGGCCCGCTGCTCTGCTTGGGCCTCCCAAAGTCCGCCTCTCCACCAACATCCCAGCTCCAGGCCCACCCCCCGCATTCCGTCCCCAAGTTCCCGAGCTTCCGAACAGAAATTCCTGTCGGCAGAGGCAGAGGAACTCGCCCCCTGGCTGTGAGGAAGGCCTGCCACGACAAAGCGGCGTTTGGGAGCCTGCATTCTGGCCCCTGCATTCTGGCCCTGCCCCTCCCCGTCTGTCTTCTTGACCAGGAACCTTCCCCCGCCTCAGGCTCCCCTTTGGTAACACCGGGTGATACCACTCTCCCAGGGTGGTTGTGCAGCCGAAACAAGGAGACGGACGTGGGGCACCCAGCGCCCGGCATGCCGGGTAAAGGGCATCCTTTGTTATCGCGCCTGAGGGGCAGTGGCCGAGGAAAAGGCCAAAAGGGTGCCATGTTGTGGCAGCTTTGTCGAGGAGGCCGGCGGATGTGTCCTTGGGACCCTGTGGCCTCCCCTGCAATTCTAGGATACTATTCTGGTGGCGCCTGAGACGAAGCCATTTGCCCACCCCAGACGGCCTTCTTGGAGCAGCTCCTGTACAGCTGTGTCCACCTCCCAGCCTACTCCCTTCACCATGTCACCACGGCACTGATGGCACCGGCCCGGTCCCTGTGTGTGTCCACTCCCCACCTCTTAGGCTGGTGCTCCCACAAATGGACGGCATGGCTGGCTGTCCTGACGCACAGCAGGATGCCATCCAGGCTCGTTAACTCACCAGCGGGAGCTCCTGGGGAGCCACCCTTTCACTCCTGCGTGGGCAGGGACAGTGCCTGTCACCCGAGGCCGTGCTCAGCTCCTGGGTAACTGTGTACTGAAGAGAACTGACGGGAAGCGGATGGGGCTCAAGCAATTGGGCTCCCGTCTACCATGTGGGAGGTCCAGGGTTCAATTCCCGGGGCCTCCTGGTGAAGGAAGCTGGCCCGAGCGGAGAGCTGGTGCAGCAAGATGACACAACAAAAAGTCTCAGAGGAGACACAATAAGACACAGCAGGCCAGAGAGCTGAGGTGGCACAGGAGATTTAGCACCTCCCTCCCATTCCAGAAGGTCCCAGGATCGGTTCCTGGTACCACCTAAAGAGAAGACAGACACAGAAGAGAGCACAGTGAACGGACACAGAAAGCAGACTAAGTGGGGGGTTGGGAGATGGAATAAATAAGCAAATCTTTTAAAAAAGAAAAGAACTGAGTTCGGGCTCCACCAAGGCCTGGGGTGCTTGGAGAGGCCTTTATTGCCCCCCTGCTCCTCTCAGGGACCGCAGGGGCCCAGGAGGGGCAGGGCCCCGGGTTATTCCAGGCCATGCCCTGGGAAGCCCCTGCTGGGTCAGGAGGAACAGGAGAGGACAGGACGGGAGGGGACTGGGGCACCTGCACAGGCTTCTCCTCTCTCCAGCAGGCAAACTTCCCCCACAGTTGAAACTATCTGTGCATCTTCTACTGCACTAGGCAGCAGGCCAGCCGCGCCCCTGCTCCCCGCCCCCCCCCCCCCCCCCCCCCCCCCCCCGCCAGAACTCTCACCCTTGAGTCTCCTCTCAGGTCTCAGCCGGCCGCCTCTGGCCAGGTTGCTCGCAGAGGTTTAGACCTGCTCCCTGCTCCCTCTTCCCTCCAACAGGTCATGGCTTTTCACATCTAAGGAAGATCGCCTGTCTGAAGGGATGACTGGGAGTGGGACCTCAGACTCCTCAATCGCCCCCAAGTCTTTTTTGTTCTGAGATTTATTCATTTATTTCACCCCCCCTCATTGCTTGTGCTCGCTGTGGCTGTTCGTCGTGTGCTCTCTGTGTGTGCTCATCTTCTTTAGGAGGCACTGGGAACCGAACCCGGGACCTCCCATGTGGGAGGGAGGTGCCCAATCACTTGAGCCACCTCCGCTTCCTGTTTGTTTTGTCTCTTGTTGTATAATCTTGTTGCAACATCTTGTTGTGACATCTTGCTGTGACATTTCACTGTCTTGCTCGTCTTCTGTAGGAGGCACTGGGAACCAGACCTGGGACCTCTCGTGTGGGAGGCGGGTGCCCAACTGCTTGAGCCACATCTGTTCCCCTGTCCCCCAACTCTTGCTGTGTGGGGGCTTCTCCAGATGGCTCACTGGACTCTGGAACCTCAACCACACAGTCACACGTGGACCATGCCACCTGCAGACACGCTGTCATCCCGGGTGCACAGGGACCCACGGCCTTCCCGGCACATGAAGTACACACAGGTCCACCAAAGTACACACCGACTTGCAGTCACACACAGAGAGCCACACACGGGAGCACAGGTCAGGTCAACCCCCCTCTGCCACACAGGTCCACAAATCCCAGACTCACTGACAAAGGAAAAGATACGGGAGGGATCCCCCCACACCCCTTTGCCCCTCAACTCTCTGCATCTACCCTCCCAGCCGCTCAGCTCCTGCTTTGTGGCTATTTATTCCAGACCAGCCTTGGATGCCCCCTGACCCCATTTCCTACATCCGTGCCAGTGACCCGCCTTGAGGGAACGAGGGGCAGAGGCCTGCGGAGAAGGGGAGTCCGGGGACAGGAGCTCGCCTGAGGGCCACCCACACCAGGCCCTCCCCGTGCTGGGAAGGGCAGAGCCTGGGCACGGATGCTGGGGGGGCAGCGGGAAAGGGGCAAGATCTATGGCATTTCCCCTCCAGCTGGAAACAAAGGCAGATTCCTGTGTCCAGCGAGCAATCCGGCCACACCCACCCCAGGGGCTGGAGCTGAAGGAAATCCAGCTGGCCTCTGGCCTCTCCCAGCCACTCAGCCCCCTCTGTCAAACAGTCTCTCCCCGCCTGGGCCGTTACCTACTCTCAGATCCTGGGGATGTCCCTCGTCCTTTCCATTAGGAATGGACACCTCAAGCCCCCAGACTCCCTCTCCCGGCCCCTGAAGATGCCAGGTCCCACCTTCTTCCCAGCCAGTTCCACCCAAGCAACTCAGGCCCTGCTTTGCTCTAGAGTGGGCGAGAAGTCTTGCTGCCTCACAGAACTGTCCAGAACTCAGCAAGGTCCTCGAGGCTTCTCTGCCGTCAGGTGTTTCCAGTGACCACCCCCTAAGATCAAGATTGTTCACTGCCTCAGTTACTCAACGTGGCTTCGTTTATCGCATCAAAACTCAGCTCTAGGGAAGGGCGGGGATTGTAGCATTCCATAATTAGTGAGGAGTATCCGTGTCTAATACTGATAGAACTGGAACTAAAGGTTTGAGGTCTATTATTGTCAAGTTTAGGGACACGGCTGTGGCTCAATTAATTGGGCTCCTGCCTACCAGGTAGGAGGCCCTGGGTTCGTGTCCCAGGCCTCCTTGTGAAAGCGTGCATAGCCCAAACCCATGGAGAGCTGACAGCCTGTGCCTGCGGAAAGCTGGCCACAGCAAGATGATAAAACAAAAGGGAGACAAGCAGACACAGAAGTATATGCAGTGAATGGACACAGAGAGCAGACAGCAAGCAAACCACAAGGTGGGGAGGATAAATAAATTTTAAAATAATAATAAATCTTTTTAAAAAATCTACATAATAATACTATGATGATCAATAATTCAGAGGGAGAAAGGGGAGTATTTAATGACCTAAAGTGTGAAGTTTTGAATACTTCCTGAAACATTTACATCTAGAGATAGCAGTGAAAATCTATCATAACTGAAGTATATGCCAGAGAACCAATAGGAGAAACTTGAGAGGGCGGTTGCTCCCAGCCAGAGGGACGGGGGTAAGAGTACAGTTACTTCTCCTTATCAACTCTGCAGAATTTGATTTATTTTACCCAGTGCTTATTTGGGATTTCTTCAATTTTCTCAAAATGATGGCCTCATTCTTCAAAGTCCTCTCCAGTAGCCATCCATTCATCTCTATAATAACCCCTCAGAGAGCTACTAGTAGATCAGGCAATATGCGTTACTCGTATTTGAACAGGTAAGGAAATCGAGGCCCAAGGCCCCACAGCCAGCCCCAGGCCTCCTGACTCCTGGTTCAGTGCTCCGACCCCACAGCTCTCCCTCAGAAGGGCTTGAAAAGGGCTCTCACACGTATTTTGCTTTAAGTCTGAGACCGTGGTGGAGAAGGATGAGCAACGCCTTTTCTCAGGTTCGGAAACTGAGGCTTCCATCCAGGTGCTCCACCCAAGCTCAGGCTCTCTCCACTACTTTCCTTCGCCTCCAGGGCAAGGCCGGGGCTTGGTGGAGGATGTCTGGGAGGCAGGTGGGGGGGGGCACCCCAGAGATGGCTGGACTTCTGAGGAGCAGCGGTGGTGGGGTAGCTTCCCAACAGAGCGCAGTCCCCAGGCCAACCCACCCCGCGGACCCATCTAATTAGAAAACTCCTGCCCCGACACGCCATCCCATCCTCAAGAAGTTCCAACCTGAGATGAGTTATCCTGAAGGCTTGGTGATGGCGAAAGAGGCCCGTCTAGGGCAGACCTCGGAGGAGCCGGACAGGAAGGGGAAGATGACTTGGCAGCTCAGCCCCCGGGAATCTGGCTGGCCCCTCGGGCCCCACCCCCCTGCTTCCCTGAAACCTGGGCACCAGCCAAACGGCCTTTGTTGCCCGAGCTGTAGAGAAGGGCCTGGCACAGGTAGTTTCCTGAATCTGAGAGCCAGGGAAGATCATCTGAAGTTAGAAAAGGACCTTCAGGATTGTCTGGTCTAAACCCCTCGGTGTAGAGAGGAGGAAACTGCGGCCCAGAGAGGGCCTGGAAGCAGACCGCAGGGCCCCTGGCTCACCACTCTTTTCACAGCCCCTTGATGCCTGACCTGGAAGAGTAATTTCCATCGCCCCTTCCTCCAGGCAGAACTCCAATTCCATCCAGCCCCACAAAACTGAGAATCTTTCCTCTGTGCTGAATAGGTACCTGCCTCACTTTCCCTGAAGGGAGACCCTCAGTTCTCGCCCCCAGGGGTACCCTGTCCTGCTGTTTCATGCTGGTGTTGTGCCTCTCACCTGTTGTCTGATCTAAATCTCCCACTGTAATTTCAGTGAGTGAAGCCCAGCTAACTCCCTGAAAGCCTTGTTTTTAGTTTGTTTGTTTGTTGTTTCCCTTCTCTACTCACCCTGCTGCAGAACTGGCTATATAATCTTTGGGGCCCAGTATGCTAGGCCCCTTGTACAAAAATGTTTTAACGTCACCAGATGCAATGAATGTGCCACAATGATGAAAGAGGTTGTTGATGTGAGGAGTGGGGGGTGGGGGATATGGGAACCACCTTTTTTTTCAATGTAAAATTTTTGTGATCTATGTATCTTTAAAAAAAAAAGACAATTTAAAAATAAATTAGAAAGGGAAGCGGCTGTGGCTCAATCAGATGAACTCCCATCTACCATACTGGAGGCCCTCGGAGGGTTCGCCACCCGGGCCTGCTTGTGGAGGCAGGCTCCCCCACACGCTGCGGAGAGCCGCCGGCCCTGCAGACGCGTGGAGAGCTGACTCAGCAAGGTGACGCAACAAAAAGAAGGGACGCAAGCGAGAACACAGAAGGGCCCGCAGCGAAGGGACACGGAGAAAGACAGAACACGCACCAAAAAGCCGCAAGGAGGGGATAAAAATAAATAAATACATAAATGTTTTTTAAAATGCCGTTAAGAATTTCAAGCTGGCAACAGCAAAAATTCAGCTGCACAGGTCACATGCCCACGAAGCGGCCTGCCGGGCTGCCGAGGGAGACACTCGATACGCGTAGCTGCGTTGAGAGGTCAGGGCCTCCACTGCCCTGCCTTCACGCGGCACTCCGCGTCACCTGCCTTGCACAGAGGAGACTCCCCGTTAGCTTGCACCAGGATCGGCAGGCCTCTGTTTCAAGCACTGCTGGGAAAACCTTCTGAATATCTACATCTAAATCTTGATCCCGTGGGTCTGTTTCCGCTCGTTCTGTCCTCACTGAATATGGGGAACAGCTGGTGTCTCTGAGAAATTAATTCTTGCAGACTTAGACTTGGACACAGCCTGTAATTCCTTTTCCCTTGCCTCACTGGGCCGAGTCTCCAGTGCTTTCTCCACTCTGTGTCCCCTCTGCCGTGCCTCCCCCACGTCCTCTGGGTACTTTGGAAGGCGTGGGGTTCATGAGAAGCCCCAAAGAGCCAAGGCGGGGAGGGCTCAGTGGCTGGGGAGGTGGGGAGACTTGGCAATGAGTCACTGCCGCCCTCCCCCAGCAGGTCCTCTCTTCCTCCGGCCAAAACTTATCTACTTGTATCTGCCTGCATCTGCTTTCCAGATAAACCATCCCCCAGCCCCACCCCGCCTGCATCAGCGACTCTCAGCTCGCGTCCATCTCCATGCGTGTGTGTCAGTGTGTCTCAGCTAAATGCTTCTCAGGGAAGAGACCATGGGCTGGGGGAGGAAAAGGTTTATCAGAAGCCACGGCAGGGCAGGGGAGGGAGTGGGTGTGAAAGACGGACACACGGCCAGACTCGCAGCTCTCCCGCTGATAGACAGCCCAAGTGGGCGCTATAATCGGACAGAGCAGATACCATAATCCCATAGTACTTCCTATTGGCTCCAGGACACAGCTCTGTCCTGACACTGAAATTTGGGCGTGCCGGGGTTCTGGGAATTCACAAGGCACACAAGTTGTGAAGCAGCTGTGTGTGTGTGTGTGGGGGGGGGGAGTTGGGGAGGGTTTCAACAGAGGAAGTGAGGTCAGTCAGCAATTGATGCCGGTTCTGAGCCTTTAGCCTTGTCTCCCCAGTTTCTAATCCCGTCAAAAGTCGGGGTCCCCATCTTCCAATCCCCACTGCAGGTGAGACCCCTTAGAGGTCTGCTCCTGCTTCCACTACCTGAGTCTTCTCACTTGGCTCTCAGGCCCCCCCCCTTTCCTCCATTAATTAACAAATACTTTAACGGGGGCTACCTTGTGTCAGGCACAGGCAGCCCGCATATCTGCTAGGAACTGAGAGAAGCTCGTTTCCCTTCATTCCCACAACAGCCCTATGAGGCTGGTGCTGTCGATCGGGCCCATGTGGCAGGTGGAAGGCAGGGGCACGGAGAGATGTCACCTGCCTAAGGTTAAGCAAGGACTCCTAGGTAGGCGGTCTGACTCGAGGATCGTTGTGGACAACCAGGATGCTAGAAACGAACCCCAGTTCTGCCTTGAGGGTGCTGGGGGTGGCTGAAGGAAAGAAGACAGTGTCAGCGCAGAGCCTGGGCAGGGGCGTTTTAGGAAGAGTTTCTCTCGCTGCCTCCCCGAGCCTCTGTCCGCGGTGTCTCTAGGGAGGCTGGGGTCTCCACCTCGAAAGCTCCATTTGGAGGGGTGGGGGACCTGCCTAGAAACGGGCAGTCCAAGGCGGCTCCCAGCGCCTCTCTCGGTTCTCGCTGCCCCTATTGGGGAGGGGGCGGGGCTCCGACGTCCACACCCCCCACCCAGGGCCGCCGCTCGGGGCCTGTGGACCCCCGTGCCGAGCAGGGGGGAGGCTGCAGGAGGAGGACTGCAGAGGCCCGAGGGAGGCCGGGCGCCTGAAGGATTTGGACCGAACGGGGTGTCCCCGAGGGCGGGGTCAAAATTCATCTGTCAGACCCAAACTCTGCCCTCGCGACTGCGCCCCCTGCGCGGACTCCCCCCACCCCCCGCCCTGCTTCGAGTGTCCTCCCCTCTGTGCCCCCCTTCCCAACGCCCGGGTTCCAGGTCGCCCCTCCCTCACCGGCTCCGAGCGGAGGAGCCCCCCCCCATCTCGGTGGCCAGACGGGGCCTCCCGTCTCTGCTCTGGCCCCCACGGGCTGGCCAGGACCCCACGGGACCCCCGCGGCCCGAGTCCAAGGCCCGCCCCCTCGGGGAGGCGGATGTGGGAGGCACGCGGGAGGGGGGTGCTGGCCAGTGATCCCGATCTGGGGGCGGCTGGAGGCGGGGTGCGGCGGCCTGGGGGTTTCGGGAGCCGTTCGGGGGGAGGGTCCCGGCCCCGCAGCCCCTGCGGGCGGCCCGGAGCAAGCCGGGCAATAGGAAACGGTTTATTAGGAGGGAGTGGTGGAGCCGGTCCAGGCAGGAAGACGCTGGAATAAGAAACATTTTTGCTCCAGCCTCCTTCCCAGTCCCGAGAGGCTGCCGCGCCAGCCGCGCCGAGCGAGCCCCTCCCCGGCCCCAGCCGCGGCCGCGTCCCGGGCCCCGCCCGGACCCCCGCCCGCCGCGCGGCGCTGGAGTGAGCGCGGCCGCCGAGGGAGGCGTCCCCGCCCGCGGCGCAGGCCCCGAGGTGAGTCGGGGCTCCCCGGGGGGACCTGGTGGGAGGGGGACGGTCTCCCGCTCGGAAAGGCCCCTTCCTTTAGGTGGATTCCAGGGACCCCCTCGGAGGCGTCGCGGTAGGGTGGGTCCCAGCTCCCCGGGGGGCGCAAGCTGCCCCCGCGCCCTCCACCACGCACGGCTACCCCCTGCCCCACCTGACGCTGCACGGGGCTAGAAGGACACCCGCCTGCGAACCCGAAAGCGGGGCGAGACAGATGGGCGTCTGCCGGGCGACCTGGGGTCGGTCACTTCACTTCTCTGTGCTCTCATCCTCACCCATAAAATGGGCAGAAGAATTTCTGTCCTGCTTGGCTCACAGAGGATTCCCATGGGGGAACGGGGCGCCATTCTTTAAGCTTTTGTTACTAACCGGGGTGTTTATTATGATGGTCTCAACTCGGGGATCCAGGGCCCACCTCTGAGAATCCTGAACATGTGTAACACCATCACGCCAGTGTTTAGCTCTGTAAAATCAGCTCCACGAGCCAGGCTTGTCCCGTCTGAAGCTGACGTTCTTTGCATCCCCTGTACTGGGTTGTGAGCCTCCAGGCCACTGGGCTGACCTGGGAGTGAGTGTCCACTTCCAACACTGTTGAGCCCGCCTTTCCCGGATCAGCTCCCGCAGCCTGTGCGGAAGAAGCCCTGACAGTGTACCTGCATCCCACATCCTCACCCCTAACTCCGGCGGCAGCCGTCCTTCAGGATCCAGGCCAGAGGGGGTCCCGTCTCCCTCCAGGCTGGCCTCCCGGGTTTTCAGTGCTCTTGAGCCCATCCCTGGGGTGGCCGCCCACCCCCTCTTTTCTTCTCCAAGGACAAGGGCAGAGTGGACAATGGCTTACGCCCTCCACTGAAGGGCAGCCTCTGGCCCAGTCGGGAACTGCCCGCTCTGATCCCTCACGGTCCCATCTGTCCTCAGACCTGTCCTGGCGTCTCACTGGGTTCTTCAAAATAGCCACCATTTGCTAAGTGCTATGTAGTTGCTTGGATTTATTTTTCTCGTGTAATCCTGGAAACAGCCTAGCAGAAGAGGGGTCACTATGCCCATCTTACAGAAGAGATAACAAACTTACACTCACCCAGAGCTCCATGGATGGTGTGTCAGGTTGGATTTTTAAAAAATTAACATTTCTTACGTGCTTACTCTATCGGACTTAGTACTTTGGTAGATAATGTTACATACATTATATCTATGAAATAAACACAATTATTACTGCCGTTTTACACATGGGGGAAACCTAAGCTTACCTCAGACAGGTTAAGTAACTTGCCCCAAATCACAGTTCTATGTGGCAGAGGCAGGATTTGAACGGAGGTCCGTGCGATCGAGCCCACGCTCTGACCTCTGTGCTCCACCGTGCTGCCCGCACGTTCTGCTGGGACCCTCCAACCCAGGCTTGCTCTGCTAGGCCGCACTGCCGTGAGGAGCTCGTGAAAGGACGGTGCTCTGTCTCATAAAGGGCCCCGCGCTAGCAGCGGCCCCGGTAGGACCTAGCACTGCGCAGAGCGAGGTGGGCTCATTATGTTCGCAGGGCGCTGCTCCAGCCGGGCACAGCCGCTGCTGAGTTGAGCCGCTGCGGCTGAGGGCTGGGGTTCTCCCCGCCCTCGGGTGGCCCCGGGGAAGGATTAATGATTATCAGACTCTCCTCACCTGTGGCTGAGGACGCCCACAGCAAGAGATGCTATCTGGCCAGCAGCACTGTTTTTGTGTCTCAACAAACCCACCAGCGGGAACCCACAGGTGGCAGGGAGCTGCGCTTTTCCTTTATTCTTGTTCCCAAGACCCACCTGCTCGTTTTTCCCTCTTGGAAGGGCTCACCTAACCCCAATTCGAGGGATAACAGTGAACAAGAAGTGATTAAAAATCAACACGTTATCAGCTCCCAGTCACTGTGGACGAGAAACTTAATGTCCCTGAGCCTCAGTTTCCCCATTGGGTTGCTGTGAGGATTAAATGAGATAAACCATTAACGTGTATGTAGCACCTAGTCCGTAATGAGTACTTTAGAGAAGGCTAATTATTGTTAAGTATCTCGTGGTGGTAAGTAAATGTTTGAAATTAGTTTAACATTTGTGATTTCTGGCCAACAACAGTGAGGCTTCTATCAGCAGGAGATGTTTCATGAAGTTTGGCTTAGAAGTCTGAGGATACCACCAGGCCCCAGGAGTCTGTTTGGGTAGAGTCCGGTTTCAGGGTGAACCACACAGGGTCAGCTCTGAGTTTGGACTGGTCAGAACCCAGGACCCTCCTGTACTTAACCCCGCACTGGGCCCAGTTAACAATTGGACAGTCACAATTTTACTCCATTACAGCCCCGAGCTGAGACCTGCTGTGAGTCCACCGAATGCTGCCAGGTCCTTCCCTGCACTGCTTCCGCGTCCAGGAAGACTTGAGATACATGTCTGCAGAACAAAACCCTCGCCCTCCTTCTGCTGTGTCCCCAAGTCCCTGGTGGCCCTTTGGGCCCCACTCCCACCCACCCAGCAGGGCCGCACACAGAGAAGGGAAAGCCTTATCATAGGACACAAGTTTCGACGTGTAGTTTCCCCTTACAAACTCAGCAGAATTACCTGTGGAGCTTTTAAAAAATGCATATTCCTTGCTGGCCCCAGAGGGACTGAATCAGAATCTGGAGTGGGTTGAGACAAGGAATGTGCATTTCTAAACAAGCACTTTGGGTTATTCCAATGCATAATAAACAAGGTGAGAGGACAGGCTGGATGGATACCATGCTTAATCCTTCTTGTTATCTCCTTTTTCCTTCCCACCGCATGCTCTCTCTCCAGCTGCTTTTTGGGCAAGCAAAGGCTGCCAGGGATGGCTTCCTGCCCGCATCCCAGTGGGCAAATTCAGCCCTCCTGAATTTCAGCTGCCAGCCACGCTGCAGAGTGCCTGCCGGAGTCTCACTGCCTGGCGGGAGGGACAAGGGGCTGGAGGTCAGGCAGAGGCTGGGGACACAGCTGCAGCAGCCCAGGGCTCCGTTTCCTCCCCCAGCCCCGGGCCTCTGGGGCAGAGGAAGCCCAGGCAGGAAGGCCAGAGCTGCCACCAGCCAGAGAGGCCCAGGCAGCGCCCGCCCCCCACCTCCTACCCTCACCCCACCTCCAGGCCATCCTGCCTCTGGGACCTCAGCATCACAGGCCTTCCCTGGGCACCGTCCTTAGACCGTGGGCCTCCCCACAGCCCACGGGGCGGGGGGGGTGTACCTGGCCCTACCGACCTCGCCATGTCACGCCAGAGGACACTTCCCTGCGCTCCCGTGGGCTGCTCCCCCCTGGGGACCCGATCCCCAGCACACCTCTACCATTCTGAAAGTCCTCCTGGCTGTCTGATTTAGTCCTTGCTGCGGCCCCACCCATGCCTTCTTGCGCTCAACCGTTGAGAAATGAAGAGTGGGGCAGCTTCTGAAGCACTCGTTGATTCGGGACTTGGGTCGGGGATTATCACGGACAAGAACTACCCACCCCCTCCCCTCCAATACTGAGTCCCTCCCCACCAAACTTCTGGAAAAGTTCAACCCAGCCAGCCATG
Organism: Dasypus novemcinctus; assembly: GCF_030445035.2. NCBI lineage: Eukaryota > Metazoa > Chordata > Mammalia > Cingulata > Dasypodidae > Dasypus > Dasypus novemcinctus. The sequence continues at coordinate 34,388,250 of NC_080684.1, read as the reverse complement.
GAAGCTCAAATCCTCGCTAAGTGCGTTTCCCTCCTGCTGCTCGCTCACCATCAGCCCTATCCCCGCCCGTTCCCGGGTCATCAGGAGAGAGAAGGGGGCCGGGGAAAGGCTCCAACAGGGCATCGCAACCCCTGGTGAGGTTGCAGGGTGGTTCCTTTATGCCCGGCAGGAGCGGCACTGTCCCATAACTGTATGGCTGTGACAACCCTGAGGGCTCAGACACACGGGCTGCCACCCCCCGACTGGGAGACAGAGTGGAAGGAGCAGGGGCCCGGAGTCTGGACATCCGGCTTGTCCTTCGGGACCCAGCCCTGGATTCCGTACGATCTTGGACAAGTCTCCTCTCTGTCTGGCCTTCATGCCTTCTTCTCTAAAAGAAAGAGCTGGGTTTTACGATTCCCAAGGCATCCTAGGATTCTGTCACGGGGACGGTCCCAGCCCAGGTGGCTCCTCCAGGCCCTACGGCCACCCCGGCCCACGCTGAGGCCCTCACACCCTGCCTTGCGTGACTGCTGCGTGGTCTATCCAGATCCCAATCTAAACAATCTTGATTCCTGTTCCCGGCTCGGCGGGACCCTGAATGGCAGGAAGTGAAGACAGGAGCCTGTTTATGTTTGAGGCAGCCAGGGCTGGGGGGGAGGCGGGCATTGGGAAGGGGGTGGCCGGGGGTGGAGGCTGGGAGGGGGTGGGCAAGGGGCAGGGCACAGGAGAGTGGGGGTGCTGCCCAGGAACCGTGCCCCGGCCCCGTGCCCGTCGGGATCCCAGGCCTGCAGCCTTCCCGGCCTGTCCCCTGCCTGGGCTCAGCAGCAGGGCTGCAGGGCTGCGGCGCCCCCCAGCTCGGCGGCACTTACCACGGCTCCCCGCCCTTTACCCCCAGCAGGATGGTTTCCAGGGGGAAGTGAACCAGGACTTCCCTTACAGGCCAGGCGCAGGGAGCCGAGAGCAGGCGTCCCTGCCCCACCCCCTCCCAAAAGCTCCCCGTGATTTCCTCTGGGTGGGAGGGACCCAGGACTGGTGGCTGAAAATGCTGAGGGGGGAGTCATGCTTCACGGATCTGACAGCACCCCCTTTCTCACTCCTCTCTCCAGGGACCATGGCCTCAGGCCTCCCCAGCAGGAGCCTTCTGATGGTGCTGATGGCCTTGGGGTTGACCCAGGGTGAGTGCTGGGGAGCAGTTAGAGACCCGGGGCCTGGATGGAGAAAGGGTGGCCCGGCTCAGCTTCCCCTGGGACTGACTCTGAAGTGCTGGGGAGAAGGGGGCTAGAGGAACTAGGCTGGAGGGTGGGACACGGAGAGACTCAGATTCAGCTCCTCGGCTCTCAATCCAAACCCGCAGGCTGGTGCTCTGTGCGCCTCCAGGGTGGGAGCCTGTGTGCAGGTGGAGAGAATGGGGGTGTTGGCAGGGAATGCCTGGGAGAGCCCAAGGGGCAGGGCCTGGCCAGGTAGGAGAGGCTTCGGGAGGGGCAGAGCCCTTGTTCTGAGTCTCAGCTGCCCCCAGGTGGGGGTGAGGCTCTAGAGGGAAGGCACTAAGGGACCAAGGCCTCAGGGAGCTCGTTTGAGAGGTCCAAAGAGAGGGGCTGGAGAGACAGACGGGGCGCTGGGCTCATGGGGCGCCCAGAGCCACTGAGCTGCTGGCCTATCTCCCAGGAGACCCCGTGAAGCCCTCCCGGGACCCTCTGGTGACCTGCACGTGTAAGAGCCCGCATTGCAGGGGACCCACCTGCCAGGGGGCCTGGTGCACAGTGGTGCTGGTGCGGGAGGAGGACGGGCGTCTCCAGGAATCCCGGGGCTGCGGGAGCCTGAACGAGGAGCTGTGCCGGGGGCGCCCCACTGAGTTCGTCAACCACTATTGCTGCTACAGCTCGTTCTGCAACCACAACGTGTCCCTCACGCTGCAGGGTACGTCCCGCGGCCCCTGCAACGCCTTCCCATCTCCTTGGACCCTGCCTTCCCTGCCCGGCTTTCTTCTCCTGCTCTGGCCAGAAGGGTGGGGGAGGCGGCACCCTGGGACTCGCAGAACAGCAAGGTGGTGGGGGGGAACTGGCCCGGGTGGGACCTATGTCTCAGTGTCCCCTTCCCCCAGCCACCCAACCCCCTCCGGAGCAGCCGCGAGAAGATAGCCAGCTGCCTCTGGTCCTGGGCCCTGTGCTGGCCTTGCTGGCCCTGGGGGCGCTGGGGGCCCTGGGCGTGTGGCATGTCCGGCGGAGGCGGGAGAAGCAGCGGGGCCTGCGCAGCGAGCTGGGCCAGTCCAGCCTCATCCTGAAGGCCTCCGAGCAGGGGGACAGCATGCTGGGGGTAGGGGCCTGGGGCAGCCTGGGGACGTGGGGTGGAGGTGGGGTTGGACGGGAGCCCCGGAGGCAGAGCGGGTGGGAGCTGGGTGCATGGGGAGCATGCAGAGGCTCAGTGGCAAGACCCAGATTCAGGCCTGAGGGGGGAGCCGGGGCTGGCGGGGCAGCCTCTCAGCAGCTTCTCGGTTCTCCAGGACCTGCTGAACAGTGACTGCACCACGGGCAGCGGCTCTGGGCTCCCCTTCCTGGTGCAGAGGACAGTGGCGCGGCAGGTGGCCCTGGTGGAGTGCGTGGGTGAGCAGCGGGTGGGCCCGGGGGTCTGGGGGGGGGGTCTGGCTTCTGGAGGCACAGGCAGAGCCAGGCCCAGGTCAGAAGGGAATCCCCCCGGGCAGGGAGTGAGCTAGAGGTGCTCCAGGCCTTTGTCCTCCTGCAGGGGGCAGGGGTGGCACAAGGGCACAAGAAGTGGGGCGCCCGCTGGTTTGGGTTTGGGTTGAACTAAACATGAGTGCCTGAGGGGGCAGCACAAGGTGGGGGCTCTTTGAGGGGTGTCCGCGGGCCCAGCTTGTGGCCCTCCCCCTTCCCTCCGGCCGCCGGAACAGGAAAGGGCCGTTATGGCGAGGTGTGGCGGGGCCTGTGGCACGGGGAGAGCGTGGCCGTCAAGATCTTCTCCTCGAGGGATGAGCAGTCCTGGTTCCGGGAGACGGAGATCTACAACACGGTGTTGCTCAGACACGACAACATCCTAGGCAAGCAGGAGCCCCGGGCCGGCCTGGCGCCCACAGGCCCCTGCGCGTAACTTAACCCCCCCGAGCACCCCGAACCCACCCTGACCCCGACCTCTGTCTCCAGCTTCGTCTCTGCCCTCACCCAGGACAACCTCCGCCCCAGCCCTGCCCCCTTGCCCTGCCTGATCGCCCCCAGCCCCGACCCGTCCAGCCCCGTGCCGGCCCCCAGCCCCTTGGCTGAGCCACCTGACCCTCGCGCCCACAGGCTTCATCGCCTCGGACATGACCTCCCGCAACTCGAGCACGCAGCTGTGGCTCATCACGCACTACCACGAGCACGGCTCGCTCTACGACTTTCTGCAGAGGCAGACGCTGGAGCCCCAGCTGGCCCTGAGGCTCGCCGTGTCGGCGGCCTGCGGCCTGGCGCACCTGCACGTGGAGATCTTCGGCACGCAGGGCAAACCGGCCATCGCCCACCGTGACCTCAAGAGCCGCAACGTGCTGGTCAAGAGCAACCTGCAGTGCTGCATCGCCGACCTAGGTGAGCCGGGCAGGGCGGGCAGGGCCCTTCGGCGGGGTTCGCCCGCCCCAGGCTTCTGGGGGGTTCTGTCGCTGTTTGGGTGCATGGCGGCGACGATGGTACCGATTCCAGGGCGCTTTAAACCTGACAAGAGTTGTATGCTGTCTCATTTCACCTCCACGAGAGCCCCGCAAGTTACTTCAACACTCTTTTATCTTTTTAAAAGATTTATTTCCTCCCCCCCCACCCCCGTTGTCTGCTCTTGTGTCCATTCGCTGTGTGTTTTTCTGTGTCTGATTGCATTCTTGTCAGCGGCACTGGGAATCTGTCTCTTTTTGTTGTGTCATCTTGTTTTGTCAGCTCTCTGTGTGCGGCGCCATTCCTGGGCGAGATGCGATTTTTTCGCCCTGGGCGGCTCTCCTTATGGGGCACACTCCTTGCACGTGGGGCTCCCCTATGCTGGGGACACCCCTGCGTGGCAGGGCACTCCTTGCATGCACCAGCACTGTGCATGGGCCAGCTCCACACGGGTCAGGGGGCCCTGGGTTTGAACCCTGGACCTCCCATGTGGTAGACGGACGCCCTATCCGTTGAGCCAAGTCTGCTTCCTCAACACTTTTCAAGCTCAGCCGCCTTCCGTCACCGCCCGGGCTCCAGGCTGTCGGGCAAAAGGGGCAGGGAGCCAGGATCCTCCAGCATCCCTGACTGGGGGTTCTGCTCTGCAAAGTGGGCATCAGAATACCTGCCTTGCCTACTCACGTCCCCAGGGGTTCTTGGGGGGGTAGAGAGCACTGCACAAGCAAAGTTTAACTGGGGCCCTCGTGCCCTTGGTGGCCATCACAGGGCAGGTTTCCATTTTCCCGCCCCTCTTTGTCCGCTGTCTCTCGCCATCGCCCCCCTGCCCCTGGGACCCCCCGCCCCGGGGGGGAGCACTCCATCAGCGGCAGGAGTGACGGGCTTGTACCCACAGGCCTGGCCGTGATGCACTCGCAGGGCAGTGACTACGTGGACATCGGCAACAACCCGCGAGTGGGCACCAAGCGGTACATGGCTCCTGAGGTGCTGGACGAGCAGATCCGCACCGACTGCTTCGAGTCCTACAAGTGGACTGACGTCTGGGCCTTCGGCCTGGTGCTGTGGGAGATCGCCCGCCGGACCATCGTCAATGGTGAGGGCCCCCCCTGCGCAGGGCCGGGGAAGGGGAACGGGGCAGGTGGATGCGCAGGCAGGAGAGGGGGACTTCCCACCAGGGCTGGGGCTTGTGGCCAGACCTCCTGGCCTCCCTGTGCTGCCACTCACCAGCTGGTCCAGCTGAGTAGCCTTTTAAGGTTCATCTGAGCCTGTGAGTCTGTGATTCTGGCTGTGGAATCTTGGGTAAGTGATAATAACAGAAATATTAATAGCAGCTAACATTTTTGAGCTTAAATATGTGCCAGATGCCAGGCTATCTACTCCTCACGTATTAACTTATTAAAGCCTCCTGAGTGGGCGGGTGGTGGTATCACTCAGTGGTTAGGTGCATAGGCTCAGAATCAGACTGCCTGGGTTCACTTCCTGATTTTGCTGGTGATCGTGGGCAGGTTACTTCACCTCTCTGTGCCTCAGTTCCCTCAACCGTAAAATAAGAATAAAAATAGCTTCTAGAGTCAGGAGGTTTAAATGAGATAATACAAGTAAAGCATTTAGAATGTATCTGGAGCCACTCTGGCGCTCAGTGACTATTCATGGCTATTATCGCTGTAATAGAACAAGTGCTTGTCGCAGTATTACCCCCATTTTACAGCTGTGAAGACTGAGACATAGAATTACAGCTGGCTAGGCAGCACTGGCGCCTGAAACCAATGTGACTCTGGGCCAATCTGACTCTATCATTGCGCTCACTGAAACCTCTCTGCTCCTTGGTTCTCTCATCCATAAAAAATGCAGGCTACGATAGCATCTGCACTGCCTGCTTAGTGCTGCCTCGTTGTGACTGTGGTTTGCCACAGAAGTTCAGATTTGGGGGGACAGGGAGCAGGGTGGAGGCGCCTCACTCTTGCTGGCCTTCCGGGGGTCAGTCCTGGTTTGGGAGGATGATGGGCGGTAGTTTGCAGTGGGTGGGAAGGGCTGTCAGCCCATGCAGAACCTGTCCATGGTGAGGGGCTGCCGGGGGTCCTGAGACGTCGGGGACGATCCTCACGGCGTGACTGGAGCCCCGCTCCGTGGGGACCCCCATTTCCTGAGCGCCTACCAGGAGCCAGCCCATGCCGTGAGGGCTTCATTTGCCCCCAAGCGGTCACCTACGGACAGTGGAGTCCGAGGCCAGGGGCTCGGATTCCAGCCCCTTTGGGCAAGAACTCTCAGGGTCTGCCCGGGGGAGGCTGGAGGAGGGGGCGCCTGAAGGCAGGCAGGAAAGGAAGGCTGGTGCGGCCGCTGCGAGGGGAAGGCTGAGTGCGGCCACTGGGGCCGATGGCGCAGCTCCGGCAGCCCCACACAGACTCGCAGTGCATTATAAACACTGTAATCTGGTGTCAGCCCCGGCCCTGATTAGAGGCCCATTAGACACGCTCGGGCCCCTGCGCAGCGCTGATTAGGGCGCGAGCGGCCCAGGGGCCGGCCTGGACGCCCGCCACGGTGCGAGCAGCTGGCGCGGGCTCCGAGGTTGCGGCCTGTGTGGCCGTGGCCCCAGGCAGGGAAGCAGGCCGGGACGTGGGGGGCTTTCTCTGGTCTGGCCTCTTCTCCCTGAGCCCTCTCGGGAACCATTTCCAGAAAACGCCCGCAGAGGCCTGTGCACTTGGGGTAACATGGGGGGGGACACTGCAGGTGGAGGGGTATCAGTGGGGGCCCGGTGTCATCCGTGACAGTGGGTGGATGTTACTTGGACCTGGATGAAAAGCCCTTTCTTTTAGGAGGGGGGATTTCTCCCCCCTCTTCACCTTGTTCCAGTCCTTACCCCAGCAATCAACCAACTAGCCTCCTTGACCTATAGTTTGTTTTTTATTTTTTTATTTTTTATTTATTTCTCTCCCCTTCCTCCCCCATCCCCCGCCCCAGTTGTCTGTTCTCTGTGTCCATTTGCTGCGTGTTCTTCTTTGTCCACTTCTGTTGTTGTCAGCAGCACGGGAATCTGCGTTCCACTTTGTTGCGTCATCTTGTTGTGTCAGCTCTCTGTGTGTGTGGCGCCACTCCCGGGCAGGCTGAACTTCCTTTCACGCTGGGTGGCTCTCCCCACGGGGCACAGTCCCTGTGCGTGGGGCTCCCGTACGCGGGGACATCCCTGCATGGCAGGGCACTCCTTGCGCACATCAGCACTGCACATGGGCCAGCTCCACATGGGTCAAGGAGGCCCGGGGTTTGAACCGCGGACCTCCCATGTGGTAGAGGGATGCCCTAACCACTGCGCCAAAGTCCGCTTCCCTTGACCTATAGTTTGGAGGTCAGGAGCACGGGTTTTGGTATAAGATTCTCTGAGCTCAAATCTCAGCTCTGTCACCAACTACCTGTATGATCTGAGGCAAGTTTCTTAACCTCTCTCTGACTTTAATTTCTTTGCTTAAGAAGAGGAGCTAATAGTATTACTTACCTCATAGGGTTGTTGCGAGAGGATTTAATGCAAAGCACTTAGCACAGAGCCTGGTATGTAGTTAAGTGCCCAGTAAACATTAGGTATTATTCATTATTCCTGGGCATCTGTGGGAGTTGGGAACTGGGAGTGGTACCAGGCCCCAGGAGGGAGGCCACTGTGGAAAGACTGGAACAAGATCTGGCCTAGGAGACAACTGGGGTGGGTTTAAGTCTTGACTCTGCCGTTGCCAGCTGTCTGGGCAAACTGTTCAACTTCTCTGAGCATCAGCTTCTTCACTGGCAAAACGGGGGTGTGAAGATGAACAGGATAGCGCAGGCGAAGGCTTTAGCACGATGCCGGGCACATGGTAGGTGCAAACTAAATGGCAGGAATGATTATTATTCAAATGTGTGATTATTTGTTCAATTATGGTGCCCCTCTCAGCACTGCCTGCCACAAGCACGGGGTTCCCAGGGATGGGGGGGGGGGCGTGTGCAGGCCCCTGGTTTCCTGGCCTCCGAGGTGCTCTTCTAGTGGCATCGGGCCTTCTGAGGGTCCTGGTGAGTGTCCTGTCCCCCTCCCTCTCAGGCATCGTGGAGGACTATAGACCACCCTTCTACGACGCGGTACCCAATGACCCCAGCTTTGAGGACATGAAGAAGGTGGTGTGTGTTGACCAGCAGACCCCCACCATTCCCAACCGGCTGACTGCAGACCCGGTGAGGCCGCGCGGGGCTCGGGGGTGTGGGCGGGTCACGGCTGCCATTTCTGGGCCCAGGGTCTTGTGTCTGAGCCCTGCAAGTGGAGGGCACCTCCCTGGGCACCTCCCCCACCCCAGCCCTTCCTTACAGGTGTCCCTGGCCCATGGGACTCTCTGATCATTCAGTATGGGATTTCCAGAACCTTTCCCCTTGCCTGAAAAGTCAGAGGCGCTCTGCTGCATTTCCTGCTATGGAGTTTGTTGTTGTTAGCTTGGTTTTGGTTTTTCTAAAATACTCCACATACTGTAATATATACACACACACACTCATATAAGCACATACTGGCATGCATATGCTTCTAAAGAAACACACGCACACAGATATATACACGTGCACATGTATGCCAGACTGCTAGTCTCGTGAGGACAGAGAGCATGTCTCTTTTGCTCACCGTTATACCCCTAGGACTTATCACAGGGCCTGGCAGGTTTATTGAATGAATAAATGTGCACATACATAAACATGTATGTCTACATAGGCACACAGATATTTGTGTGCGCACACATCCACAAAAAGCCACATATACGCACATGCATATATTGTCACTCTCAGGAACCAGCTCGAGTGGGCAGAGGTGGGGCTGGCTCAGCCCGGGACAGCCGGGTCCTAGGAGGAGTCCCTCCCCGGGCACATGCAGCTTTAGCGCACTGCCCACCGCCCCGCCTTCCCCACAGTCCACTGGGCCCAGCCGTGTTTTGGAAGGGCTGGGTCTTGGGCTGCAGGTGGGGATCCGGGAACCTGCAGGGAGTCGCCTTTCGCGTGGATCTTGGCGGAGGTGGAGGGTGGGAGGTGGGGGCAAGGTGCTCCACAGACACAGCTCACCACGGGGCCTGGGTGCTCCGCCGATCGGAGTTGTCCCACCTGCCACCTCCATCTCCCTTCTCATTCTTTGTCTCTTCCTCGTCTCAACCTCGCCCCCTCTGCTCCGTTCTCCCTGTATCCACTTCTGTCTCAACGCTCACCCTCCTTCTCCACGCTCGTCGCCCTCTTGTCCTTTTCTTCCCTGCTGGTGTCTCTTCTCCACGGGGCCATCCTGCTCACCTCCTTTCCATCTCCCCTGACCACGGCCCCTGCCTCTCCCTCTCCCAACCCCCAGGTCCTCTCAGGCCTGGCTCAGATGATGCGGGAGTGCTGGTACCCCAACCCCTCGGCCCGCCTCACCGCGCTGCGGATCAAGAAGACGCTGCAGAAACTTAGCAACAGCCCGGACAAGCCCAAAATGATTCCCTAGCTGCTGCGCCTGGCTCCTCCCTGCCTGCAGGGGTGGGCGGAGGGCGGGCGCTGGCAGAGGTGGTGTGAGCCTGTGTGCTGGGGCGGGGGTGCCCCTCTGTGGGGCAGCTGAGCACAACCGGCCCGGCACCCCCCCCCCAGCCAAAAATACCGCTGGGCTGAAACCCGATGCCCCGCCGTCTGGCCTGCTCGGGGGAGCAGCAGGCGCCCTGACGCCTGGCTCTGTCCCACCCCCCACGCCAGCATACTGCACCCCCCAGCATCCCCAAGGCAGGACACAAGAGAGGCCCCAGAGCCAACATGCCAAGCCAGGGAATCCCAGTCCTGGGCGTGCACTTTATCCCCTGCCCTTGGTCAACCCCACTGCCCCACTGGAGCTGCTAGGGTGGCCCCGGGCCCTGTCCAGCCTTCAGCAGACACCCCGCCCTGCCAAGACTCAGCCTCTGGCACAAGCCCGACACCAAGGGCTCATTGGTTTCTCCCTGTGGGTTTGCTTCTCAGCTCCATGATGCCTCAGACCTCCTTGTCTCTCCAATAAAAGCCCAGCTAGCTGATTGCCGGCCGCCGGGGACAGCCGGGGCCTGGGCCTGGAGTCCTGGCCCCCAAGCCTAGCTGTGGCTGGGTCCTGGGCCAGTGGAGAGGTGGCAGGCAGAGAGCTACGGCCCGGGGCAAAATGACTGGGAGGATCTGGAGGCCAAGCATGGCTGGAGAAGGTTCTGCGGGGAGTAGGGAGACCCGGCTTCCGGTCCTGGCTGCTTGCTCTGTGTGCCAAGAGTGCGGCTTCGCTCCTTAGAACCTTTGTTTCTTTATCTATGTAGCAAAAGATTAGGTCCTGATGTCCTTTAAGGTCCTTTCAGCTGCAATTGCCTTCAGAATTTCAGCTTGTATTAGACCTAAGTTTATCAATCCCATCAGCCCCCTATGCTCCAGCCCCTGGGAATGTGCCTCACGACGGGGACTTGGAAATAGCTGGGATTTGTAACGATCCGACTCCAGGAGTGTCTGAACCGCCTCCTAGTCTAATTCCACAGGCTCCATTCCTTGCCTGAACCCAGCGGCCCCCTCGTGCTCCGACAGCCCTGTGCCTTCTGGACAGCACCCCAGGGCCCACCCTCCACTGCCCGGGGCTGAGGGACAACTTCTTCCAGGGCCTCCAAGGCTCAGAAGACATTTGCCCCCCCCCCCCCGGCCAAGGAGCCTCCAGCACCCAGGTTCCTGCTCCCCACCGGCCCCTGCCCCAGGCCCACCCTTGGCCAAGCCCCAGAGAGGGTGTGTCTCAGGAGAACTTGGTGGCTCTCGGGAAAGTTCAGCCTTTTGGAAAGGTCCAGGGTGGGGGCCCACACACTGAAGAGGGTACCCTGAGCCCTGGGGGGAGGTGAGCTGGAGGTAGAGCCACAGAGGATGTGAGAGGGGTAGGGCTCAGGCTAGGAACGGAGATGGCCCCGAGCTTGGGGAGACTCAGGGCAGGGTCAGAGGGCTCTGTTTCAGGCCAGGCTCTGCAGCCCAGAGGAAGCTCGCACCTCCCCTCCCCTGCTGCCCATGACCCAGCACAACCTCGCCCGCCGCCCTCTTCCACCATCACTGCGGCGCTTTCCCAGGCCAGGCTCCCAGCATTGCACAAGCCCAGAGGAGAACCAGGAAGTGAAACTGGGTAAAAACAGCCACATGCAGGTTCACTCTCGCTCACGGGAACCCACCCGGCCCAGAAATCCCCCTGAAGGATTTTTATGTCACGTGGGTCTCAGGGCAAACTCTTCCTAAGAACTCCACAGCCCGAAACCAAGGGCAGGGTCTCTACCCAGGCTGGAAACCCCTCAAGAGAAGGTCCCAGACGGGAGCCTTGAGAGAAGGTGGGGAGACAGCCACAATCGGAGAGGGAAGGAGTGGGCACCGGTGAGCGCCGTCTGCATAATGCTTCTGTCAGAGTGGCTCTTCTCTTGCCTGGAGATACTGTTTGTGGAAGCACTTAGCACATGCCTAGCACATAGTAGGCCCTTAATAAACGATGGTCTAATCCGGAGCTCCTGCTGCCCCTTCCCAGGCCAGTGGTCTCTGCAGCGGTCGGTCACAGGGGTCCACAGGAGTTCTGTGGGGATGCGCCGGGCTTTGCCCTCACAGTTCTCGCAGGCGTCTCCTTAGACCCCTGCGGGGACCCCAATCTCACTCCCAGCCCCGCGCGGGGAGCAGCCTGACCGCCGCGCCTCCACATCGCCCTCTGCTGGCGCGAGGCTGGCCCAGCGGGATGCGGATCTCCTCGCCCCGCCCCGCGCGCGCGCGTGCGTGCGCTCGGGGAGCTTCTGTTTTGTAGGCACTGTCCGCCGAAAGCCCTGCCTTGGAACGAGTTCTCTGTGTCCACCCAGAGGCAGTTTGGGCACGCTCACCTCAATTCCCTGTTTTAAGTTCCCTCTTCAAAAAGGCCCCCACCTTGCCTGGCGTCAGGCCCCATCCCTGAATGGGGAGGAGGTGGCCGCGCCCTGGGACTACACCTTTGGCGACCTGGGCTCCGAGAACACCCCACTCTCTCTCCCTCTCCCCGCCCCTCTCTTGGGGGAAATTGGAGGCTGCGGATGGCACGGGGGAGGCAGCTACCGAAGAAAGCTGGGAGGCGCTTTGTCGGTCTGACTGCCCAGGCTGGAAAGCTGTGCCTTCGTATTAGCGACCCTTTTAGGGAACTCCAGTAAGGGGGGCGGGGTCCCAATTCCTTTTGCCTCATCCCTGGACCCTTCTCTCCTACAGTCCTCCCGGGCCTGGGTTCACGGAGTCCCCACAACAGTCCCTTTCCTCAAGGGCTCCAGCACCCGGCCTCTTGGAGCAGCTTTGGGGAAACAGGAGCATCCTAACGTCCCCCAAAAGGCAGCCTTTCCCCTCCCCTGCACCTGCCCAGATCGCAGTTCTCACATCCCCACCCCGATGTCCACACTGTGGTTGGAGAGTGGGGAGAAGGGCATTAGGAAACTTGGAGAAAAAGAGTTACACAAAACCTGGCTGTGGTCTGGGGAAGGAGAATTGGCTCGTGGCCCTCCAGGGTTGGAAGAGCCCTTGGAGGTCACACAGTCCCGTCCCTGCCTCTGCGTGCATGGAGCCTCATCTGAATCTCGGGGGACCTGCCCGTCTTGAAGGAAGAAAACCCGCTGTGCGCTTTGCTTTCTTGCAGCCTTGCCCTGATGACCTAAGAGACCCCAGGCTTGCGTCTCCCTACCTGTTACAAAGAGGGAGAGGGTGATCTGTGCCGCGAGGGCCCACCGGGAGGTTGATGGGTGTCTAACGAGCCAGAGTGGGGAGGAGGTGGTCCCTGGAGCACGAGCCCTGATCCCGGGGACACATTTTCCCCACCAAGGACGGTTCCCTTTACCCTCCCAGGCACAGTTCTCCCTCAGCCATGCCCCTTGTCATCCTTCAAGGGAGGTGCCCTGCTTCCTCCGTATTCTCATTTGCATCCAAGACGAACAGCCCACGAGAAGGCCAAGCCTCGTTCCCAAAAGACCTGGCCCTGGGGGTGGAGTGGGGTGCTGCGTGTCCCGAGTCCAGTCTCCAGAGCTGGGGCTGATGCTAACCAGGCAGTCGTCACGCTGGGTGGGCGACTCTTGGAACTCACTGCTTCCACCAGGGCTACATCCAGTTTGCTAGAAATAGAGACAGAGGGCTTCTTGGCTTTGCATATGATTTGCATAATGTCATAGACACACAGTCTATTTTCAGGCGGTTTTCAGGTTAAAGTGTTGTCACTGCTGCCCTGCAGGATGTCATGTCTGGATGAGTCTCTTCTCTGTTCTTTCTCACCCACCCACTCTGACTGACCTAGATCCCCAACTGCAGAAGCAAATGGTGAGGTGGGGGAAGAGGAGGGTTGTCCAGGGAGACACGGGGGCAGAGCAGGAGGCACGCTGGAATTTCCTTTATGACTCCCTCCACCACCGCCATCACCGCGCGCAGGGTCTGGTTGCTCAAGGGCAATTGACAGGCAAACGGCAGGGAACGGGCTGTCCGGGCACCCATCTTCTGCTCTCCACAAACCTTTCTCACCTCTCGTAGCAGGAGAACAGCCAGTTCCTGTACTCTCTATTCAGTCCTCTGCCAGTTTGAAGAAAGCCAGCCATAAAGCCTTGCCTGCCCCAGATATCCTTCCTGGGCATTTATTTTCAGCACTAAGATTTGATCTCGGCCTCCTGCGAAATCTGACCCTCGGTCTGTTCCTCTCCTGGGAGTCCCGTCTGGGAGCCCAGGTCCGCACTTGGTTTTTAAAGCACCTGGCACATAGTAGGGAGTCAAGCAGTGCTAGAGTCCCCCCTCCTCTCCTAACCATCCCCAAAGCAGTACCCGGATGCCCGGCACAGACACCGTCCTCTGGGGGCTCAGTGGCAAACACACAAGAAGGGCCAGTTGGGGTGGCCCTCGCGAAGTTGCTTGTCACCCTGGTATTGAACTTGGCCTCTCTTGGTCTCAGTTTTCTCATCTGGAAAGGAGGTGGTTTGGTGGCACTAAGGGGCAAGGACGTCCTCATTTTACAGCTCAAGCCGTTCGGTGGCCTGTCCTTGGTCACGGAGGGCCAGGGCTGGAGCCCCGCTCGGGGCTTCCCGGTGCAGTGCCTCTGGCCTTGGGGCCTGGCTGGTGCGCGGTCTTCCTGTGTAGATGCAAAAATGTATCCAGATGCCTAAGAAGCGCGAGAACCATGGGGAATCGTGATGAACCCTGGGAATCAGGAGGCCGCTGGGGCAGGCTGGCCCGCGCTACCCAGAATTCCCGAAGCCTGGCCAGCCAGTCCCCGCCCAGACCTGCCTCATCCCCTCTGGGCAGGCGTTTCCTGTTGATAAGAAGCTCAGTCACAAACACTGATAAAGAGATGAAAAAGGAAATTGACGAGCTTGGGTATAATTGGCATTTTGTCTGCCTTTTGTTCCTCTTCCTACTCCCAGTCCCCCTTCTAGAGCCGAGGAGAACACAGGCCCCCTCCCTCCACCGCGAACCCTACCTTACGGTTTCCAGGACTTTAGCCTTACGGCTTACACAGTCCTCCAAAGGAGGCCTCTCGGCCTGGGAGTTCGGGGCAGGAAGCCCTGGGTGCTACCAAACCCCTAAGCCCAGGGTACCGGGCAGTGGCAGCAGGAAGGAAGGACAGTCAGGAGCGGGTTGCGACTGTGACCTCTCTTCTCTCCTCCTCTCCTTCCTCTCTCCTCCCAGAAGGCCCCGATCCAAGTCCTGGCCAGGTGGCTGGATAATCCTCTAATTAGTGGGTTTTCCATAATTTTGATCTCAGGCTCATTACTGGAAAATCTCATTAATTTTGACCCTACTAATTTGGAATCTATGATCCTTCAGGACAAGAAGCTGGACTGATGGATAGAAAAATAAGCAAAGGAGACAAGTTTGCCAGGCATGCCCTACTGCCCTTCTTGGGTTTGGATCTATAAAGCTCAGCTCAACAAAGGCATTTGTTTTTCATTGTGGTAAAATATATACAACATAACATTTTTCATTTTAACCACCATCAAGCATACCTTTCAGTGGCATTAATTACGTTCACAATGTGCTGCCTTCACCACCATCCATCCATCCATTTGCAAAGCTTTCCTGCCACCCCAAATAGAAACTCTACACCCAGTAAGCGTTGACTCTCCATTTCCCCTCCCTGGGCCCCCATGATATGAATCTGCTTTCTTCCTCTATCAGTTTGTATATTCTAATTATTTCATGTAAGTGAAATTGTACAATATTTCTGCTTTTGGGTCTGGCTTATTTCACTCAACATGACGTCTTCAAGGTTCATCTGTGCAGTAGCATGTATCGGAACTTTGTTCCTTTTTTTTTTTTTTAAGATTTCTTTTATTTATCCCCCTCCCCTCCTGTTGTTTGTGGTCGCTGTCTGCTCTCTGTATCCATTTGCTGTGTGCTCTCTGTGTCTGTTCATCTTCTCTTTAGAGGATGCCAGAAACCAAACTCAGGACCTCCAATGTGGAAGAGAGGCGCTCAATCACCTGAGCACCTCAGCTCCCTGGTTTGTTGTGTCTCTCATTGTCTTTCCTCTTTATGTCTGTTTTGTTGCGTCAGCTTGCTGCACCTGCCTGTTGCACCAGCTCGCCTTCTGCAGGAGGCATTGGGAACTGAACCTGGGACCGTGCATGTGGTAGGCAAAAGCCAAATCGCTTGAGCCACATCCACTTCCCTCATTTCTTTTTATAACCAAATAATAGCTCATTGTATGTATATGCCACGTTTTGTTTATCCATTCATCTGTTGACAGATACTTGATTTGCTTCCACATTTTGGCTACTGTGAATACTCCCATGAACACTGGTGTGCAGATACTTGGTCAAGTCCCTGCTTCCCGTTCTAGAAGTGGGATTGTCAGGTCATACGGTAATTCTAAGTATAACTTTTTGAGGAATCACTGAGCTGTTCTCCATAGTGGCTGTACCATTTTACTTCCCACCAACAATGTGTGAGGGTTCTTATTTCTCCACATCCATGCAATGGCAGTTATTTCGAGTGCTAGGCCTGCAGTAAAGATAACCTGCCACCAGGTGGGAGATGAGGCTTTGCCTACCAGTTGTGCTCCAAGTAGTCATCCTTTACGGAGAAAAGGTGTTTTGAAGATTTTGTATTTAATAACTCTTTTTCCCTCTCCTCCAGAGATGTCACTCCTTAGTGAAATTTAGTTAGGCAAACATAAAGGAGTAAAATGCATGGGTCCAAAGGGCCAGTATTTAAAGGAAAAACAACAGCCATAGATAAGTCAGAGAACTTTCTCCTGAATTCTTTTGTTTTTAAAGATTTTTATTTATTTATTTTTTATTTATCTCCCCTTCCCCCCACCCCACCCCAGTTGTCTGTCCTCTGTGTCTATTTGCTGCGTCTTCTTTGTCTGCTTCTGTTGTCAGTAGCACGAGAATCTGTGTTTCTGTTTGTTGAGTCATCTTGTGTCAGCTCTGTGTGTGCGGCGCCATTCCTGGGCAGGCTGCACTTTCTTTCGCACTGGGCGGCTCTCCTTACGGGACACATTCCTTGTGCGTGGGGCTCCACTACGCGGGGGACACCCCTGCGTGGCAGGGCACTCCTTGCGCGCATCAGCACTGCGCGTGGGCCAGCTCCACACGGGTCAAGGAGGCCCGGGGTTTGAACCGCGGACCTCCCATATGGTAGATGGATGCCCTAACCACTGGGCCAAGTCTGCTTCCCTCTCCTGAATTCTTACCCGTTTCCAATTCTGGTTACCACCTAACCTGGCTTCAGATCCTCAGATCTCTCATTGCATTTTTTTTTCATTTTTAATACAATTTATTGAAGTTTATTATTCATACATGAACATACATAAACAATAAGTATATAGTAAAAGTTGTGAACTTACAAAACAGACATGCATAATATCATACAGGGCTCCTTTGGATGCCCTGTGGAGGAGGGCAGTGTGGTGAAGGGCAAAAGGTTTTATCCCAATCAAAATTCCAGTTGGATTCTTTCTTTTAAGTCAACAAATTTATTCCAAATTTTATATGGAAGAAGATAAATTTATGAACAGCTAAGTCATTTCCTCCCTTGTTTTAAATAGGTTATACATTGAAATGATTAAAAAATGCCCAGGTTCCCTGCCCCATAAAGAAACCACTAGACTTATTTTCTTGTACTCTATCCCTTCACAGTTTCCTTTTTCTTTTTAAGATTTAATTTTTAAAATTTTTGCTCCCCCCCTTGCCACTTGCATGCTCTGTGTCCATTCACTGTGTGTTCTTCTGCGTCTGTTTGCCTTCCTGTCTTCTCTTTAGGGGGCGCCAGGAACTGATCCTGGGATCTTCCAATGTGAGAGAGAGGCACTCAACCGCTTGAGCCACCTCAGCTCCCTAGTTTGTTGTGTCTCTCACTGTCTTTCCTCTGTGTCTGTTTTTTGTTGTGTCGTTTCTCTGCACGGGCCAGCTTGGCTTCACCATATGGTAGACGGGAGCCCAACCACTTGAGCCACATCCGCTTCCCTCATAGTTTCTTTATATGTATACAAGCGAATCTAAATCTGAATCCTTGTCCCCCACTTTGTACAGAAATAGAATTTATCCACTACTCTGCACCTTACTTTTTTCACTTAATGATGTATCCTGGAGACCTTTCTATGTCACCACCCTCTTTTTAAAAATTTTTATTTTGAAAGAATCTTTAGATTATGTAAATGTTGCATTGAAAGCCACTTTTCCCCATTAACAACATCTTTTATTAGTGTGGTACATTTGTTATAACTGATGAACACATATTGAAGCACTGCTACTTACCATGCCCTATAAACATTATAGTTTATACTTTGTACCACATTACATCTTTTTTTTAAATAACATTATAATATTCCACTGTATGGATGTACTGTAATTAATTTAACCAGTCCCCTAGTTTTGGAAATTTTGCTTGTTTCCAACTTTTGGTGATTATAAACAATGCTGCAATGAATAAACTTGTATAGTCATTATTTTGTTCCATTCAGGTATATCTATAGGATAAATTTTTTTTAACTTAAAGAAACTCCTGCAAATCAGCAAGACCCAACAGGAAAATGGAAAAAAAGATGTAAGAGGCAATTCACAAAAGAGGAAGCCCAAATGGCTACTAAGTATAGAAAGTTATGCTCAGCCTCACTAGTAATCAGAGAAATGCACACTTAAATGAGATCTCAATCAACATCCATCGAAATGGAAAAGTTAGAAAGGTGGGTAATGCCAAGTGTTGGCAAGGATGTGGGAAAATAGGAACACTTGTGCAATTCTTGTAGAGATATAAACTGGTATAACATTTTTAGCGTTATTTAGTGAAAAAGGGTATGCCATTTCCATTTGGTTTTATGATACCTTTCCTGGGTACATATCGCAGAGAAATTCTCGTACCAGACCACAAGGAAATTCAACATTGTGTTGCTTGTGGTAGCAGGAAGTTGGAACCGACTTTGATGTCCATCTCCAGGAAATGGATCAGTAAAATGTAATGGATGAAAATCTCAGAATACTGCACCATCCATGGGAAGCAATAAACCACATATGCATATAGCAACACGGACTGATCTTAAAAATACATAATTGAATGCTTTTACCAATGTTGGTGATAGCACAATGCCATTTATATAAATTTAGAGGGCATACCTATTCAAAACGATACTGCTTCCATAACAAGGCGATGCATATATTTAAGGTCATGAAGCAAAGGAACAGGATGGATGAGGATTGAAAGGCGGATTAGAGAGAAGGGTGGAGGAGGAAATCCAAGGCGGGCCTTGTGCCTGGCCCTCTGCTACTGCCTAATGAACCCGAGGTCCACCCCGGAAAAATAAAAAGAACCAGTGACTGTGGCGTGTGAGTTCCAGCTCAGCCGCTCCTGAGCCGTGATCCCAGGCATGAAACGGAACCTCCAGGGACTTGATTTCCTTACCTTTAAATGGGGATGATACTTCTGGCCAGAATGTTATTCAATAAACAATAATAATATCAATGGTAGTATCCCATCTTTGCCAGTAGTGTTCACAGCTCAGGCTTTGCTCAGAGAGAGGAGAGAGAGAGAAAGGAGAAAGGCTGCCCCTCTCCCCTGCCCCTGGCCTCCTCCTCTGGGCGACTAACAAGGACACGTTTGCAGGGCAAGGTGAAAGCCTGTGAGGTGTGTGTGTGTGTGTGTGTGTATGTGTGTGTGTAACTCACTGCCGCTCCCTTCTGATCAATACTTAGGTCTTTTGTGAAATGAAATTTACATTCACGCCCCACTGTTCCCTTAGTAACAATCTCAGGCAATCAGATCTGCTCTCTGGTGGAAATGGCCTTTGGAAAGCGCCTGTGCAGCGTAGTTGCACAATCTTACCTTTGCCAGAAACTGTTTTCTGATGTAGCCGTTATCTTTTCCAGAAAGAAAAAAAAAATCAAATTACATTTAAGCAGGCTTAACAAGGTCTTAAAATAGATACCAAATGATTGCACCTCACAAGGGGAATTCTTAAAATACGAAAGTACTGTTTTTAAGCATAGTTGAGTACTTCAGAAACATTAATTTACATTCCAAACAATCTCTATGCTAATTACAAATGATTCTTTCCCAGCCACTAGGTAATATTTTATGTTACTGATGTACCTGAAATGAATCACATTACTTCCTTTTTTTTTTTTTCAAACCAATATTCACCCACTGAAACTGGCCTTCACACAATTCTTCCAGATTGTATTTCAGGTGTGGATCTGAGAAATTGACCCCATATTATCCAGATAAAAACACAAAAACAGATTTAGCACATCTGACTAAATGAGAGGGTTGCAACTCTTTCTCTTCGACATCGCTTTCAAACTTTCTACTCTCTTCACTCTAGGAGACTTGTTTTGCTTTCCCTTCCTAGAGAAAATGGGAGCTCTCTGAGAAGTCAGCTTCTGGCGCCACACCTGCCAATTCACCGGCATCCACATTGCCCCCTCTCTGCCTTCTGGTTTCCCCTTTCAGGATCCTCATTCTCAATGACCCTTCAGACAAAGTCCCTCAACCACATACCCTTTCCCACCACCCCGATCTTTCTCTCCTCGCCTTTGGGGTCACACTTATT
The DNA here is from genome assembly GCF_030445035.2 of Dasypus novemcinctus. Taxonomy (NCBI): domain Eukaryota; kingdom Metazoa; phylum Chordata; class Mammalia; order Cingulata; family Dasypodidae; genus Dasypus; species Dasypus novemcinctus. The sequence goes on along the minus strand of NC_080684.1, from coordinate 34,368,642 downwards.
GGGAGATTTGTCTACACTCCTTCTCTCTGCTTTGTCAGTCTTACTCAGTCTTCAGCCCACTACCTTCTGGCTCTGCCACGCAAACTGACCTCTTGGAATTCACCCCTGGTGACCTCCTTTCCCAATTCTTCCTTAACTGGACCTCTCAGCAACATTAGTCGCAGCTGACCCCTCCTCGCCCTGAGCGTTGCCTGCCTCACCTACTAGTCTCCGTCTCACTTCTTTTGGGGGGTGGGGCTACACCTCAGACTTCTTTGAAGGCTTCTCTTCTTTGCCCCTTCCTTAAATTCTGCCATCACTAGCATTCTATCCCAGGTCCCATTTTCTTCTCCATCCACCCACACCTCCTGGGTGAACCCCCACACCTGTGGCTTTCCTGATCCCCGATAACTTTCAAATCTGTGTCTCCAGCCCACACCTCCCTCCTGAGCTCCAGACCCCAAAACCCAGCTGCCTTCTGTCTCCCAGGCACCCCAAACTCATCAGGTCCACAGCAGAACTCATCTGTCACCCCAAACCTGCTCCAGCCCTAATATTGAGAGAATGGTACCACCAGTCAGACAAACACAAGGACTCATCCATGACATCCTTCTCCCTTCTTCTCCCCAAAATCAATCAATTGAACACAAAGTCCCGTCCATCCCACCTCCCCCTTATTTCTCAAATCTGTCCATCTTTCCTTCATCCCCAACCTGACCCCAGCTCTTCCCAGTAGGACCTTTTCCCATCCAACTTAGCCCCTCCAGTTCGTCCTTCACATCGCAGCCATAGACCATCTAGAACACAAAGCGTCATTCTACCACACTCCCCTGAGTGTCACTGCCTTCAGGGTAAAGTCCACACTCCTTACTAGCAGGCCCTTACTGCTTGATCCAACCCAGGCCCACTCTTGAACTCCATCTCTTTCCACATCCCTCCTTCCTCTTTACATTCTAGCTTCCTTTCAGTTCCTTACACCCACTACCCCGTTTTGCCGACATGCTTTTGCACATGCTGTCCCCTCTGCCTGGAACATTCTTAGCCTGGCTACCTTGCCTTTATCAGTAAATATGCGTGGTAATGTGTTGGAGTGGAGAGTGGACTTTGGAGGGAGGCAGACCCGGGTTAGAATTCCAGTTGTGTTGTTTTCATGCTGTGTGACTTTAAGCGTGCCACCTAACCCCTCTGAGCCTCAGTGTCCTCATCTATAGAAAGAGGAATCATGCTACCTGCTACATCTGACAGATACTGGTTTTTCTTTCCAATTATCTGACCCACCCATTCACCCTCACCGACTTTTTCGGGGAACGGCTCCTTCTTTCCTATGCATGAAGATACAGGGCAGTTCCTGGCAGCCATGTTTATACAACATGACACAGCCCGGCTGCCCACAGGTGATTGGGCCCGAGGCTGATAACCTGGCCCAAGCTGGGTCAGTCGGTCCCTACCTCCTGAATTAGGAATTGGAACCTAGAGGGGTTCCCACCTGAGTCTTTTCCTGTGTGGCCAGATGAGCGTAGACCCAATAGCTGTCGGTCGCTCTGTGTTCATGTCGATCTGCATAAAAGATTGGAACAGGTACTACACGGATGAAGCAAAGACCTAGAGAGGAAGAAAGGATGGAAACAGAAAAAGGGTCTGGTATATTTGACTCCCTGGTTCCAGTGACTGAGGCCAGCTGTATGGAGTCTGTGAGAATAAACTAGAAAAGGAAAAAAAGAAAATAGCCATACTGGATTTCTATTACATGGGACCAGTAAGTCCTAAGTAATTTACTTATCTTACAGAGTTGTAGTGAAGATTAGCAGTGAAGGATGTAAGCATTAGTGGGTGTTTGATAGGTAATAATAATACATATGTACATAGAATTACACATACTCAGTGGATGCATTCGGTGAGGACCGAAGAAGACTTGTCTGAACTCTTTGCACCGATTTCCCACAATAGTTTCAGAAATAGGGCATGGTGCTTACTTAGTATTATATCAGCCCATGAGAAATTTTTTCACTGAAATGACAAAGTATCGTATTTGGGTAATTTTGGAAAGAAAGAAAAAAAATTACACATAATCTCACCTTACCAAATTGAAATAAGTATTTTCATTACAGACATACTTTACATACTTATAATCATGGTGCACATTCCATTTGTGTCTGGTATTTTTCACTTACTATATCATAAATATTTTACTATTTCTACATAGACTTCATAATAATTTTTATGATTGTATAATAGTTAATACAGTGTGTTAACTGCATTAAATGAAAGCCTGACTACACATTTAACATAAGCCATTCCCCTATATAGATATGCTTTGTGTTTTTTTATTTTTTAAATTTTTATTGTCTTATTTTTAAAGATACATAGATCACACAAACTGTTACCTTAAAAAATAAAGGAGGTTCCCATATACCCCAATCCCCACCCCTCCTCCTACATCAACAACCTCTTTCATGAGTGTGGCACATTCATTGCATTTGGTGAATACATTTTGGAGCACTGCTGCACTGCAAGGATTATAGTTTACATTGTAGTTTACACTCTCCCCCAGTCCATTCAGTGGGTTATGGTAGGATATACAATGTCCTGCATCTGTCCCTGCAATATTATTCAGGACAACTCTAAGTCCCAAAAAATGCCCCCATATCACACCTCTTCTTCACTACCCCTGCCCTCAGCAACTCCCATGGCCACTGTCTCCACATCAATGATACAATTTCTTCCATTGCTACAGTCACAATAGTTCTATAGTAGAATACCAGTAAATCCACTCTAATCCATATTTTATTCCTCCATCTTGTGGACCCTGGGATGGCAATATCTACCTCTAAATTGGGAGGGGTTTAGATTCCATATGGCTGATAGTTGCAATTCTCTTGCTTGCAGTTATAGACACTCTTGGTTCTCTGGTGTGGTGGTTGACCATCCTCAGCTCCCTGTTAGCTGACATGGGTAAGTCCAATGAACTGGAGAGTAGGTGTTGCAACTCTGCTGAGGCTCAGCTGGCATATGGACAGTCCAGAGATTCAAGTCTCCTGAGCATACACAAACCCCCATGCCAATCACAAGTTCAGTAAAAGTGACAGAAGAGGCATGTGTAGAGAGGTCACATCTGAATCCAACTCCATCACACTCAGGAGCACAAATTCCAAAGTAGGGCCTACTGGCAAGGCACTGAACTCCAAAGCCATCTTCCATGACCATAGAACCTATGTGTCTCTGTAGCCCTCAGGAGCACCGTATCTAGGGTTATATCTACTTTGGCTATCTATGGGATCCTGCTGAGATGTGCATAAGCATGACCCCTTTGATGACCTCCCAACTCATTTTGAAGTCTCTTAGCCATATAAACTCATTTGTCTTTACCATTTCCCCCTTTTATTCAAGGTCTTTTTCTAGTGTCATTACCAGCCGGTGATTGGTAGTAATCCCTTGGAGCCAGGGAGGCTTATCCCCGGGAGTCATGTCTCACGCTAGGGGGAAGGTAATGCATTTACATGCTGAGTTTGGCTTAGAGAGTGGCCACATTTAAGCAATATGGAAGCTCTCAGGAAGTAACTCTTAGTCACCCTGCAGCTCTAGGCCTAGTTGAAGTTTCAAGCACACAGGCTCATAAGCAGAGTTATTAGCATCAAGGGCCCATCATTGGACCATCCTCCTTCACTGGTCTTTGCCCTTGGACTTGGGGGATTGCTGCTGTTCCATTGGGGAATGTGACAGAGCTCCCCCGGCTAGGAACTCAGCACTCTCTCAGTTGTCGTGTGTAACTCTGCCTACTATGAAAACATACAACGAATACCCGAACATATTTATATACCCTATATACATGCCCTGGAGAACCCCCTCCCACTCATGCCTCCCCCATCAATGACATCTCACACCAGTGCTCTTCCCCTGACATAGTTGAACCCCTCTGTGATCCAAAACTTCTTCAAAAATGAAGCCTAATACATTGCCAAATTCAATTAATAGGAAAATGAAAAAGTAATGATAGGTTTAAAGATTAGAAATAGAATACATAATAATTTAGAAAAAATAAAATAAAATAAAAAATAAACTGGGGTATTAAAAAATGAAAAATATCATAAAACATTGTTTTTGACATTTTGCCTTTCATCATTGTAGTAGGTATTGCCCTGTATGTACAGTGGCAAGGCAATGTCTCCCATTCCTTCCTCAGTGTCTACATTCTTTTTTTTTTTTGTAATTTTTAATTTTATCTTCAAAAAAGTTTGAGATCACAGTAAAGTCACATATACAATATATGTAACTCCCATACACCCAATGTCAAACCCTTTTCCCCCCTTCCCAGCAATGATCATTTTGCATGTGGATGTTATATTTGCTACAGCTGATGTACAGATATTGAAACATAGCTACTAACTATGGTTACATTATGGTTTACATTATGGTTTATATTTTAGACTGCACACTTTTCTAAATTTTTGGTTACATTATGGTTTACGTTATGGTTTACATTTTAGACTATATACTTTTATAAATTTTTGGTGAAATTTAACATGGCCTATATCCATTACTGCACAATCTTATGGAACACTTCCATTGCATTGTTTTGTTTTTATCATAAATCATGCTTCAATATATCTTTGTGGATAAGGCTATTTTAAATTAGCTTTAAATGATTGTGGTTTTTTTTTTTCTTGTTGTCTGCTCATTTGCTGTTTGTTTTTACTTTAGGAGGCACCGGGAAGCCACCCTGGGACCTCCCATGTGGGAGGTGGGTGCTCAACTGCTTAAGCCATATCCATTCCCTAAATTATTGTTTTAATTACAAAAGTAATTAAAATGTTGATGAAATAGAAAATCAAGAGGAAGTTATCAGAAAGCAGATGTGGCTCAAGCAATTGGGTTCCCGTCTACCATATAGGATGTCCAGGTTTCAATTCCCAGGACCTCCTGGTGAAGGCAAGCTGGCCCATGAGGAGTGCTGGCCCACGCAGAGTGCTGGTGCAGCAAGATGACACAACAAAAAGAGACAGAGAGGAGAGACAATAAGAGATGCAGCAGACCAGGGAGCTGAGGTGGCACAGGAGAATGATTGCCTCTCTCCTACTCTGGAAGGTCCCAGAATTGGTTCCTGGTGCTGCCTAAAGAGAAGACAAGCACACACAGAAGAACACACAGCAAATGCTCACAGAGAACAAACAGCAAGTGCAAAAAAAGAAAAAGAAACAATGGCAGTGGAGGGTAGAAATAAATAGATAAATTTTAAAAAGGTATTTAAAAAAAAGAGGAAGTTATCTGTAATTTTTCCACCCAGAGATAATTCTTATACATATTTTCATATATATCTTCCAGTTCTTTTTATGTGCATTTTTACAAATATTAGATTATATTGTACATGTCATTTTATAATCTGCTTTTCCCTATTGTATATTATAAACATCTTTTCATGTTACTGAATATTTTTTTACCACTGTATGGATATGCCTTCCATGTGCCTCTACTTATGAACATTTATTTGTTCCCAATATTTTATTATCTGAGGTAAAACTGTGATATTTCTCAAGTCATATCTTTGTGCACATCTGCCTACCATACTTCCTAAGGATGAATTCCTATGACTGGAATTGTATGGTCAAGAGGATGTGAATATCCTTGGGATACTTTCTAGGAGTGGAATTTTAGGGGGGGAGCTGTGTTGCTCTTCTACTCTTTTTTTAAAAATAGGATTGCATTAATTTTCAGGAGTGGAATTTTAGGGGGGAAGAAGAGGAGAGTGGTTTTTCACCCGCTGAGAATGACCTCCCAAAGAAGTGAGAGATCATTCGCACCAGGTTATGGAGACCAGCTCTTGGTCTCTGTTCCCCCCTCCCACCACCGCATGCCACCCCACGGGCAAAACTGCCTACAATCCCAGGTATTTAGGGATAATAGAGAAGGATCAAAACACTTGAGTTCTAAGTGTTGGCCTCCCACTTCATTCAGGCAAGTCACCTTGGCACTCTGAGGCCTCAGTTTCCCCATCTGTTAAGTGAGGCTGATTATACCAACTCTGGAGATGTGTAGTTTTTCTTGAACACAAAGAGGAGTAATAAATCAGTGATAAATGCCTATTCTAAGCTGTGCGTTCAGCCCCGTGAGGAAACAGGGATGTCCACGACTGGGCTCTGTTTCTGAAGAGATGGTAGGGAAATGGTGGCAGAGAGCGCTGAAGCAAGGGATTTCACCCACCCAGCTGGGGGGGTAGGAGTGTGCCCCCATCAGCCCCTCCCTCTGGGTTGATCTTGGGGCCTACAATAGCGGCTAGCATACTATTGTGGTGGGCTTCTTCGGCCTCAATCCACAACCTCTTCTTCCCCCAAACCCAGGCAGCCCCTGTGGGTTCCATGGCGACAGCACGCCTGGGAAGAACCAGCTTTGGAAAAAACCAGCTTTTACTGTCAAGAAAAACTGGCCAGAAGCCACGGGCATGGCAAGCTGGGACAGGGGCTCAGCAGTGGGTTTGCCTCCTGGGACAAAGACCACGGAGGTGTGAGCAGAAAGGAACAAGTGCACCAGCTCCGTGCTGGGGCATCGACAGAGTCACACCTGGAATGTTTTGAGCACCTCCAATGGCCAGGCACCATCAAGTGTGCTGCGTCTTGTAGCTTGACTCTTTTGATCCTAATGACAAACCGGTGAGGGAGGCAGTGTCGTTAGCCCCATTGCACAGAGGAGGAGACAAGGCTCAGCGAGGTGAAACAGCATCAGATAGACTTCAGTGCCTGAATCGCCGGCTTCCAGGGAGCCATACCCCTCACCCCTACAGTCGTGGGCAATTGAGAAAGCAGTGTTTCGTTCCACCCTCCCAACATTCTTAAAGATGCAAATTATTACTCCCTTGTTACAGCTGAGGAACCCATAGCCCAGAGAGTTTGACAGCCTGAATCTCCTGGCTAGTAAGTAGTCGAGCTTACTAGCTCGACCTGGGCATTCCCATCTTCACATGGACACATCTGTCCTTTAGCCTGTGGAGGTGAGTCCCAGTTGCTTAGGATAGTTTTTGGGGTGTGGGGGGCACCTCTGCTTTCAGCACCGCGCCAAACCCTTCCCAACAATGAACACGCACGCGCGCACACGCACGCACACACGCAGGCACGCAGGTCCTGGCAGGCTGGGGCTACCCTCCTCCTACTCGTGACCGGCTTCCAGGCAGGTGAGCGTGTCCGCACCTGCTCACCTCAGCTGGGAGGGGCTGCTGCAAGCAGCATCCTCCCCACCCAGCTCATCCTGCGTAACCAGGCCGGGGCTTCCCGAGGAAGGCAGCTCTGCAGGAGGCCTGTGAGGCGGGCCCCTGCGACTCTGGGGGTACTTTTTCTAAGCAGAATGGGATCCTGAACCTCAGAGCCTGGAGCCCAGGCTACCTGGGTTAGGGAAGGTTCTGTTGTCCCTTAAAGGACACTTTCCCTATTGTTCTCCCAGTGTCTGTTTTTTCTTGACTTCATACATTCCATCACGTGTCCTCTGATTTTCTTGCTACCCCAGCTACCTCCAGCCACGCCTAGACGGGCACCTCCTCTCAGTTCCACGCCAAACTGCGTGGATTGGGGTAAAGATTTAATACTCCAAAGCTGGCTCCCAGTTTCTCGCTCATCTAGAAACTAGCCCTGGAGCCTTTCTTTAGAGGAGCCACACGATCCGCAGGACAGTACGGACTCCAGAGTGAGCAAGGAAGGGGGAGGCCTCCCGACTTAGGGAGCAGGGCCTGATGGAGAGCGCACGGCGAGGAGGAAGCAGGAGAGAGAGCAGGCTGGTCAGCGCGAGAGGCCACAGCCCAGACACGTGAATACCACTTTTGTTTTCTGCCCTCGGCGAGGGCGTGGAGGGGGTACCGCTGTTTTGAGTACTGAGCACCTGTGCACCCCTTCCGCCCCCAGCCCGGCCTAGACACGCTGAGCATTTGGTAAGTGCGTGCTAGGGCCGTGGTGATGTGGATGAGCTGATGGCACAGCACTCCGTCTGCGAAGTCCAGACTTCTGTCTCTCCCACCCCCTGGGAATTTCATAAATAAATCTCTGGACCTGTTCCAAGAAGAATTTCAAGGCTGCTCTGCGTGTGTGTGTGTTTCCAGAAACACAACAATTTTACATGGTGCCTGGTGTGCAAACTCCCAAGCAACCTGCGGCGAGGAATGAAGGCCGGGCGTGGCCGGGAGCGGCGGGCGGGCCGCGCGGGGAGCCGGCGCGTCGGGAGCGCGGACCCAGCCCGGGCCCAGCCGGGGCTCCACGGCGGCCGCCCCCCCGCGCCCCGGACGCTCCGCCCGCCCCGGGCTTTGGCTCCGGCGGTGTTCTCCACCAGGTTTTTGCAAAGTGCTGGGGTCTTAAAATAGCATAAAGGCACACGCACACACACACAGCGACTGTAGTGTCAATTCCGGTACCACAGAGTGAGAATCAAAAAGGAGGGAGCGCAGCGGGTAAGTGAGAACACCCAGGCGTCTTCCCGAGCAGAGAGAAGTGTGAGGCCAGGCAGGAAACCGGCCTGGACGCTGGCTGTGAGGAAGGTGATGGAGGACTGGGGAGGAGAAAACAAGAGAGTGGCTGGAGGTACGTGTGCACATGCGGCAGGGCTAATCGTCGTGCCTGGAGTGTGTGTGTGTGTGTTTGCACGTAGCTGGGATCACGAAACCAAAGACCATGTTGGTGTGAACCCTGGGTGGAAAGGAGAATCTGGATCTCTCTCCTGGACTGCCAACTCCTTGAGGGTGAGAACTAAGAACGTTGCCTTAATCATTTCCGGAGTCTAGCAGTGCCTGGTACATTCATGCTCAGTTCATGTTCCAAGGATAAATAAATGGTGGATGGGCGCATGCATCGATTTGCAGAACGTTTGGTAGCAAAAAGGCTAGCCCACCTCCAAATGGCAAAATCAGAAATGGGCGCCCCAAAGTTAGAAGATTCAATCAATCCACGTGTTTTACCGAACGTTGGGAGGGAAATGGAAGGGCTTTCTGTCCTGGTGGGTTATATAATCTGTCTGAGGAAGATGAGAGGAACACGCACGCAGCAATTTGAAGGCCATGCATTGCCGCATAAGGTGGTGATGGAAATGGTGTGCTTTGGGCTCTAAGTCCCCAGTTTTTGACATGCAAAGGGGGATGGCTGGAAACCAGAGGAGGAAGGGAAGCCGTGCTGGAGGAGTCAGGCTCTGAGCTGGTTTTGAAGGGTGGGTAGAAGTCCTTGAGCTGGTCTTCCAGCCAGGGTTCATAGGCCAGAGAATGAAGACTCACTCAAACCAGCTGGAAGTGAAAGGTAGATTTCCTTCAAATAGATGAGAATCTCAGGGGAGCAGATGTAACTCAGTAGTTAAGCACTTGCATCCTAAGTATGAGGTCCTGGGTTCAATTCCCGGTACCTCCTAAAATAAAACAAACAAACAAACAAAAAAGAAACATCTCAGCGAACACAGTACTGGAAAATACAACTAGCAGCTAGATCTCATGGGATCTGAGAAGACAATGGGCTGGGTATGTGTTGGGGACAATTCGATTGAGCATGGATGAGGCTGGAGGGTGTGTATTCCCATGTACACACCCACATGTGTGCCCCAGGTAAACACTCATGCTCGTTCTCTGGGTCTTCTGGTCTCTCCTTCCCTCTGTGCCTCTGCCCTACTCTTCTCTCCAGGCCCACCCAGCTGCCACATGGCCCGAGTGGCTCCCAGGCGCTAGTCCCAGCACCTTTCAATGCCTGGCCCACCACTGCCTAAGCAGTCCAGTTTCTGCACCTCCTCAGAGTCAGATGCTCACGAGAGACTCTGAAGGGCTCAGCTAGTTTTATTATTGCCTCCTCTTGGTTTAGATGTCCACCCCTGGTGCAATCATCTGTAGCCTGAAAGCAGGGGTGCAAATGCCAGCATCTAGGAGAAGGGGGTGCAGGAAAGCAAGAGTGATAGACTTTCATGATCCAGATGGATCAGAGAGGGCAGGGGCAGTCCAGGCAGGGGGAAGACTATAGCAAGAGGCTTGGTGTGTGTGTATGTGTGTGTGTGTGTGTGTGTGTGTGAGAGAGAGAGAGAGAGAGAGAGAGAGAGAGAGAGAGACTGAGAGAAGGAGAAAAGTCAAGACAAATAGGGAGCTCCCAGGACCTGGGTTAGCTGGATGACCTTGGGCAAATGTCTTGATATCCTGAGCCTCATATCTACAATGGGGTGAATAATAATACCTCTTCCATGGGGTTGCTGTGAAGATTAAAGAATCCATGTGAAGCTCTTAGGAGAGTCAATGTTCAGTCTCTGTATGCTATTTTTATGTGAAGGGGAAGTAAGCCTGGGTGGGTAATAAGTTCTTGTCATAGAGAGTTTTGTGTCTTTCTTGGACAAGTCACTTATATTTCTGAGGCCTCAGTTTCCCCATCTGTAAAATAAAGGGGTCAGACTCAATAATTTCTAAAATCCCCATGATTTGGCCTTGATGTTATAGAAAATAGGGAGCCTGCATACTCTCCAGAAGGCAGATGACAAAATGAAAGGGGCTTCCTTGGAACACAGGTTGGGCCTCAGGGTGCTTGTGCACTGGCGGGAGAGCGGCCAGGGGGCGGGGGTTGCAGCACTAGCAGTAGCAGGGGTGTGTGGGAGGAGGTTCTGCACGCTGGGGGCACCAAGGGCACGGGGAAGAGGGGGCCAGCCAAGTAGGCACAAACTCAGGTCCACACAACACAAGGAGAGCAGCAGGTGGAAAAATCCTGCTTGCCCACTGGGCACACTCAGATAGAAACTGAAGCATGAATCATCAAGGCTGAGGGGCCACAGGTCCTGTTTACTGAGGAGGCATTGGGGTGGAACGAGGTCTATGTGAGTTCAGGAAAAGAAAGAGCACTTGCCTCTAGACTCTGGAGTGGAAGGTCAGAGGGGAAAGTCTTTGGAGGGTTCTCTTCAAGGACACCACAGTTCAGCACCCATCAGTGGGACCATTGAGTACAAACTGCACTCTGCTGACTGTATCAAGTCTTTAACACAGACTGGGGCCTTCTCAGGCCCAGAGTGGTCCTTCCAACCAGCTCTTGAATTTTATTGTAAATAAAAAAGTTAAAATTCATTGTAAATAAAATTTTGAATGATGAAAAAAAAAAAAAAAAAGGAAGCCTCATTCAAAGGCCTTCCATCATCTAACCTGGCCTCCCCCTGTTCCCCTCAACTCTCTAGTCCATTTGTCCTTCATCTAGCTGCTATGTCCCTACCTCCCACACCTTCACTCTCTAAACATCCCCTCTTTTGCTCCCATCCTGAGCTGCTAGGTATTTCCAGAGGAAACTGTACCATTGAAGAGCTTGTTATGACCTCAAATTTATGTTCTGCAATCTTGGCTGAGCCCCAGCAGTCCTTTTCTGCTTTTCTTTGTTCCTGGGCTCTGCTCTCATTTCCCTATAAACTTGTCTCTTTGTTCACTGAGATTCACCTCCTTCCTTCAGCCTCTGAAATGGTAATAATCTCCTCCAGGCTAAGACTAATCCTTAGATCTCTGAATTGTGATCCTGTGTTTCCCTCTACCCTGAGTTCTTGCTCCATCACTTACTCTTTTTTTTTTCTTCCTGTACCTTTGAACTCTTGGCTCATTTCTTACAGTCTAAGCCTAAATTAAAATCTCCTCCTTCTTACTGAACAAACAAAACAAAACAAACTCTCCCTTGACCTTGTGTATCATTCTGTCAATATTCTTTTCTCTCCCTCCTTTTTTCAGTCTGGAAATCTTTATTTTTTAAATGGATTATTTAGTTCATTTACATTTATTGTGACTACTGATGTATTTTAGTTTACTTTCACCATCTTATTTTGTGATTTCTATTTCCCCCCTTTACTATAGTCCTTTTTCTTTCCTTTCTTGCCTTCTTTGGGTTGATTTTTTTCCATCAACTTATTTCCCTCCTCCTCTTACCCTGGAAGTTATTCGTTCTTTTTCTCTATAGTGAATACCTATCAATTCATAAAGAATGTATGAATTCATAGATAACGTATACATTTTTTATTTAGCCCTTATTTTGGAAAGATGTTTTCTACAAGTATACAATTCTAGATTGACTATAATTTCCTCTCAGCCCTATTTACTTGTGTGTTTTTGGATTTTTGACTATGGAGATTGTTTTTCTTGGAATTTGTCTGTAGAATTCTTTGTAGCCTGAGTTGGAGGTGGGTTCTTCCAGATAGGATTTGCTCTTTTCTACCAGGTACTATCAGGGGATTACCAGCCCAGAACCTCTTGATTCTAAATTAATAGTGTGTAGTGTTTTTTGTTTTGTTTTGTTTTGTTTTTATCCCCTTTCCATACAGCTTGCTTGCTGTCTATTCTCTGTGTCCATTTGCTGTGCATTCTTCCATGTGTCTGTATTTTATTTTTTTTCCCCTCCCCTTGTGGCTTGCTTGTTGTCTGCTCTCTGTGTCCATTTGCTGCGTGCTCTTCCGTGTTTTTACTTGTCTCCCTTTTTTGCTGTGTCACCTTGCTGAGTCAGCTCTCTGCGGCGCTTGCAGGCTGGGCAGCATTCTTTGGTGCTTGCAGACCAGGCAGCACTCCTCAGTGCCCGGGCTGGTGGCTCTCCGCGGCATGCAGGCAAAGCCTGCCTTCACAATCCCATATGGTAGACGGGAGCCCAACTGATTGAGACACAGCCGCTTCCATTAGTGTGTAGTTTTTCAGACCATTCAGGTAGTATGAATTTGGAATGAAAATTAAATAATTAAGGCCAGATTGCAATCATGAGTTCTCAGGGAAGATTTTTACCTATTCTTACTCAGAACCAAGGTTCAATTGAGGCAGCTTTCCTTGCAGTTTCCTGGAGGAACAAATTATTTCTAGTTTGTCCTTAGACTGTATGTATTTCTCTTTGCAGGTCACAGCTTTTTGCAGGGGACCTCTTTACTAGACTCCCTGCCTTCGGCAGGCTTTTTTCCCTGTATCCTGCTCACCTTTGAAAACCAAAGTTCAAGTTCACCTGGGTCACAAATGCTCTCAAGGCAAAAGACAACTTAGGTGTTCTGCTTTCCTCTCTTCTGTCCCTTAGTTTTTGCCTTGTGAGTATTTTGTTTCTTGCTAGTTTGTTGGGCATTCTGGGTTGTTTTCAGCAGAAGATTTTGCTCAGGAAATTTGGTTTCAATGCTGAGGGAAATCCACCACTCTCCTTAAGCACATGTACCACACTGCCAAGTTCTTCTAAAGAATAGGTAGCATTCAGTCTTTCTAAACCTTCGTCTCCCATTCACTTGTCAGCCCCTTGAAGAAAGGCCTCTTGAAAGCTTCTCCTGCCTCACTTTCCATGCTTCTACTCTTTCCAGGCTCTCTTCCCCTTTCTCTGACTGTTCATTGCCTGTCTCCTCTTTCTCTGCTGGTGTTGGTATGCTTCCAGAGGTCTCATACTCCCCTGAGCTGTTTGAACAGCTATGTCATGTTGCTGATTTCCAAATCCACATCTCCATGGCTCCAGGTGGTACAAGAGGCCCCTCAAAATCAGGATGCCCCAAGGGAGACTCACTATCTTCCTCCCAAACCTGGTATTCCTATTTCACTGAGTGAAGCCACCAGGTAGCCAGTGACCCAAGTCAGATTATCCTGGAATCATATGAGGCCTTCCAGTTTCCCCACCTCCCTCCCCCCTGTCCAGTCAATCTTGTAGTTTCTACCTCTTGAAAGTCTCTCGAGTCCATTTCTCTTTCCTACTTCCATTGCTGCTGCCTTGGGTCAGGTCCCCCTCCCATCTCTTCTGGGCTATTGGAACCGCCTCCTTACCATCTTCTACGTAAAGTTCTAGGTCTTAGTCCAGCAAATTAGTCTCCCTAAAACACAAATATGACCACTTTACTCCCCTGCTTAGAAGCCTTCCAAATATTAGGGAAAGCCTGAATTCTTCCACATCTATCTCTCCAACATTACCTATTGGCTCCCTCACCCCAGCCCCCTTCACCCCGTACCCAGTGTACGAGCTATGCTGTCGGCAGTTCTACTTAATGCCCAGCAATTTCACCTTAGCATCTTGCTCACGCTGCTGCCTTGGCCAGGAACGGTCTTCTGCCATCCCTGGCCCCACACAACCCTGTCTACACAGGGAGCAGTTTTTGATCTCCCAAGAGCGAGGTGTCATATGGTCTCCTCGTGAAACTTTTCCTAATGCCTCAGCTTTTTCCTGCAGCTTTTTCCTGAATCCCCCAAGCCCTTCTGAGTGCCCCTGCGGACACTTTACAAGCTTGTGCCATAACACACTTAATACTTTGTTGCTCTTTTTTTCATATTGGTCTCTATTAGATTGTAAGTTCCATGAGGGCGAGGACCATGACTTACTCATGTCTATATGTTGTGCCTGGTATACCATAGGTGCTCAGTAAGTGCTTGTGGAGTGGATGAATGAAGGTGAGCTATTTCCTTCTTGGGTTTAATGACTCCACTGCCTGCCAAGTCAAAGTCAAGGTTTAGGGAGGTAAAACATCTTGTCCAAAGTCAAATGCTATCAAGTGATCTAATGGGGGTGGCATTTGGTCTCGGGATCCAGCATTCTGGTTCCCTTGGCTGCAGACTTTAGGTATCTGGCTGACCTTTTTATCTAGGTGCAAAGCAACTGCAGGTCCCTCTCTGGGACCCCTGGTCTTGCAGACTTAGCAAGGCATTGGGAAGCACAGCCCTTCTCTCTTGGCTGTCAAGAGATATGCTCCTGAGGGACCAGCTTTCCCTTTCCAGCTACAGGGGTTGGTGACCTAGTTCCATCTCCGCCACAGCCAAAAGCTTTCAGGGTGGGTAGAACATAATTTGGGAAACCAGTTAGATGAACTGGAGTGGGGTGCCCATTTGTAGGGAGATGAGGGATAGCAGAATAAAAATAAGGTTTTTACTCATCCACCTGCACTGACCAACGTGCAGACAGTGCTTCTGCATGATTTTATGTGTGGGGGGGCATGTCTGGGAAGGGTGCCTGCACTCTTGTTTCTTCTGTGTGTGGATGGGAGTTCTTCAGGTTGATGGCAACGTTCAAGGATAGAATTCCATTTAGGAAAGTGCCCCCCACCCAGGATATCTTTCCTACCCCTAGATCTCAAATGATGAAAATACGTGTAGAGAGGTTAAAAAAACGTGCCCAAGATTTCAGAGCCAATAGTAAGAGAGGTAGAATTCAGGTCTAGAACTCTGTGGCTCCAAACCCTGCCTTTTTCATGATCTCAAGTGAACTCTTTTCAAAAGGATATTAGGTAACTCAGTTTACTTTTTATATTTATAAGCATTTCTCTAAATTTGAAAGTGACATTTAAAAATATTTAGAAAATACTAAAATGTTTGAAGAAGAAAAATCACTTTTGGCAATAACTACTGATAATATTGGTAATTTCCTCTAGTTTTTTACCCATGCAAATATATATAATCAACAAAAACAGAATAATACTGTGCATAGTTTTTTATTGATTTTTCACTTACCTTTATCTCATGAACATTTTCTCATATCAATAACTAGTTTTTAGACATGATTTTTAATTACTAAATAATGTTCCATCACGTGAATGAGCCATAATTTATTTTAACAATCTTCCATTATTGCCTGCTTAGTTTGTTTCCGGCTTTTCACAATGATAAATTTGCACTAGTTCACGTTTTTCATAAAAATTTGTTCTCATCTTTATTACTTCCTTAAGAAGAAACGGGGTAATACTGGGTCAGTGGGTATGAATATTTTAAGGTATTTGATACCTCATGCCAAATTGTTTACCAAAAGGGCTCGACCTACCAGCAGAATGAGAATGCCTCACACAGCACCCTTACCAAGTTCGAGTATCTTGATTGAAATACCTTGGGTATGTTTTGGAGCATGCCATGATTCAACTACACAGTCCAGTGGATTGCACGGGGCAAAACCCGGCGGAGAGACCAGTGGGGAGGGCATTGCGATGATCCGGGTGGGACGTGAAGGGGACTTGAGGTTGGACAGTGGGAGTGGAGGGAGCGGAAGGTTTCACTGGACTCGTTGACTATTAGATGGGAGTGGGATATGGTGCTGATAAGGTGCTGATAAGGTGCCGAGGTGCCGCGTGGGATGCAGGAGAGGGCGGAGGCTGCTTGTCCTGCTCTGGCCTCCGCTGCTCCCAGGGTACCATCGGTGAGGTTGGCCGAGGAGCGACCCCCTCCCACCCCTTTAACAGGGACACTCCCCTTTAAGGCGGGCGCCCGCGCGCAGCTCCGGCCCTGCCCTTCGGGGGCGCGCGCGGCGGCCGCGGCGCCGGCTCCTCCGGGAGCGCACGTGCCGGCGCCGGGCGGAGGAGAGGGAGGCGGGAGCCGCGCGGCGGGAGGAGGGGAGGCGCCGGGGGCGCGCGCGCGCGCTCTGGGCGCTGCTGGGCTGCGGCGGCGGCGGCGGCGGCGGCGGCGGCGGTTACTATGGCGGAGTCGGCCGGAGCCTCCTCCTTCTTCCCCCTTGTTGTGCTCCTGTTTGCGGGCAGCGGCGGGTCCGGGCCCCGGGGGATCCAGGGTGAGTCCCGGGGCGGAGGGCGGGAGCCGGGGTGGAGGGGCCCCAGCAAGGGCGAGGCCGCCAGCCGCGACCCCTGGGCTGCCGCGCGCCCCCTCCCCACGCGCACAATATGGCCGGGCGGGGGGCCCCGAGGCATCGGGGTGATTCTCAGGCAGCCTCCCCCAGCCTCCGAGGCGCGGCCGCCCAGCCGCGACCGAGCTGGCGCCAGGCCCCGGGGGACCCGTGCCCCTTTCTAGGCGGGACTGGACTCGGGGAGCTCACGGGGGTCGCGCTCTCATCCCCCTCATGTTCCGTGGAGAGGAGTCCGGGCTTCCTTCCCCAAGATTTGGAATCCATGGGTTTTGCCTCAGCAGGTCCAGAGCCAGGGGGCTTTATTCCCTCCAGATGCCCCTGAGGGGGTCGCCTTTTCTCCCGCCAAGATTGTGGGGTTCGGGCGATGGGTCTTTGTTATTACGAGGTACCCTGAGCTTGGGGGGGTCCTTGCGCACCTCAAATTATAGGGGAAGGCGTCTCTAACCTTTCCTTCAGATCTAGCTCTTGGGGTGCCTCTCCCCCTCCCTGCTCCTCCTCCCTAATGTTCTGGGAAAGGGAGTCACATTTCCCCTTCGCTCAGTCCCTAGAGTTGGGGGTGGGGGAGCAAACCACCTACCCCCAGTCCTTGTGCCCAGTGGAGGCTCAGCGGAGGAAGTGGGATGAAAAGGCCCTTACTCCCTTTTAAACTTGGCTTTGGAATCTCTAACCCTATGAAACGTAGCTCCAGAACGGTTAATTTGAATCTAGGTGTATTTGCTTTCCTCCTCCCGCCCCCACCGCACCCCAGGGGGCCCATTCAGTTAATTACTTGGTGGAAGCCTTTCAGGTGAAATTCTAGAACCTGCTTTCAACCCCCACGATTATTTAAAGATCCCACCTCTGGGCCATCTCCCTGGCCCTGGGTCAGTACTTATTTACCTACCCGCACACTCAGCACCCTCCCACGCCCCTTACCTTCCAGCCCCCCGGCCGTCGGCTCGCCGGGCCCCACCCCCACCCTTCCCACTCTTGAGCTGGGTACCCTTGTGTGGGACACTCCACACAGTGTGTTGTTTATGAGGCTCTGAGGCTGAGAAGGGCAGATGAAATCCTAAAATATTTCATTTAAGAGGCTCAAATGTGTTCTGGCATTGGGGTAGCAGATGAAGGCTATATTTGGCACTTATATTGAAGTGATTATTGACCCACAGATGGATCTGGGAGAGACCATCAGGATTGTATTTGCTCCCAAGATACAAAGCCTGCTGCTTTGACTTCTCAGCAGCCCCTAACCTAGCAATGGGAGAGCAAGCGTGTCTTCTGTGGCTCTCCTGGCCACTAAAATAATGATTCTCAGGTGGGTTCGGGCTTCCTTAATAAAGCCGGCAATCAAGAAAAGACATCTTCCCACTTTGGAGACTCAAAAGCAAGTTCATTCTCTTGAGCTTCAGTGTTTGCTTCTAGCAGTGTAGCCTGTGCAGTGGGGTCTTTGTTTGCTTGGCTGACGCTTCTGCTGAGCACCTCGCATGTGTGCTCTGGGCTCACTACTCTGTGGCATGGGTAACTCTCCCCTGTGGGCTGATAACATGGTGAAGGGTGAAGGTGTGTGAACTGAGCCTGACATTTGCGATGAGAGAATGGTTTTCCGGATTAAGGATGTTTGCTGGGTCTTATTGTGGCCCTTGTTTTTGGAACACCTATCATAATACTTTTTCTCTAGGGGGCGAGTAAATAAGGAGACTCAGCCTTCAGGTTTGTCATCTTACATGTGGGTGAATAAATCTTTCAGTTCCTTTGTTAGAAATTTTTATCCTGCCCTAATAGATCCAAGATTTTTAACAAACATTTCCCTGCTGATTGGGTGTAGTGACTGTGGGGTTTTTCTTGTTAGGATCCCTGGTTAAAACTGTTTAATTGATAATCTAACTGGTGCTGAATGGGCAGAGTTCATTTTTTGTAACCTTTCTAAAATGAATGTTTGTGGGTTGAGGATGGGTAGGCATAACAGGGAGTTAGTTTCTTTTTTGGGTAAATTTGAAATTAGGTTGTGTGTCTAGCAAACATTCTCGAAGGCCTTTAAACTTCTTGGCCAGACACTACAGTTTTTTCCGGGACACATCTAGTTGCCAATAGCACATGCTACGGAGACCACTGTTGCAAAAGGCTTAAAGTAAAACGTCAGTTTCTGGGAAAATAGAGGCTGTGGGGTAACAAGAAGTAAATATTTTTTCCTCCCCTGCATTTCCCATTTAGCATTCCCTTACTTGGGCTGGAGGAGTGGCAGAGCCAGGCAGCTGTAATGCATGGTACTTGGAAATATGAAGGCAGTAAAGTATAGGTGTTTCTATTAATTAATGAATTAACAAGGATTCAGTAAAAGGCTAGTGATAAAGATAATGAATTTCAGGTTAGAAATAGCATCCAGTTGCTAGGTGTACCATCTTTTAAGGCCTAGCTTTGGAATTTTCACATTAGTATTCAAAAATTAAAATTAAATTAGGATCAGGAGAACATGACATTCACTTCTCAAGACAAAAGCAACAAGAGAGACATTTGAAGTCCTGACAGGAACACTTTGAATTTCTGTGAACAAACCTAAAATCTAATTTCAGGCCAAGTCTTGTAATTTTGTTGCATGGACATAGATTTGAGGTACAGTGAAAGCAAACTCTTGCACAGAAACAGACTCTGTGATTACTTTTATTACAGCAGCTCCTGAAACAGATGTTAAAATGGCTACTGTGGTTAAAGGTGGGAGCCAGATGGAGGGAGGAGGCTGGTGTACTCCCCAGAACTTTGCTCCCTTACAGGTTGTCCTTGAACACGTAACTTAACCTTTCCGTGATTCTGCCTCAGTTCTTCCTCTGTAAAGTGAGGAAATAGTTCGTGTCGTTCATATTGGGACATTTGTGAGGCTGATTTACTGATAGCCAGTTGGCTGGGGGGTATTTTTAGACACAGTTTTTTACTTCAGTGAACAAGTGATGTTGGGTTACTTTTTCTCTTTATAGGACAGCATAACATAGAAACACCACATGTCACAGAGTGGTTGAAATTTCTTCTTCTCTCTGCATTTTTTAGGCCCATTTCAGATTTCCTCAGGTGAGTTTCTGTCTTTCACAGGTCCTCACATCTGTAGACCTGGCAGCATACCTGTTCTAATCAAAGACTGTGTAGAGGGAGTGACCTGCTTTAGGCTTTATTGGCTTGGCAACGTTTTGATTCTTATGCAACTCTGGGTATGTTTATGGCACTATGTAAATGTTACATAAGAACATGGAGGCCGAGAGGTGGCCAGAATGGTGACGGTGAGCACGGAAGGTTAGACTGAGGACTTCAGCCGAAGGGACTTTGGGAATCTGCAGTCATTACAGGAAGAAGCTGCCTTTCGTTTTCATCTGAAAACCTTTTTAGATGATGGTGTCTTTCAGGTGGACTGCTGTGTTATAAATAGGCTTATTCTCCACCGGTGAGCTAATTGTAACCTTGCTACCAAAATACCAATCAGTAAACCGAGGAGACAGGCTGCTGCTTCCAGCATGTCCTGTTGAAGCTGCTTGTTGCATTTTGGAACATGAGCTGAATTGCATTGCAGTTTGTTCTCAAACAGCTCAGGAGTACAGGGTGTTGTGGTGTTATAGAATTCTCCGTTCATGGCTCTTGAGATCTTCTTTATTTCTGAAAGTTAAATTAGAATACGAAAGTGGCTCTTTTGTTTTAAATTTTGAAATCTTTATTGTTTGCTGCTCAGCTTTTTTTTTTACAGCAGCAGTGAACACTAAGTCTGGAATCCTGCCTCTTTGTCTTGCATTCTTGTGTTATTTGTCAATTATAGTAGGAGTTAATGTAAAAGGGTCTTCTCTCATTTTTCCCTCTGTATTTATAGGAAGAAACTCCTAGAGCCCTCCTTCTCTTTAACCTCTCTGATGATGCAGGCATCTGTAGCCCATCAGTTCCGCCTGGACTGGGAATACTAAAACCTTTTAAGTAATCAGTGCTTCTAGATCAGATGGTTCCCCTGAAGTGAAATTTGCATTTCTCTCTCTCTCTCTGTGGGCACTACCTCCTCCTGATCAGGTTTGAATACTTGTGCTCAAGTTTTATTCCTAGTTGCTCCGTCTCAGGCACAGTTTAACCCGAGCTCGGGCCTTAGAGGCACCATCTCTGCTCTTGTCTGTTCTCTCTGGCCGCTGGCTTGTCCATCATGGATAAATGGAACACCATGCAAAAATGCAATTTCAGAGTGTATCTTTCTTTCCTTTACCCTATAGAGTTTCCAGAGTTTGCGTTAGCTGTGACGTCTCCATTCTGGGCAATCTAGTTCTCAGAGACAGTGCCACTTCAGGCAACTCTGGTCTTTTCGGTTTCTTTCTCTCTTCACCCAGTCTTAGGCTTGCATTTGTCTTGCTAGATCTTTTGAATTTAACGTAATGAAAGTGACTGCCTTTCTCTTTAAAGTTTCAAATCACCCCTAATATTTGCACAGTTACCTATAGATTTCTTTATTCATGCTGTTGGTTATGTGCCTGAGACAGTTCTAGGTTTGGGGAAAGAGCCAAGAACAAGGTGGATGAAAAGCCATCTTGTAAGTTGTAGAACTTACAATTGGAGGGGGACTTAGACTGAAAATAAATAAGTAAACAAGAACATTATCAGTCATAAGTGCTGTGAAGGGAATAAAACAAGATGATGTGCTAGAGTGCCTGGAGCTACCATTTCACGTCTCTCTCAACTTTATTGTTTTATCTGTAAAATGAGGATGATATTTTGTTAGAACCAGATAAATGTGGTACAGATAAAATTACATCATGTAAAATTCCAAGGACTGCCAAATAGTTTCTCTGAACTGGAATTTTAATATATACAGTTAGAAGTCCCATTTCCTGCTTGTAAGTAAACATATATATATGCACATGTATTGAGTGCTTACTATGGTGATCGAAAGATTCCTTTTCACACATTTATTGAGCACTCGCCCTAAACCAGGCAATGTTATAGGTGCTAGAGATATAGCAGTAAACAAAAGAAGACAAAAATCTCTGCCCTCATGAAGGTTACTTTTTGACAGGTGAGATGGACAATAAACAAATAAAATGTAAGGTAGTTCTGCCTACCACAGTACACCTTCTTGTCCCACCGCCTCCCCAAGATTTCCAACCCTTGGTGTACACTTGCCTTCTCCCAGGTACTCAGACACTAAGCTAATCTAGGTACTGTTGTAAAGGGATTTAGCAGATGAAATTAAGGTCTGGAATCAGTTGACCTTCAGATAGAGGGATTATCAAGCTGGGCCTGACCTGTTCAAATGGGCCCTTTAAAAGCAGAGAGTTTTCTTAGCTAATTGCAGAAGAGGAATTCAGAGAGATGTGCTCCAGCTGGTTTGGAAGAAAGCAGATATCCATATTGTAAACTGCCTATGGAGGCTACCTGGCAAGGATATGTGGGCAGCCTCCAGGAGCTGAGAGTGGTCCTTGGCTGACAGTTGGTGGAAAGTGGGGACCTCATTCCTCTATCTGCAAGGAAATGGATTTTGCCAGCAATAAGTGAGCTTGGAAGAGGACCCAAGCTCCATATAAAAACACAGTCCTGGCTAACACCATTTCAGCTTGGCGAGATCCTGAGCAGAGAATCCAGTCATGCTGTGCCTGGACTTCTGACCTACAGAAGCCATGAGATAATTAATAGGTGTTGTTTAAAAAACAGTGTATATATCCACATATGTATTATGGTGAGCCAGGTGGTGATATGAAGAGAGGTAAAGGGAGGAAAGGCGGATAATATGAGATACCCCATATGAGCTTGAGGGTGTTTGAGACATGTTCCTAGCCATCCCATAGATGACCCATTCATGTGAAAAGTTCTTGACCACATGTGACTTACCCTTGCTATTGCAACCTTTTCCTAGACATTTGTATTTAGAGGGGGGAAGGGATTATGGGTGCTTGGGGGAAAAGTTCTTTTAGATGGTTGGAGTGTTTGATTTGAGGAATCTGGAAATGGAAACACGTATTTTTTTTTTAAGTAGGTATTTGTGGAGAACCTGCTTTGCCCCAAATTCTCATGTATTGTCTTGGTGTATGTTTATATGTTCCATTCTATACTTGTAGCAAAGACTGAGTCGAATTAAATCTGTGTTCATTTCTGGTATCCAGTATGTGTCTCGCACCAAGCTGAATGTTGAGAGGGATACTGAGGAAAGAGTCTCTGCCCCTGCCCTTTAGAAATTCATACACAAATCAACTATCATCTTGTTGGAACCACTACAAAACTGTGACCCTTCTCATTCACTGGGAATAACAGTATTAATAAACACATCAAATTTACTGAATGCCTACTATGTACCCAAGCACTGTGCTAAGCACCTGCATTCTGTCAAGTCTCTATCCAGCTGTTTTTCTGAAGTACTGTTTCCCCATTTTACAGATAAGAAAACGGGGGCATAGGGAGATTAAGTAGTGGGTCTAAGGTCTGTCTGACTGCAGAGCAGGTGCTCTAAATACTGTATTCTGTTATATACTGTGATTACTGTTAAAATAATCTTCTATGGGAGCCACTGTGGCGCAAGTGGTTGAGTGCCTGCTTCCAACTTGGGAGGTCCCGGGTTGGTTCCCAGTGCCTCTTAGGAAAAAAAACAAGTAAACCAACTCAGGGAAGTCCACGTGGCTCAGTGGTTGAACGCTGGCTTCCCACATACAAGGTCCTGGGTTCATTCCCTGGTACCTCAAAAAAAAAAAAAAAATCTTCTAACCAGTCTCTCTGCCTCCAGTCTCCCACTTGTCCTTGATCCTGCTACTGGGCTTAGCTCTGGAAAATGCCCCTTCTCAGTCTGCTGCTGCCACCACTTTGGTCTGGTGCTAGCCTGGCATTCCAATCTGTCTAATCTAGCACTAGTCTGTCTTCTCTCATCTCTTTGTTACCATATCTCTCAGATTACTGTAGACCTAATATGCCATGTATTTTTCACAGACCTCTGTTGTTCCTTCTCTCTAATGCTTTCCACCCAGGCCCCTTCTCTTCCCAGCTAAATCCGACCTCCTTCAAGGTAGGACTTTCTAGGATAGGGTTTTTTTGTTTTTTTGTTTTTTTATTTCTTTCCCCTTCCCTCCCCCCAGGTTGTCTGCTCTCTGTGTCCATTCGCTGTGTGTTCTTCTGTGACTGCTTCTGTCCTTATCAGGGCACCGGGAATCTGTGTTTCTGTTTGTTGCGTCATCTTGCTGTGTCAGCTCTCCGTGTGTGCGGCACCATTCCTGGGCAGGCTGCACCTTCCTTTGTGCTGGGTGGCTCTCCTTACGAGGCACACTCCTTGTGCGTGGGGCTCACCTACACGGGGGACACCCCTGCGTGGCAGGGCACTCCTTGCGCGCATCAGCACTGCGCATGGGCCAGCTCCACACGGGTCAAGGAGGCCCGGGGTTTGAATTGCAGACCTCGCATGTGGTAGACGGATGCCCTATCCATTGGGCCAAGTCCGCTTCCCAGGATAGGGGTTCTTAACCAGGGGTCCATGGATAGATTTCAGGGGGTCTGTGAGCTTGAAAATTTTAAAAAAACATTCTTGTGGGGACGTATTGATGCAGGTGTGATATATTTATTAAATAATGGACAGTATAATATGGACTTAGTAATGGGTCCATGGAACAAAAAAGATTAAGAACCCCTGTTCTAGGACCTTCTGCGTTTCCCCAAGCAATGATTCCATTCTCTCTGCTTTTCTCCTTGGTCCTTATTGGTAGATGGAAGTTCACATTGTTTTATATTATTTATTCCTCTCTTTCAGCCTCTGTCTTACACCTCCCCCCTCCTGAAATTGATGCTGGGAACTGGCTTACTTTTTAGATGGCTTTGGCCCATCAGAGAGCCTTGTGTATTTTAATTCCTTAATAAATCTGTTTAATTGAATTTATTCATTTCTTTCCCATCCCCTCAGCAAGATCCTAGGTAAATAATTCCAATTCTGTCCTGCTGTAATTTTATTATCTCTATAGTTTTTATTCCAGTCACTCAAAACTGCTGCAAACATGTGAGTTACTTGGGACATAATGATCTTTTCCTGCTTCACCTCTTTCATCTCTTTCTGTTCTACCACCTACCCATTTTATTCCAGCCAAATGAACTTGATCTCAATCTCATTCGTTTTATTCTCAGCCTCGGCTGGTTTTTTTCTCCTTCATTGACCCAGTTGCCTGAAACTAGCCCACTAAACTGTAACATACACTGTCTCCTCACCACTCATCCATAGTACAGTAAATAGGTCAGGAAGAAAATATTTCAGAAACCAGTGATAAATGTCCTCCCCTGTCCTAAAGAGGCAGAAGTATGTCTGTTTAAAGGCAACAAGGAAAATAGAAAGAATGGTTTTGTACCTTCATTATAAACTTTAAGTAAAGGGGAGATACAAGTTACTGGTGGAGAGTCTAAATTGGACGCTTGAGCCTTACACTTAGTTCCTGGGAACACTGGACACTCTTCCTCAAAATGATGCTATTCATTCCAGTTTTACCTTGGCGTTTTCTTGGGCAGCAGGTGGGACCTTGCTAGATGTTCAGGTATTTACAGTCAGCCATAAATTAAGTTGCAATGACAAGTCTCCTTAGCATAAACATCAAACGTCTCTCTTGAGTGAGAACAAAGCTTTCATTCTCTAGACCTGAGGCTTAAGGTTGAACTTGTTTAAACAGCTCTCTAGGTTTGGGTTTGTCTCCAAGTAGAATGTCAGAGAGGCAGTTTGTAGAATGGATGTAGTGTGGAGCTGGCTTTTCAATCACCTTTCTCCGGTGCAAACCCGATTCTGAGACCTTTTCCCAGGTCAGAATTAAATACCAAGCTTATCAAGTGTCTTATTGTTAAATCTGTGTGTGTCCTTCCCCACCCCCCATACAAACAGCTTTCTTTATTAAGTCTATTTTTTTCACAAGTGCTTTTTTTTTCCTTAGAGACATGCAGGTTTTATTTATTTTTTTATACTTTATTAAAGTTAATAGATCACAAAGAATGTTACATTAAAAAACAACAAACATAAGATGTTCCCGTATACCCCACTCCCCACCCACCACCTCATCGTTTTTGTAAATTGTATTTTTTTTTGAAGATATATACATCACACAAAAAAAGTTACATTAAAAAAATAAGAGGTTCCTATACACCCCCCACCTCCCACCCCACTCCTCCCACACTAGCAACCTCCCCCATCATTGTGGCACCCTCATCTCACTCCACGAACCCATTTTGGAGCACTGCTGTACCACATGGATAATAGTTTACCCTGTAGTTCACACTCCCCCCCAGTATATTCAGTAGTTTATGGCAGGATATATAAAGTCCAGCATCTGACCCTGCAATATCATTTAGGACCACTCCAAGTCCCAAAAATGCCTCCACATTGCATCTCTTCTTCCCTCTCCCTGCCCTCAGCAACTACTGTGGTCACTTTTTATTGGTACATTTTTTGGTTTTTCTCAATACCAATTATACCTGTAAAATTTGACTACATTATAAAACAGCTTGCACTAGGCTGAGTATTTGAGAGATTTTATTTTAATGTTTTTCTTTTGTTTTGTTTTGTTTTTGAGGTACCTGGGCCAGGGATTGAACCCAGGACCTTGTATGTGGGAAGCTGGCATGTAACTACTGAGCCACATCAGCTCCCCTGAGTTGGTTACTTCATTCGTTTGCTTGTTTTGCTTTTGTTTTTAGGAGGCACTGGGGATTGAACCCAGGACCTCCCATGTGGGAAGCAGGTGCTCAGTCACATGAGTCACATCTGCTCCCCTGTATTTTTTTTTAGTAGATTATTTTTAGAGCAGTTGTAGTTTACAGAAGAATTACACATAAAGTACAGAGTTCCTGTATTCTCCACCCCCCCACGTTTTTCCTATTAACATTTTACATTGGTGTATTTGTTACAATTGTTGAACCAATATTATTAGAATTATATTAACTAAAGTCCAGAGTTTACATTAGGGTTCACTCTTTGCATTGTACTGCTCTGTGACTTAAAAAAAAAAAAAGTTTACTATGATAATATGTAGGCAACATAAAATTTTCATTTTAAGCACTGAACTATAAATAGGTGTTATTACCTTCAGAATTTTGTGCTGCCATCACCACCATCCCTTACTAAAACTTCTCCATCAGCCCAAACAGAAACTATGTAGACATTAAGCAATAACTCACAATTCTCCCTCTCCATCCCTGTTCCTGATAACCTGTACTCTACTTTCTGTCTCTATGAAATTGCGTATTCTAGTTATTTCATATAAGTTGGTACATACAATGTTTGTCCTTTTGTGTCTGGCTTATTTCATGCATTGTGATGTCTTCAAAGTTCATCCATGCAGTAACGTGTATCAGAACTTCATTTCTTTTTAGGGCTGACTAATATTCCATTGTGTGTCTGTACCACATTTTGTTTATCCATTCATCTGTTGATGGGCACTTGGGTGGCTTCATCTTTTGGCTATCATGAAAAATGCTGTAGAATATATATAGTGTGCCTGGTATATAAATATCTGTTTGAGTGCCTGCTTTCAGTTCTCCTAGACGTGGGATTGCCAGGTCATATGGTAGTTCTATGTTTAACTTTTTAAGAGACTGTTTCCACAGTGGCTGCACCATTTTATATTCCCACCAACAATGCATGAGTGTGTTCCCATTTCTCTGCATCCTCTCCAACACAAATTTTCCTTTTTTTTTCCTCTATAGTAGCCCTTCTAGTTGGTATGAAGTGGTATCTCATTGTGATTTTGATTTGCATTTCCTTAATAATTAACAATGTTGAACATTCTTTCCTGTGCTATTGGCTCTTCTCTATCTTCTTTGGAGAAATGTCTATTTAACTCTCTTGTACATTTTATAATTGGGTTGTTTAATATATTTTTAAAATCTAGTTTTGATGATTGTGAAAGATGGAAAAAGTAACTTGGGTGTTTTCTACCAATAGCATCTGATTGCTTTGCTTTACTGCTGCAAGATTTTTCTTCTTATGTGAACTTCGGTGCTTAGTACAGTACCAGTTCAAAGTTATTATCCTCCAGCCTTCCCCATCCCCATCCCCTGCACACATGCTTTTTTGCCCTGGAGAACCAAACATTACCTTTTATTTTGTGACAGTTTCATGCCAGATACTTCCTTTTTTGAATTTGAGGATTTTTATAAACACTGTCCCGATCAGTAGTTGGCAAATAACTTTTAACTTTCAGTGCAGTGGAATCCTTTTTAAAATGAAAATATAGAAATTTGTATAAAATGGATAAAAGGTGAACAATTAAGGCAGAATCCCCCTCTTTCTCATAAGTTATTAAACTAAGATTTGTTGGGCATCTGGCACTGTGCTAGATACCAGTGAGAAAATGGTGAAGAAAAGGATGACACTGGTTCCTTCCTTGTGGAGTTTGAAGGTTCCTGGGACATCTTAGAAAAGCTAGGGCTCCAGGAAGAATGCAGTTTGAAAAACAATGTACTTCCAAGTTTGTTTGTTTGTTCCTAGGCGTGGAGTATGTTTTGGGGTGTTCGTTTGTTTTTTTAATTGAAATTATACATGTTATTTTACAAATTCTGTTGCATTAACAATAGCTCTTAGAGATGGATCTACAATGTATGTCACCCACATACACATAATATGAAATACATAAAATTTACCATTTTATTCATTTTAAAGTGTACAATTCAGGGGCGTTAGGTATCTTCATGTATTGTTCAACCATCACCACTGCTAGTTCTAGATCTTTTTCATCATCACAAAAGGAAATCCTGTACCCATTAACAGTCACTCTCCCTTTACCCTTCCTCCAGACCCTGGCAGCTACTAATTTGTTTTCTGTCTTTATGGATTTGCCTGTTATGGACATTTCATATAAATAGATTCATATAATATGTGGCATCTGAGTATAGTGTTTCCAAGGTTCGTCCATATTGTAGCATGTGTCAGCACTTCATTCCTTTTTGTGACTGACTAATATTCCATTGTGTGGATAAGCCACATTTTGTTTATCCATTCATCAGTTAATGAATGTGAGTAATGCTGTTGTGAACTTTTGGGCACAGACTTTACATTTCTGTAAATGTAAATGTAAAGGATGGGATTACTAGGTCTTACGGTAATTCTATGTTTAACGTTTTGAGGAACTGTCGTGCTGCTTTCCACAGTGGCTGCACCATTTTACATTCCCACCAATAATGCACAAAGGGTTTTAATTCCCTACATCCTTGCCAACACTTGTTATTGTCCCTTTTTCCTTTTATTGTGGTCATCTTCCTAGTGGGTGTTAAGTGGTACCTCATTATGGTCTTGATTTGACTTGCATTTCCCTAATTACTAATGAGCATCTCTTCATGTGTGTGTTGGCCATTTGTATATTTTCTTTGGAGAAATGTTTAAGTTGTTTGCCCATTAGGTTGTTTTTTGGTGTTGAATTGTAGGAATTCTTTATATATTCTTATCAGATATATGATTTGCAAGTATTTTCCCCTTTCTGTAGGTTGATTGACTTTTCGCTTTCTTGATAATGTCCTTTCATGCATGGAAGGTTTTAATTTTGATGAAGTCAAGTTTATCTTTTTGGTGCTCATGCTTTTGCTCTAATGCTTTGATCCTATCTAAGAAACCGTTGCCAAATTCAGTATCATGAAGATTTACCCCTATGCTTTAAGAGTTTTAGAGGTTTTAGAACATAAGCCTTAACTCTTATATTTAGGTCTTTGATCAATTTGCATTAATTTCTGTATATGAGATATCTCCATTCTTCTGCGTGTGGCTATCCAGTTGTCCCAGCAGCAGCAGCATTAGTTGAGGAGACTGTTCTTTATCCATTGTGTGCACTTGGCACCCCTGTTGAAAATCAGTTGGCTGGAGATGAGTGGGTCTGTTTCTGGACTCAGTTCTATTCCATTGGTCTATATGTCTGTCCTTATGAGAGTACCACACTGTTTTAATTATTCTTGTCTTTGTCGTTAGTTTTGAAATCATGGAGTGAGAATCCTCCAACCTTGTTCTTCCTTTTCAAAATTGACTATTTGGAACCCCTTGCGATTTTGTAAGAATCTGAGGACGGCTTTTTCATTTCTGCAAAAAGGCTGCTGAAATTATTTATTAGAGAAGTTGTAAGTTTACAGAAAACCATGAGAAAATACAGAGTTCTCATGTTCTCCTCATATCCAATTCTCCCTATTAATGCTTTACATTAGTGTAGTACCTTTGTTACATAATATTACTATAATTACGCCATTAACTATAGCCCGTAGTTTACATTAGGGTTCAGTGTTGGTGTTGTACATTCCTAGTGGGTTTTTAAAACCTTTTATTTAAAAATCTGTAGATAATTTTGGGTATGTATTCTTTTTAAAGACTGCATGCACATCATTTCATAAATGACATATAATTTAATCTCATGTTAGTGGACAGTTTAGGTTCTTAACTTTTCAGTATTGCATGTAACATTGCAAAAAAAAAAGCCCCATCTATTAGTATATCTATAAAACCTTGGAGGAATATGAATCAAACATGTAACAGTAATTATCTCTGGGGCAGGAATTAAGGGAGCTTTCAACCTCTACATTAATTATATTTCTATGATGTTTGAAATTTTTTAAACAATGAAATATGGATTGTTTTTGTAAGCAGGAAAAAAATCCACTAATGATAAAGTTAAATAAAACACAAAAACTCAAAATCTGGTATAAAATATTTATATTGGACCTCAGTACCAAGTGGACTCCCCCAAATGAAATGTTAGAATTAGAAGGCTTAGTAGCAAGTGAAGGCCTTAATCTGTATGACTTGATCTCAGAGATTTGGTGGAAAGAGAACCAGTAGGTTTGGAGATGTTGAGCTAGAGACCACAGGTTCCAAGGCTAGATGGGCCTGCATGTAAGGCACAGCATGGGGTGGAAGTGTTGCCTGAAAAAGACAGTACTCTCTATCTCTCAGTGAGGCCTCTTCCTTATATAATGTAATGAGGCTGGTAGGGATCTGATGTAGATCACCTACCTAGGATAATGAGATTAGAGAAACTACAGAATTAGGGCAGACAGTAATGATTGGGAACTGGAATTACCCAAACATGAACAAAAAGTCAACACAAAAGTTTTGTTTAGGAGCCCATTCTAGAATAGGAAGTCTTAGAACTACTAAAGAAATAACTAAATCTGATCCTGCATGTTGAATAAAATCTAGTACAGGAAATAATTGCAAGTAATCTGAAAGAGGGAATGCTCAGTTGTTCTTAGAATATGTATGTGCAAAGACTCCAGCTGATGGTGACGGGGTTAGGGGAAGGATGTTGATGGGGAGGGCCTGCCTATATCGGATCTGGAAAGTAGAAGGGCAGAAAGCTTCTGTCAAAAAAATTTCTTTATTTTAAGGAAGAATGAGAACTAACATCACAAAGAGAGGCCACTGGAAATCAGGTACCTTGTGAGGGAAGTACTTAGCACCAAGGGATAGCCAGTCCACAAAACTGAATCTGCATCAGATCAAGCCTCTAGAGCTAACACTAATTAATAGAAAATGCAGGAAAGAGAGAGGAACATGTTAAATGACACCATAGGACTCAGTCAACAAACTCTAGACTCTGAGGAAGTATAGAAACATCAGTCTGGTTTCAGCAAGTAATTTGTGGGAGTGAGGAGAAAAACCAGAAAGGGGAATCCTGTAGATTTGGTTTTAGAGACCTCTCTGCTAAGTGTAGCAAAAGGGTCTTATTTGGATCTGGATTTAAGCAAATGAACTGTTAAAAAATTTTTTTTAAGTTTTTTTTATTTTGAGGCAATAGAAGACATTTGAACATCAGTTGGATATTTGGTAATGTTAAGGCTCTTGTCAGTTATTTTAGGTGTGATGATGTGGGAAGCTGGGCAATTTGAATTATAGTTTGTAGAAGATTCCAGCACGACCAATAATTAAAGGTTAAGGGTCTGTGAAAGCATCACGGGTAGGGTTGGGGGTGGGGTGGTGAGGACCTGCTGGAGAAATTGGTGCCTGGTCATAGTGGGATAGCTAACATGTAGACTTGTATCCATACAGGCATTGAGCTAACAGCTTTTTTTACACCACTTCTCTTATTCCTCAGAGCACTCCTTTGAAGTAAGTTCTATTGTTGTCCCCATTTCATAATTGGGCATCTGAAGCTAGTTAGTTTAAGAAAGTTGCCATGTTACTCAGCTAGCAAATGACAGTCAGTATTCAGACCTGGGCTCTGACCTCAGAATCCAGGCTGTTAATTACTGCGTAATTATGTCCCCCTAAAGGTCCTGTCAATGATAGAAGCAATAGCACAAAAAACAAAAGAGTTACTTCCTCCATTTTTATTGAGGAGCATACTATGGAATTGCAACCCCCAAATCTTTTAAAATAGGTAGGTTGTATATGTTAGGTACGTCTCAAGGTGTCTAAAGGATTAAAACCAATGTTGTTGTCTTAATTGTCAATAAATGTTATTTCATTCTGAATTTAAATAGTGATATAAGTATAGGATGTTACAGACCTCATTAAAGAACTAGATCTTTGTGACAGATTG
This sequence comes from Dasypus novemcinctus, assembly GCF_030445035.2. Classification (NCBI taxonomy): domain Eukaryota; kingdom Metazoa; phylum Chordata; class Mammalia; order Cingulata; family Dasypodidae; genus Dasypus; species Dasypus novemcinctus. The sequence goes on along the minus strand of NC_080684.1, from coordinate 34,336,709 downwards.
TATTTTCCTAAATGACTGAAGGGCTATCTCCCACCCCACATGTTCTTCTTACAATGTGACTTTGACATTCCTCCCATCAACAGGTGGGGTCTGTGTTCCCTCCCCTTGAATTTGAGTGAAGATTTGACTTAAAGAACATGAAAAGTGGTGCTGTGTTCCTCCTAAGGCTAAGCCACAGAAAGGATACCTTTTTTTTTTAACCTGGTTCATTCTTTCGGGACCTTGCTCTGGGGAAGCCAGCCACTGTGCTATGAGGAAGCCTAAGCTAGCCCCAGTGAAGGGACTGCTTGGATAGGTTCACAGGAAGATGAACCAAGGCCCCCAGCCAAGAGCCAGCATCAACTGCCAGATGTGTGAGTAAATGGCCCTTCAGAAGGATTCCAGCCCCCAACTGTATTAGTCACCAAAAGGGGTGCTGATGCAAAGTACCAGGAACCTGTTTTTTTAAAGGGTATGTATTTGGGGTAGAAGCTATGGTCTCAAGGCCCTAAAGAGTACTTCCTAAGAGTTATTTCCTCACCCAAAGTCTGTTGGTGGGCAGTATCTGTGGAAGTTCAGTCTTCTTCTTTCGCTTAAGGCTCCGTGGTCCCAACTTCTGATCTCAGCTGTAGGCTGGCATAAGGTTTGTCTCTCTCCCCAGGGCTCTTTAATTTCCAGGCTCAGCTGCTCTGTTCTCTTCACAAGGTCAGCTGTAGACTATCAGGCTTATCTCTCTTTCCAGAGCCTCTGCAGTGTCTTTTTCTGTGTATGTCCACCCACTAGGTGGGCAGGAACTCAATGCCCTATTCACATGGTCAAATCAAAACCCTAATCTTAATTTAATCAAGTACACGTAACCTTTGAATTTAATACAATCAAAGAATATTACACCCAGAGGAACCAACCAGTTTACAAACATCTCTTTTTAGAATCCGTAAATAATGTCAATCTGCCACACCAACCTTGAAGTCTTTCAGCCGAAACCTCTAACATTATGGAGCAGGGATGGGCTTTCTCTGCCATGCCCTGTCCAAATTCCTAAACCACAGAATCCATGCACAAAATAAATAGTGGTTTTATGCCACTAAGTTTTGGAGTGATTTGTTACACAGCTATAGTAACTAGAATGATATTCTTTTTCAAAGGACTTTAAGGTTTTCATTGTAAATGGCCCTATTTTGCATATATGTTTAGTGTTGGCCTACGAGAATTCAGCCCTGGAGATACAAAGGTGAATGGGGCAGTCTGTTTCTTCAAATCGCAATTTAGCCAGAAAATTGCTAGATTAGCCTGTTACTTCTGTCTCTAAAGAGATTTCCAGGGAGATCCTGGTTACTGTGCTAGAGGAATCTATAATAAAATTTAGGGTCTCCAAACCTAAGAAAATATTATCACCATGAGGGGAAAGATGGCAGTGTGGTTTTCTAAGGGCTAGGCAGTTTAATAATTTGGAACTTTTTAGGAGACAAACGTATATGAATAAAGAGGAACTAAGACATAATCTTGACTTTCAGAAAAACTTTAATAAGGTCAATATATGGTGGTCACTTCAAAGTCTCAAGGGGACCAAAGAAATTTATGTAATGTGTAAAGAGCTTTTTTTTTTTTGAGACATAAAGGGCTACTTCTGCAGTATTGGAGTTGCTAGGATGAAATAAGGAGTCTGTGGAGAAGCCTTAATGTTTGCAGTGACAGTCTTAGGCTGTAACACACTAAATCCCTGGAGTGTACCTGCGGAAGATTTGGCGAGGCTCTTTGAGTGGGCAGAAAACCAATGTAGTGAATTCGATGTGCGGGTGAGAGTGCACTCAGGGTAACAAATGTTTGCAGGATGGTGGATCTAATCCCTGAAGATGTCCTTGCTGCAGTGGAGGCCATAAAGACCAAGTGTGCTGGACATTGCCAGATAGGATGTTGTCGAAGCAGGGTGGTAGTGCAGAAAAAGTGCTGGGCTTGGGGTCCAGAGACCTGAGCTGGAGATGTGGCGCCATCCTTTACTACTTTACCATCTGCAAGCCTTTCGCTGCTCTGGGACTCTGCTGTTCATAAAGTGGGGCAGCTACACCTGTCCCGTCTGCCTCTTCCTTCTAGGTTCCTGTGGGAATCACATGAGAGAATGAATGTGAAAACTCTTGCTAAATAATAATATTAACATATTAATATATTAATAATAATAAATAATACAACGTAACTACTCACAGTATTTTCTTAAAGGAAACAAGACTGAAAACATCATGCCCTGGTGTAAAACTGGTGTCTGTGATCCTGAAATCAGAATTGTGTAGAGTCGTGGTCTCCATTCTAGCCTAAGGAAGCTGTGGAGGCTTGGATAAGGTCCAGGAAAGGATCATTAAAATAATCATGAGTTGTAGAAGGCTATTCTTACCAGTTTGGCCTGTCTGACAGGTGCTTTCAACTGGAAGGATGAAGACTGAGAGGCAGTTTATGGTCAAGCTATAAAAAAATTATAAAGAGTAAAGGTAGGGAAGCGGATGTGGCTCAACTGATAGAGCGTCCACCTACCATATAGGAGATTCAGGGTTCAAACCCCAGGGCCTCCTGGCCGTGTGGTGAGGTGGCCCATGCGCAGTGCTACTGTGCACAAGGAATGCTGTGCCACACGGGTGTCAACCGCATAGGGGAGCCCCACATGCAAGTAGTACACCCCCAAGGAGAACCACCCCACGTGAAAAAAGAGTAGCCTGCCCAGGAGTGGCGCCACACACATAGAGAGCTGACAAAGCAAGATGATGCAACAAAAAGAGACACAGATTCCTGGTACCACCGAGAATACAAGTGGACTGAATAACACACAACAAATGGACACAGAGCAGACAAGGGTGATTGAAGCGGGGAGGAAGGGGGGAGAAAAAAGAAAAATAAATCTTAAAAAAAAAAAAAAAAGAGTAAAGGTAGCACAGGTTGATTTAGTCACTGAATCTTGTAATGCTATAGACCAAGAAGATTGCCCAGTGAAATTTGAAAGAGTCAAGATTCATACAGGTAAGCAGTACAGTGCTCCATGGCTAGTTCTTAATTGATGAAACTTACTGTCCCAAGGAGTAATTAATAAAATTAAAAAATCATAATTACTATAGCTTCAAAAATGTTTTAGATGCACTCATGGACCTTTATCTATTAGGACAAACTTGGGTGTTTTGAGGCATGCCTCTTAATGAGTGCTCTCCCACACCCTGTCCCCTGGTGATTGGTCTAGGCAGGTTATTGGGCTGTGTGACCAAGAGAGTCTCACCCAGTATGGCGGTTCAGTTGAGCTATGGTATCACCTGAGTTTCCGCTCAGTTTCTCATTGTGGGTGTGAGAGAGCTGTATCAACCCAGGCACCCTTGTCTGCCTTTAGGTTGTATCTCTTAAGACCTGGCTGTGTTAGGATGGGTGCCTTTATAATATGCACCTACACAGATTTTGCCCAAGTTGAGACTTGTAAGCCTTTTTCAAAATAGTCTCTCTAGTGAGTCAAATTTGCATTACATTTACCACAAACCACTTTCTAATCATACACTGGAACCATGTTCAAATCCTGCCAACGTGATTTTGTGCAGGTTTGACTAATAAACCCAAAATATTGTACAGCTTCAAAGCAATCCCTGTTAAAATTCCAGCAGCATTTTTTGTAGAAATGGAAAAGTTGATTCTCAGATTCATTTGGAATTGCAAGAGGTCCCAAATAGCCAAAAAGATTTTGAGAAGGAAGAACAAGTTTGGAGGACTCACATTCCCTGATTTCAAATTTACTACAAAGATAGAATAATTAAAACAGTGTGGTAATCTCATAAAGATAGTCATACAGACCAATGGAATAGAATTGAGAGTCCAGAAACAGACCCACTCATTTCCAGCCAGTTGGTTTTCAACAAGGAGAAAAAGTCTTTTCAACAAATGGTGCTGGTACAACTGTATTTGCCACATGCAAAAGAATGGAGTTATCTCATATACAGAAATTAACGCAAATGGATCAAAGGCCTAAAACCTCTAAAACTCTTAGAAGAAAATATAGGGGTAAATTTTCCTGACCTTGGATTTGGCAATGCTTTCTTAGATACACATCAGGAGCATGAGCTACAAAAGAAAAAAATAGATAAATCAGACTTTACCAAAAGTAAAATCTTTTGTGCATCAAAGGACATTATCAAGAAAGTAAAAAGACAACCAACTTACAGAATGGAGAAAGTAGTTGCAAATCAGATATCTGATGAGAATATATAAAGAACTCATCAACAACAAAAAAAAACCATCTGATTAAAAAATGGGCAGAGGACTTGAACATTTTTCCAAAGAAGATATACAAATGGCCAACATGCACATGAAAAGATGCTCAATATCATTAGTCATTAGGGAAATGCAAATCAAAACCCCAGTGTAGTGCCACTCACACTAGGATGATCATAAAAGTTAAATATAGAGTTTCCATATGACCTGGCAGTTCCAAACTTAGGTGTATATCCAAAGAAATTGAAAACAGGGAGTTGAATATTTGTACAACAGTGCTCACAGTAGCATTACTTAAAATAGCCAGAAGGTCAAAACAACCCAAGTATCCATCAGTAGATGACTAGATAAACAAAATGTGATACACACATGAGAATATTTTTCAGCCCTAAAAAGGAATGGTGTTCCTTAAAACTTTATGGTATAAAATAAGCAAAGGACCTAAGGACAAATACTGTATGGTTCCACTTACATGAAATATCTAGAATAAGCAAATTCACAGAGACAAAGTAGATTAGAGGTTACTAGAGAATGAGAGGAAGGGGGAATTGTTGCTTGGTGGGTGCAGAGGGTTTATAAATTTTAGAAATTGAAAAAAAAATTTTTTTTAGGAATTACTGGGGATTGAACCTGGAACCTTGTATATGTGAAGCAGGCACTCAACCACTGAGCTATACCTCCTCCCCAGAAATTGAAAATTTTTAAAAAAGTCTCTGCTAGTAGAGCTTTCGTTGTGACCAGTTTCTAACTTGCTTAAATCTAGAGTGATCTCGCTACTCCTCTGCAATTTGGTTTTCCAAGTTGCATTATTTCTACTCTGCAACTCTTTGGAATAAGGAGAGTGTTAGGTATATGTTGTTTCTATACGTGTATGTGGCCTGATTTAACCTTATGAGTCACTATGAGAGATTATAAAGGGCTGTGCATTAGTCCAGATTTAGCTTTCCAAAGGGAATTGACTAAGTTTGTGATTTGGTTACTAAATGTATAGTAAATTCAGATGTTTTTTATAATTTTATTATCACTTATATTGTTTTGATGAAAAATTAATATTAACAAGACTAGCCAAAATGTCTCGTCTTTAAAGTTCAGGAAAAGGTATATTAAACTCAAAGCAGAATTTCCCAGTGTTAGGTCAGTTATCCAAACAGTGTGAGTTTAAAAACAAACTAGATTCATATTTAGAGCTGGAAAGATTTTAGGTTATCTTCAGTCCCTTCTTTTTGATTAGTCATGACAAAAATGAGGTTCAGAGAGGTTAAAGGAGTTGCTCAAAGCCATGCAACTAGTTACTGGCAGAGCTGAGTCTTGAATAGTGATTTTGTGATTTCTTACTGGCTTTTCTTGCTGTAACTTGTCACTTCCTAATTAGTGTTTAAAGAGACACTGTTTTTAAATTTTAAGATTGAGGTTTTACATTGAGAGAAAGGACTTAATATTTATTGGACATCTATTTCCTGTATACTTTTTAATATATTTTTTCATTGAATTCTTACATACTTCTGTGAGATAATTCTGAAACAGGCCCATTTTACAGAGTAGGAACCCCGGGACGGTTAACAACTTGCTGAAGAGACCTGTGGTTAAAATTGGCGCTGGTATTTGAACGTTAGACCTTTCTGTCCCGCCCCTGCCAGGATGCTGCACTGTGGCTCCTAGGAATAGCGACTCAAAGAAACCTTTTCAGGGGGTGGGACAGGAACGATGGTTATCTTTTTTAAAAAAATACCCTTTTTAGACTCCTCGTTTATTCTGTAAAATGCAGAGATACACACAGATATGTGTAGAGAGCCCTTTTCAGAGCCTCCCAGCACTCATCAGCCGCCCGGCTGCTCTCCACACCTACTCCGGAAGGTAAATGGCATTCTCTGGTTGGACAGTAGAGGCCCAGGGAGGTTCAGGGACTTGCTCAGTTCGTTATCACAAACCCACAGGGCCCAACTCCCACTTCCGTTTTTCCTCCCATCTAGCATAGATTTCACCACTTTTGTTCTTTCCTGTCTTACACCAAGATTGTTTAAGTACTTCCCAAAAATAATGAGCCACGTGTGAGTGTTTCATTCTCCAGAATGAATCACTGTGAAAAAGGCCGTGATCCAACTAAAGGAGCATAAATATCTGGAATCAGAGACTCCCGACCATTCTGCCCCACTAATGGATGGATTCTCTTTTTTAAAAAGGCAACTGTGTGTTTGTGTTTGGCCTTGTGTGTCTCACTGTGCTCAGAATAGTCATCTCTTGAAGTTGTTAATTTTCCCTTTCTTACTTCCCAAAATAGACCAAATATGCTGTCCTCTCGGCTGGGCATGACAACGCCTGCATTGAGAGGTGTGCTGTCCACAGGGAGCGCTTCTGTGCCTGGATGCCCCCCACACCCAGGGGAGGCTGAAGTAGCTCTTAAATTGCAGGGGAAAGATGATTGGCTTGAGCGTTGGAGAGTTGCCAAAGTAAATTTAACTTATCAGGAAAGATAAAAGGGGGAGCAAATGAAGATATTTGAGAGGCAAAAGGAGGAGATGCTGGAGTCTGTCTTGTGTTTAGAGGAATTTATCATTTGGATTCTAGTCTAAAGGATACCTATGTTAAACTTCCTGCTGTTAAAAAGTAGCACTACCCAAACCCCGCAACAGGGAGCTACACATTTTGGAATATTTCCCTGAGGAAAGGGATCTGATCAAACGCTGTGGAAAAAACCTGACAAGCCATACAACGATGGTTTACACTGTCTGATTCCCCATCAGTGCTGTGTCTCCTTTGCTTCCTTGGGTGGAAATAGCAAGGGATTGTCTCATTTATAGAAAGCTCAAGAAAGGAGGGCTTGGGCACTGAGATATTTAAAATCTGTGTCAGGACTCGGAAAGCCAAGAGATGCCTTCCAAAGTATTGGAGGAAGAGCCGAAGATAGACTGTTTACAGCTTAAAAGGGTGAATTATCACAGAGTAATTTTTCAGGGGACTGGTCATAAATGTCTCTTCTCTTGGGGACTCAGTTGAATGTGTTCTTACTTGGTATCCAGGTAGTCTTCACTTAGCGTCCAACCTGGGACTCGGGTGGGCCCTACCACTTCCGCCCCGTGATGGATAACGGCATTCAGCCTGTGGGTCCCCATGGAAGTATTCTAGTGGCCAAAGCCATGCTCCTGCATGTCCCAAAAGGTCAGGCCTAGGTTAGGCTCATGGGAGACAGTGTTGGGGAAAACCAACTGCTGCTGTCTGTGCTATTCTTGTTAGGTGGATAAATAAAGGATTTCAGATTCCAGGGCTGCCAAACCAGCTTTCAGGGGCGCCAAATTCATTTACAGCAACTTCCTGTCAACAGCGCACACTTATGTATATTATATACCCAGCAATACCTATTAGTCCCAAAGATCATTATATACATTGCCTATTTAAAATATTTTTAAACTATATATATATAGTTTTAAGTGATACCCAGGGACCTTTCCGGGTGGTTTATTTTTATTGAGTGCTTTTTATGCATTATCTCCTTTTGACCTCACAATAGAAAAAGTTCTTCACCTCTGCTTTCGTTATCTTTATTTTCTCCTCTCTTTTTCTCCCAAGCAATACAGTCAGAAATGTGTTCTGCTAATCAAAAACATTTTTAATGGGGAAAAGTTTGGGAGGGGGAGGAGGTGGGTGGGGTATATGGGAATCCCCCTATATTTTTGATGTGTCATTTATGTAATCTAAAGCTTCATTAAAATTTTTTTAATTGAAAGAAATGTGTTCCTGTTGTCACTTTTGCATCTGAATTGAGTTTATATGTGATGCTTCTAGCATCTAGTAAGTAGTTCAATAAATGTGAATTTCCCTTTCCTTTCCTAAGGAGAGTATTTGAAACCCCTCTGTTTGGCTCCTACTGTGTGGTTCTTTTTTTGTTGTTGTTAGATTTATTTATTTATTTATTATTTATTTCTATCCCCTTCCCCGCCACCCCCACCCCCACCCCACCCCACCCCACCCCACCCCACCCCAGTTGTCTGTGTTCTCTGTGTCCATTTTACTGTGTATTCTTCTGTGTCTGCTTGTATCCTTGTCAGCAGCACGGGGAATCGGTGTCTCTTTTGTTGTTGTTGTTGCATCATCTTGCTGCACACAGCTCGTGTGTGCGGCACCACTCCTGGGTAGGCTGGACTTTCTTTTGCGCTGGGCGGCTCTCCCCACGGGGTGCATTCCCTGCACGTGGGGTTCCCCTACGTGGGGGACACCCCTGCATGGCAGGGCACTCCTTGCGCACATCAGCACTGTGCATGGGCCAGTTCTACATGAGTCAAGGAGGCCCGGGGTTTGAACCGCGGACCTCCCATGTGGTAGGCAGATGCTCTAACCATTGAACCAAGTCCGCTTCCCTTGTGTGGTTCTTTTTAGGGAAGTGACTGGGGTGGGGGCTGTGCTTAGGAACACTTTATAGGTACGATACTTAGGAATAGGTCTCCTAAGCAGACCACCAGAATAGAGACTTTCAAAGAACTATGCACCAGGCACTGTGCTAGGTCTGGAGAGAGAGATTAAGCAGAGACCCTGCCTGTTAGTGCTGCAATAGAAGAACGTGGGCCCAGAGTGTCAGGAGAGGGACACCTAACACTGGGAGGGGGCAGTGATGGGGTAATCAGGAGAAGCTTTTCAAGGGATGTGATGTTTGAGCTGAATTTTAAAGTATTTAGTTGTCGGAATTAGCCAGGAAAAAAGTATTGCAACAGAAGAATAATGTGTAAAGAATTAAGTATGTGAGGGCATGCATATTACATTCAGAAAACTGCGGGCATGCCTGCAGGAGATTGGGGGGAAGCGGACTTGGCCCAATGGATAGGGCGTCCGTCTACCACATGGGAGGTCCGCGGGTCAAACTCCGGGCCTCCTTGACCCGTGTGGAGCTGGCCATGCACAGTGCTGATGTGCGCAAGGAGTGCCCTGCCACGCAGGGGTGTCCCCCGCATAGGGGAGCCCCACGCGCAAGGAGTGCTCCCTGTAAGCAGAGCTGCCCAGCGCAAAAAAAAAAAAGTGCAGCCAGCCCAGGAAGGCACCGCACACACAGAGAGCTGATGCAGCAAGATGATGCAACAAAAAGAAACACGGATCCCGGTGCCACTGATAAGGATAGAAGCTGCCACAGAAGAACACACAGCGAATGGACACAGAACGGGGGCGGGGGGGAGAAATAAATAATAAATCTTTAAAGAAAAAAGGAGACTGGGGAGATGATGGCTCCATGGAACCCCAGGTGGTTTGGATGGAGGGAGGAGGGATGCAGAGGGGGGAGGAGTCGTAGATCCTCCAAAGGGAAGATGCCTTCCTTCTACCCACAGGTTATCCAGGTTTGAAGGGAAATCTCTTTCCCAGACACATCATAATTTGTAATACATCTAAGGCAAAATTCAAAAGGTAATTTCTTTGGCTCCCATAGGCACAAAATAGAGCACTTACAGGAAAACAGTGGGGCCTAAACAGCCTGGCTTGTGAGCTGAATAATCAAAAGGTTGTGCCCCATTTGAAGAGAGCACCTTTCTGGCCCTATCTCCATAATAGACAGCTTCTTATTTTGGAATATCAAGTATGCTAAGAGATGATATTCTAAGTACAGAAAAGGGCCTATGATTAGAAGCCACCACCAACGTCTACTCCCAAATTTCCTACAGCTCTGCTGTGTGCTTGCACCAGCTGCCTGCAGGCCAATTACACCTGTGAGACAGATGGGGCCTGCATGGTTTCCATTTTCAACCTGGATGGCCTGGAGCACCACGTGCGCACCTGCATCCCCAAAGTGGAGCTGGTCCCTGCCGGGAAGCCCTTCTACTGCCTGAGCTCAGAGGACCTGCGTAACACCCACTGCTGCTACACCGACTTCTGCAACAAGATTGACCTGAGGGTGCCCAGTGGTAAGTGGATACCCATTTTGAACAATTGGCTCATCTTGGAGAGAGAGCACCCCTGTCATTTCATCTTTCTCTCCCCTTCCCCAGTCCCTGTATTTGATGATCAGTCAAGGTGTCTTTCTAATGTTCTCCAAGGTGACAAGGGAGAGGATTCCTCCCAAGTCAGGTTTGCAGATTGGGGGGTTGCCTTAAGTTAGTGTCAGGGGTGAAAGTGGGGTTTCGGATAGTGGCTGGACAGCCTTAGGCAACTGGTCAAGAATGGAAGAGCCAGGCAGGGAATCACTTTAGGGCAGTGTGGGACAATCCCAGAGCTCTGAGGAGAGCAGTAGAGAGGGAGAGAGATTACAAGAGCTCTTATTACTTGTGATAACAAAGTAGAAACTGCAAGTTGAGGGGGGTTGGGGCGGGAGTAGAGCCGTGAGATGCTGTAAGATGACAGTGTGGATTGTGGGTTTGACTGCTGAGAGGGGCACCTGGACTCAAGTTTGGCATCTGTGAGTGTCCAGGCAGGCAGACTACCCCCGTAAGACCTAGGGGACGAAGGGGGCCCTGTGCACGCTGCCATGGAAAGGGCCTTTTTCACTTGGGAGGGAGAAATAAAGCCACAGCTGTCCCTTGCTTTAGGCTCTGTTCCTTCCTCCCCTCTTCCTCGTCCCAGGTCACCTCAAGGAGCCCGAGCACCCGTCTGTATGGGGCCCAGTGGAGCTGGTGGGCATCATTGCTGGCCCAGTGTTCCTCCTCTTCCTCATCATCATTGTCGTTTTCCTGGTCATCAACTACCATCAGCGCGTCTATCACAACCGCCAGCGACTAGACATGGAGGATCCCTCATGTGAAATGTGTCTCTCCAAAGACAAGACACTCCAGGATCTCGTCTACGATCTCTCCACGTCAGGCTCTGGCTCAGGTAGCGCAGCCCCCCGGGCGTCGTGCCTGCCATTTCCCGGCAGGGCAGCGTGTTTACGGTGGAGGCTGGAGGCCTGTGTTCTCTCAGCAGTGAGTCACTGGGTTTCATAATTCCCGGTCTTTTGGAGTTGACGGGTAGTAAGATAAGATGCCAGGTTCACAGGAAAGCTTGCCTTCCCTGTGATTCCAAAGGTCAAGTGCAAAGCTCTCTATTCCAGAAACCCTGCGTCTCTTGGAGACCCATACCCATGGATCTATTAAAATTCAGCCGGTTCCACCTGAGCAGTGGCGTGCTTAATTTCAGGGCTTCTTTTGAGAAACAGTTGTGTGCCGAATTCCTGTGAGGTGGTAACAGCTAATCATTGATCTCTGAGCAACCACAAGGGGAGTTTAAGGACATCGAGTAAAGCTTAGAGTTAGGATTTGGTGAATCATTGACTTTTACCAGTTGCCCAAGGGTGTTTTGGTGGCGGTTAAAATAAAGGCAGCTTGGGCTGCTGTGTGGCACCAGCACCATTTCCTGTACCGCCTGTTGTTAACTGAGTCTTGCTTGGAGAGGAAATTAAACCAAACACTTTGACCTTAATGTGAGACCAGAATTTAGGGTAAAGGGGTTTGGGGTTGTTCAGGCCTCGGGGTATAGATCAGCTTGTTATTAGATGTGCCCATGATTGCAAAAGAGTCTTCATAAAGGTAATTAGTTTTGTGGGGTTTTTGGTAATTAGTTTTGGTGACCGTGTTATTCCTTTCTTGTTTAAAAAAAATATATATATATATATGTATATGTGTGTGTGTGTATATATATATATCATCCACAGAGGTGACTGTTGCCATTCTAGGTAAAACATACAGAATCTTATTTGTGAGGATTTTTGTGTTTTTATGTATAATATCTCCATGCCATGTGACAAGACTATTGTTCTATGGGTGAATTACGGCATCAGTCATAGCCAGACATCCTCCCTGAACACAGGGAATACTTTGAACTGTGACATCTCCTGAGTTTCAGTGGTTTCGCCATTATTAGGCTCTGCAACCGAGAGCCAAAATGATGGATATATTTAAAAGCTGCATATTTTTAGAAAGAGAAAATGTATGGCTTGTTCTTTGCTGAAAGAGGTAGGGTAGTAGTTAGACCCGCCTGGCTGACTCTGTGACTTGATTAGCTGCAAGCTGCGGGTGGCCCCGGCTTTTGGAGTCTTTTTAAGCTCAGGACTGGCTGAGGCTAAGGAAAGACGCTGGTGGTTGCGTAGTCATCTGGAGTGAAATAGCTGGCCGCTGTTGCCCCGGGTGGCTCAGTCCATCTTTACTGCAGGGTGTGCAGTGCAAAGCTGCCCAGGTACTAGATTTTTAATTATGTGATTTTTAAAGTAATCAGTCCATGCTGCCTATGTGACTTTCAATTCATTTTCACAAATACCTGAGTACCTTCTAGGTGATACAGGTAAACAAAGATTAAAAAGGAGCTGGCCCAGGATTGGAGAGAAGAGATGGGTGGGTTGTAGGGAAGGGTCTCACAGAAGAGGAGTCTTGAAGAACGACATGGATTTTTTGAGAGGTGAAGGAGACAGAGAATATTGGAGGCCACAAGAAACATCTTGAGTCAAAAGGACAAGGCATGAACGTTCATGATTATTTAGGGAACGATGAGAGAAGGCCAGCAGGGTGTGCTCCAAGTGGAGATGGGGTGGGGGAGGCCGGCTGGGCCAGGTGTGAAGGACCTCGAGTGCTGTGCTTCATCTTATAGGTGAGATGAAGCCCCTGAAAGTTCTTATGTGAGAAAAAATGATTGTATGTATTTTTGTTTGGGAGGATTTCTGGCAGTGGTGTGGAGGATGGATTCGTTCATTTACCAACCTCCTCTTAGGGAAGGGGGCAGGGCTGTGTGTAGGTGTGCAGGGCAGGAGTGGGGCACGCAGGGAGGCAGAAAATCCAGTTGGAGGTCTGTTGAAAGAAGGAGCGGAACTAGGACAGGCTCAGAGGGCCGGAGAGGAGGGGTCTAATTTGAGAAACATTCTGGTGGTTCTTTATGGTTGTAGTTAAAGCCTGGACTTTGCTACTTACTGCTTGTATGAATTTGAAAGAGTCACTTAACCTTCCTCTTTGAGCCTTAGTTTCCTTGTCTGTAAAATGGGTTAAACATTACCTACCTTATAGGTGGTTGTAAGGAAATGAGATACTTTATGTATCTTAACACAGTGCCTAATAGTAAGCATACAGTAAATGGTGGTTCACAACCACCAGACTTAGGGATTAATGACAGATTTGTTTATCTGTCTATTTATTTGGCCAAGGAGAAGGGAGTGAGAGAGAGGAGTCAGTCATGATGGTAAGGGTGATTGGATAGGTAGGAGCCATCGAGCAAGTCAAATAAAGCAATAGGGACCTATAAAGACAGTAAACTTAATCTTAGAATAAGCGTGGAAAATCCCCACCCTACATCCAGAGCTCAGAATCACCTCTGAGCAGAACTTTGATCTCTGTAGAGCACGGTGGATTTCTTGGGGGTGAGGCTGCCCTTCTCCTTCCTTGGGCCACGCAGCACTGCCCTCTGGTGGGTAAGGAGCAGAGCGGTCAGAAGTGGCTCCCAGCGCCGAGGCCCCGCTTGCTGCACCTCCTGGGTTCTTTCCTCTCCTGTCAGAATAAAGCAGATGTGGGTGGACACAGGTGACTGGCTGCAGAACTGGTAAATCTGGCCAAGTGTTGACATTCAAATCAGTCATCCATACTAACTGAGAGGAGAGAGCACACAGACAAGGAGCCAGTGGGCACGCCTTTCTCTCCGTGTTCACTTGCAGCCACCACCCTTGGTAGGTTACTGAGACCAGCGTGCAGGGGCGACTGCAACTCCCCATGGCTAATGACCCAGGGTAGAATGGAGACGCTGGGAAGGGCCTTTCCAGAGTAGCCATGAGTAGTGGGAGTTGCCGAGTTTAGCAGATTTACAACGGCAGGCCTCTTCCCGTTCTTGTGCCCACAGGGCTCCCCCTTTTTGTCCAGCGCACAGTGGCCCGCACCATCGTTTTACAGGAGATCATTGGCAAGGGCCGGTTTGGGGAAGTGTGGCGCGGCCGCTGGCGGGGTGGTGATGTGGCTGTGAAGATTTTTTCTTCTCGTGAAGAGCGGTCTTGGTTCCGGGAAGCAGAGATATATCAGACAGTCATGCTGCGCCACGAAAACATCCTTGGATTTATTGCCGCCGACAATAAAGGTAAAGGGCTGGGTTTGGATACAGGGTGTCCCATTACCAACAGCATTCCGAGATGCAGGGGTTACTGGAGAAAGTGAATAGGTGTGTGTGGCAGCACAATTCTGTTTGCCTTCGTCATTATTACTCATAGAGAATCTGAAGAAGATAATGGTTTTCAAGCTCTCCTAAGACGGAGAGCCCTTCATTTGGGAAAAGCTTACATAGAAGCCCAGTTTATTAAGCAGATAAACAAGAACCCCCTCATCCTGCCTGTTCAGTTTTCCTCCCCTGATGCTTGCTCAAACCCTACTCTGTAGTCCCTGCAGAGGTTCCAGTAAGCTTATTTTGAAACCGCTGGAATGAGAAATTCTGGCCTCAAGCCCTGCCTGGAAAGGACAGCCCTAGAGGGCAGAAAAGCATGCAGCCCCTCCCTGCGGCCTGGCCTGGACCTGGGGTCCCTCATTTCCTCCTTCCTCTCCCTTCTTTTTTTGCGTTAGTTTTTGGGTCTCTTTTGCGTGCCCAGGCACTTCCCTGTTTTTGAAGACCTCACTGCCTAGCAAAGAGACAAACTAACAATTGATAGAGGAGGTAAGCACCAGCTGTTCCAGTGAGCAGGAATTGGGGGTAGGGTGGGGCCAGGGAAGGCTTTCCCAGGGAGGTCACACCTAAGCTTGATTGAGGCAAAGGTGGCAAGAGTTGGTCAGGGTCAGAAAAGCCGTGGGAAGGACAGGCAGACACGTGCCATGGCGAGGCATGTGGGAACCTGCAGGTAACTGGGAGTGGCTGCTTTGGCAAAAGATGTAGAGAGTCAGGCAGAGCCAGCTTATGAGGGGTATCTTATTCTGAAGATATTGGGAGTAACTGAAATTTCATTCATTAATTTGGCAACAAGTATTGACTCCTGTGGGCCTGCTGCTTGGATGACACACCCAAGAACAAGGCACAGTCCCTGCCCTCACAAGAGCCCCCAGTGAGAGGGGAAGACACCTGGGCAGGTGTGTGCTTCAAGTGCAGAAGGGACCACGAGGTGATCTCCTTATATTCCAGAAGGGTCTCTCTGGCAGTTTTGACAGTTTGCTCCCAGGTCACAGAGACTTTTGGAAGTTTTGTCTAGAAAGCCTAGGGAAGATGCTCTGTATTTACTGTTCTTTGCTAAAATGACAACACACTGCTCCTTCCTCACCTTGCTGTGAGGGCTTGTAATGGCTTTGGATGCCCCCAAGCTGAAGAGTCTTGGACTTGTACTCTAGGGAAAAGGAGAAGGGAGGGTTTTCACTCCCTCTAGATAAGGTGTTCCTTTTTAAAGAAGCGTCACATTTTGATAAAATATAAATCTTACAGGAACTTCAAAGGATCAAAAGATGCCTTCCCTTTTAACTTATTTATAGAGTCCTCAGGTCTTCAGGGCTGGTAAGAATGTAAGGAGGGGTGCGTTGGGTGGGCTCCTTGCTTGTAATAAGCAGACCTTTTCCAGGAGCCACTCCCTTTATTGATTCTGGCAGCTTGTGTGAGTAACGATCTGGCTGTTGAAATCCACACTAGGGCCAAGGAAGGAAGGAGAAAAATCTCACTCCTTCGTTCTTGCCTTTTTAACAGGATCCATGGTTTGATGTCCTAGAAGCAGTGCCAGCCTGGAATTTGGGAAGTCTCCATTCAATTTCCAGACTTCCTATAGATGACCAGTGTTTCCTTCCCTCTGCCCCACTGTATTCCCCCCTCCTCCCATGCGTAAAAGAAAGAAAGTAAAAACGTTTTTTCCTCGGCTTCCATTGTTCTTCTGAGGGTATGATGACCTCTCTGGAATATTCGGGAGTGCACTATTCATGAGTTGACAACATTTTTTTTTTGGCTGTGGGTGCAATAATGAGAGCTCATAACCTGGTAGGAGCAGTGGACTTAAAAAGAAACC
This sequence comes from Dasypus novemcinctus, assembly GCF_030445035.2. Classification (NCBI taxonomy): domain Eukaryota; kingdom Metazoa; phylum Chordata; class Mammalia; order Cingulata; family Dasypodidae; genus Dasypus; species Dasypus novemcinctus. The sequence continues at coordinate 34,320,619 of NC_080684.1, read as the reverse complement.
TTCCAAGTGAGACAGGCACTGTGGCTGGGCTGTGCTCAGGGTGTCATTGGCTCACACAAGAGGGACTGAGAAGCCTTCCTGGGTGACGGGAGCCGATAGCCCTCGTTGTGGTTGCCAGCATGCTGGTGAGCCTGTCTTGTCAGGATCCAGAGCGCAGGCAAGCTGGACAGGTGCCACCTTACGGTCTCGAAATGCTTCTATTCTCTGGGGTACTCCACATTTTCAGATTTGGTTTAAAAGAGGAGCACTGTCCAGAATCCTGCAGCCTACCTAGAAGAAATAAAGAGGCAGGCCTAAGAAAGATTCCTCTGTCCTTACCGGAGCCTAAAACTGGTAGGTGGCTAGAGACAGAGTGGGCATAGAGAGTGGCATCTGGTGGTATGGTGGTAAGAAATGTAAATTCAAGGGTCTCTCTGGATTTTGTGGTGTGCACATATTCTTCCCTTCCTATCTTAATTATTTTTTGCTTTCATTTGTGCCTTTTTGGGATTTCACCTGTGGATCTCTGCAGATAATGGCACCTGGACACAGCTGTGGCTTGTTTCTGATTATCATGAGCATGGCTCCCTGTTTGATTACCTTAACCGGTACACCGTGACCATCGAGGGGATGATTAAGCTGGCACTGTCTGCTGCTAGCGGGCTGGCACACCTGCATATGGAGATCGTGGGGACACAAGGTGAGTGGACCTGAGTAGCATCCTGATTTAGCTCCCAGAATTCCTTTTACTGAGAAGGTCGGGCTGGACCTCAGGAATCACAGTCCAGTCTGAAGGAGAGAAGGGTTTGAGCTTTAAGTGAATGAGAACAAGAGATAACTAAAGGGGTTTCTCTTTACTTCATTGTTTTGTTTTTTTTTAAAGAAGCATTTTTTTTTTTAAGATTTCTTTATTTATTTATTTCTCTCCCCTTCCCCGCCCTGCCCCCCCCACTTGTCTGCTCCCTGTGTCCATTTGCTGTGTGTTCTTCTGCGTCCGCTTGTATTCATGTCAGTGGTACCGGGAATCAATGTCTCTTTTTGTTGTGTCATCTTGCTGCGTCAGCTCTCTGTGTGTGTGGCACCACTCCTGGGCAGGCTGCACTTTTTTCACACCGGGCAGCTCTCCTTATGGGGCGCACTCCTTGCGCATGGGGCTCCCCTACGTAGGGGACACCCCTGTGTGGCAACAGCACACCTTGAGCACATCAGCACTGCATGTGGGCCAGCTGATCACATGGGTCAGGAGGCCTGGGGTTTGAACCCTGGACCTCCCATGTGGTAGGCGGATGCTCTATCCATTGAGCCAAATCTGCTTCCCTCTCTTTATTTCTTATCTTTAGAACTCCCTCAAGGCATTCCATAATGTAAAATGTTCAGTTTTTTGTCATCTGGTGACTTGACATTGTTGTATGTAGTGAGCTATTGTCTGTTGAGAAATAATAGTACCAGAAGCCCACAGTTCATATGTAAAAGAATGGAATTGAGAAAAATGAAACCAACTAATGCGTCAGGAGCATGAGTTTAGTAATTTCACACATTCGTTGGTGGGAACAGCTGGGTTAAAGACAGCTTGTTGTATCAGACATCTGGCTTTCTTAATCTAGGAAAACTTGCCTGGTGGTAAAAGACCTTGAGCTTTCCTGCTTGTTGACTGGGTTATCAACTCTTTGGACAGTCCTTGATCTGTCACAGTAGTAGTTGTGCTCCCTGGTGCCTGAGTAACCAGAGAACAGCCCTTGCTGGCCACAATAGAAAACAAACTTAAAGTTTGATCCTGCTTGCTGCCTGTGCAGTGATTATTAGCAGTCTTCCTCTTCAGACCTGATTGGTATGGAGAACCTGGCCAACATAGCAACTTTTCTTTGAATCCGTCTACAGTTCTATGCCTGGGCATATTAATTCAGGAAAGGAGAGTAGTGTGGTGATATTAGCTAACACATACGCCCTTCTAAGTTCTTTACTTACCTACCTTAATGCATTTAATCTGCATGCATGCTCTGAAATACATACTGTTGGTTTTCTCATTATATGGGTGAAAAGATCAAATAGGTTAATTAGCTCTTTTCCAGGATCACTGGGCTAGTGGGAGCAAAAGTCACAACTTGAACCTACACCATCTGGCTGCAGAGTCTATACTTTATATATATAGATATAAATATATACATAAAAGATTTATTTATTTATTTATATCTCCTCTGCCCCTGTTGTCTGCTCTCTCTGTGCATTTGCTGTGCATTCTTCTGTGTCTGCTTGTCTTCTCTTTAGGCGCCACTGGGAACCAATCCTGGGACCTTCCAGAGTGGGAGAGAGGTGCTTAATCTCTTGCACCACCTCAGCTCACTGGTCTGCTACATCTCTTATTGTCTTTCCTCTGTGTCTCTTTTTGTTGCGTCTTCTTGCTGTGCCAGCTCTCCGCACGGGCCAGAACTCCTGCGTGGGCCAGCTCTGTATGTGGGCCAGCTCGCCTTCACCAGCATGTCCCAGAAATCGAACCCTGGACCTCCCATGTGGTAGACGTGTGCCCAATCACTTAAGCCACATCCACTTGCCACTTTTCTTTAACAATTAAAAAAAATTTTTTTAAGACAATTTAGATTACATAAATGTTACATCAAAAATATAGGGGGAGGAAGCGGACTTGGCCCAATGGATAGGGCATCCGCCTACCACATGGGAGGTCCGTGGTTCAAACCCCGGGCCTCCTTGACCTGTGTGGAGTTGGCCCATGCACAGTGCTGATGCGTGCAAGGAGTTCCCTGCCACGCAGAGGTGTTCCCCTTGTAGGGTAGCCCCATGTTCAAGGAGTATGCCCTGTAAGGAGAGCCGCCCAGCACGAAAGAAACTGCAGCCTGCCCAAGAATGGCGCCCAACATAGAGAGCTGACACAATAAGATGACACAACAAAAAGAAACACAGATTCCCGGTGCCGCTGATAAGGATAGAAGTGGTCGCAGAAGAACATGCAGTGAATGGACACAGAGAGCAGACAACTGGGAGGGGGAGGGGGGAGAGAAATAAATAAAAAGTAAATCTTTAAAAAAAGAAAAATATTTAGGGGAGTGCATCTCACTCTGCAGCACACCCGCAGTCCATGCCTTGGACCATGTACTTTTTCTCATTTTCTTCTTCTTGATAAACTCTTTAAATACATCTATAGGGGATTCCCATATACGCCATCCCCACATACACACTTTCCCACATTAACATTTTTCATTAGTGTGGTACATTTGTTACAATAGATGAATATATACTGAAGCATTGTACTAACCAAGTACATTTTAGTTTACACTTTGCACTGCACAATTTTAAGGTTTTAACAAAATGTATAAGGCCTGTATCTGTCATTGCAATGTCATGCAGGACAATTCCAGTGCCTCAGAAATGCCCCCATGTTGTACCTCTTCTTCCCTCTCCCTCCCCTCAGACCCTCTGGTGGCCACGGCCTTTATATCAATGATACAGATTCTTCCATTGCTAGAATAATCGTAAGTCTACATTACTCCATAGTTGCTTACCACCCTTATGTTTGTTTATTCCTCAATCTTGAGGATTTGGGGATGGTGATGCCACCCTGTCTTTAATTGAGAGATGGATTAAATCCCATGGGGCAGGTGGATGGAACTGTATTGCTTGCAGTTGCAGACACTCTTCACTTCCTGGGATGGGTGTTGCCCATTATCATCCTTTTGTTAGTTGTCCTGGGCGAATCCAATGAACTGATAAGTGGGGGTTGCAGCTCTGCTGAGATTCACCTGGTGTATGAACAGACCAAAGATTTAAGTCTCTGGGACATATAATCAGCAAATATAGTACTAGCTATAGGTTCAAATAAAAGGGGCAGAAGAGCCATGTGTAGGGAAATTATAAATGAGTTTCACTCTGTTAACATTGGGGAGCATATATTTCAAAGTAAGGCCCATTAACAGGGTGCTGAATTCCTGAGATTGCTGCCCTGCCTGTAGTTTCTAGATGATTCTAGAGCCCTCAGGCACCCCACATTTGAGGCACTGTTTACTCTGGCAGTCGGTGAGGTCCTGTTAAGACATGCATAAGTGTAACCTTTAGAATAACCTCCTGACTCACTTTGAAGTTTTTTAGCCATACAAACTCATTTCTATTAATATTTCCCCCTTTTGGTCAAGGTCTTTTGCCAAATTCATCACTATTTGGTGCTTGGTAATAATCCCTCAGTGCCAGGGAGGTTCATCCCCAGGAATCATGTCCCATGCAAGGTAATGTGTTTATATGCTGAGTTTGTTTTAGAGAGAGCCCACATTTGAGCAACAAGGAGGCTTTCAGGAGGTAACTCTAAGGCAATATATAATATTAGACTAAGTTTCAGTTTCACTAGAAAAGGTTCATAATTACAACCATCAATATCAAAGTCCTAATGTAATGGTCTGTCATCCTTCTCGAGGTACCATGCACATACTCAGAAATTCTTACTGCTCTATTAGAGAATGTGGCAGGACTTCCCACAATGGAAATTCAGTATTCCTTTGATTATTGTGTGGGACTCCACCCACCAAGACAGTGTACTGTGACTACTTGAACCTATTCATATGCCATAGAGGCATGCCCCAGGGCACCCCTCCCCACACATCCCCCAATCACCAACACCCCTTACCAGTGATCTTTCCCTGCCACAGTTGTGACCCTTCTGTGATCTAAAACCTCCCCAAAAACAAAGCAAAATAATACTAATAATAATAATAATAATAATAAAAATAACATAAAATACAAAAAAACCCACAAAGATTAAATAAAATTAAAAATAAAATTTAAAATTTTTTCCATTGCCTTTCATCACTGTAAGATCTGTTGTCTTTTATGTACAGCGACAATTTCTTCCATGTGTTTCCCCAGTGTCTTATTTTTTTGGCTTTATCTTTAAAGAAGCTTTAGATGACAGAAAAGTCACATAGAAAATATGGAGGGGGGGGAATATATAGGGGATTCCCATATAGCCAAATCCCTCCTGCTCACCCCATTAATAACATTTTACACGTGTATGGTACATTTGTTACAATTGATGTACCAGTATCAAAGCAGTGTTACTAACCATGGTCAGTGGTTTATATTCTGCCCATACACTTTTATAGGTTTTGACAAAGTTTAAAATAAAATAGCCTGTATCTGTCATTGTAAGATCATGCAGAACAATTCCAATGCCCTGTGTTTCATCTGTTCCATTCTTCACTGCCCTACCCCCCTTGGAACCTATAGTAGCCACTAAGTTTCCATTTTTAAGAATGAGGTCCATAGTTACTTGCAGTAATATTGAGGGCTTGACATATGGGTCTGTTTTCTTTTATTAGGCATTGCCTGTGTTCTCCAGAGATTTTTACCTCTCTAATTGAGAACATAGCAGGACTCCCCAGGATAGAAGTTTAATACTTTCTTGTTTATTTTGTGGTCTCCACCCACTAAGATAATACTCTGTGACAAGACAAACACTTTAATATTCCATGAAAACATGTCCCAGGTGTGCCCTATCTGGCATACCATCCAACCCCCAGTGCCCTATACCAGTAATCCTCCCCTTCCATATTTGCCAAAAGAACATGCTCACCATTGTTTTTTTTTTAAGTATCCCCTCTCCCCCAGTGGCTCCCTCATCTGTTTGTGTATTGTTTGCGCTCATCTGGTTGTCTGTTTTCTCTTTAGGAGGCACTAGGAACTGAACCTGGGTCCTCCCATGTGGGTGGCAGGCACTCAGCTGCTTGTGCCTCATCTGTTCCCTGCTCATTTGTTTGAGTATTTTTTTAAAGATTTATTTTTTATTTATTTATCCCCCCCTTGCCGCTTGCTTGTGTCTGCTGTCTGTGTCCATTTGCTGCACATTCTTCTGTGTCAGCATGTCTCCCTTTGTTGCGTCATCTTGCTGTACCAGCTCTCCATAGGTGCGGGCCAGCTTGCCTTCACGAGGAGGCCCTGGGATGCAAACCCAGGGCCTCCCATGTGGTACACAGGAGCCCAAACAGTTGATTCACATCCGCTTACCTGCTCATTTGCTTTTGCTCATTGTCTGCTCATTTTTTATTTTTGCTTGATATCTGCTCATTGTCTGCTCCTTGTTTGTTTATCTTCTTGAGGTTCCTTATCTTCTTTAGGAACCAAACCCGGAATCTCCCTTGTGGAGGGGGTGCTCAACTGCTTGAGCCACATCTGCTCCACCCACACCATTGTAGTTTTAACCACAGGCCTGTAAATCCCTGAGTTCACCTGCTCCTTCCTCCAACCCTCCCCCCAGTTCCATGGAGACTTCAACCCAAGTCCCTACCCTACTCCCCTTTACATTTATGCACCCTCAAACTCAGTCACATCACTGCACCACTATCACCCCCATCCACTCCCCAAACACCTCCTTCCACCTTATCATAGATTTTGCCCGTATTGAGCATCAGGTTCAGCACCCTCCACTGCCTTTCTGTCTCCCGATAACCTATCTTCCAGACTCTGGCTCTGTGAGTCTGCTGTTTGCTTAAGTCATGTCAGTGAGGTCATGTACTATTTGTCCTTCAGTGACTTCACTCAAAATACAGTCTTCATGCTTCATCCATGTTGTCCTGTGTGTTAATACTGCATTCCTTCTTATAGCTGTGTAATACTCCATTGTGTGTATATATGACAATTTGCTTATCCATTCATCTGTTGATGGACACTTGAGTTGCTTCCAACTTTTGGCAATAGTGAATAATGCTGCTATGAGCATTGGTGTGCATGTATCTGTTCATGTCCCTGCTTTCAATTCTTCTGGGTCTATACCCAGCAGTGAGATTGCTGGATCATATGGCAGTTGCATAGTTAGCTCCTAAGGAACCACCAAACTGTCCTCCACAATGGCTGCACCTTTCTACATTCCCACCAGCAGTAGATGAGGGTTCCCTTTCCTCCACATCCTCTCTAGCACTTGTAGTCCTGTTTTTTTAATAGCCGCCTGTCTAATAGGTATAAGATGATTACTCATTGTAGTTTTGATTTGCATTTCCCTAATAGCTAGTGATGTTGATCATTTTTTCATGTGCTTTTTAGCTATTTGTATTTCTTCTTTGGAGAAGCATCTGTTCAGTTCTTTTACCCATTTGTTTGTCTTTTTATTTTTGAGTTGTAGGATTTCTTTATATATGCTAGATATTAGGCCCTTATCAGATAGATGGTTACCAAATATTTTCTCCCATTGAGTAGGCTGCCTTTTTACTTTCTTGACAAACGCCTTTGAAGCACAAAAGTTTTTCGTTTTGTGGAGTTCACATTTATCTATTTTATCTTTCGTTGCTTTCACTTTGGGTGTAAAGTTCATTAAACTATTTCCTATTATAAGATGTCATAAATGCTTCCCTACATTATCTTCTAGGAGCTTTATGGTATTGATTCTTATATTTAGGTGTTTGATCTATCTTGAGTTAATTTTTGTATAGGATGTGAGATGGTTATCCTCCTTAATTCTTTTGGATATGGATATCCTGTTCTCCACCATTTGTTGAAGAGGCCATTCTCTCCCAGTTGAGTGAGCTTTGTGGCCTTGTCAAACATCAGTTGGCTGTATATGGAAGGATCTACGATAGACCTCTGAATTCTGTTCCATTGGTCAGTTTGTCCTTGTGCCAATACCATGCAGTTTTGACCACTGTAGCTTTGTAGTATGCTTTAAAGTGTGATTCCTCCAATTTCATTTTTCTTTTTCAAGATGTTTTTGGCTATTCAGGGCCCTTACCATTCCAAATAAATTTCATAATTAGCTTTTCCAATTCAGTTTTAAAAAATGCTATTGTAATTTTGATTGGGATTGCATTAAATCTGTAAATCAATTTGGGTAGGACAGACATCTTAATGATGTTTATCTTCCAGTCCATGAGTATGGAATGTTCTTCCATCTATTTAGGTCTTCCTTGATTTCCTTTAACAATGTTGTGTAGTTTTTGGAATACAAGCCCTTCACATCTTTAGTTAAGTTTAGTTCCCTAGGTATTTGATTCTTTCAGTTGCTGTTATAAATGGACTTTTTTTCTTGCTTTCCTCCTCCGATTATTCCTTATTGGTGTACAGAAATGCTATTGATTTTGTGTTGATCTTATATCCTGCCACTTCACTGAACACATTTGTCAGCTCTAGAAGCTTTGTTGTAGATTTCAAGGGCTTTCCATGTGTAGGTTCATGTCATCTGCAAATAGTGAAATTTTTACTTCTTCCTTTTCCAATTTGGATGCTTTTTATATCTTTTTCTTGCCTAAGTGATTGAGCAAGTACTTCTAACACAATGTTAAATAAGAGCGGTGGCACTGGGCATCCTTGTCTTGTCTGTGGGTTTTTCATATATACCCTTTATATGTTGAGGAAGTTTCCTTCTATTCCTATCTTTTGAAGTGTTTTTTTTTTATCAAGAAAGGATGCTGTATTTTGTCAAATCCTTTTTCTGCATCTATAGAGATGATCAAATGCCTTTTTTCTTCCCATCTGTTAATGTGGTGTATTACATTGATTGACTTTCTTATGTTGAACCATCCTTGCATACCAGGGAAGAAACCCACTTGGTCATGGTGTATAATTTGTCTGATGTGTTGTTGAATATGATTAGCAAATATTTTGTTGAGGATTTTAGCATCCAGGTTCATTAGCGATTAGTCTGTAGTTTTCCTCTCTTGTGGCGTCTTTATGTAGCTTTGGTATTAGGGTGAATTGGCATTTTAGTGTTCCTTCCACTTCTGTTTTTTGGAAGAGGTTAAGGGGATTGGTGTGTGTTCTTTCTGGAATGATTGGTAGAATTTGCCTGTGAATCCCTCTGGTCCTGGGCTCTTCTTAGTTGGGAAGTTTTTGATGAATAATTCAACTTCATTACTTGTGATTGGTCAATCACTTTCTTCTTTTGTCAGTGTAGGCTGTTTGTGTGTTCCTAGAAATTTGTCCATTTCATCTAAATTATCCATCTTGTTGGAATACAGTTTTTCAAAGTATCCTCCTACGAAACTTTTTATTTCTGTGGTCAGTGGTAATATCCCACCCTCATTTTTTGTTTTATGTATTTGCATCTTCTCTCTCTTTTTCTTTGTTAGTCTAACTAAGGGTTTGTCACTTTTATTAATCTTCTCAAAGAACCAGGTTTCAGTTTTATAAATTTTTTCTAGTTTTTTGCCTCCATAATTTCATTCAGTTCTGCCCTAATCTTTTTTATTTCTTTCTTTCTGCTTGCTTTGAGAGTAGTTTGTTGTTCTTTTTCTAGTTCCTGCAGATGTGCAGTTAGGTCTTTGATTTTAGCTTTTCTTTTTTTTTCAGATTTATTTTATTTATTATTCTCTCCCCTCCCCGCCCCCTGTTGTTTGCACTCGCTGCCTGCACTCTGTGTCTGTTCATTGTGTGCTTATCTTTTTTTTCTCTTTAGGCGGCAGTGGGTCTGGGACCCAGGACCCACCATGTGGGGTGGAGGTGCCCAATGGCTTGAGCCACCTCCACTCCCTGCTTGTTGTGTCTGTCATACGTGTTTTTCTTGTTGTGTCTCTGTTGAGTCATCTTATTGCTTCAATTCACCGCACTAGCCCATCGCATCAGCTGTCTTGCTCATCTTCTTTTGGAGGTACCAGAAACCAAACCCATGACCTCTCCCCCTGCCCCCCCCGCCCCGGTGTAGTAGGCAGTCACCCAACTGCTTGAGCCAGATCTTCCCATTTTTTTCTTTTTTTTAATATAGGAATGTATGACTGTAAATTCCACTGTCAGCACTGCTGTTGCTGCAGCCTGTAGGTTTTGTTTTATTTTTTTAAGATTTTTTATTTATTTTTCTCCCCTCCTCCCCCGTTGTCTGCTCTCTCTGTCCATTCACTATGTGTTCTTCTGTGTCCACTTACATTCTTGTCAGCGGCACCAGGAATCTGTGTCTCTTTTTGTTGCATCATCTTGCTGTGTCATCTCTCCATGTGTGCAGTGCCACTCCTGGGCAGGCTCTGCTTTTTTCGCATGGGGCAGTTCTCTATGTGAGGCGGACTCCTTGCACGTAGGGCTACCCTATGCGGGGACACTCCTGCGTGGCACGGCACTCCTTGCACGCATCAGCACTGCGCATGGGCCAGCTCACCACACAGGTCAGGAGGCCCTGGGTTTGAACCCTGGACCTCCCATATGATAGATTGAGGCAAATCCACTTCCCCATATTTTGTTTTTATTTCTCTTTTTATCTTCTTCATTTCTACATTCTCCTCCAACCATCTCTCTCCTGTTTTTTTCCTTTCAACCTGCAGAACTCCCTTTAGTATTTCTTGAAGGACAGATTTCTTATTGACAAACTCTCTGAATTTCTGTGTATCTGTGATTATTTTGAACTCTCCCTCAGCTTTGCTGGATACAGAAGTCTTGGCTTACAGTTTTTTCTTTTAGCACCTTAATTTGGCTGTCTTCTCACCTCCACGGTTTCAGATGAGAAATCAGCATTTAATCTTATCAAACTTCCCTTGTATGTGACAGATCTCTTTTCTCTTGCTGCTTTCAGTATTCTCTCTTTGTCTTGAGCATTTGACAATTTGACAAGTATATATCTTGGGGTAGGCCTGTTAGGATTTTTACTCTTTGGGGTGCACTGGGCTTCCTGGACATGTACATCCATTTCCCTCAAAAGAGTTGGGAAGTTTTCAGCCATTATTTCCTCCAATACGCCTTCTGCCCCCTTTCCCTTCTCTTTTCCCTCCAGGATGCCTTTTATGTGTATGTTTGTGTGTTTCGTATTGTCATTCAATTCCCTGAGGCCCTGCTGTATTTTTTCTATCTTTTTATCTATCTGTTCTGTCTGATTTCAGCTGTAGTGTCTTCAGTGTCACTAATTCTTTCCTCTGCCTGTTCAAATCTGCTGTTACGTGCTTCCAGCGTATTTTTGATTTCTTGCATTATGCCATTCATCACCACCAGCTTTGTTATCTCTTTATGTATGTTTATGATGTCTTCAGTATGTTCCCCCCAGTGTCTTCTTAATATTCTTTATCTTTCCTTCATTTCATTGAGGTGATTTGGGATATTTGTTTGGAAATCCTTGATTAGTTCCACATTCTGCATTTCCTCCATTTTTTTGGTTGGGTCATTTGACTGGGCCATGTCTTCTTGTTTCTTAGCATGGCTTGTAATTTTTTGTTGGTGTCTAGGCATCTGTTTATCTTGATGGGTTTATTCAAATGGTTAGCTTTTGTTTCTACTCTAGGTTTTTATGTTGTTGTTTTTTTATGGTAAAATTCCTTTTTGACACTTGGCTCCTCTTACTCTATATCCTTATAGTTGTCTGCATTCCCTTGAAAAAATATTAAGATCATAGAAAAGGAAAGAGAAGAGGATTAAGGGAATAATAGTAATAATTTTTTTTAAAAGATAGTAAATGAACCATAAAAGACCCAGGAAAATAAATACGTAATAAGAGTGAAAAATAAAAAATACAAAAGAATAAGAATAAAAAATGAAACTAGAAAAAAAATAGAATAAAATAAAAGATGAGAAAGTTAAGAAGAGAAGAAAAAAAAAGGCTAACCAAGAAAGGGAGGAATGAAAGGAAAGCAATGGAAGAGGGAAAAATGACAGAAAGAAAAAAGAAATAACAAAAAACTAGGGAGAGGAAGCAGATGTGGCTCAAGCAGTTGGGCACTCACCTACCTTATGGGAGGTCCCAGGTTCAGTTTCTGGTGCCTCATAAAGAAGATGAGCAAGACATTGAGCAGACTGGCCTGGCGAGCTGATGCAACAAGATGACGCAACAAAGAGACACAAGGAGGAAGACATAATGAGAGGATATCAAGCAGGTAGTGGAGGTAGATCAAGTGATTAGGCGCCTCCCTCCCACATGGGAGGTCCTGGGTTCGGTTCCCAGTGCCTCCTAAAAAGAAAATAAACACACAACAGACAGACACAGCAGACAAGTGCAAATGGTGACAGTTAAAAGATAAAATAAATCCTAAAAAAAAAAAACAAAAAAAAACCAAAAACACCACCTAAAAACTAAGGAGAAAAAATAAGGAAAAGGAGACAGAAAAAAAACAAAAAACAAAAACCCAGGAAAAACAAGCTTCCCTCTTAAGCCCCTAGGAACTGTCTCAGGCTGCCGGTGCTCATTAAGTAACTACCCTACAGCCTGCCCTCCACAAGTAAGGTACCTCATTTCAGCGAATAAAATAAAGAAGTTTTTAAAATAATAAAAAATAACAGATTGGAAAACCTACGACAAAAAAATCAGTCTGTAAGTTCCTGCATAAGATGCTGGCTGTGTGCCTGGCAACCCAGGGGACCACTCTTGGAGCTCCTCTCTCAGGAGATACTGGCAATGGAACCAGGGACCTGACGTGTGTGAGGCGAGCATTTCCACACCGAGCTACACCCACCTCACAGGTTAGGGAGGCTTCTGAAAGCTTATGTTGTCTCCCTGCCCCCTTTCCCTCCAGCAAGTTGGGCCTCTAACAGTCGGCTGTTGTCTCTCCAGGCTTCCTTCTCTCCGCAGGCTGGTTAAGCACCTGTCTTTGCCTACTCCTGTTGGCCTAGTTCCTCTCTCTCCCAGCCTCCCTGATCAGATTCCCCCTCCCCCTCCCTGGCTGGGGTCTTTTAAAAAAACCACAAAGATTTATTTATTTATTTCTCCCCACTCTCTCCATTGTCTGCTCTGTAGGTCCACTCACTGTGTGTTCTTCTGTTTCTGCTTGTATTCTCATTAGGCAGCTCCAGGAACTGATCCTGGGACCTTCCAGGGTGGGAGAGAACGCCACCTCAGTTCCCTGATCTGCCGTGTCTCTTACTGTCTCTCCTGTGTCTCTTTTTGTTGTGTCATCTTGCTGCGCCAACTCTCCACGTGGCCCAGCACTCCTGCACAGGGCAGTACTCTGCATAGGCCAGCTCTCTGCATGGGCCGGCTCGCCACACGGGCCAGCTCGCCTTCACCAGGAGGTCCTGGGCATCAAACCCTTGACCTCCTATGTGGTAGACGGGAGCCCAATTGCTTGAGCCACATCCGCTTCCCATGGCTGGGGTCTCTTTTGAGATTGAAAGAGGACCCAGCTGGCCAAACTCACTGAAGAGAAGCCCCTCTTCACCCTCCTCCAGACCCCTCTTCCTCACAGGGAGGAGAACATTCTTTCCCACTCAGTTGGCTGCAGTGAGCCAGGGGTTTTACCCAAGGTCGTTTCCCTCCAGGGTGGGGTATGTGTGCCAGTCCCAGCCACAAGGGCAAGAAACTCAGGGTTTTTGTTTGGCCTCTTTGTCTCCCTGTCCCTCTCCCTGCTGGATGGTGCACAGCACTCTCTAGTTCTGCAGACCCTCCGAGCAGCTTGCTTGGAGAGCCTTTTGCCCTTCCTCAGTTGTTTTTGTGAAAGAGTTGAGCTATCCCTACCTACTTCGATGCCATCTTCCCAGAAGTTATGAGTCTATACTTTTTAATCTTTATACTATCTATCTTTAAAGATCCATGTTTTTTGGTGGTGGTGTTTTATTTTATTTTTCTGCCAGGGAAGCCTGGAATTGCTCATCGAGATTTGAAGTCAAAGAACATCCTGGTGAAGAAAAACGGCATGTGTGCCATCGCAGACCTCGGCCTGGCTGTCCGCCACGACGCGGTCACCGACACCATTGACATCGCCCCGAATCAGAGGGTGGGGACCAAACGGTAGGCAGACTCTGGACCTCTGCCCTGGCTCAGCAGCTGTACCAGGCAACCCATGTGTGTCCTTTCCCACATATGCATGAGAAGGAGGGACAGAAAAGGGAGGTGTGGGCCTTGCTCTCAGATAGCTTAAAGTCAAGTTAATAAAAATAACTTAAAAAACACAAATAAAAAAAATCAAGGTAAACACCCCACCCCACCCATGCTAGAAAGCTACACAGGATGCATCTAACCCACACGAGTGCCAAGAGCATAGCTCTCTAGGACTGTCACTTGGTCGGGGTGGCGTATTAAAATCGGAGGAACCAGAGTGAGGTGAGACAGCTAATACTTAAGGGAAGAAGAACATCTGGAACAGAGTTTGGAAGGGGAGTAGGTGTCAGGCTTACCTGGGAGAAGAGAGGAAGTAGTGTAGTCCTGAGGGGGAGCTTGTGCGGAGGCCCCTGGGGGGGCAGCGAGCTTGTTCTGTGGGGAGTTATGAGGTAGGAAGCTTCCCTGCCTCCTGCGGCTCTTCCGTCTGCCACGCTGGAGAAAAGTGAATCTGGGATGGAGTTTAGGAGCATCTAAGAGCGGACAAAGGGCTTTGTTTCCCTGCAGAACCTAAGTGAATTTCACTAAATTGCATTTCCCTTCCATTTTATCTGAACTATTGCAGCTACCCAGTCCCCCAGAGTGTAGGGCCAGAGATGCCCCCCTGATTTGCCTTACTGGGGGGCTGGGGGGTGGCTCTAGATGTGTAACTAAGGGTGACTTTGACAACTGTCTATAATTAATTTGCAGTTATCTGCAATCAGGTTAGAAATTGAAAGACGTTCAGGATGAAATTCAGGCTCAGCCTATCACTGTGGCTGCATTTGACCAAATAGAAGACCTCAGTAGCAACCAGGCCCTCAGTGCTGCTGCTGCCGCGTGCCCCATGGTACATGTCCCTCTGCCAAGAAAGTAAAACTTGTTTAAAATTAATAAATCTTGATGGTTAAAAAGAAAATAGAGACACAAGTAAGAATAGCCTAGTATCGCCAACTCTGCTGAAGTGTTCAGGTTTGAATCCAAAACACCTGGGAGTCTGCAGAGACGAGACCCCCTCACTGCCTCCTCCCCCAGGCCCTTCTCAGGGCGAAGCCCTGCAGCTGAGCTTAGCGAGCACTCTTCCATCAGTGCCTGAATTGCAAGAGAGAAATCGTCAACACACACATATTTTTGTACATGACCATGTTTCCTTTGCTCTTGCAGATACATGGCCCCTGAAGTACTCGATGAAACCATTAACATGAAACACTTTGACTCCTTTAAGTGTGCTGATATCTATGCGCTGGGGCTTGTGTACTGGGAGATTGCGCGAAGATGCAATTCTGGAGGTACCGCTCCTCTTTGCCTTCTCTTGCCCCCATCTCCCAGTTCCAGGATGTAGGATCACCTGTGGGTACTGGTATTTTACTGCCTCCTTTCTTTTTTATGACTCGCCGCAATGCCTTGTGCCAGAGCCCAAGGCACACTTACGGTTCTCATCAAAGACGTGGAAGTGTGGAAGCAGCTGTGCCAAGAATGTGTATTCCTTGATCAACTTGTTGAGTGGTTCCCAAAGAGTAGTATTTTACATTGTGGTAGCAGTTCTGGAGGCTCGTTTTGCCTCTCCCCCCGCAACCCACTGATTTTTTGTTTTTTCTTTTGAGGTACCAGGGGCTAGGGATTGAACCCGGGACCTCGTATGTGGGAAGCTGGTGCTCAACCACTGAGCCACGTTGGCTCCCCTGAGTTGGTTGGTTGGTTTTGCTTGTTTTTTTTTCTTTTCCTAGGAGGCACTGGGAACCCCCATGTGGGAAGCAGGCACTCAACCACTTGAGCCACATCTGCTCTCCAACCCATTATTTTTTATTGGCCCATGGAGGTGGGGTGTGCCTGGGTGTATAAAGCATGAGATAAGATGTAAAGATCTCCTTCACACCTTTAACTGTGAATAAGTTAGCTTTTTGTTTCTTATGACATCTGGAAAATGGGGCTAAGTATATAATAATAAAAAATAACATTAAGCATTTGGTATGTATGAACTCACTTAATCTTTACTATAAACCTATGAAACAGGTACTACTGTTATGACCATTTGGCAGATGAAGAAAAGGTCACAAAGAGGCTAGGTAATTTGTCCAAGGTCACACAGCTAGTAAAGATTCAAACCCCAGCAGTGTGAGGGCAGAGCTTAGGCTCTTTACTACCCTTTAGATAATTACCAAGTCAAACTCTGTTTAAAATTGGGTCCCATTAGCTTAGAACAGCAGGGCTTTTCCTAGAAAAGGTATAAGAACATTTCACTGGATTTTTAAAATTAACTTGTTATGATGGAACTATTTCAGTTTGTTACTAGAAGATAAGGACTTAAAAAGGCACATTATTTTTTTTAATGATCATTTATTTCTTATTACCCAATAGCCAGTCAGTGTTGAGATTTCCCAGGGAGTTGACTCTAATATTTTTTAAAGTTTGTTCAAATCAGGGTCCAGATAAGGTAAGGGTTCATCCATTGCCGTTGATTGATAACATCCTCTGGAGTCTCTTATAGTCTATAGGTTTCCCTTCCATTTGTTTTCCTTCTGCAGTTTGTTGTGGTTTTTTTTAAAGATTTATTTTTTATGTATTTCTCTCACCCTCTCCCGTTGTCTGCTCTCTGTGTCCATTCACTTTGTGTTCTTCTGTGTCCACTTGCATTGTCAGTGGCATCGGGAATCTGTGTCTCTTTTTTGTTGCGTCATCTTGCTGCGTCAGCTCTCCATGTGTGTGGTACCATTCCTGGGCAGGTTGCACTTTTTTCACACTGGGCGACTCTCCTTACGGGGCGCGCTCCTTGCGTGTGGTGCTCCCCCATGCGGGGGACACCCCTGTATGGCACGGCACTCCTTGTGCACATCAGCACTGCATGTGGGCCAGCTCGCTACACAGGTCAGGAAGCCCAGGTTTTGAACCCTGGACCTCCCAGCTGAAAGGCAGACGGTCTATCAGTTGAGCCAAATCTGTTTCCCTGCAGTTTGTTTATTAGAGACTCCCTGTCATTTGTCCTATAAAGTTTCCTAACCTAAATTTTGTTGATTGCCTCCCCCATTAAGTTAATGTGTTCTTCTGTTCTGGTGTAGATCGGGGGATAAAATCATACTTGATTTTTTTGACAAAAGTCCATTATAGGTGTTA
Organism: Dasypus novemcinctus; assembly: GCF_030445035.2. Lineage (NCBI taxonomy): Eukaryota > Metazoa > Chordata > Mammalia > Cingulata > Dasypodidae > Dasypus > Dasypus novemcinctus. The sequence continues at coordinate 34,303,848 of NC_080684.1, read as the reverse complement.
TTTTTGTACTTCACAACTCACACGATGTCTGGTTATCTCTCTTTTGATGATATCAGCAGCCATCAGTGATCATTGTCAAATCCAAATTCATTAGAGGTTGAAAATGACAGTATTCTGATTTTATAAATCTTTTTTAAAAAGAAACCTCGCCTAATTATTTGGTTACCAAGATAAATAGTTTGAAAAGGAGTAGCAGGACAAATACTTGATTCTTTCCATTTATTTACCTATTTACCATTTCTCAAAATAGTGAATTTGTTCCCTAGCATCCTCCACAGGTGACTGAGGGTTTTTTGTTTTGTTTTATTTTAAGGATCATTATGAACCTCTGTTTCTAAAAGATATTTGTTTCTAGTTTATTGCTGCTTAAATGTTCTCATCTGTGGCCAGTTGGAAGCTTTTCAAGTTAGCACCTGAGTCCTTTTGTCCTGACCCCCGTAGTCTTTGATAGTTTGCTTGCTTTTGGGTATGAAAATGTGGTTCCTGGCTAATCTTGTGTATTTCTTGTCCTATTCCTGGACTTGGCCAGCTTCTCCAAGGAGCCCTGTTTCAATTTACTGGGAAATGATATTTATAGGTGATAGTGTTGATGTGGTTCATTGGCTTTTGAGTAATCTCTTCCTTCTGTTGATAACTCAGGTAGATGTTTTCTTTTCTCCCAGGAGTCCATGAAGAATATCAGCTGCCGTATTATGACCTAGTGCCCTCTGACCCTTCCATTGAGGAAATGCGAAAGGTCGTATGTGACCAGAAGCTGCGTCCCAACATCCCCAACTGGTGGCAGAGTTACGAGGTAAAAAGCTTCCCTGCTCCCAGGGCTTTTCCATCTGCCTGGTCTCCCACCACCCAGCCCGTAGGGGTCCCCCGAGTGCCCCGAGGCCTGTGCTGCTGCGTCTTGAGGCCTCTGGGGCCATAGTACCCTGTCCTGGAGTTAGCCTGGTAAAAGAAAAAGGCTTCCACCCCAGGACGCAGATGAGGGAGGTTGTCCACAAGAGACTGGAGATAAAACTGACCCGGGAGCTATTAGATCTAACCACAAAAATAGCTGCAGTGCCCCGGGGTGAGCCGAGTTCTGTGGGAGAGTTAATTAGAGCCATCCACACAAAGAAGCCCTTAGGCGGGGTGGAGAATGAGGGGCAGGACTTGGGGGAGAACCTGTCTGCCAGGGCAGTGCCCTTTCTAAAAACTCAGAGCAAGGAAGGGGGTGACATGCGTGAAGGGGTTAGGATGGAGAGTTTAATTACAGAGGGACGGCAGATGAAGTGGGGAGGGGACATTGATGGAAAGAATTGAAATGACAGGTTTATCACGGATCCTGATACACGTGGAGTTCTGGGGTGGGGGAGCTTTACCACCTTCTGAAGACGGGTTTGCCTCGCTCAGTGCACATGGGCCTCCTTTTCACTCGGTGCCTGGCTTTTACAGAGTATACCCACTAGAGGGCGCTTTGCCCTTTAAGAACAGTACTCAGTGCAGGTTTTCGTTGACGCCTTCCCGTTGCATAATAGGGCAGCGGTTTTCAAAGTGTCCCTGGGAACTCTCAGGGTCGGGTTTCTGTTTCATGAGGGCGAGACTGAGAGAGCTGTGGGCTGTCCTCGTCGCCCTTAAGTCAGTACTATTCTGCAGTTTTATATGTTGGGACTCCATGTAGGAAAGTGGTTCCACTGCTAAAAATAATTTTGAAAGCCACTGGCCGAGGGCAGCCGCTGGTCAGGTGGAGCCCCTGCTCGCCAGGGGCCATGGCTGGGTGGCCTGCCCGCTGCAGTCTGCTGTGTCTGGGAAACGACAGTGTAGCTTTTAAGGGGCTACTCTCCTCTTCCTCCTTCACCACCCCCATCTCAAAATAGGAACCATGGCATTGCAGACGCCTTTCTCTTTAAGCATAATTAGTAAGCAGTCATTCTCACCAAGAAATGATTTTGAGATCTCTCGCTGTTTGGCGGCATTTCTTCCAAGATTCTACAGATTATGGGGGTGGCTGGCTGTACTCGGTTCGAGGAGGGTCCCCACTGTCCAGGCTGCAGCTTTTCTGTCTCATCCAAACCACCTGCCGCTTAAGGCCGGCAGAGCCAGGGCAGGAGGAGAGCTTACACAGCTTCGCCCTGGAGGTGGTGGGGAGGCGAGCGGCAGGCTCTGGACTTGGGAGGGGGCGGCAGGGACAGAAGCAAGAGCCCCGAGATGAGAAGGGCTTGCGCCAGGCACGGTCAGGCTGACGCCGCCTGGGTCTCTTGCGCAGGCCTTGCGGGTGATGGGGAAGATGATGCGGGAGTGCTGGTACGCCAACGGCGCAGCCCGCCTGACCGCACTGCGCATCAAGAAGACCCTCTCCCAGCTCAGCGTGCAGGAGGATGTGAAGATCTAACCTGCGCTTCCCCCGCGCGCAGCCCTGGGCAGCGAGAGCGACACGCAGAGCTGCGTGCTGAGCGCACGACGGAGGCCTACCTCTCGTTTCTGCCCAGCCCTCTGCGGCCAGGACCCCTGGCCTGCAAGAGGGACGGAGCCCAGGAGCCTTCCTCCCTCCCCTGTCGGGTTTGAGACGCAGACAACTTTTCTTTTTACCTCCTAACGGCGTGGAGACTCTCAGAGCGAATCGCGTAGAGAACTCAATGCCACAACTTGAACCGGCTGTAATGGGAAGTCCTGCAAGACCCGGGGCCCCTGGCACGCGGCCGGGAGTGGTGCAGGGGGTGGCCGAGGAGGGGCCAGAGGGGCCGTGCTGAGCAGCACTAAGGGTCCCCGTCGGGGGCCAGCACGGCGCCCCAAGGCCGCCCCTCCCGTGGCAGCTCTGGCCGAGTGCTTCCTCCCCCTCACGGACATCTGCAGGGATTGCCAGTGGAGGCCGCATCTGCTGCCTGTCTGTCCAGCTGTGTGTGCATGTGCCGAGGCGCGTCCCCTGTTGTGCCGGGTCCACGGCACGCCCTCCACATGTGTGTCGTGTGTGTGTGTGTCTGTCAGTGTGCACTTACCTACTTGGGCTTTCTGTGCATGTGCAGGCCGGGGTGTGGTCGTGCGTCTCCCGTGCTGGTGCCTCTGTGTGCAGTAGTGAGCAGCATCTCGTTTCCCTGTGCCCCTTTCTGGAGGCCTCTCCCACCCCGTCCCCTTTCCCCAAAGCCCCCCATGCCACGGTGGTGCTCCCTTCCTGGAAGGCTGCTCTGCCCACCCCCGTGTCAACACAGCTCTCCTCCATTTCAGACTGTGGAACCAAAGCCGACCCAGTTGTCCGTGGCAGGAGAGGCTTTTGGGTCAAAACATTAGGGAATAGGGTGGGAAGGGCAGGGAAAGAATCTTGGTGGGAGTCTTGGGTGTTGTGGTCAGCAGCAACCGTGGGAAACGAGCCAGCCCAAGGACACCGTCGCCAGCAACTTCAAGGAAGGGCCGAGGAATTTCAAGTCCAGCTCTTGGGACTCTGACTGGAATGTCACACCTGTCTTTCATGTCCCAGACTCTGGAAACAGCAGTGTATTTTCTAGATGGTGGTGGGTTTGCCGGGGGCGGGGGGGGGGGGGTTGTTGGGGGGCCAAGGAGTGGGGAGGGAGTCTGGGGTGGGGGGAGTCATCTGCATGAGTCTCACTTTACTGGATTATCTGATCAGGGTGGAGGGAAGTTGGGAGATTTGCATTCACTTCAAGGGCCCTACTGGGGAATAGCCTGAGCCGGACATGTTATTTAATCTGAATATAGTATTTAATGAAGTCTAGGAGCACGGCTGTGGGTGGTGATTTGGTCAGCATATCTTAGGTATATAATAACTCTGAAGCCATAACTTTTAACTGGAGTGCTTTGGGTTTATTTTATTTTATTTTGTTTTATTTTATTATTCTATTTTATTGGGAGGGTCTGCATTTTAACTTTTTTTTTTAACGTTTTTGTAAAAGGAAAACCATCTTTATGTGATGATTACCTCTCAATCTGTTTGTTTTTAAAGAAATCCCTATAAAATAACCACAAAAAAATTCTCCAGTCAAAGGCACACAGCTCAATCACACTGGAAGCGTTCGCCCTTGTACCTGAGCCTGTCCCCGCACAGCGCTGACATCTCCTCTTTGCCCTGGGGTTAGTCTCTCTCGCACTCTGTTCCTCCCGCTTCCCCAGGTCTGCAGGTGGTGCTTGGTCCCGGGCGTAGCCTTTGGTGCACTGTCCAGCTGGTTCTGCCTTCTCCTCCAGGCATTTATTCAGCAAATGTTTACTGAGTGCCTGCTGGGTGCCAGGCAGCGTGCTAAGCCCTGGGACTACAACTGTGAACAGGACAGGCTTGAGTCCTACTCCTGGAGCCCCGAAAAAGGAGCTGATTCAAAGAAGCCGGCTCCTGCTTTGAGACCAGAAAATGTCATAGTTGGTTCTGAGCACCTTTTGAACCCGGAATTACAGCTCTTCTGTGAGACCACCGAGGAGAGAGGATGCCCACCACAAATGAGCTGAGGTTCAGAGCCCCAGGTGAGACCCCAAATCACTGCATTCATTCTGAGCCCCCTTCCTGCCCCCAAGGGAGGCACGTGACGTAAGCGACCTCAAAGCATCCCTGCCTTTTCAGCCCAGCGACTCTCTGCCAAAGCCTGTGGAGGAGGGAAGAGCCCTCCCCCTGCTGACCTCGGTCTCCCCAACGCTCCTGGCGTTTCTATTTATTTTCCTGATGTACTGCTTCTTCCGTTGCATTAAAGGAGATCGTCCCGTAATCCTTTAGGCCAATTTACTGGCCACTGACTCAATTCCCTTGAACACTAATTGTGTCATTAGGGGGACCTTTCCCCACCCCTGCTGGCCCTCCACCCGTCTGCCCTGCAGCAGGACCTTGGCGGGTTACAGGTGATGGAATTTAGACTCCTCAGCCCCAGTCACAGCTAGCCTCTGGGACCCGCCGGCCCCCGCCGACCCAGCACCTCCCAGCCACTAGCGCTCCCCAGAGCCCGTGCTCACCAGACCCGCAGGCCAGCTCCTCCACCTCTGGGGGAGACGGAGCAGTTGTGGGGGTTCCCCCCTCCCCCTTAACACCAAGCAAGAGTTGGGGAGAAACTAACTGGTCCTTGGGTCCCTGAGGCGACCTGTGATCCACAGGGCTGCCTGCACCTCCAGATTTCTGGATTCACAGACCAAGTGCAAGCCCGTTCTTACATCGCCACTAGGGCCCCCGAACGGCATCCTCGGTACTTCTGTTTGTTTTTGTACATTTTATTAGAAAGGACTGTAAAATAGCCACTTAGACACTTTACCTCTTCAGTATGCAAATGTAAATAAATTGTAATATAGGAAATCTTTTGTTTTAATATAAGAATGAGCCTGTCCGATTTCTGCTGTACATTATTAAAAGTTTTATTCACAGAAGAGCTGTTCTGGTGCCATCTGTCTTACATATATGGAGTGACCACCTAGCTTTTGTCAGGGAAGTTGGGAATGGGGCAGATGGTTCTAAGGTATTTCTACCCCCAACTTGCCAGGGTCTAATGTACCAGTTGTAACACGTCACCTCCCGAAATGGTCCCGAGCTGAGCGTCTTTTATGGACCTTCCTGAGACTGTTCTTTGTATTGCACAGAGGGAGGGCCTGGCACATAAGAGGGAACAGAAGACAGACTCCAGATGCGCTTTTTGTTGTGTCTTTTAGCATTTTTCTCTACAAAAGAAGGGACACCAACTAGTCTTGGATAGCCTAGAAGCTCTCCCAGTTTTGCTTTCTCTCTCCTAAATTGGAGTCTACATGTGAATTTGGGGATGCGTAGGTGACTTTGAGGTGGGAGTCTTCACTGGGTACTTGCATCAGGTGTGGGTGGGCGTGTCTTCTATCTCTAGGCTTAAAGGACCCAAAATTGAGATGGGACCCTAACAGTCAGCTGGGTCACCATCCATCAAGCACTCGACTCCCCTGTGGCAGGCACCTTAACCTGTGGAAGTTTGCTTTAAGGTTGGCATGTATCACAGTGACCCTCATCTCCTGGCCATAACCCTGTCTGCAGGGATGGCAGCAGAAGCCCAAGTACCTTGCTGATGGGGCAAGACTTTTTGGCCACAGCATTCTTTGAGCCCCTTCTCCATTGGAAGGAAAGGTGATTTGTAGTGAACCCCAACCCAGTTCAAATGAAGAGCCCTTACAGTTAAGAGTTCACAAACCAACCTGAGTAGTCAGTCGTCTTGCCAGGCATGGACCTAAAATTCCTCTAGGATGTGGATTGCAGGTTCCACTTAACCAGTTTGAAAATCAGGATGGCAACCATTCTGGTGCCTCGAAGGCTAATGACAGTTTTTCACCTTTGTCAGTCCTGTGGCACAGGGGACCTGAACTCATTTGAATGGTGTAGCCCTCGGGATTTTTTTTTGTTTCAGCCATCTCAAATTTCTGTCCCCCCAGACCAGGGTGTCTTCAGATATTTACAGTCCAGAGAACATGCCTGTTAAACACAAAATCAGGAGTAGAGTTCACAGAGACTGAGTCAGGCACATCGGGGGACACAGTGAGGAAGAGGGGGGCAAGAAGGCTGCAGTTCAAGCCAGGAAGGGGCAGGAAGGTATTTTCTCATAGTTGGAACTTGTTTGGAATGTAGTCATAAAAGTTTTTAGAGCTTGGGTTCAATCCCCAGTTTGATACCTTTAAAAAAAAAAAAAGTTGTTAGAAGTTTCATGGTCAGCCATGGTGGGGCTTCAGGAATAAGGCGGAGAGCACTGAGCCCATCTGGGAGGAACCAAGGGTGGGGAATAATGGCATGCAAAGCTTTAAGGAACAACCAGATGGACTGGGCTCTTCTAATTAGCGTTTTAAGTGCTTGAAGCAGTAGGCTTAACACAAAGATGGACAACCCGTGACCTGTGCTCTTCAAGGACTTTATGCTGCAGAGAGAGAGAGTGTGTAGCAAGGCAGATGTTGGCCAGGCCCGGTCCAGAGCAATACACAAGGCGTTGTGGAAGCACAGGGGTGCCGGGGGAGAGAAAAGAGGTGGCCCCTGCCTCCAGGGGCTCCAGTCTTGTGGACCAGAGCAGCAAGTAGAACAGCACAGTCGGGCGAGGGCAATGCTGTGAACGAGGTAGACACAAATGCTGTAGGAACCCAGGACAGAGGAGCTCAGGGTTGAGAGAGGTGACGTCTGTTTTGTGGTAGGCATTGGCCTACTGAATGCAGAGAGGAGGGGGTTGTAAAAAAAGACTGTCGCCCTGCAGGATCCACTGGTGTCCAGCATGGCTGTAGTCGGGGGCCAGAGGTGCTCCCTGGAAGTCTTGGAGAGTTCATGTGCTGAGGGGTGCCATCACTTCCCCCTCTGAGTGTGGGAATCCCCAGTAATTGCTCCTCAAGTTGGACTTGGCCTCCAAATTCTTCTCAATAGGATGCTTCTCAATAGGATGCTTCTGTGACGGTGTCCCCTGAGGTAAAGCCCATTTGTCACTCCTGGTGTAGGGAAGGGCTTAAGGGTGGTATGCTCTGTGCTTGGGAAGCTGTGAGTGTTGGGGGGAGGCACGTGGTCCAGGAGCGAGGGACGCGGGCCCGGGAAAGGTGATCGTAGGACTGGCAGAGCAGGAGCGCAGAGACAGGGTTAGAAACTACAGGTTTGGGGCAGGGCAGGTGTGGGCGGTGAGGGAAGGATGGGAACTGACCTCGTTTCGGTGCTAGCCTGGCAGTCTTGCACACGTGTGTTTGGGGGCTGGGAGGGTGGGCGCACGACGCTGTCCCCTGGAAGAGGGAATTGGGGCGGAAGCAACGGGGCATACCTATGTGCCAAGAAAGGAGACAGGAAGGAAGAGTTCTGGGGAGTCGGGCTACAAAAGCTGTCATTTTCCATCATAGCTAGATATGTACCAGTTCTGACAGGAGGCTGAGTAAAATACACACTCTTGGGAATGTGCATAAATGCTGTACGGAACACTGGAGAGTTAACCCTTCCTGCTGCCACTCTGATCTGTTCAAGCCAGAGGCACCCTGCTGTCCCCTCCCAAGAGGCAAAATAGGTCCCTAGACCCACAGGCCACCCATATCTGACACAAACTGCCACGTTTACCCTGCCCCTCTTCCCACTGGATTCAGGCTAGGGAGAAATGTCTGAGCTGGGCCGGATCCAGCCTGCCACTGGGCTCCTTCCCCTGGGCCCCAGTGCGCGCACACACACACTCTCTCTCTCTCTCCCCCCCCCCCATGGAAGTTGTTGGGCAGTGGGAGTCCTTGAGAAGAGCAACCACTCCATGCCCAGGCAGCTGCCCACCTGCTGTCCATGTGTCCCTTGAGAGGCAGTGTCATGCAACTAGGGGTCCAGCCCTCATTCCTAGTGGACCAGAGAGCCAGCCGAGCCCCAGGCCCTCTCCCTCCCACCTCCCCAGCTTAGAAGCAGGGGCAGCACCCAGAGAGGGGCCCCCAGTAGCTATTGTTCCCTTCCAGTTCAGAGACCTGATATGACCATGCCAGAGCTCTGAGACGCGAGTTAGACTCCAGAGGGGCCTGAGCCCCACATGTTCAAATGGTGGCCTAGAGCCTGAGCAGGTCAGTGGGGGCGAGTCAGCTCTCCCCCATTTCCTCCAGGGGGGACTGTTGACTGTCAGATACCTGGGCAAGGGTTTGCCCCAAGGAGAAGAGGTGTTAGCCAGCCCTGTCTTGGCAGCTAGGGGCCCAGCCCTCATCCCCCCTCACCAGGCCAAGCCCTTTACTGGCTGCTAGGAGCTAGGGCAGGGGGTCAAAAGGAAGGTAAAACCTGGGGACCTCATTCTGAAAGAGAGACTTGCTCGTGAATAAGGGACAGAATGAGCACAGATGTCTGAGGAGCCAGAGGAGTGGGGGTTTTGCACGGAGACTTCCTGGAGGGGGGAGTAAGGAGGGGGAGGTATCCTGGAATGAAACTGCAGGCAGTGTGCAGGAATGCATCCCACCCCACCCCCACCCCCACCCCCAAGCTTTAAGGGCTGCAGAGAATAGGATGAGAACGGGTGCTAGACGAGACGCAGGCCTGGGAGGAAGCTGCCGAGTTGGAAAAGGCAAAGCTTCAAGGGCCTCGCAGACAGCCAAGGGTCAAGGTTGCTACACAGAGAAGACCCTCCAGCTGTCGGTCTGCGCTGTGATGAATTTTACCTGCCGCCGGGAAGCATCCGCTTAGATCCAAAAAACCCAACTTCCTAACTGACAGATGTTACATTCCAGAGCTCAGTGGCCAGGTGGGGCTTGGAGTCTCCGCTGAGAAAGGGGCTGCCCTGCCGCGGGGGGATCCTTAAACTTGACTGGGCTTTCCAGATGCCCGGGCTGGGCCAGGCGGAGCCTGGCACCAGCAGTCAGACAACCTTTCGAAGTCGGGTTTGAAGACGTTCTCCCGGGAGACTCACGGCCACCAGAGGGCATCACCACCCCATAGTGTGGTATCCTGGGCTCCCCACCGCCTCCCTGGAGAAACGGAGGAGGTTGTGGGGAGGAAGCAGCCCCGGGTCTCTGAGTGCTCAGAGGGGCTCAGAGGCTGACTCAAACAGCACGGGTGGGAAAACACCCAGTTTGAGTCAGGAGACCTGGGTTCCAGTGGGTTCCACTGTCCGATTCTGCCACCGCCTTTCCCTTGTCGGCCTCAGTTTGTCCCCTGGGCCACATGGTACCCAAGGCCCTTTCTGATCCCGAAATTCTCGGACTTGAGGAAATCAGGCAATGGGCCTGACACATTTCATCTCCTGGGCCCACCCTCACTCTGGGGTCCTCTGGTGGTGGTCTCTCACTTGGAGCAGGGAGACAGGCTGACCTGCATAAATTGAGGGGCCCTCTCTGCCTCCGGGCCAGCCTGGGGGAGGAACGGCTCCACAGCGTGGGTACACACGGTTTTGTGGGACTCCGGTCTCAGGCCACCTTCACCGCCTGGGATGGGTGGGATGGTGGTCTTTCCCAGAGGAGGACGTACAGCATGCCCTGGCGGAATAAGCACTGAGTGGATAGAACAGAAAACAGTGCCCCTCCAGCCTCTGCTTATCGCCGCCCCCCACCCCCCACCCCCAGCACAGATGCCGTCTGTCAAGAGCAGGCAACAGACGGTCCAGGGGTCCATCTGTGCTAATGCTTCACAATAGAGTCCCATGTTTCCCCACCGCCACCCCCTCGGCCCCTCCACCGATGGCCACTTGGTGGTGCCAACGGGGGGCGGGGGAAGGGAGGAGAGGGAGAGACTAAGGAGCTAGCTCTTGACTCTTTGCAGCCCCCAATCCACCCCCTGCCCTCCCCTCCCACGAGCGTGCAGCCACCTGGACTTGTGCAATCACTAAGGGGTGGAGAAGTACCCCTCACCCCCACTTCCTACAGGAGCTGGGGGCCCAAGGGCCTCAGGGTGGGGAAAAGACCGATAGAGACTCAAGGAGGCCAGATAAGGAGGCCAGGAAACCTGAAGAACTGAGATAGGCAGGAGATAGGAGATGCAGAATAGCCTTTCCCCAAGGTGGATGTGGCCGCTCGCCTCTCTGCACTGCCCCTGCCGCGTGTTAACACAGCACAGGTACAGTGCACCCCTGCCCACCAGAGCCTCTGGGACCCCAGGGCCTAGCCAGTACCTGGCGCAGAGCGGGACTCCAGCGCCGGATGAACGAAGCCCTGAAAGCAGTGTCCCAGAGTCGTTAAGACACAACTGAGGAACCTAGGGCATGTTACTTAACCTCTCTGGGCCTCAGTTTCCTCATCTGGACTTACTTCATAGGGTTTTTCCGAGGACTAAGTAAGTTAATACACGTACGTAAAAGCACACACAGCAATGCTCAATAAATGTTAGCTGGAACGGCATGGCACAGGCGTGGGAAGACGAGGGGGTGGAGACAGGCTGGGACAGTGCATCCCCGAGCTGCCGCCTCTGTCAGAGGCAAATGTCGGGCAGTGGAGCCCCAGCCTGCGGTGCCGACGCCCTGCGGTGCCCGCCCGCTCTTCAGGCGCCAGGCGTGGCCTTCCACTTCCTCCTCTCACTTCTTATTCGGGTCCCGCTGACGACAGAGTCGTAGGCTGGGCCATTCCTGCCTCTCCTGTGGCCTGGTAGCAAAGTCCAGGGGACGGTCCCTAAGGCAGGGTCAGAGGATGACAAAGGACCCCTGCCCTAATACCCGCTCAGCTCAGACCCACCTCCTGCCTCGGAGTCCACCCTACAGTAGGGAAAGGGGCAGCCGGCCTTCGACATGAGGAGCTGAAGAGGCTGGTCAGGGGTCCCTTCCTGACCCTCTGAGGGGCCGGGTGAGGCAGAGCCGGGGTTACCCCTACTTTCTGGGTTTCCACCTAGACAGGGCTAGGAGAGGGGGCTCCCTCTCCTCTCAGGCCAGTTACTAGGCCCAGGGGGCGGCGCCCAAGCCCCTCACTCCTGGGGTGGAACGAGGCGCCTCTCCTCCCTCCTCCCCCCCCGCATGGCCCCGCTGCCTTTCCCCTGGCCTACAAATCTTCTGCGGGCCCCCGAACCTCGAATCTTCCCCCCCGGACCCCCAGGCCTCCTCACAAGGACCCCTGACTGCCCAGCCCAGATCCTCGGTGGCTTTCTAAGGCCATCCATTCCCAAATTCCCAGTCTGGCGGAGTGCCCCTTCACAGAGCCTTTCAAGGTATCACGGAGACCCCTGGCCCCACCCCCCGGGACACCCTGCCTCTCCCCTCCTCTCCGCGGCGAATTCCCTTCACTGGGCGCCCAGGTCCCCAAGCGGCCCCCGGAATTTCGTGCGCCTTGAAGCGCCGTGGGCGGGACCGGGCACTCCGGGGGGCCCAGGAGCCCCCCAGGGGCGAGGCCGGTCGTGCCGGGGGCGGGGCCACCGGGAGGCCGCCCCCCTGCTGGCGCCCCCGCCCGCCGGGCTCCGGGAGCCTATAAAGAGAGGCGACCCGCCGCCCGCCCCGCTGGCATCCCCGAGCCGCTGCCAGCGCCGCGAGCGCAGCGAGCGCCGTCGCCGAGGGGCGCCCGCGCCGCAGCCATGACCCTCCGCCGACTCAGGAAGCTGCAGCAGAAGGAGGAGGCGGCGGCTGCCCGAGACCCCGCCGCCTCGGCTCCAGACTCGGAAGTCGCTCCCGCCGCGCCCGCCGGGACCCCGGCCTCGGGGCCCCCAGCCGCAGCCGCCGCCCCTGGCTCCTCCGGGGACGAGCTGTACGCGGCGCTGGAGGACTGTCACCCTGCCGAGCTGTACCGCGCGCTCGCCGTGTCCGGGGGCACCCTGCCCCGCCGAAAGGTGCGTCCTCCCCAATCCCCCCAAGCCCCCGGGGCTCCCCAGCGCTCAGGATAGCCAGAGTCCCTTCCTCAGAGCCTGCTACACCCCGCATCCCCGCCGATCCCCACTCCGTTCCCTCCTCGGGGCCCACTGAGGGTCCCCAGCCCGCTGACCCCCCCCGGCACGCTCAGAACCTGGGGAGTCCCCTTGGCCCTCCTCCCAGAAGGCGCAAACCTCTCCTACCCCCCGCCCCTGCTGCTCTGAACGCGGTGGCCCCTGTTTCCATTCCCCCACCCCGAAGGTCTTGTGTTTCTAGTTCTGCCCTCCACCCCACGCGCGCCGCCCCGTCCAGCGCCCTCGCCCCTTCCCCAGCATCCCTTTCTCCATCTGGCTCCCCGCACCCCCAGCCCACGCCGCGCCTCCCCGCGTGCAGGTGTCCCTCAGCCTCCAGGACACGCTCCCCCGGGACAGGGAGAGCTCGGGACGGAGTCCCGCCGCTTCTCCCCGGACACGCTGACCGTCCACCAGCCCTCGGTGGCGGAGGGAGGGCGGGCAGATGCGCCGCGTGCGTTCCCACGCTGAGGAAGTGCGTGGGGCGCCGCCGACCCCGGCGAGCACACCCTTCCGAGGGGACGCCCGGGCTCGTGGGCTCGCGGCCCGCCGCCTTGCCCGGCGTCTGAGGTGCGGGGGCCACCGCCGTCTGGATTTCGGCCAGGACCGGACGCGGTGGGAGGGGTCTTCGGGCGCCCGCGGGGCAGGAAGGATGCGGGCGGAGTCGCCCCCTCCGAGCCTCTTCCTCTGGCCCGAGGGGACCCGGGCGCTCAGAAGTGGGTCCGAGAGCCCCAGGTTGAGGAGTGGGGGCTGGCGGCCCTTCCCCACTCACCCGCCTCCTCCTCCCCTGGCCCCCGGCTCTTTCCCCCACCCCCAACACAATGAACAGCTTGTTGAGAATTTGCATTTTATGAAAATCGGGATGAGAGACAAAGGGGTCTCTCTATGCTGCCTAGTCCTGCCTCCCTGACCCATCTGGGGACTGCTCCCACCCCTGAGGTTAATCTTTGACTCGGGAAAAAGAGGGGTCCCTTCTCTTCCTGGCCTTGGGGAAACTTGGTGGTGGGGGGGGGTTGCCAACGTCACTGGGCTGTTTGGAGCGAAAGAGGAAAGGGTTGGTCTGGGACAGGGTGTCTGCCAGGGACCTGTAATTTAGGGAGAAGACACTGCTTTGGCCTCTCAAGGGCCCTAAACAGGTAGGACCGTCTGCTGTCACCCTTCCCTCAAAACAAAATTCCCAATCTTTCTCCTTACGTATGGTGAGACTTAAAGACAAGTTGAGATCTGAGATTTTTTTTTGGGGGGGGGGTCCCTGAAAGCCACAAAATATATGACAATGTCGAGAGACCCAGGTGGCGCTGGGCACATCCGTCCACCTGTGGCTGGGCCCCACCCGGTCCCTGAAATGGCCTGTAGTGGGGGGCAAGCTCGGCCCCTCCGTCCCCTGCCCGTCCGCACTGAGTGGGGCTTGCCTGCTCTCCAGGCCTGGCCTCTGGCCCCAGCTCTGCCAAGCCTCAGTCTATGAAATTAGGGAGAGTGACCCTGGCGAGGGCTTCCGGTGCTTTGATGGTTTCTGAGCTCGAGGGCCCCCTGCCCTTCTTTGAATCCCATCTGGGAAGAGTCTCAGGTTGCAGGGTCTGGGAGGCCCCAGTTCTACATGCACCCTGGGGGCTGGAGACCACCCTAGAGTGAAAGCACCCCATACCCCCCCCTCCCCCCCCCCCCCCCCCCCCCCCCCCCGTGCCCCCAGCCTGGAAACCAGCAGGGAGCTAGAGGTTCAGGTGTCTGGAACCCAGGAGGACTATTGTACTTCCCCCCACCCAGCCCCGGCTATCAGGGTTAAAGCCTAAGGAGAAACGAATAGGGACACTCAGCAAATAGTTACTCCAGCACCAAAGCAGGTGAACCGAGGAGCCAGGTCCGCAGGGCACAGCCCGGGCTGGAGGACAGCCCCCGTCTCACCTGTTCCTTCCTACTCTTCCTCTTTGCCCCCCAGGGCTCTGGATTCCGCTGGAAGAATCTTAGCCAGAGTCCTGAGCAGCAGCGGTGAGTCACCAGCACCCAGCCCCTGCCCTGGTCCAAACAGGTGGGATGCGAGGCGTGGGGGGAGCACACCATCAGCGATCTCAGCCCAGCGCAGAGCAGACATTCCCCACCTCCTGCTGGGAGTGAGGGGCAGGTGGGGGTGTGGGGGTGTGGGCTGTGGGAAGGAGGTGGGGACTTGAGTCATCGGGTGCCCCTCAACTCCCCCCCCCCCCCCCCCCCGGGCTCTGCCAATTACCGCCCCACCCCCCCAACCGGGAAACTCCAGATCAATGGGAGGTGGCAGGTGGCAGAGGTTAAGAAGGCTGCAGGGGAATGTCCTCAGCCAGCCTGGCGGCCGGGCCTCCAGATCCCAGCCCTCTGCCACCGTCTCAGGAAGGGTCCGAGGTGTGGGCAGAAGTGGGTGCTGACCCCAGCACCTGGCACCTCCGTTCCCCTTCTCTGCTCTCGTTCCTCATTTGGGCCTGGCTTCTAAAATGGATAAGCAGACTACTGCCAGAATGGCCTGTTTGGCCCTTGAGCTGGACGTTACATGTTTCAAAGAGTTGTAAAGATAAAAACAGAGACCGTGTGCGGCCTTCAAAGTTTAAAATATTTACTTTCATACCCTTAACAGAAAAAGTTTGCTGACCCCTTCAGAAAACCGGGGAGGACTGGGGTGGACCCAGAACTTCCAGTTACCCAGAGGCCCCCACCCCCCACCCAATACAAACTGGGGAAAGGCCGGCTCTCAGCCGGGGTGGGGGGGGGGGCTCGCGTCGGAGCTGGGAGCCGCTGCTCAGCATCTGGGAGAGGATATTTGGGTCAGGCTGGGAGCGGAGGGGCCCGGGCTTCAGGGCATTTCTGAGGCCCTGAGACTCGGAAGGGGCCTCTGGGGCTGCTGTAACTCTGCCTCTGACTGGGCGGGAAGGAAGGGGGTGGGGTGGGTGGGCAGAGGAAGCTCTGGGCTCCCCCAGCAGGAAGAGTCTGGAGTGGCTCCAGGCCATTGTGTCGGGCGGGTCGGGTGCGGGAAGGGGCGGCCTCGAGGCTCCCCTCCCCCAGGCCTCACATCTGGTGGGCTGGCCCCACCGCGGGGAGGAGCGGCCGCCCCAGCTGCGGCCGCGGAGCCTCGTGACTGGCCTCCGGGGGTGGCGCCAGCCCTCTCCCCAAAGCTGCGGAACGGCCCAGGCTCCAGGCTGGGGCTGGAATGTGGGGCTTCAGCTAGCCAGTCAGCGGGGCTCCCCGGGCGAACCAGAAACCTCCCTGTGCTGGGGCGTGGCTGAAAAACTCCCCGAGTCCAGGCTGTCTGGGGGCCGCAGCCAGCCCCAGTGCGCCGCCCCCAGCTAGAGGCTGGACGGATTCTGTGCAGCTTCCCTAGGCCCGTTGCAGTCGGTCAGGGGAGGGGTTTTTCAATAATGGTTGACGGGCCTGGGTTGTCACTGGAGACGGTGAGCCTTGCCTGGATGTTCTAGACCAAGCCAATGCCAGCACAAGATCCCTCTAATCCTGACAGTCTTTATACAATGACCCTGTGTCGCCCACAGGAAAGTGCTGACGCTGGAGAAGGAGGACAACCAGACCTTTGGCTTTGAGCTCCAGGTGGGAGAGGCAGGCGCACAGAGGCGGTGAGGGGCTGTGGGAGGGAGGGAGGGGCCTGGTCCACCCCGGGCTGAGCGTCCCCTTGCCTGTCACAGACCTACGGCCTTCACCACCGGGAGGAGCAGCGCGTGGAGATGGTGACGTTTGTCTGCCGAGTCCACGAGTCCAGCCCTGCCCAGCTGGCTGGGCTCACTCCGGGTGAGTGCTGAGCTCCGGGCTCGGGGAAGCAGGAGGACCTTGCTCTCAAGCAAGGAGAGGGGGTAGAAATCTCTCCTGAACTCAGTCTCCCTCCCCACTCCTGTTTTGTGGAGAGGAGGCCCCAAAAAAGAATGGGTAGAATCTGGGCTGTGGGTTCTGAGAGGTTTGCCATTTCCCGTGTGGCCCTGAGCAGTTCTCTTTGTAAAACGGGGGTGGTAATGCATCCTCACCTCCCGGTGGGAGGGGATCCCTGTGTGCTGAGCCGGTGCCTGGGAAGGGGCTGCTGCTGCCCCACCTCCTCCTGGCACTCTGGTGATCCAGCATGGGCAGGAGTTGGAGAAGGAGCAGGATCCCATTAGATCTGCTTGATTTCGGGGATCAGGACCCACACTGCCCCCAACCTGGCCCGCCTCTGGGGGACGTGTGCTACTTCCTCTAACAAGCAAGTGACGCCTGGCCTAGGAGAGACCGCTGGGATTGGTGGCATCTAGCCTTTCCAAGTCCCAGCAAGGGGCCAGTCTGAGACTTCACAAACTGAACTCCCCACCCTCCAATTCCACCACCGTTTTTTCCCCTGAGACCTCACCTCCGTGCACACTTACCAGCAGCCCCTGCTAGCCAAGCGGTAGCCAGCAGCTTTGCAAAGTCGTTTCGCAACCTCTGTCACCCCGATCTTCCCCATATCCCTGAGGTAGCCGGGCAGGGACCCACCCCCCCTTTTTATAGGTGGGAAATGAGCCCTTAGAGATGGCGGCATGCCGCGCGCAGGGTCAGGAGGCTCTGCGGTGGCAGAGGGTGTCTGAAGCCAAGGCCTGTGGCCTGGGTTAGTTTGCGGCTTGGTGCTCCTATCCTCCGCCCCTCCCTGGCTCGACTGGATCTCATGGGCTGGACAGAAACTGGGGACAGCCAGGGGGCTCTGGGAAGGCTCAGCCCAGGGGGACCTTCCTGCAGTGGGGTCAAGGTGAGCGGGTTGGAGGGCCCAGCTCCACTGAGGGCCTAAACGAGCTAGGAGTCATCCAGGCTATGGCTGTGGTTTTCTGAGTGTGTTTTGGATGGGGAAGAGGGATATCCGAAGTCTCCCCAGAAACGTGAGGAGTGGAGGTTCAGCAGTATTTTGGGGGGTTATTTCCCCTACCCTTTCTGGCTAAGGTAGGGGGCTGGAATTTTTCTGTCACGCCCCGTGGAGCAGATGCTGACCCCCTCTCTGCCCGGCAGGGGACACCATTGCCAGTGTCAACGGCCTGAACGTGGAAGGCATTCGGCATCGAGAGATCGTTGACATCATCAAGGCATCGGGCAATGTTCTCAGGTGTGTCCAGGCCCCGGTCCCGGAGATTTCTGGACCCAGCCTCTGGGTGCTTCCTCACCCTGTAGGCTCATTCAGCCCTTGATTTCCCAACCTCCGCAGACTGGAAACTCTGTATGGGATGTCGATTCGGAAGGCGGAACTGGAGGCCCGCCTGCAGTACCTGAAGGTGAGGCAGCCCCCGCGGTCCAGCCCACATCCTCCTCTTTCCAGATCCCTGCAGGCCCCACTCTATTTGGGGGGTCGTTTCTCGACCTGCACCTCTTTTTCACCTTAAAGTCTCTTCTGTCCACACCCTGCTTCCTCACTCTGTGTGCCCCTCTGACTGTTTCTCACTACCTCCTGGTAACCGTGTGTGGGCACGTGTGTCTTGCAGCAAACCCTGTACGAGAAGTGGGGCGAGTACAGGTCCCTCATGGTGCAGGAGCAGCGGCTGGTGCATGGTGAGTAGGGTGGGGCCCTGAAGGCCACTCGCTCCCCTACAGACACCCCCAGCCATGCCTCCCCCCGCAGATGGGGAGGGGGTTACCTCTAAAGGGAAGACAAGTTTGCTGAGCTATTGCTTTGGTTATGACACTGCCCTGGGCTTAGATACACACGTTTTTCATTTATTTTCACCATGGCCCTCTGAAGTTAAATATTAGAGTATCAGCCCCATTTCACAGATGGGAACACCGAGACTCTCAAAGAGCTTGTTTCAAATCCCTTCCGTGGCCCAGACCCTCAGGTCACTGCGTCACAATTCGTAAGGTTTTGAGTTTAAAATTCCTGTTTGACAGACAAGGGAAACAGGGCCCCGGAGCTGGGACTTGCCCGAGACCACACAGATTGTCAAGAGGAAGGAGCTGGGGTCTCCCCCGCCCCACGCCCCCTGACCCTCTGCACAGGACACATCTGTCCCCAGGCCTGACTGCGCCCCCCTCCTCTGCCCTGGCAGGCATCGTGGTGAAGGACCCGAGCATCTACGACACGCTGGAGTCGGTGCGCTCCTGCCTCTACGGCGCGGGCCTGCTCCCGGGCTCGCTGCCCTTCGGGCCTCTGCTCGCGGCCCCCGGGGGCCCTCGCGGGGGCGCCCGGCGGGCGGGGGGCGACGCCGACGACGCCGTCTACCACACCTGCTTCTTCGGGGCCGCCGAGCCGCCCGCGCTGCCGCCCGCGCGCGCCCCGCGCCCCGCCGAGGCCCCGCCCTCGGGGCCGCCCCCCGCGCCGCGTGCGGGGCTGAGCCGCAGCGCCAGCCTGCGGTGCGCGGGCCCCGGCGGGGGCGGCGGCGGGGGCGTCCCGGGCGCGCTCTGGACTGAGGCCCGCGAGCAGGTGCTGTGTGCCTCGGGCCTGCGCAAAACCAAGTACCGCAGCTTCCGCCGGCGGCTGCTCAAGTTCATCCCCGGACTCAACCGCTCCCTGGAGGAGGAGGAGAGCCAGCTGTAGGAGCCGGGGCGGGCGGGGGAAGGTATTTATTTATTTATTCCAGCCAGTGCAAAAACAAGTGGGGGGCGAGGGGACCCCAGGACCCCAGCGCGGAGGGAGAGGGTCCTTGCCAGCCCCTGGCAGCCTGGGTAGTTCCTGGCTCGTCTCTGCCAAGCAGGGCGCCCAGGCGTCCTCCATCCTCCTCCCCCAAACCACGGAGGGAGCGGGGGCAGGGGAGGACCAGGCCGGCCGCGGGCTGGGAGAGGTCCAGGGGCCAAAGATGGGGCGTGCCACCCTACATCCGGGTCAGCAGTGCCTTGTGGGGTGTCCAAGGAGACCCCCCCACGGAGGGGTGGGACCCGTCCCAAGAAGCGCTCTCCTCAGCTTCGCTGGCTCCCCCGCCCTTCGCCTCGGCAGGGGGCCGTGGTCCCTGGGGCCGTGGCGCCCCCACACATCAGCAGTTCCAGTTAACCAGTGGGCCCCGGGGGGCCGAGGTGCTGGTCCCCTCCCTCTGGGTCTTGACCCCTAAGGGCTTGGCCCCTACCGGGGCCCTAGGACTAAGTCGGGGTCCCGCGAGGCAGGGGTCCTGGGTTCCACGCCCCTTGGGGGATGGTAACCGGCACATCCCGGAGGTTAGCCGTTTTGCACATTGTTGCTTTTCAACCACAAGCTGTATAAAGATTGTTGTGTTTTTGCCTCTGTGTCAGTGTGGTGACTGCCTGCGGGGGAGGTTTGGGTCTGGGCGAGCGCCGACTCCACCAAGCACCCCCGCCCCTGCCAGCACACACGCTGCACTTTACATCCGTTTGCTTGGAGCGTGCAGCTGGGGAAAGGCTGGGAGATGTTAACCTGTGCGGGCCTGGAGCAGAGGCCACGCCTTCGGAACGTGGGCCTCTTGTGGAAGCTCATCTTAGCCCTCCCTCCCGAATCCCCGCGACAGCAGTGCCCGCGGCTGCTCTAAAGTCCTTAGCTATCCCTGCTTGGCACCGTCCTTCCAGGACTGGGGATCTCCCTTAGGGCAGGAGCCTGATCTGCAGGAGGCACAACCATGGCCCTCCAGCCTGTGACAGGCCCAGCCACGGTCACTCCGCCTAAAATTCCATGGTTTAAGACCAACTCCCAGGGAAGCGGACTTGGCCCAGTGGATAGGGCGTCCGCCTACCACATGGGAGGTCCGCGGTTCAAACCCCAGGTCTCCTTGACCCGTGTGGAGCTGGCCCATGCGCAGTGCTGATGCACACAAGGAGTGCCCTGCCACGCAGGGGTGTCCCCCGCATAGGGGAGCCTCACGCGCAAGGAGTGCACCCCGTAAGGAGAGCTGCCCAGCACAAAAGAAAGTGCAGCGTGCCCAGGAATGGCGCCTCACACACGGAGAGCTGACACAGCAAGATGACTGACGCAACAAAAAGAAACAGATTCCCGTGCTGCTGACAACAGAAGCGGACAAAGAAGAAGATGTAGCAAATAGACACAGAATAGACAACTGGGGTGGGGGGGAGAGGGGAGAGAAATAAATAAATCTTTAAGACCAACTCCTTAGGCTGCGGATGACATGCTCTTGCTCTCCTCCCCCTCTCCTGCTCCGGCCACCTTGCTGTATCTAGAACACTTAAGACATCCCCCCATCCCCCGCCCTTGCACTTGCTCTTCCCACAGGTAGCTTCTTCAGAACTCAGTTCTGCATCCATCCCACACCTAATATTTAGCCACACACCCCTGGGTTACGGTGTATCACGGAGCTCGGCACGGTTCTATTTCCGTCATACTACTCATCTGAAACTTTTGACTTTAAAGCTTTTCTTTCTTCCTGCCCCCTTCCCCATGACGCAGGGCTTGGGGGCCTTTAGCTATTTGCTGCTTTATTTCTTGTCCAATCTTGGCACAGAATAGACCCTCAAAAAGTGCTCAAAGCTTCTCCAAGAGTGAGTTACCAAATCTTAGAGGTGAGGGGCAGTGACCTGTCCAGGGTCACCCAGGAAGTTAGTGGCAGAGCTGGGACTGGGACTGGAGACTCCTGCTCCAGTGCTCTCTGTCAGTAACCAGCATATAAGGGGTGACTTTAAGAGGGGTCTAAGTGGCACACTTCCCTAGCCTGGCCAGCCCCCCCCCCCCCAGCTCTCCCCTGTACCAGTGCACTGGCCACCTGCTTCCTTGATCATCCCTTCTCCACAAGCAGTCAGGGCTACCTTTTCAAAGAGGAAATCTGATCACAATCCATATTTGCTCAAACCCATTATGGTCTACCCATAACATGTCCCTCTGGGCACACAAATTGCAAAAAAAAGACACCCCTTCCTCTGGGCTGACAGCAGCTACGTAGGCCTGGCAATCTGACTCCTGGGAGCCTTTGTGCAGTGCACGGCTTCTGCAACTTTACCTGTGCAAGCCCTGCAGGTGGCCCTCCAGGAGCTGGTTCCTGCCGCTTAAACCTCCAATTGTTTCTCCTCCCATATCACTTCGATTTCAACCACACTCTTCTTCCTGTTGGCACTCCTCAAATACGCCAAGCTTTTTCCTGCCTCCAGTCTTTGCACATGGTGTTCTCTGTGCCTGAAATACTCTTACTCTTTGCAAGCCTCGTTCCTCCATAGTCAGGTCTCAGCTTACACATCACCTCCTTAGAGAGCTTCCCTGGATCTCCTGATTGGAAGTGTTTCCCTCTCTCCCGTTCTTTTATCTCAAGCCCCTTATTGTTTATTTTTATACCACTTTCTCCCGGTTGGCAATGGCACTGACACCTTTTGCCTTCCTGCGGGTAGGAACCTGGGCCGGTCTTGCTCACGGTTGCATCCCCAGAGGGCAGGTGCTCCATAAACAAGTGCTGAACGAGTGAATGGCCCTTGGGGCCAGCCCTGAATAGGGGTGACCAACACCTCTCAGCCCCAGGGGTTAGGGTGCAGCGGCCCTTCCCCTCCTCCATCTGTAGCTGGCATCTGTGGGCCCTTCTCAGGAAATCCCTTCGGGGCTGGGTAGTGGCTCTAGCCAGGGCACCTGCACCTGGCCGCCCTGCCCTCCCCGGGCCTCGGGAGGGAGGACATCGGATTAAGAAAATGGAGCTTCCCCAAGCTCCCTGTTTGAACAGCTGCTCTGCAGCGATGACACACGGCAGCTCCCAGGGCCCAGGCCTAGGGGAGGGGCCCTCTCGTACCTTTGTTCCCAGAGCCCAGAGCTGCTGGGAGACCAGCTGCCTGGGCATCGCCCAGCACCTGACGGGGCGTGGGGGGCTGGAAGGACCTCCCTGGCTTTCTCCTCCCAGAATAGATTCCCAGCCCCTCTCCTACCAGCCTGTCCCCCTCCACACAGGCAGCCAGTCTTGGGAGTGATGTCAGTACCCCTCACCCAGCCCGGTTCAGCAGGCCGGAGGGGTGCACCCAGGAGAGAGTGAGGGGGTGCCCAGGGCGGGGCCAGATCCCACCTCTCAGCTGATGGGATGAAGGCACCAGCACAGCAGCCTCCTGCCGTGTAGGTGGGTGACAGGGAGTGACTAATGTGTGAGCTGCGATGCTAAAAATTAACCCAGGGAGTGTGTTTGGCGGAGGGGGTGGGGGTGGATGAGGAAAGGCGCAGGGCCTGGGAATGCTGCGTGTCGCTGTGGTGTTCCCCCTGCCCTGCCTGCCCTGCCTCCTCGCCTTCACCTCCCACCAGCCTTCTGCTCTTCCCAGAGCCTCCAGGGGACTCTGGGGGAGCCCTTCCCCCATACCAGGCCCACAACCCAGGTCTCCTTCTCCCAGATCCCCTAAATAATCCCAGAGCAGTGGAGTGGCCTCCACGGCAGGCCTGGTGCGTGGCGGGTGAGGACACAGCCCTGCAGGTGGCGTTCTGCTCTGAGGTCCCCGCTGAGCCCTGGCGCCTGCCCCCATCTTCCCAGCAAGGTGGCTGTGCACCTCCAAGTCTCCAAGCCTAGGCAGAGCTCTGCCCAAGCGCGGGGGGAGACGCCTGGGCAAGGAGACAAGCGTAGGTTCCCATCTGCAGGCTGGAGCTGGGGGCAGTGGAGGTGGGGGTGGCAGCCGTACAGGAAAGAAAGGACAGCGGACTGTCTCCCAGTCTCCCAGTTGCACCAACGATGTACCCCACACTGTGCTAAGCTCTTCAACCTCCACCACCTCATCTGAGAGCCATGTACCACTGGCTCCATTTTACAAATGAAGAAACTGAGGATCAGAGAGGTTAAGGTAGCTCAGTTGGTAGCTGGCAGAGCCGGAATCCTCTCATATCTGTTTTGTTCTAGAGCCTAGACTGGAAGGAGGGAAGGCTTCCTGGAGGAAGGAGTATGTGGACAGGGTTGGGGAGATGAGGAGGAGCTGAGCAGGTAAGGCTGTGGCACTCACCTGTGGGAGGAAGGTGAGACCTAGAGGGCCTATGAAAGGGGGGATCTGAAGAAGTCGAAGTCTGAGAAGGGTTCAGAGCAAGGAGGAAGAGATCAGGTCCGGAGGGATCAAGGTTCTGTGGATGCGGGTGCTGTCCCGCAGCGAAGGGAGAGCATCCCCATCAAAAGGCAGCTCTTTCGACGTGGTTCTGGGGTGCACAGAAGGGGCTTGTGCTTGGAGAAGGGCTTTGCTGGCACAGGTAAGAAAACCTGTTAGAAGGAACGAACCCATGAATGCTTCCATTTGCCCTGGGGACCAAACCAGAGAAGCTGCGCTGAACGGCAGCAGGAGGAGAGAGGGAAGACAGGAGAAGGCACTTTCTGCTCACCAATCAGTCACATCCAAGAGTGGGAGGTGTGGACTCCCCAGGGGGCGGGAGAGGTGTCCGGCTGGGAGGGTGTCCGGCTGGGAGGGTGTTTGGTTCTGCACTGATGTGGAAGAAATGACCTTCGGGAGACAGTCCTGGGCTCAGAGGAGTGGGAGGAAGGAACAGGGGGCCGGGGAGAGGGCAAGGAGACCTCAGTCCTGCACAGCAGCCAGAACGGGTGCCAGAGAAACCCGAGCTGAGCGCAGCTGTGCCTGCCCCCCGGCGGTGACCTCGGAGCACTGCGCCTCTCTCCGCCCGGCTCGGCGCCGCCCTCAGAGCCCGGGGAGCGGCGGAGGGGTAACCATCTCCCGAGTCGTGCGCGCCCGCCTGCCTTCTTAGAGCCCACGTCTTCAGCCTTCTCTCGAGCCCTGCCTCAAGTCGGAAAAAGTGGAACCGCCCCTGAGCTCCACGGCCCTTTGTCTGAAGCCTTCTCGGACACCCCCACGTGGCATCTGGGCCCCACGGCCTCTCCCCACCCTCCGCTGTGCGCTCCCGGGGGAGCGAGGCCCGCCCCGCTCGCCGCCGGGACCCGCCGCGCCTGGCACAGGGCCTGCACGAGTGGGCCTTCGCACCACGTCGGCCGAAGGCGGTGTGTCTGCAGGAATGAGTGAATGAACGAATAAGCCCCGAGTCCAGAATATCCAGCTTAATGGATTCCAAACCACACGCCTTCCCTACACCGACCCCTTCTCGGTCTGAAAACTTGCAGCCTGGGGGGCGTGGGTAGCGACGTGGGGACAAGACAAGGACACTCACTGCATTTCAAGACAGGAGCGTTTTTGCCATAAAGGAGACCTAAGCCTCAGTCAATTTTCCATTTTTGGAGTTCGGTCTTTCAGGACAGAACATACTAATTTATGCAAGAAGTAAAAATTAGGAAAATAATGCTCCCCTCCAGAGTTAGCGAACAGCCCCCCCGCGCAGCTGGTCCGGTCTCTCCCGCATCCCTCCCCCCACCCCCGCTCCCTGACAGGCCACCCACGGCCGGCACCCAGAGCACTCGCTGCCGGAGCGCTCCCCCTCTCCCTCCGAGGGAAGGCCCAGCTCCAACCCCATGTTCTCTGAGAAATGTGGTCTCTGGCTGAGTGAAGGAGACCCTAGCAGCAAATCACCCGGGGGACCTCTCGCGGTAGATGGGGGTCCTCCCCTACTCTTAGGATTCGGATTCGAGAGTTCTGGGGTGGACTTGGGCGCTCCAAATGCTCAGCGAGGATTTACTGAATGGATACGGAAAGAAGGTGCTCCTGGAGCCCTCTGAGCAACCTCCTCCCGGAGACCTTGGACTCCAGCTGCGGGCGCGCGTCCCGCCCCCTGAGCTCCGAGGCCACGCCGTCCTCCAGGAGCCGGTGCCCTGCGCCCCCACCGGCCCAGAACCGTTTTCTGCCCCGCGTTGTGAGCGTCGGTGTGTGGGCAGCTCCCCGGCAGCCTGGGAGCTCTTGGAGGGCAGGGATTCCATCAGACACATCCGGGCCCCCCCTTTGGGTGGAACAGGGGTGTGGACACAAGACAGGCCCCCAGGACCTGCTGACTGACCCGGTGTAGCCAAGGCCCGTGGTCGGTGGCGGTGAGGGGGGAGGCCGGGGCCTGGCAGCAGTCAGGGCTTCCCTGCAGCTGCTCCTCGTGGGTTCACGTCCTAGAACAGTTACTGGGCGGCAGCGGGGGCGCTGGTGGTGGTGCTGAGGAACCCCGCCGGCTGCCGTGCCCCAGAGGTTGCAGGCTAATCCGCAAGCCCTGGGCCCTTTGGAGTGGGTGGTGGGGCAGGGGCGAGGCGCCCCTGCACGGGGTGAAGGGGAAGGCAGCGGGGCACCCCCCACCCCGTCCTCACCGGCTCCGGCGCGGAGAAGCCGAGGGCTGAACTGCAGAGGCAGGTTCCAGCCCGGGGGCGCAGCTGCCTTTGGCTGGGGTGGGGGTGGACGTGGAGATGCTGGCTCGTGCTTGGCTGGGAGCGGGGAGGAAAGCAGGTGGCAGAGCCTGGGTGAGTAACCGCCTACCCCGAGCAGCCACGCTTGCGCCTGAGGAAGTCCCACAGACATTCGGCACCCCCTCCCCCCGCCCACGCCGGGCCCTTCTCCTGGCACACGCCCACCCCCGCACGCACCCCCCGCCCCGCGCCTCCAGCTGCCTCCCGCGCTCGCTCTCCCCGCTGTCTGCACCGGCGCCCCAGCACCCTGGACTCCATCACCGACCCCGACCGCGTCCCCCTGACTCCGACCTCCTTCTCTCTCTTGCCCCACCCCACCAGCGGCCCCTTTTATCCCCTCGGCCCCCAAACCCATCTGAACCGCGGCCAGGACGCCGGGCGGCGCTCCTCCCGGGGCGCTTCTCCGGAGCCGCCAGCCCCGCGCGGGCTGCGGGTGCGCGGCCCCGGCGGCTTTGCGGACGTGCGCGGCGGCGGCGCCCTCTGCTGGAATGACTCGGGAACTGCTCCCCCACTGGGCTGCGCTCCTTCGCCAATCCCTGGGGGATTGGAAATTGAGACGCGCCCCGACCTCTCCTTCGTCTCTCCTCTCCTTGACATGACCCCTGGAGATACGTCCATGTGTGTCCTGGTCCCCGCTACCCCACAGACTATCTGCAGAAGAATCGCGGGCTTCCTGAGCCTCAGTTTCCTTCCCTGTGAAATGCTGTGGTGAAGACTAAAATACAGGACAGTGAAGAAAGACACTCTGTCAACTGGAAAGGATCATTTGAGGATGAGGCGTTCTTGGGGGGGAAAAGTCATCTTTCTCCCTGGCCCTGGCCCATCGTGGTGGGAGAGGCATAATTCACCTGCCAGAGACCATCACATTTTGATGTATTGCCTTTTTGTCTTTTTTCTACATATATAAACATTTTAACGTATTTCAATACAATTGTGGCCACGCTGCGCCTGCTGTTTTATCCCCAAGTGCAGAACCCATGGTTAAAAGCCTGGATTCTGGAGGCAGACAAGCCCAGGTTCAGCTCCTTGCCCTGTGACTTCATATTTCCATCCTTGGGCAAACCACTTAGCCTGTCCATTTCTCAGCCTCAGTTTCCCCATCTGCAAAATGGTGGTAATGCCAGGAATACCTGCTTCACGGGTTGTGGTAAAGCCCGGCATGTAGTAAGCCTGGTACATGTTAGCTGATGGTATTAGGCTTGGTGTATTTTAAACATGACTCTCTTTCAGCCCGTGACTTTGAACATGTGTGTTCTGCCTTCTACCTGTGCCACAGTGGGAAGAAAGGAGAGTGAGACCTGGGGGCTCTTGGTTGGAGGCCCCTGCCTCTCTGATCTTGCTCCCTTTCCAGCAGTGTTCTCAGCTTCATCATTCCTCCAGCACATCCAGAATCCCCCCATCTCAGGGCCTTCCAGCTCTTGCTCTGATTAAAGGCCTTTCCTTCACATATGCACAGGGCTCTTTCCCTCACTTCTCCCAAATCCCAGCTACATGCCACCTCCTCCAAGAAGCCCTCTCTGACCATTCCCTTAGTCATCCTCTAGCCGCTCACCCAGTTCTACTTTTCTTCATAGCACTACTTGTTACGTGGCATTATGTTATGTGTATTTTATCTGTACTGCCCCCTAGACTGTATCTCCATGGAAGATGGGAACATTTTGAGGTTTTGTTCATCTCTGTGGTTTGTAGAAAAGTGCCTAGGACATAGTAGGCCTTTCACATATTGATTTTATTTTATTATATATAATAAATTTAAAAATATATATTATTAGAGACATTGTGAACTTGCAAAACAATCATGCATAATGTGCAGAATTCCCATACAATACCTCTCCACCAACACCTTACACTGTTGTGGAACATTTGCTACAGATGATGAGAGAACACCATCAGGCTATTACTGCTATGGTCTATAGCATACACTTGGTATATTTTTCCCATACGCCCCCCCTCCCCCAATTATTAACACAGCACCTTCTTTTACATTGATGCAAGAATATTACAATATCGCTGTTAACTACAGTCCATAAGTTACAGTAATTGTATTTTCCCATGCATCATCATATTCTTACCACCTTGTGATAGTGACATACACTTGTTCTGGTTCATAGAAGATCGCTTTGGCATTTGTACTAGTAACCACAATCCTCAGGTTCACTGTTACATTATTCTCTAGCTTCCTTTCAATGGGCATTTACATCCCTAAACTACCTCTTTCAGCCACGATCCCATTGATAAACCAACCGTACTAGGTATCCTCACTATCTGCCTTCACAGATGGATGGCCGCTCGCCTGTCTCCCTTCAAAGAGGCAGCAGTAGCGCTTCTCTCCAGGAGAGGGCACCATCACACAGCACTTTGGGGTCTGGTGGGCCTGGAGCTGGGATGGGAGATATTTTTAGAGCCCACAGGCTTCTCTCCTCTCACGCTGTGGGCTCTCCACGGCTAGGACCGGAAGCAGGACGGCCCCCCGCGCTAATCTGCCCTGGCAGCGCAGAGCTGGCCCGCGCCGGGCACATCTTCTGGTGCGCTCGGGTGCCCGGCGCCGGAATACCCGGCCTGGTGTTATGGACACACCTCTTAGCAGCTGGTGCTTCTGGGCAGATGACACTCTGCCCTGGGCTCTGCAAAATGAGGCCAATGACATGAGCTGCGCTGCTGTGAAGCCGAGACGGACAGCCGTGCATGTGAAATGTTTGTGAACGAGACCAATATAATTTACACGCCCCTTTATCGGTAGTGGCGGCAGATTGGTCACAAAAGGCAAGAGATTAGAGTGTATTTGAAGGGAATTCCTAGGCTAAATGAAGGTGGGTTTGTGGAAGGGATTAAGAGTGTGAAGGAGAAAGAAGTTAAAAATAACAAGTACCTTTCACCAAGGGCATATTAGGAGCCAAGGCTGAGGAAAGTGCTTCTCCAAACATCATCTAATTATAGCTAACACTTACAGGGTGCTGACCGCCTGCCAGGATCTGTTTAAGTGCTTTATGCATAGAAACTGGTAGGATCCTCACAGCAACTCAGGGAGTTAGGTAAGATCACCGTCTTCATTCTACACAGGGGGAAATCGAGGCACACAGAGCTTGATAACCTGCCTGAGGTCACACGGCTTGACAGAGCTGGGATTCAGACCCAGTGACCTGGCTCCTGGAACGTGACAGCCACAGGGCAAAGAAATGTCCTCGTTCCCACTCCCCAGATGAGCAG
Source organism: Dasypus novemcinctus (assembly GCF_030445035.2). NCBI lineage: Eukaryota > Metazoa > Chordata > Mammalia > Cingulata > Dasypodidae > Dasypus > Dasypus novemcinctus. Next base: position 34,275,315 of record NC_080684.1, on the reverse strand, counting down.
CTTGGGCTCGGCAGGCCTCCAAAGCCTGCATCCGAGGCCATCTTACCCGCCAGGCCCCACAGTCAGAAGAGGGGAGGTGCACGGGCTCTCAGAGGGGGCAGCACGCACACTGCCCACTCCTCCGAGGGTGGAGGGGAGGGTGAGAGAACAGAAGCCTGCAGAGCTGGGGGGGCTGCGAGGGCGGAGCTGCTCCCTGACCTCCACTTCACAGAAGGAAGGAGGCTTGGTCACGCTCACAGCTGAACCCGGAGCGGAGCGAGGAAGCGAAAGGTGTGTGCAGAGGCCCCAGGCTGTCCGCAGGGGTCCCACCCAGACCTGGGGCTGCCCCCCCCATCCCTTGCCCGACGGCCACCCCCCAGCCCGGACCCTGGCTTCCAGCCTGTTACATGAGCTGCTCCGCCTGGAAATAGCCGCGGCCGGGCAGGGCTGAGCGGGGGGCATGGGGCACGGCCCCAGTAGCATCAGCTGACCGCCCTGCATGCCTCAAGTGACCTGGCCGCTGGCAGCTCAGGTTACCCAGCCCTCTCCGGGAGGCAGCCCTGCCTGGCCTGCGGAGGACGGTTCCAAAATGACTCTGCGTCTGGACATTTATGGTGCTAGCGCCTGAGGCCCCGTCCCCCTCGCAAGTCCGGGCTAGGGCAGCTCCCGGCCCTCTGGGGGAGCCTTCCCGGGGGCTGGGAGCCAGAGGCCTTGCCACAACAAGCGCCTTGGGATCTCTGCAGCCGACAGCGGGGAGAGCTGGGAGCTCTGCTCCTCTGGGTCACCTGCTGAGGGCTCCCAAGAGGAAGGGCGCCTGAGCAGACGGGGGCAGGGTGCTGGCAGGTGCAGAAGGGGCCCGCGCTACAGGCACCGTCGCCGTTTCCAGGGCTGCGCTCCGCTCTGATCCCGGCTCCTCACCTTTTACAGCTCTCTCTCTCACTGCACGCATGGCCCCTGGATCCAAAGAGACACCCACACACTCTGACGTCCGCTGCAGAAGGCAGAGCCACCTGCCCCCTCCCCAGGGACCAGGCACCCCCCCACACTCCTGGAAGACCGCCCGGGGTGAGGGGTGTTCTCCCCGTCATGGACCACTGCATTTCACTCAAGTTTTGTTTTCTTTAAACATTTGTTTACTTGCATTTACCTTTTCAGTTGAATGTCTCTTATATGGAAAATGCAATAGTGCATTAATAATTAATATTGCTATTATATACAATCAATGCTTTGCAGCAGATGATTAGCACCATATTTATTAAACATGTAAATATAAAATAGACTAAGTAGTGCTATATAAATAAGAAAAGGAATGGAAGGTAAATTTAAAATACACTGTGAGGTTGGGAAGCCAGTGGAATTGGACATGGCAAATGAAGAAAAAATAAAATGAAATGTGTCGAGTCTGACTGTATGACAATCACATGTTAAGAAATGTGATTTATGGTCACTCAGATTCTGTGCCTTTAGGATCTCTACCCCTCCAAAAGCAACACCTTCCTCCTCAAATATAAAAGTAATGCTTTAAATTACCTAGCAGGGAAGTCACCTAATTATTCTTCCCCAAAATCCTTCAGTAGGATGGATACTCCCAGGGAGGCAGGCCCTGTTTCCTCCGTGCCTCTGGGACCCCCTGACAGGCAGGTACCCCGCAGCTCGAGGCGTACGGGCCTTTCATGAAGGAGCAGGGGAAGGTGGGTGGGTTGCCCCAGAGTCCTGACCACAGATTCCCACCCGTGATCAGATGACTCACACACACACTCACACTCCACCGTTCTCAGTGCTCAGATTTGGGGACCCGACTCCCTGGAAGGCCCTGCCTGTGCCTGAGCAGTGCCCCTGGCCCCCTCCTTGGTGCCCACCCCCCGGGCTCTGAGCCCATGCCAGGAGGGCTGGCCAGGGAGGTCGGGGTTGCACCACCTGGCTTGGTCCCCGCTGGTGCCCTCCTGCCCCCTCCGTGTCTCCCTCAGTGCTCTCCCTGGGGAGTTGTCCCTGGCAACCGGGGCTGGCTCAGCTGGTGAGAGCCAGAGGAGCAGCGTCGCTCAGCAACGGGGACAGCACACAAGATGCAGCTAATCCGGGCTGCCCGGCAGGGCAGGCCCCCGGAGCCTCCAGGACAGCCGCCTGCTGCCAGGTGCTTACGGGCTTGTCTCTCTCCACTCCAGCAAACCCCACCTTCCAGCCTCAAGACCCTTTCTTTCCTTGCCCTCTCTGTCCCTCTCCTTTTTCTTGAGTCCTGGTCCTCTTTTCACAGCACGGTGACAAGTACAGAGCAAAAAGCCGCAGACTTGTACCTGGGTCCCAGCTCGGCGGCAAGCCATGAAATACGGGGCAAGTCGCTTCCCCTCTCTGAACCTCAGATCCCTCTCTGGTGGGTAAAAACACAGCGGCTCAGTATATAGTCGTTGAGGTCGCACTGTCCCGGATACGAATCCAGGCTGTGCTGTTTCTCAGGCGTGTGACATTGGGCACATTATTTAACTTCCTGAAGCCTCAGTTTCCTCCGTACTAAAATAGAAACCCCCCTGGAGAGCTGTTGAAAGAAGAAAAATGGGACAAAGTAAGGTAAAGGCTGAGCACAGTTCCTGGCACAAGGCCCTCTGATCACCCCCTGTCCCCTGCTCCAGCCTCTCTCCTGGCAGTCCCTGGGCCCACATCCTCTCTCCTCTCCCTGGAACACTTGTCTCTCCCCATCTCCCCTCTGCCTGGCAAATCCTCTCTGGTCTCAGTTTAAAAACTACTTCCTCAGAGAGCATTCATTTGTCCACACCCTCACCCCTTTCTAAATGTTTCATGTACATCCTGCATTTCATTTTTCCTTTTAGGCACTTACTACTTATTGGTAAGACAGTTTGACATTAGTCTCCCTACTGGGCTGTAAGTACAGGGTCAGGGGCTGTATCTACTTTATTGGCTGCTGCTGTGTTCCCGGGGAGAGGGTTACCCTAGATGAGGGGTTCTTAACCTTTTTTGTTCCACGGACCCCTTTGCCAGTCAGGTGAAATGAATACTACTGTAGTTTATTTACTGCATACATTCGTACGTGAAGGAAATACTAGGTTTCAGTTAGAGGTCAGAGAAAATAAAGATAAGTTGATTTTTTTCAATTCAAGCTCACGGACTCCCTGAAATCCTTCCGTGGACCCCTGGGTCCATGGACCCCTGGTTAAGAACCCCTGCCCTTGATGTTCTCTGAAGTACAGTCCAGCTTTCTGTATCTATTTTCTTATTTCTTCTTTCCCCTCGTTTGCAAGTTTACCCAAACAATTATTTTCATTGTGGTAAGATACATAATATTTACAATCGTTACCATTTTAAAGTGTACAATTCGGTGGCTGTTGTGCAACCGTCGCCACTAACTAGCTGCTTCATCACTCCACATTGAAATCCCATTCCCATTAGCAGTAACTCCTCATTTCCTCCTCCCCCAGGCCCCGGCAACCGCTAAGCTGCTGTCTCTATGGATTTGCCTATTCTGGGCATTTCATATAAATGGAATCCTAAAACGCGGGGCCTGACCTACATTTGTTCTGCACCACTTCTCAGGTTCACTGAACCGCCAGGCCACAGGATCTAACTGGAAAGACAGCTCGGGAGAATGAAGGGCCCCCACTGGCTGGACCAGATCTAGGACGGCAAGTCCTCAACCCGGTCCCCTCTGGATTTCAGGACCCCTTTTCCTCCTCCCGAGCGCCCCCATCCTCGCGGGGACGTCTATTTGCAGACAGCAGCTCCAAAGGAAACCGTCGCTCAATGACTAATCTGCATACCCTCGTGCTATTGGCTGGGAGGGCGGCACGGCAGCCAATGGTTGGCGGCGCTGTTTGCCGAGCGGCGGCCCCGCGTCGCGGGGTGATGTAATGGAATCCTGGCTGGCCGCGCGCGGGCTCCGGCCCGACGCCGCGTGACGTAGCGGCTTCCCCGGGCCGCGCCCGGCGGGGGCCTGGGCGCGCGGGGCAGCGCGGCCGCCCCCGGGAGCGCCGCGTGGGGCTCGGCGCTGGCCGCCGCCGCGTTCCCTGCGCGGGTTCCTTCCGGCCGGGCGGTCGCGTCCCGGGCCCCGCAGGGAGGACCCGCTGGGCCAGCGCCGACCTCGGCGGCGAGGAGAGCCACCTGGAAGCGGACGCCGGAGGATTACCAAGCCCTGCTCCCCGGGAGGGGATTACCGGCCTCGCACTCCGTAAATCACGCACTGCTGGAACATGTGCCTTTGCCGACAACCAGCACATAGACTTTTCTCATTAAAAAAATAATAAAGCTACAAAGGATTTTTTAAATTTTTTATTTTGAATAAAGAGGCCTGGCTCGGACTTGGGGGCGATCTGGGCATTCCTCCCAGCTCTGCCACCCCTTGTCGTGCCCGCCCTGACGGTTCTTCCAGGGCAACCAACGAGGAGCAAACGTGGAGCGACTCGACAAGGCCCGGGCCGGCGTCCTGAGCCTTACTGGAAGCACGTCTCCCCGCTGGGCCGTGTCCCTGGGCGGCCCTTGCTCTCCCGCGCAGTCGCAGGAAGGCTTTGCCTCGCGCCCCCCGTTTTTGCTCTTTAGTTGTTCTCAGTGCAGGAGAGGAGTGGGGGGACCCCAGCCAGGCACTTCCTGATCCTCAAGCGGAAGAAGGAACCGTGAAGGGAATCCCCTCCACAGCCCCCCCCCCCACGTGGTGGGCCAGGGGAGCCCCGTAGGGGCCCAGATGGGCTGGGAACCCCCGGGGCATCCTTCTACCCCACCCCCAGCGGGCAGGGCCGGGCGGGTGGAGTCCCTCGGGCTGGGTGGAGCAGCACCTGGGAAGGGCGGTTAAGGGTCTTGCTGACTGAGCCGGGCCCTGCAGCTCAACAGCCTCACCCCCGACTCCCGGCCTTGCTGCCCATTACCTGCGAGCTTTGGGGCCTCCCTTTCTCCACCCCGGGATGCCCTCCCTGCTCTCCGTGGTGCCTGGCCCCTCCTCTCTTTTCACACTCTGCTCCTTGTTCTCCTCCTCCAGGGAGGCCTCTCACACTCACCCTCTAGCTTCCACCCCAGTGCCAGCTTGGGGCCTCTGGGCTGTTTTCCTACCTATTCTGTGTCCTCCTTCCTTTTAGACTAGGAATCAGCGTTTGGCTTCAGGACTTTGTCCTCCTGCCTTAGTAATTTTCTACAACATGGGAGTGCACAGGCCAGGGTGCCGAGTTGCCCCCTACCCTCCGGTTCACCTTCTCGCTCCTCAGTTTCCCCATCTGCGGTACAGGTTCTGTAGCAGTTCCCGGGATTTGTGTAGCAAGCAAGGGCCTGGGGATGAAGAAGCAAGATGGTGGGTAGAAAGAGCACTGGTCTGGGGTCCAGAAGACCTGGACTGGTCCTGCCTGGGCCACCGAGTAGCTGAGGGACCTGGGTCAAGGAGCCAACCAGGTGCTGGAATTTACGAGACGTCACTAATGGCACAATGAGGTGCCATGGCCCTCATCCGCACAAGGCCCCAAATAAACAGCTGGGCCAAACTAGGGGCAGTAATTTGTTTGCGCCACTTCAGGACAAGGTCCCCTGCCCTGCCCTCCCACCAGATGGCCTGCCCGGGGTCCTCCCATATGGCAATGGCAGTCTGCCGCTATGTGATAGACTCCTTGCTGAGGGCTTTACAACTATTATCAAAGATGCACTCCTCAGGACAACCCTGCAAGATTGGCATACTCTCTGTCTCATGTTTCAGATGAGGAAACTGAAGCCCAGAGAGGGCAAGTAACTTCCTTGAAGTCACACAGCTGGCAAGAGTTGGAGCCAGTGTCAAACCCAGGCCTCTTGAACCTGTCTCCTTTTACCACCTCATGTTGCCACCACAAGCCACACAAGGGTGTGCGTTGGCATTACATATTTTAACATAAGATGTATTTGATTAGAAAACAGGAGACTATATACTAAAGACAAGTTGTACTCAAGTATTTATAGAAGACCCTTGTGGGCCGTGAGTCTTCATGGAAAAACTGGTAACCGAGTCTGTTTTTTTTTTTTTTAAGTCCTTCCTGTCCAAGTAAATGTATTTCTCCTACACAGGCAAATATTTTTAATCATATTGCTGGAAAAAGAGAGAGGCTGGGGGAGCAGCTTCAGAAACCCATTAGGAAGGAGCTGCTGGGGTAGGAAGGAGGGAAAGTTGGGCCAGGAAGAAAAAGCCAAATCCCACGGCTTCCTTTGCAGTCCAGCATTTTTGAAGTCTCCGTTTCTCTACCTGTAAGTTGATCTAACCACTGAATCTGGGGGGAAAATGTAAAGGTTCTGAGGAGGTGATTTTGAGACAAACCAGAGGTTCCTGGGATCATTATGAAGAACAGGAGAAAAGGGCCTCTGAGCTGCCCCAGGAGTCTAGGGTAGGCCCAGAAAAGGATTTCTGAGGCGCGTGGGACGAGGAATGTGGCTGAGTGGGGATGTGGGGCCGCCTTGGACATCTTTGAATGCAGAAAAGATTCTTTGCTGCGTGGGGCCTGGCCTGGGGGCTGGGGATTGGATGTCATGCTCATAATTTAAGATGGCTCCAAAAGTCAGCTGGGGTTGGCGGCTGGTACAGCCGGGCCCAGGTCTGGTTCTTTCCTGGGGCGTGTTCCCCAGTGAACGGGCCTGCCTGGAAGTCCAGAAGCAGGCTCTGCACTGCTCGGCCCCACGGCTCCAGCCTTGGCCTCCCTGACCAGCCATTCCCCAGCAGGCCCCGCTGGTGGAGAAGGCTTTGCTCAGAACAAGATGGCCCTCCCGTTTCCAAGGAGGGCCCAGTCGGGAGGGAGAGAGAAGGCGTCCAAGTGCCTCCAGGTTCTGACGGGAAAGGCCGGCTCCTGGAGACCACGGTCAGGGGAGTGGACTTCCCAGCCCTTCCGGCAGGTCCTCTGTGTATGTCCTGCACTAAGCACCCCTGTGGACCGGGGAAGTCAGACTCCTAGGGGAGAGCAAGGAGGCAGTAACTGACCGCGGGCACCTACTGCGTAACAGGCATCTCCGCAGCTGTTCAATCCTTCGAAATAACCAGAAAAGTTGGATAATATTATCATCCCCAGTTTATGGGTAAGGAAACCGAGGCTCAAAGACCAATTAAGTGACTTGCTCTACTTGCAAGGAGCATGGGAGAAGTGACTCCACCTCCTGGGCCGGGCTAGCCCGCATTCCCACACCTGGGACCGCTTCTCTTCAGGGCAAAGTTCACCCTCCCGAGGAAGTCCTCTCTTTCCCCAGCGGCCTTCCTGCCTGGAAGCCGGGCGCCCTGCTAGCTGGGTTCCTTGTTCTTGGGGTGGCCGGCAGGCTGAGATGTTGGTGGGTGTGGCCAGGGCTCAGAGGCTGGGGTCCCGTCCGCTCATCCTCTCAAGCCGGTCCATTTGCTGTGTGACTTTGGGCCACCGCAGAGCCTCTCTGGGACCCACTTTTCCCACCTCCTCCTCAAGGGCAGCCCCGGGTGAGTTCAGATGGGTAAGGTATCTGGCACTCCGGCTCGGGTTCAGCCGCCCGAGGAGAGGAGAGCAGAGCAAGGCCTCGGAAGCCGCGGGCGAACCCCAGCCCCCGCCCCGGCCGCCGCGCGCCGGGTTATGTAACAGTGTGTGCTGCGTGCGCGTCGGGGGGTGCCGCGGGGCGGGGCGCGCGCCGCTATTCCGGGCGCCTCTATTTTTAGCCCATTGATGAGGCTGCGTCGGCCGCCGCCGCCGGGATTCCGGAGACGTCAATGGGCGCGCGTCACGGTCCCCGCCCGCCCGCCCGGGGGAGGCGCGCCGAGCCGGGACGGCGGCGCGGGCGGCCGCGGGCTGCGGGGGCGGGGGGCGCGGCGGCGGCCGGAACTGCGGGCCCGGGGGCTGCCCGGGGGCGGGGGGCCCGCGGCGGCCGCGGCGCGGTGGCCCGAGCGCGAGGCGGCGGCGGAACTGGTGGGGGACCCCCCCAGCGCGGCGCGCGCGACCCCCGGCCTGCCGGCATGGGCGCCCCTGCGGAGCGGAGCGCCTCCCCGCAGGCTGGTGCGCGACCCCGGAAAGCGGGGGCGGAGAGGCGAGCGGGGCTCGCTTGGCAAGGTGAGGGGGGCCGCTAGGCGAGGGCTCCAGGGGGTAGCCGGGGGAGTCCTGGGGTCTGTGCGGACGCACGGGGGTGGGCTCGGGGCCACGCCGGGAGCCCTGCTTGGCAGCCGGGAACGGGGACGGGGCGCAGGGGTCGGCTGGACTCCCAGCGGGGCCTGCTGGCTCAGAGTCAGCCCCCAAGTGCGGCGGCCAGCGCTTTCTCTCCCCAGCCGCCAAGGGTGGGGTTTGGCTCGCGAGGGGCGCTGGAGATGGCCAGACCGGAGAAATTCCTTCCATTTCCCCGCCGGCCGCGGGATACGGGTTACAGAAGCTTGTCAGCTTGGCTGCCAGGAGGCTGAGCCCGGAGGGACCGGAATTGCCCCGGGCAGCCCTTTGCGTGACTGAGTTGGGAAACCTAGCCTGGAGAGGGTCTCCCAGAGTTAGGAGCGAAGCTGGGATTCGGACTCAGGTCACGAGTCTCCCTGGGCAGTGTTCTTCCTGCGGCCCAGCTTCCCTCCTGCCACTGGCCCTGTACCTGGGGGCAAGCGGCACCTCCTGTAGGCATAGAATGCAGTGTGGAGGCCAGGACACCGTTCCTTGACTTGAACATATTCTCGTTTGATGCCTCCAGTTTTGATGGGTGGCCTGGTGGACAGAGAAATGTTGCAGAGGAGGCACGTCCTGTAGACGGTGCAGCATTAGTCTGGATTTGGGGGCCAGTGTTCTGGGCTTGGTGGGAGAATGAAGGCTATACCCATGAACTATACCCAAAGGGTGCTGATGGATTGGGGGACCGGTCTGGGCAGGGCTCTAGGGTGGCCCCTAGAGCCACTCCAAGGGAGCGTTTTGATTAGTGACTTGGGTGAAGACGCGGAAGGGAAGCCCAGCTGACGTTTTGTATTCTCAGAGCTGAGAGGAATGGCAGGTGTGCAATACAAGAATATCAAGAATGGGCCAAAACTAGCAAGATGATGGTGGCTGATGCTAAAGGTTTGGGCCTAGGCTAAAGAAGTTCAAAAAATCAGCTCAGGAGTTCAGATCCGATGGGAGGCCTAGCTTAATTGCCCAGCACTCCAGGCCCCTGGCTGGTGGGCAGGTGGGCACTGTCACACTGCTCTGTGCCATCTAAGATCTCTACCAGATACACTGACGGTGGTGGTGGTGGATGGGGCAGTACCTGACCCTGGGCTCTGGGGCTGGGTTCCCTTCAGACAAGTTGTTTAACATTTCTGTGCCTTAGTTTCCTCGTTGGTAAAATGTGTGTAATAATCTGTTGCTCTGCATTGTGAGACTGAAATGAGAAAATGCATATAATGTGCTTGGCAACGTATCTAACTAAGGCACTGAATGACATTAGCTGCTGTTAAAATTGTTCATAACAACAATATAGTCATTTGTGGATGGGGACATTGGCCAGTGCAGAGATCGTGTCCAGGGGTCCACCACGGCTGCAGAAGGTCTGTCCCGTTGTGAGGGGGAGTTGAGATAAGAAAAGACTGAAATAAGTTCTTGAGAGGAAGAAGACGAGGTTCTGGGTGGGCCTCTGCAGGGCACAGAGCTGGACTGGGGCTGGGAGCTTTGGGACTGGGGCTGTGACGCCAACAGGGAGGAACCCTCTGATCTGGCTCCGATGGAAAGGGCAGCTCTGGGGGGAGCTGTGCACAAGGAGGTCCTTAGTGGCCATGTCCTTCCCCCTCTTTGCAGGTGCTAGCCCACTCTCCTCCTAGCCCAGCTCCATGCAGGCGTGTGTGGGACCTGCCCCCAATTACACGAATACTGAGCACCCACTAGTGCCGAGCCCCCTTTTAAGAAATTATTTTTATTTATTCTCCCCCATCCTCCCTGTTGTCTGCTCTCTGTGTCCATTCGCTGTGCGCTGTTCTGTGTCTGCTTGTATTCTCATTAGGTGGCTCCGGGAACCGATCCTGGGACTTTCCAGAGTGGGAGAGAGGCGATCATTCTCTTGCGCCCCCTCAGCTCCCTGTTCTGCTATGTCTTCTTGTTTCTCCTCTGTGTCTCTTGTGTCATCTTGCTGCACCAGCTCTCAGCGTCGGCTGGTACTCCGGCGCAGGGCAGCTTTCCCGTGCTGGGTGGCATTCCCATGCAGGGGGGCACTCCTGCGCGGGGCGGCTTTCCAGCACGGGCCGGCACTCTGTGTGGGCCAGCGCATGAGCCCCCTTTTAGAGACTGAAGACTCCGTGGTGACTGAGACAGACAAGGCTCTTACTTATGCCCTAGCTGGGGAGACGGATGACAAGCAAGCGAACAAATGGCTGTTAGCCCTATGGGGAAAATAAAACCAGCTTAATGGGGCAGGAGGTGAGGCTTTCTAAGTGGTGAAGTGGGAATGGAAACCCGATGGACGAGAAGGAGTGAGCCATGTGGGTGTCGGAGCAATGGCTTACTGGGCAGAGGCAGGGAACAAAGCCCATGGGACTGGAGCACAGTGAGTGGAGATAGGCGATGAGGACTCTCAGCCCATTTGGAGTCCATCACTTTCTCCTCCTCCAAGCCCTCTCAGCTCTGGGTTCACCCTCTGCACAGTGTCGACTGTACCTGGCCTTGGTTCATTTCATAGCTCACCTCCCAGTACACTCTCCTGGGACAGAGGTGGTTTGCTCATTTTTGGATTTCTCACTGTCACGCACCACCTGCGTGGCTCACAGTAGGTCCTCAGTGCCTGTGCAATGACTGTTGAGAAGGGAATTTTGACCTGGGGCTGGGCCTTGTAGCAGACAGCTGTTCTAGGGTGTTTGCAGTCACTTTCGGGGCGCTCTTCTCAGGCACAGGGGCAGGAGACCGGAGCTCTCCTGTGGGGCCTGGTCCCCCCAGCCTGCTGCCCCCCCTGCAGCCCTGGGCAGGTAGGGCGAACAGGCAGGCTGGGGCAGCCCTGGGGCCTGACTGGGGCTGGGAGAATGGGAGCGCCTGGCTGGGAGGGAAGGGCCCCCTGCGGGCTGGGGTAGGCCGAAGCTGGATTTGGCTTTCACTTGGGGGTTGGAAGCCTTCCGGGTGCTCTAGACTGCGCTCGCCCCCTCTCCACTGGCCTTCCCTCCCTGCCCCCCATTACGCCCGCAGGGATATGGGGGTGCTCCTAGCTCTAAGGGGGAGAGCCTGGGCACTGCGGGCCAGAGGAAAACACCCCCCTACCTTTAACCTGTGCACCCTGGGGTTCAGATTGGGAGGGTGGGGAAGCCCCTGCCCTGCCCCTGCCCTCAGGACCCTCGTCCTTGCTCCCAAGACCTTCCACCCCGGAAACACCTCCTTCCCTTGTCCCAAACCGCATCTGGGCCTGAAGGGCAGGCTAACAGTGAGCCTTGCTGTCCCTGCCCTCACTCCGGGAGAGGAGAGGGCTAAATGGGGTGGGTGGGGAGAGCTGAAGAGGCGGGGGTGGTGGCGGGCAGACCCCGGCTTCCGCTGAGGCGGAGAGGCCAGGGGTCCAGGGGCAACTCAGTAGGAGCCAGCGTCTGGGGTTGCAGCTTGGGTGCGTCCTCATTTAGTTTCCATCCATACGGGTAGCTAATACTTAAACCGCCCAGGTGTGCACTCAGTGCTGTTTTGACTCTCTCATACTTATTAACTCACTTTAAGACTGATGACAGTTCCGTGCTTGTCACTTTTACAGACGAGGAACCTGAGACGCAGAGGGGTTCTAGAACGGCCCAGGCTTACAGGAGACGGAACCGGGATACCGGGATTCGAACCGAGGCCGTCAGGGGTGCAGCCCCTGTGCGCCAAACCACTCTGCTCCCAGTTGGGCCTTCCCATCTGGGGACTGGGAGAGGAGGAGAGGACTCCGCCGGGCCCCCGCTGGCTCTGGTTAGAGGCTGGGCTGCCTGGAGACAGGGCCCGGAGCCCCTTACGGAGAGAGGGTCGTGCTCTCTTCTGGCCTCGCGTTGTCTCCTCTACCTGTGCCTCAGTAGGCCCTTTTGTGCACATCCCGGGCTGGGGCTAGCTTCGGGCAGCCCTCGCCCAGGTGTGGGGTGTGAGGCTTTGGGCGGGGCTGGCCCCCACCTGGCTCTCTTGAGCTCTGAGATGCCCCAGAGGCTGTCAGCAGCCCCCAGTCACACCTCCTGTCCCCGGAGCTGTCTTCCCAGGACGCGGGCCGCTAGCCACTGCCCCCGGCCCACCCCCACACTGCCTGGCTGGGCCGTGTCCATGCGGCGCCTGCTGGCTCTGGGGTCCCCACGCCGATGTCCCCCCGCAGGCCTCCACCATGCACAGAGCCGGCGCCTGCCCGGCCCCCCGGGGGCCTGGCTCCCTGGCCAGGCGCTGCAGGCCCAGGAGACGGTGTGAGGGTTGGTCACGGCCTGCTGGTCCACGGAACGGGGTGAGTGCTCTGCTTCTGTCCTTCGCACACCCCCGGGGCCCCCCGAGCAGATGGAGTCGGGGGGCAGAGGTGGGTGTGGAGCTGCCCCAGACGGATGTGGTTTGGGGGGTGGAGGGGGAAGCCCTGCTGAGGTGACAGGCAAGGCGGTCCTGCGCAGCACTGGGAGATCTGATTTCCTCGGGGGTGCGGGTAATGCGGGGGCGGGGGTGGGGGAAGCCTGCTCTTCTCAGGATAGGTTGGGGGCCCCTGGGGCCTTAGGCTGGGGGGTGGGGAGGAGCGTGGCAGGTGCCCCCAGAGTAGCACGTTCCAGGAAGCTGACGGGATGGGGTTGGGGAGCTTGGCCTGGGCTGGGAGTATAGTGGGGTGGGGGCAGCCGAGCGCTTTCCAGGTGTAGGCAGTGCTCCAGAGGGAGTGCACGAAGGGGATGCTGGGACCCCCCCAGAAAGGGTGGTAGCCATCTCCCCTCCCCACCGCGGCAGGCCTGCAGTGTGGGGTGTGGGGAAGTGGCCTCATGGCTGGGGCTCCTGGGTGGAATCACAGCTCTGAAGTGGCAGGGACGGGACCCCCACCCCAGCCTCGAGAAGGAAAACCCCAGACTTCGTGGCCAGGGCCGCCCGGCTCCTTGGCCATCCAGCTAAGCCCCATGAGGAGGGATGGATTTTCAGAGTTACACGGGGCAGAAACGACTTCCCCATGGCCCTACAGGGCGCACATGTGGGGGCAAGCCCCGAGCCCGGGTTTCCTGGAGGTCCAGGCCAGCCCGGGCGCCTCGTCCAAGGCGTGAAGCCACACCCTTGGGGTCTGCGGGTGCTTTCGGAGAGGGCGCCAGCTGCTCTGTGGGTGAGGGGAGGCTGGGATTGGTCTGCCCACCAAGCTATTTCTGAAACACCGGGATGGGGTGAAAGGCACCTAGTCCTGGCCAGCACGCTGAGGGAGCTGGGGTTCAGCCTGGCACAGAGGGGGTGATTCCCTTCCTCCTACCCCGCACAGAGAGGCATGTCTGCGCGGCAGAGCCCCAGGCCTGGGGGCACCTCCAGATGAAGCAGGAGCTCCCACCGCCCCGACAAACGCGGTTGCCTCTTGTGAACTTGGTGTTGAGGGTGCAGAGGGAGGAAGACGGGGCGTCCAGCCTGAGCATGGACGGCAAGAGGGAAGCCCTGGGGAGCAGGGCCTCCTGTCCCAGGGGCGGGGCCGGGCGTGCCCCTGGCCTCCGCTGGCAGCCGCCCTTCCTCCGACCGGGGTGGGGAGAGGGCTTACTGTAAGTGGGAGAGGCAGGTGGCCCCCGTCAGCCGAGATCTGGCCTTGGGGAGCACGGGAGGGAGATTGACAGCAGTGGCCAGGCGCCCTCCCTCTGCTGGCCCCCACTTCTGCCCCCAAGTCCAGACCCGCTTCCTGAGCTCCCGGCCTTCCCTCCGGGTCCACGGCAGCACCGGGTGGGCAGGCGTCCTGGTGTTTACCCTGTTGTCTGGGTGACGACGGTGATCGAGCGGAACTCCTGTGCCAGATGCCCAGCCAAGGCCACCCCGAGGGGCTGCGAGCCGGAGCCCCGGGAGCGCTCGAGCCGCTGGTCTTGTGACGTGGACACCTGTCTGCCAGGCCTGGGCACGGGCCCAGGGTCACGCTCACACCGGGGCTCCCGTCAGCTGACTATTTTGAGCTCTTGCTGACCTGGGCCAAAGTCGGGCCCCAGCCAAGAGGGCCCCCAGGCGGCTCCCCCCGTCCCCAGAGGCCGGCTCTGGTTTCGGCTATATAAACAGAGGAGGACACGCTGGCTCGGAGAGCGCTCCACGCCCAGGGCCTGCTCCGCCGGGCACGGCCTCCGCAGGGAGGCCCTTCACGTCTCTCTCCACAGGGCTTCCGGAGGCCACCAGGAAGGGCCCCCCGACCCACCCCAGGATTCTCCCTTCGTGCGGTTGCCCAGGATCTCTGAAGGTCAAAGCGTGAGGAGGAAGCTGGTGAGTCTTGAAATGGGGAAACTGAGGCACAGGAGCTGGGCTGTGTGGATTTGTTTCCATTTTGACTGCTGTGCCAAACCCTTTGGCCTCGAGAGGAGAGGGAAGCGGAGGGAGCAAGGGTGGCAGAGGGTCCTGGAATGAGAATAAGCAGGCTTGACCTCAGCTGGCAGGCGGAGCTGGCCTCGGGAACACTTGCTAACGGAGAGCTGGGAGACGCGGAAGCAGACCCGCGATGCCCGCCCTCTCCTTCCTTAGGGATTTCCACCAGGGTCTCGAGCCTCCTCTGCCCCCGAGGGGCCCGGCGAGGCCCTGGCCTGCTCGGCGGGGGAGGCCGCCCCAGGGAGTTTGGCGTCCCTCAGGGCGCGTCAGGACTGGTCTCTGAGGAGGGTCCCTGAGCCCTCCGGCTGGCCCGGGGGCCCCTTCCCCGCTGCCCTTGCCCGGCTTCGCAGTTGCTTTTGGCGTTTGAGAGGCGGGGCTGCCAGCCGGCTGGCGCAAACCCGCTCCTGGGAGCAGGGCCAGGGGCTTCGTCCCGGCACGGAGTACGCGGCAGCTCCTTACGTGGGAGGCTCTTGTGCGCTCCTTCTCCGTTCTCAAAAAATTTTTCCCTTTCTGAACGTGAGTCTCTAAACGAATCCAGAGCCTGTGACTAAAAATACTTTAACAATAGGAAAGTGCATCAGTCTTTCCGGCTGGAGCTTGTTATCAGAGGGTTTTTATTTTGGAATTTGAAATTGTGCCCACAGAGCCTGGGTGGAGGCCTCGGGCAGGGGTTGGGGAATTTGGCGAGGGTTCTGCAAGGTGGTGGGGGGAGACGGGACAGGCCGTGGGCCCGGCAAACCGCGGGGGGCACGGAGGGAGTGCTGAGGGGTACGCCGGTGGCGTGGGCCCACCCTTCCCACAGGACCTCCCTGGCCTTGTCTCTGCTCTACAGCTCAGGCTGGAGGCTCTTCCTGAAGTCTGCTCTTATTCCTTCATGCTGCATGTTAGTTCATTTCTTCTGTCCTGGAGGGGTGGGGTAGAGAAATGACTGTCCTGAAGATGGCCTCACTTCCTTAATTAACCAGCTTTCTCCAGAGTATTAATTGAGCACTTGCTACCTAAAGAATCTGGACTTTTCCTGGTGCTGGGTGGAGCCACATCTCTGGACACACTCTCATTTCCTGTCACCCCGCCCTGGACGGGGAGAGGTGAGGATGGGGCTCCTGGTCACCTCTAGTTTTTATTAGGAGGTACTGGGGATTGAACCCGGGCCCTTGTACATGGGGAGCAGGTGCTCAACCACCAAGCCACATCTGCGCCCCTGTCTCCAGTTCTTAGAGAAGGGCCCTGCTGGCTCCCCAGGTGAGCCGAGGGCCCTGGCGTCTCCCTTCCCTGCCCCCCTGCCAGCCCCTGGATTCCGCGGCGGGTCCCTGGCGTCCAGGTCCCCAGACAGCGCTCCCTCTGGCTGCCGAGCCTCTCCCTTCCCCCTTCCGTTAGCGACTTGAATTCTCACAGCCCTGGGATTTCGATGCTGGATTTCGATGCTGGATTTCGATGCTATCTGCGTTGGGCAGATGAGGAAACAGAGGTGGGGAGGGCCAGGCACCGGCCCAGTTGCACACCAGGCCTGCTGGCTCCGGGTCAAAGACGCCCCTGACGGCTTCCCCGTGTTTGACCCCTCACTGGGAGTTGGGGCAGGGGGACAGTGGCTGACCTGCCCTTGTCCTCGGATGCGTTTGGGGGGAGGGGGGTAAGGACACCCATGGTCATGCACGGGCTGGGCAAGGGCCAGGAAATCCGAGCCAGAGGCCTGCGCCTGACCCTTCACCCCCGGTTCCCAGAGCCGCCCACGGGAAGCCCCCCGGGGCAGCGGGCACTGCTTCCCTGCCCACAGCACAAATCCCCCTGCCCGCTGCCAGCGCAGGAAGAGGAAGTGGCTGGGTCAGGGCTGGCGATAGGCCCTGGGGCTGAGGAGGGGAAGCTCCCGGGGCCACTTCTCAGCGGCTCCGTGCCCTGCCCACCCCACGGGAAGGGCGTGGAGGCCCGTGGGTGGGGATAGCCTTGGTGAAAGTAGGGCAGGTTCCTGCCCTCTGCTCCACAGGGGCGGGAGCCAGCGGAGCGCAAGGGCGGGGGGAGTGAGCGTGGGAAAGAGGCTGTGCGTTCCACTTCCTCCATCCCCTGTGTACCCAGCTCCACCCCCACCCGCTAAGCCGGAGCAGCGGGGGCACTGGCTGTCTGTGTTGACCCTGCCCCTGGCTGCTTACTGTTGGGGATGCAGGAGAAGCACCCCCTGCAGGAGGGGGAGACAGCGCCTTATCCTCCTGGCTGTTCACTCGCCGGCAGGGGGATGGGTCTGAGCTCAGGCAAAGTCCCTGGGCCCCATGAGGTTTGATTAGGAGGGGAGCGGGCCTGGCAAACGGTTCAGAAAACATCCTGTGTTGACCCCACAGGTGCCCCTTTCTAGGGTCAGACGCTGCAGCCCTGCTTCACTGCCGTTGTACTTTGAGTATCTGTCGATAGAAAACAAGCGAAATGAGAAACAGCCACTAGGATTTCAGAGACACCCCCTTGAATGAATTTGTCCTCAGCCAAATCCGGTGGCATCTGCATCCATTTGAACGACTCTCTTTCATCTAGGCTGTTTTTTTTTAAAGTACACCATTCCTAGGGGAAAGGGCCCACATCAGACGTGTAACATCTTAGGAGTGCAGCTCGATGAGGTTTCCAGAGTGAGCCTGCCCGGATCAGGAGCTGGAACGTTCCCAGCCCACCAAAGACCCCTCCTTCGGCGCCGCCGTTTTCCATTGACAGGCTATGCGTGCGCGTGCACGCATGGATGTGTGTATGTTTTTGGGGTGCGTTTGCAAGAACTCAAGGCCTGCGGGACCCTGAGCTTCTGGAGTTCCGAGTTGAGGGCAGTGGGTCCAGCACACAAATGGGAATTAGGGAGCTGAGTTTGATTGAGTCCTGCTGTGAGCCGTCCCCTGTTTCATCATTTAGGAAATGCTGGTGGTGATTCCCAGCCTGGAAGTGTTGGGTAGGGGGTGAAGGGGAAGAATCTGTGTGCAGTGTCCTGGCCTGAGGGCTGGGACGTGATTGGTACTTGTGAAGGTTAGCTCCTGCCCTGTGGTGGGAAGGTGCTTGTTATTAAGAGTTGGGTTGGACTCAGATGGTGGCATTTGAGCTGAAGTCTTGGAGGAGCAGTAGGGTTAGTGTAGAAGGGAAAGGAACAGTGTGCCTGGTGGGTGGAACAGTATGTGCAAAAGCGGGTGTTAGGAAGGCGTGACTGTCTCATCATGACCTACCCTCCCCCTACCTTCCCAGTGAGCGGTTCATTCTGATTTTGCTCTTAAAGGCTGGACTTGAGGTCCATTGGGGATCTCTGTTCAGCTTGGGACCAGCTTATGCCCTAGGGCGCCCCAAAAGTCTGTGTCAATTATGCTTTTCCCCAGAGTTCCACCTTAGCTGGACTGTACCCCCCTGGGAACCCCGGGCCGCCCTCCCTTTTCTCCCCTCTGTCCTGGGCTAGGTGCTCTGCACCCGGGTCTGGATGGAAGGCTCCGCTGTGTTTCCACACACAGCTCTGCCTCTTTCTCCTGGCGCCTTATTATTTTTCAAGTGGAACGTGTCCAGACCCCCAGCATCCCTGCCTCCTCGAGCCTGACCAGGTGGCCGCTGCAGTTGCCTCACCCTTGCTGTGGATTGGGGCAGGGAGACTGAAGCTGCAACAGTCTACTGCAGCCTGGGCTGGAGGCTGGAGGCTGGGGCTGAGGCCAGGGACCTGGGCAGATCCCCCTGCACTTGAGCTGCCTGGGGCTCGTCGGTGGGCTTACCCCACGGGAGCTTCTGGGCTACTTTTCAAGAAGGTGGTGGGGAAAGGAGGGGCGCACTAGGACTCAAGGCCCAACCCTTGCAGGATCTGCGCCTGAGCACAGACTGGACGTGCCACAGAGAATGCACTCGTTTTTGTCGGTGATACTGGATGGAGGGGAGTTGACCTGCCTAACTTGAGTTTGCTGACTTATTAAAATGGTTTTTATTTTCTGAGGAAAGCCCTGCTGGGGTAGGGCAAGGTGGGAAGCCAGCCCCGTGACTCTGATGGAGCCAGTCTCACCCGGAATACACTTGGCATGTGCTCCTGAGCAAGGCGCAGCTCGTCCCAGGACTTTGGGGGCTAATCTGCAAAATGGAAGAACTTGAAAACTTGGGCTGAAGTGGGATGGGGATCCTGGATGGGTCCTAGTCACACTGTCCTGTCCGTGCTTCGCCCTCAGCCTGGTGACCTTGAAGGGGCCTTGGAAGATGGTTTGGGAAAAGCCAGTGCTCTCTGAGGACTGGCCCATGTTGAGATGTCATGCTGGGACTTGGGAGCTATGGCAGGTTCTAGCCAGTTCACTTAATGAAATTGGCATCATGTGCTCCGTCTGTGGTGGACAGTGTGGAGTTAGCGGAGGCAGGCTGGTTAAGGGGTGTTTCTTAACGGGCATAGTCAGGAGGAGAGGTCATTGGGCCCATCAGGGTGGTCTGCTGTCTTTGGGCCCCACTGAGGCATGGTCTGTGATGGGCAGTTGGCCCCAAGTGTTTCAAAAAAGAATTTCAGGACAAAAGGAAAAGTTGCATATGGGGCATGAGGAGCAGAGGTGGGGGGGGGGGGGTGGGATGACAGATTCTATCTGGAATAATGAAATTTGAGGTGCATGGGGACCCTTGAATGGGCAGAAGTGGGGGCTGGAAACAGGGGTGTGGGAAACCTTTGATGGGAGGTGAGGGTGGAAATGAGGAGCAGAAGTTTCTCCAGGGAGCAGATGTGGCTGGTGGTGGAGCTCCTGCTCACATGAGAAGTCCCTGGTTCAGTCCCTGGAGCCTCCTAAAAACAACAAACAAATGAACCAACCAACTCAGGGAAGCCGATGTGGCTCAGTGGTTGAGCACTGGCTTCCCACATAACAGGTCCTGGGTTCAATCCCTGCCCCCCCACCTCAAAAATGAATGAGTGAATGCATGAACAAATAAGTCTCCAGGGCAGAGGGAAGTGTATTAGGATGACGGGATGAGTTGAGAGCATTATTGTAAATATTAGCCCTTCCTCCTTCCTCATATCTCGTGGGCTACGACTCTCCAGGCTCAGGGTGGCATGGAATGGAGCTGGGACAGCTGGACCGGGGAAGGCTCCAGGTGGGTGCAGCCTGGTCTGTGCCCTGCTCCAACCCTGGCCTGCCCCTCCCTGCTCCACCAGGCAGGTTATAACAGGTCAGAGCTGTTCCCTCCACAGGTGCTGGAGGTGAGGTGAGACAGGACCCGGATCCTGGTGTGGGTGTGGGTGGTGGTAGGAGGAGAGTCGGTCAGTGGCACTGGGTTCTGCCTGTGGGGTCTTGAGCAAGTGAAACATTGTCTCTCTGATCCTGTTTCTTTATAAAATGAAGTTGGTATAAGTTTGAAAAGGTTTCTCAGGCTCCACCCTCTTTTGAAAAGTGTTATTTCCCAAGCAGGGTGCACTCCCCCTGGAAGGGGCTGGGGAGGACTGGTGGGAAGTGCAGTTTAGCTTAGCCTGAGGGGCACAGCCCAGGGACGGGAGCTTGGGCCTGGCACACCCCTGCCCTGGGGAAGGTACTTCTGCCGAGAACTTTGCCTGGGCATTTTGGAGGGAGGAAGTAAGCGGGGGCTCTGACTGGCGTCTTGGGGGGGCTACCTTCCCGCCTGAGACTCTGCTCAGGGAGCCGGGTCAAAAGGGCCAGCTGCACCTGGGGCAGATTCCCAGGGTGTGCCCCGGTTGCCCGCCCGGGCCCCAGGCCTGGCCTGGCCGTCCTGGCAGGCGCCGGAGAGTGCGACAGCGCAGGCCCTCGAGGACAGGGTTGAGAGGTTGCAAGGCGGGGCCGGGCGCAGCCGAGGCTCCCGGGAGCAGCCGGAGGGTGGGGAGATCCTGGTCCGGGGAAGCCCCGCGCGGGGCCGCCAGCCCTAGCGCGCCCTCTTCTCGGGGCCTGGCCCTCCAGGCCTGTTATTTTGGACCTGGGGGGCCCGACCCGGGTCTCGGGTCGGGTGGGGGAGCCTGGCGAGCCCGGGAGCTGCTATTTTTAGCCGGCGCTGCCGGCGCGAGGGGCCTATTTATAGATCAAACAATCCGCGCTCCCTGCGTCAATGGAACCCCGCGTGCGTCACGCGCGCAGACATTCCAGGGCCCCTTCGCCCCGCCCCCTGGGCTCCCCGGCCCGCGCCTCCCCCTGGCCGCCTCCCACCGGAACCGCGCCGCCCCCCGCGCCCTTGTATGGCCAGAGCTTGCCGGGCCGTGTGCGTCAGTGGCGCCCCCGCCCCTCCCCGTGCGTCACGGAGTCCTTAAGAGGAGGGTCCGGCCGGCCCGGGGAGCCCCAGTGGCGGAGGCTGCGGAACTTGGGGGAGTGCGAGCTGGGACGGCGTGAGCGCTTACGGGACCAGGCTGCGACTCGGAGCGCTGGTCCCGGACGGGGGGAGTAGGAGCCGGCCGGGTAGGTGCCCCCGCGGGGAGCGTGCAGCGGAGCGCGGCTCTGCGTTCTGGGTTTCTGCGGGGCTTCTGCAGGGGATGGGGTGGCCGCGCGGGCAGAATGGATGTGGTAGGGCCGGTGTGCAGGAGGGCGCGCGTATCTTGCAGCTCCGAGGTTGGGGTAGCGGGATGAGCACCCAGATCGGACCGGAGCCTGATGGGCGAGGCCGGGGGTAGGGTGGGGGAGCGTCCGTGCAAGGTGAAAGCCACGGGAGTTGGGCGCCGGGAAGGAGGACTTGTCCAGCAGGCGGCTGGCTTCAGCTCGGTCTCTCAGGGTGCCCAAGTCGGCATACGGTGTCCTGGACATGGGTGCTGACGGCGGAAGGGAGGGTGTCTCCGTTCCTGGGGGAAAAGGCATGCTGAGCTTCGGTGATGCAGGCAGAGCTCTGACTCCAGCCAGACTGAATTGCCAGAAGGATCTTCTTCCTCCCAGTCCGGCAGCCCCCCCCCCCCCCAAGCTCCTAGCTGCTTTCTTAACAGTTACAGACGCTGTAGCTCAGTTTGCAGCGGTCCCCACCCCCGAAGTTTCTTTCTGTCTGGGGTTGTTTTAGGAGACCTCTGGATTACCGAAGGAGGTGGCTAGGGTTGGTGACTGAACTCAGGAGCGCGCGTGTGTTGTGTATTGGAAAAAGAGTGCCTTCCGAGGGCCAAGGCAGGGTTTCTCTTGGACCAGCGGGCGTGGGGCAGGGGTGGGGGGTTGTTTTAGCTGTGGCTTGGATCCTGTGTGTGTGACTGAGTGTGTATGTGTGTGGAGCCTCTGGTGTGGCGCTACCTGGAGGATATGCCCCCCCCAGCTCCTCACGATGATCACCTCTGTATACCCTCCCCCCAGTGGCTCTGCTGGCGCTCTCAGGTAGGGTGCAGCCTGAGGCTTGTGCACATAACAGGTGCAAGCCACACTGCTGCCAGGACCTGCCTGGAGCCGGATTCTCCCCACTCCCTCCTTCCACCCCACCTCTTCCTCCTCCCTGTGGGACTGTTCCCCCACCCCCGCTCCGTGGGGTGGATGTAGGTCCTGTCGTGTGTGTGTCGTTTAGTACCTGTACTGTCTGGAGCCTGGTGGGGGGTTGATCCGGATGTGGGACGCGCAGGTGGAGAAACAGGATTTGAATAAGGCTGGAACGCCCAGCCTTGCGTGGCTGCTGCCTTTCCTCCTCCACCCCCAACCCATCCCTGCCCGGCGGTCCCGGGCCGAGCGGACGTGGCTGCACTTATCTCGAGCAGGTGCTCAGGGCTGTGCGTCCTGGTGGACGGGCGCCACCTGGCAGGTGGGACCAGGGCGCCGAGGGGCTCTGCTGTCTGGGTGGGTGGTACGAGGGTCAGGCCAGGGGTGGGGCTGCGCCACACAGGACCCGTGGAGGTGGGAGAGGGGCGAGGGCCAGAGGACTCTTGGCTAGGGAGTGGCGACAGCTGTCGTCCCGTCCGCCCTGCGCCTGTGTTCAGTTCAACTTGGATTTCTTACCCAGATCCCCTCCTTGACCTTGAGGCCAGATTTCCGCAGACCCCAGGCCGGGAGGTGAGGAGGGAGACTCTCTTCCTTTGCATAATTTTGTGCCTGGTCCCTGAGGATTGAAGATCACCCTTTTCCTCCCGACTCCTCAGGGCTGGAGGCGTGTGCTCCGCCTGAGCCCGGGAGTTTTCAGGGCACAGGCACTGATGGCTTTTTGTTATTATTGTTGTTGTTTGTTTGTTTTAGGAGGTACTGGGGATTGAACCCGGGACCTCGTTCACGTGAAGCAGGTGCTCAAACCACTGAGGCCCCCCCCTCGTTCCCAAGGCACTGATGTTTTAACGTGGGGGCCCAGGCGGGGCAGGGGCATGGCTTCCCTCCCCCAGCACCAGGTTCCTTGGCCTTGCTGCGTAATCACCCTTAAGCCCTGGGCTCTGGGAGTGCTCTTATTTAAAAACCACGGGGAGAAGTCCTTCGGGATAGCAGCGAGATTCCTCTTCGGGGCTGTCCATTCTCCTGGAGGCCAGGGGGCTCTTCTGCCCTCCCTCCTGCGCCCCCCTCCCCAGCCTCTGTGCAGCCTGTGGCCTTTAAAGGTCTGGAGCCAGCTTACCTGGTCCCCTGGGGAGCTGGGCACTGGGTGACTGAGACCTGGTTGCCCTCCCTCTTTGCCCGTGGGAGTGTCCCAGGCAACGCAGAGTGGGTGCCCAGCCCCAGAAGGCAGCATGGGGGCACGGGGGGGTCTGCAGCCTTTGCCCAGTGTGTGGGGTGGGGCCCAGGCCGGGGCTGCTGTCTCCGGTAGGGGTAGGCTCTGGGCCTTCAGCTCCCAGCTCTTTCTCTGTCCCCAGGCACTGTGGTGGGGAGGAGAAGGGGTTTTGCAGTGAGCTGGGGTATGCTGGGAAGGAGACCCAGGAAGTGCCTGGTTGAAGAAGCAATCTGTCTGCTGGTGCCTGGGTGAAGGCCTTGCCTGGCTGCCTCCCCCCGCACCCTTCTCGCAGCCCCCGCCCACTCCTTTCCCGGTGGGGGAGGGGAGGAACACAGCTTCCCCCTGTTCCAGCAGAGAAGGGCTGGCGGGATGCCTTCCCAGGGTTCCCAGGCTGGCCGGGTGTGGCCGGCCTCCGGGCCGAGCCCACTCCTGCTGCCCCGCCGCTCCGTGGCTTGGAGGTGAAGGTGATGCCGCGGGCAGGAGTCAGGCGTCCCGGGCTCCGCGGTGGGCTCTGACCCTGACGCCTTGGCGTCCCATCTGCAGTCTGGGGTGCCCGCCACCCAGCTGTCTCTGGGGCATGTACTCTGACATTGGCCTTCTCCCGCTGACTCCTCCCCGCCTCTCCTCTCCAGAGATGCCCTGTATCCAAGCCCAGTATGGAACACCAGCCCCGAGCCCAGGACCCCACGACCACCTGGCGAGCGACCCCCTGACCCCCGAGCTCAGCAAGCCCACCATGGACCTGGCCAGCCCCGAGGCGGCCCCCACTGCCCTGCCCAGCTTCAGTACCTTCATGGACGGCTACACGGGCGAGTTTGACACCTTCCTCTACCAGCTGCCGGGGACGGCCCCGCCGTGCTCCTCGGCCTCCTCCTCGGCCTCCTCCACCTCCTCGTCCTCGGCCACCTCGCCCGCCTCCGCCTCCTTCAAGTTCGAGGACTTCCAGGTGTACGGCTGCTACCCTGGCACGCTGAGCGGCCCGCTGGATGAGACCCTGTCCTCCAGCGGCTCCGACTACTACGGCAGCCCCTGCTCGGCCCCGTCGCCGTCCACGCCCAGCGTCCAGCCACCCCAGCTCTCCCCCTGGGACGGCTCATTCGGCCACTTTTCACCCAGCCAGACTTACGACGGCCTGCGGGCCTGGACAGAGCAGCTGCCCAAGGCCTCCGGGCCGCCGCAGCCCCCGGCCTTCTTCTCCTTCAGCCCGCCCCCCGGCCCCAGCTCCAGCTTGGCTCAGAGCCCCCTGAAGCTGTTCCCCGCGCAGGCCTCCCACCAGCTGGGGGAGGGCGAGGGCTACTCCCTGCCCACAGCCTTCCCAGGCCTGGCGCCCACTTCCCCACACCTGGAAAGCTCGGGGCTGCTGGATGCACCTGTGACCTCAGCCAAGGCCCGGAGCGGGGCGCCAGGTGGGAGCGAGGGCCGCTGCGCCGTGTGTGGGGACAACGCCTCATGCCAGCACTACGGCGTCCGCACCTGTGAGGGCTGCAAAGGCTTCTTCAAGGTACTGCACCGTCCTCGGTGGGACGTGGTGCAGGCAGCGGGGGACAGGCTGGTCTCTCCTGGGGGCTTCTCCCAAACAGTCCTGCTGTGCGGCAGGGGTTCTGCTCACCCGGTGGGTTCTTCCCAGGGACCCCACAGGGGGCAGAGAGCTGGGACCTTTCATTTGCCAGGGTGCTCGGGCACCAGCGGGACTGCAGAGAGGTGGAGGGAGGAGTGGGAGATGGGTGCAGGCTGGGGGCACCCAGAAAAGGAAGTTCTCCTGGCCAGCGCTTGCTTTTCCTCTGCCTGTCCTCCCCCAATTCAAGGTCCTAGCGGGGAAGGGGCCCCCAGGCGCTCGTGTTCCTGGCAGGAGATGAAAGGATCTGGGAAGAGGGCTTGGTGCTGGAGGGCTGGGGGTGGACTCGGGAACAGGCTGTGTGTTTGTCCCGGCGGCGCTGGGTGCCTGCTTGGCTTCCCGTCCCCACCCCCAGCCTCTGCGCAGCCGCCTCTTGTCTGCCCCTACGAAGGGGTGGGCGGACACGGGCACATCGCAAAGCACAGGTGTCAGGACTGTTGGGGAGCCCCTGAGCCTTCATTTCATGGCCTGGGGTCGTCCTCGTGGGGCAGAAGCCTCCCCCCATGCCCCTGAGACTTCCCTTCTCCCCTCCCCATCTCTCCCTCCCCTGCCACCCAAATGTTAGAAAAATAGCTGTGAACAGAGAGTGCTTTTGTCTGTGATGGCAGCAGGATCTGGACGGTGCCCTCCCCTGGGCTTCACCCCCTCCCCACCCCACATCTGACAGCCTGTTCCGTGTTGCCCCCCCTTCCCAGCGCACAGTACAGAAAAACGCCAAGTACATCTGCCTGGCCAACAAGGACTGCCCTGTGGACAAGAGGCGGCGAAACCGCTGCCAGTTCTGCCGCTTCCAGAAGTGCCTGGCTGTGGGCATGGTGAAGGAAGGTGGGTGGCTGGGGCCCAGCGGGCCAAGGGCGTGCCCGAGTGGGGCGGGGGCCTGGCCGAGTCCCCCGACGTCGGCCCTGCTGAGCCCAGAGGAGGGCACATGTGGACCTTACGTCTGCCCTAGCCTCATTCCCCCGAGCCTGAGGATGGGAGGCGGCGGCCACCCGCCTGCTTGAGAGGAATGGGGGAGGAGGTCCCTGGGGGTCCCCTGGGCGCAAGACTTGAGGCTCGGGGGGCTGCTGTGCAGCCGCAGTATACACGGCTGGGGCTGAGACTCCCTTTCTCACCCCTGCTGGCTTCTCTGCAGTTGTCCGGACAGACAGCCTGAAGGGGCGACGAGGCCGGCTCCCTTCGAAACCCAAGCAGCCCCCAGACGCCTCCCCTGCCAACCTCCTCACCTCCCTGGTCCGGGCACACCTGGACTCAGGGCCCAGCGCTGCCAAACTGGACTACTCCAAGGTGAGGCCCCGCCCCGGGGAGGGCTGCTGCTGGCACCCCCGGCGCCTCGGTGCTTGGGAGGAGAGCCGCCCCTCCAAGTGGGCAGATTGGGAAAGGAGGCGCCTGCTCTGGGCTGGCCAGATGGAAAAATGCACCCCCTAGGGCGGCCACTTAGAAAAACGTGCCCTGCCGGCAGCTGAAGCTGCTGAACTCGAGTTAGTCTTGCTCCCGTGGTCTGGCATCTAAGTGCGTGACAGAGCTCCACGTGGGCCCCGGTGTGGGGCCCTTTGTGGGGTGCTCACCCCAGCGGATGCCCCCCCTTCTCCCCCCAGTTCCAGGAGCTGGTGCTGCCCCGCTTTGGGAAGGAGGACGCCAGGGACGTGCAGCAGTTCTACGACCTGCTCTCGGGGTCCCTGGAGGTGATCCACAAGTGGGCCGAGAAGATCCCCGGCTTTGCCGAGCTGTCGCCGGGTGACCAGGACCTGCTGCTGGAGTCTGCCTTCCTGGAGCTCTTCATCCTCCGCCTGGCCTACCGGTGAGCTGCCCGCCGCCTGCCCGACCCCCGCTGCCCCTGCCCTGGGGCTGCCCTGACCGCTGTCTGTGCCCGCCGCCCCGCAGGTCTAAGCCGGGCGAGGGGAGGCTGGTCTTCTGCTCGGGCCTGGTGCTGCACCGGCTGCAGTGCGCCCGCGGCTTTGGCGACTGGATCGACAGCATCCTGGCCTTCTCGCGCTCCCTGCACAGCCTGGTGGTCGACGTGCCCGCCTTCGCCTGTCTCTCTGCTCTTGTGCTTATCACCGGTGAGCGGCCTGCCTCAAGCTGGGCCCATGGGAGCAGGGGGGAGCCTGCTGCTCCTCAGGAGGGTGCCTGCCCGGAGCGTGGGGGGGCGCTGAGGAGATGGCCCGGGGTGGGCTGGCATCCCGCGCCGCCTGGGCCCCTGCACCGCCCAGGCATGAAGGGAGGACACCAAACGTCACAGAGGGGCAGGCGCGCACTGCGAGAGGCACAGCTGGCGGGTGGGAGCGGGGATTCGGGCTCGGCTGCATCTATGTCCGACGCCCAGGCGGGTCTTCGAATTCCTCCGGGTTCCCCAAGGTCCGACTGTGTAGGCATCAGGCAGGTGGCTTTGGGATTTTGTTTGTTTTCAGCCACAGATGGAAAAGTGCACAAACACAAGTGTTCATGAACTAAACACATTGGTGTGAGCAGCCCCTGATTAAAAGAACTATGACCAAAAAAAACCCAGGAAGACAAAAGGAAACAAAAAAAACTCAGACCAATGACCCAGTGCCCCTATGTAAATGTAATTATGCAGGATGGCCTCTGGTGCTAAGTGTCGGGGTTTTCAGGCATCTCTTTTTATTCTCCAACGTGCCAGACCCCTCCCCACCACCTCCTTTCCGCCTTAGTTTCCACATTTTGCTATCTAAAGCAAAATCAGATGCACTGTGGGCTGCAGAGGGAGTGGTGCCCACCTGCAGCTTCTCAGCGCAGTGCGGGGAAAAGCCCACTGGCCCAGCCAGGAACCCCGTGGCCCTGGGCCAGCCATCAACCTCCTGGGCCTCAGTGTCTCCCTTGGAATATGAGGATGACGCGTGCTCCTGGCCTCTGCCGATGAGGCTTGAAAGGGGACTGGCAGGTCACCGTGCTTCTGCGAAGTGCTGGAGGCGCACGTGGCACGGCCAGGGACAGGAGTTGAGAGACCCGGGGAGGCCGGGCCTTGGGGGGGGCGTGGTCCTCAGCCGCGTGGTAAACCCTGCGCCCCGTTTGCAGACCGGCACGGGCTGCAGGAGCCGCGGCGGGTGGAGGAGCTGCAGAACCGCATCGCCAGCTGCCTGAAGGAGCACGTCTCGGCCACGGCCGGCGAGCCCCAGCCCGCCAGCTGCCTGTCCCGCCTGCTGGGCAAGCTGCCCGAGCTGCGGACCCTCTGCACCCAGGGCCTGCAGCGCATCTTCTACCTCAAGCTGGAGGACCTGGTGCCCCCTCCGCCCATTGTCGACAAGATCTTTATGGACACGCTGCCCTTCTGACCCCAGCCCGGGAACACGCGTGCGTGCACGTGCCGACGCACGCTCCGACGCCACCCCACGTGCCTTCAACCTGAGACCCACGGACCCCCAGAGCGCCCCCCAGCCAGGGCTCGAGCTGCAGACCGACTGACCCCCTCACCTGCTCGGGGAGGTTGGCGGGGTGCCCGGGCCCTGCGGGAGAGGAGCGCGTTCGCGGGGGTGACCCCCCACTAGTTGTCTTACTCCCCCAGCCCTCCCCCAGCCCAGCCTTGGCCTTCATGTTTTTGTAAGATAAACCGTTTTTAACACACCTCTGTGCTGTAAATAAGCCGAATGCTGTTGTAAATACAGGAAGGAAGAGGTGGAGGTGGGAATGGGGGGTGGGAGGAAGGGACGGCCCCTGCAGCCGCCTCCTCCTTGCTCTCTCCCCCCACCCTCCTTCCACGTGTACATAAACGGTCACTCTAGGAAGAAGACAAATGACAGATTCTGACATTTATATTTGTGTACTTTCCTGGATTTATAGTATGTGACTTTTCTGATTAATATATTTAATATATTGAATAAAAAATAGACATGTAGCTGAATCTGGGATTCTGTCTCTCTCTGACACCCTGTCTCCCTGCATCACACGCACACCCGATTACTTAAGTAGATGAGATGGGTGGCTCGGGACGAATCTTGGATTTTACCAACCTGAGCTATGAGGTCTCAGTTTACTCATTTGTAAAAGGGGCGTGATAATGACACCTTCCTGGGGAGTTGTTAAGAAAGAACTTCAGATCGTCTGCAGCACATAGAATCCTTCCCTTAACCTTGCCTGGCTCTTTCAGTGCCCGTGGTGGAGGCTGAGGACTGAGGGACTCAGGGCAGGCACCTGCTGCAGCAAATGACCTGGCTTCTGGGCTCAGGTGGTCACTTTCTCGTTCTTAACCTGGGACACTTGCTCCGTGGCTCTGATCCTCGACTTTCACAGCTGTAAAACAGGAAGAGGAACAGGCCCGGCCTCAGCGCTGTTGGGATTAGGAGTGTGTTTGTGGAGAGCTTGGCACGGGGTGCATATAAGGAAGCCCCAAATGGGAGTGGTTCTTGTTATTCAATAGATTTTTTTTGCCATCCCCTTCTCCACCTTCCTCCCCAGCTCTTCACCGCCCCCAGCAACTGGGTCTGAGGAAATGGTGACCTCTGTCTCCTGGGCAAGAACATTGTTCTGTGACCCCTACCTGTGCCCAGGTGCCGTGATGCCCTGATGTAGGTTCTTAACACACGAACTCATCGGTTGGCTTAGCTGATTTAAAATGCAGATTCCCGGGCGCCACCCCCCAGGGGCTCAGAGCTGGTGAGGGCTGAGGCCCTGAGTCTACTTTTCAGTGAGCACCCAGGTGATGCTGATACAGATGGTCTGGGAAGCACCCTTTGGCAAACCACGAGCCTTGGTCGACCCCAGCCTAAGGTCCGAGGTAGCTGGCGGCCATGGCCCTCCCTCTTCAGCCGGCTCCGTGCCCAGCTCGCCTTGTCAGTTCTTTCTCAGGGACTTGGCAGGAGCCCCGAAGGCAGTGCCCTTCCCACCTGTCCCTCCCACCCTTGGTTCAGGACCCCAAGTCTTCGCTTCCATGGCCCCTTGTGGGAACCGTCTGCAGGACGGGCAAAACAGGGCCCTGCTCGGGAGCAGGGGAGAAGCAAGGGCATTCTGGGCTGTACCTAAAAGCCTGCCTTCCCCGATGCCCCAGCTGCAGAGAGGCTCCCCAAGGAGCCCCCAGCCACATGCCCTCACCTGGGTTCTTGAAAGACAGCCTGCCTCAGGCTTCTGAGGGCTCCCCACGTGGGGTGGAGGGGGGCTCCTGCACACCGCGGCTGCTGCCCCCAGCAGTGCTGTGGGGGTCGCGGGGTGCGTCGGAACCCCCAGTGGGCCTTTGTTGGCAGCACCACCGTCTGGCAAGGGGCCGGGCAAGGCGCCTTGGATGGGGAGTCTGGAGACCCGGTTCTGTTCTCCTTCTGCCTCCAGCTCCAGGCCGCTCTTCCTCACTGAGCCTCCGTTTCCCCATCGGTTCGCCGAGGAGGTGTGTCTTGTGGCAGGGCCCTTGTTAGGAGCACAGCTTGCTGTCTCTCTCCCCTTTGGGTCACTCCCCTCCATATCCCTGCCTCCAGCCCAGAGTCCTGGCGGAAGGCAAAAGTTTTGATTAGCTATTTAGGGAGGGGCCGGGGACTGGGAACAGGATGGGGCAACTGAGAACCTCAGGCTCATGGTGATGATAATCGCTGCCACATACATGTCCCCCCACAGGCTAGGTTCCTTTCCCATGTTATTTCTAGCCCTCACTTCGACAGTAGGAGGAAGGTGTGGTTTTCCCCATCTCACAGGGCAATCGATGCAGTGGAGTGGAAAGAGCAAGAACTCTGGAGCCAGACTGCCTGGCTTTAAATCTTGGCTCCAGCACTTACTAGCTGTGGGGTTTGGGGCAAGCTACTGAACATTTCTGTGCCTCAGGGTCTTCATCTATAAATGAGGAAAAAATAATGATACCTATTTCATAAAGTTGCTATAATGATCAAACGGGTGACTATGTACACAGGGCTTCAAAGAGGGCTTGGCTCACAGGAAGCACCCAAGAAATATCGGCTCTTGTTTTTATAAAAGAGGAGAATTCATTTCTGAGAAAGGAGATGATTTTCCCAAGGTCACTTAGCTTGCAAGGGACAGAGCTGGGTGCGTCTGAGACCTAACTGCTAGGTCTCCCTGCCCAAAGTCTCACAAAATAAAAGGAGCGCCTCCTTCCCTGGACTGGGCCGTTGGGGTACCCCAGGGAGGGGGCCCGCTCCTCCGCTCCACCCTGCCCCACCCTGCCCCACCCAAGGGCTGGAGCCTGGAGGCAGGCCTTTCCTCTCCACTGAGCAACTGGAAGAACTGGCCTCCACGTCTTGCTAGGGGCCCAGAGGGCGAACAAGGGGGCATTGAGCCCGGTGGGGCCACACAATGGCCGTTCTGTCCCAGCTGGCCGGGGGCTGGGCCCATTTCCGAAGGGGACAATAGTCAAAAGGCAGTGACGCCGGCAGGGCCTGGAATCCCGGGCGGGATTTTCCGAGCCTCAAAGCCTGCTGTTTGTCCTCACACGGAGACCCAGGAAGCCTGCCTCCTTGTCTCCCCCTGCCCCACCCACGCCGGGCCCTGTGCCCAGAATCCCTGGCCCTCTCCCCACTGGGGAGCAGTGGCTCTGGGGTGGAGGGTCTGAGCAGGAGTGCCACACCCCAGGGGTGTGTACCTGAGGGCCCTTCCTGGGGGCTGGGGTGGACGAAGCTACCTGAGCTTGGGCCACCAGATTTGGTCATGGAGGGAGATGGTGAGGGTTAGGCCTGAGGAGGCCGAGAAGCTTCTGAAGGTCACGGGCATGCTCAGCCATGTGGCAGCTGTGTCCCAGGGGCAGCCCCTGAGAGAACACCGTGAAAGGTCCTGTCGGAGGTGGCAGGCGGCTGCGTGGTACCTGGGCAGTCGGCTGGCCGCTGGCCATGTCCTCTGGCTTCCGGGAGGCAGTCAGGTCCTGACTGAGGCAGTCGTGTCTCACTCATGTGCGAGCTGGGCCTGCAAATTCTCAGGGGGTCTTAGGGTGGAAATCTGGAGGAGCCCCAGCCCCTGCTCCTACCCCAAGCCCCTCCCTGCAGCAGAGACTCCAGGGCTGCTGGGCCCCTGACAGGACGAGGCTGAGGGGGTGAGCCCCTCTGTGCACCCGCCTCACAGCCCTGCCCAGGCCTGGCCTCAGAGCCTGGACCCAGGCTACAGGGTCTGTCCGGGACATCTGCCTCCACCCCTGCTCCAGTCTCTGCTCCCGTCCTGGGCTTCCATCCAGGGCCTTCCTTGGCCCCAGGCTGGGGCGCTATTTGGTTAAGGCTGAGGCCAGTGGTGGGACTTGGCTTGAAACCTCTTAACAGGAAGGGGTTAATGCAGAACTGAGGAAGTCTCCTCCACCCCCCTACCCCCCCAACATCTCCTTCCCCACCCGAGCCAGGGACATTCTAAGGGCAGGAGGAACATTCCAGGGTCCCTGGCTGGACTCAGAGATAGTGTGAGGGTAGGGGGCCCTGGAGGCCCTGGCCCTGGCTTCTGCCTCCCACCCCTCACCCCCGAGTCCATGCTCGGCCTATCTTCCTCCCCACCCTGGCTCCCCCCCACCTCCTGGCGGGCCCTGACCCCGCCAGACGGGGAGGCGGGGGGGTGCATCTGAGGTCTCCTCAAGGTCTGACCCAGCCGCTGGCACGGTCCAGCCCCTCCTTAAGACCATAAATCAGGCCTGGTGTGGCCACGGGGGCTGGAGGTGGCAGCTGGGCCGGGGAGGGGACAGCGTGGGGGGCCTTGTCCCAGTACATGCTGCGTTAGCAGGGAGCAGTGCCCAGTTGCCAGCCAGGCAGGGTGCTGACAGTCGCTGCCCGCCTGGCCCGGGCACACCCGAGGGAAGGGCCCTCACCCAGTGAGCCCAGCCTTGGGGGTGGCTATGCAGGAAAACCTGGGTCCCATTTCAGAGTCCCAGATAGCTACTAGGGTATCATCAGGAGAGAATCAGGAGAGATACCGAGAGGCCCCCCCAGCTCCAACAAGAAGCCAGGGACAGAAAAATAAGCCCCCTCGGGTAGATGCAGAGATTGCCCTCCCAGTGGTGGCTAGACAGCCCTCCCCTCTTTGCAAGGGCAGTCACACAGGCTCTTTTCCCCAACAGCAGATAAACACCTGCCTTCAGGGGAACAGAGGTACAGAAAGGACTGACCACTCCATGCCCACGGGGACAGACTCACAAAGATAAAGACCCCCCTCTGGCTAGAGAGACAAACACGTAGACTTTGCCAAAGACATGCACAAGCCTCCCCTCCCCACGGAAGGACAGATCCCCGGATCCCCCAGGAAAGAGCAGACATGCCCCCGTCCACCCCCCGTGCCCCAGGGCTGGTGCAGGGCTAGAGGCTGCCTGACGAGGCTAGGGCTGGGTGGCGCCTCTTTCTCACGCTCTCTGCCGCTCTCTCGCTCTCTCTTGTCCGCCCAACCATTTCCTCTGCCACGAGGGAGGGGCGGGGGGGGGGACGAC
The DNA here is from genome assembly GCF_030445035.2 of Dasypus novemcinctus. Taxonomy (NCBI): domain Eukaryota; kingdom Metazoa; phylum Chordata; class Mammalia; order Cingulata; family Dasypodidae; genus Dasypus; species Dasypus novemcinctus. The sequence goes on along the minus strand of NC_080684.1, from coordinate 34,242,473 downwards.
GGAGAGTGGCAGCCCAGAGATGGTGGGGGTGGAGGAGCCCCTGTCCAGTATCCCAGGGGGCAGGTGTCAGAAGAGGACAGCTGGCCCTCCTCACTCCCGTAGCCTGGGCTGGAGGGTCAGCGAGCAGGGTGCTGGCTGCCCAGCCAGGCCGGCCACCGTCAGGGGCCCCCAGCCTGACGTCAGTCCCACTCATTGTTGTTGCTGGGGCTTGAGTCACTCCCTGTGACGCCACTGGGGTCAGCTCTGGAGCGGCTGAGCGTGGCCTACAGGGCCAGCTTCAGGGCTCGGCTCTCCCCTGGGCACACACCAGGATGAGCGAGGCCTTCCGGGGCCACATTCAAGCAAAGCCAGCTGCTGCGTCCCAAGGTCTTGGGTTGGCCTTCCAAGTCCGCCCGCCGGCCTCTGCTGCAGGCAGGCTCGCCGGCCCTGTCTGCCCGGCTCGCTGTGGCTCCCGGCTCTGGCTGAGCGGTGTGTGCACTCTGGCCTTGCCTCTTCCACTTCTGAAACCTCAGTCCCTACATGGAGGTCTCAGCGAGGCCTCTCCCTGAGCTTTTGTCTTTCCTCTTCTGCAGGAAACCTCTCCAGAATAATTCCCTGGAATCTCACTTCCTTTAATCACCCAGCCCATCTTCTCTGCCCACTTCCTCAGGTTGCCATCTTGGGCACTCTGTCTTGTTTCCTTCTGGTGCCCAGTCACCTCCCAAATGTCTGAGAGCAGAGCTTGGGACTCCGCTTCACCCTGCATGTGTCACTTTCTATTCCAGGCCACAAGCATCTCTGGGATGATGGCAGTAGCCTTTATCTTGGCCCCACTGGCCTCCACAAAACTCGCTGCCATTTCTCTTGTGCCACTTGTCACGTTTTCTTGCACAAGTGCATCTCCTCTGAACTCCCAGAGAACCAGAACTGTGATTTGTCCAATGACTAGGAATTACCTGGGCCTGGCAGGTGGACAGTTACATAGGTGTGACCTGAATGATCACATCTTAATCATCAGGGGTAGGGACTTAGGATGGGTAAATTCACCCCACACATTCCCACTTTTCTTTGCAAAGATCCTCCCTCCCTGACAGGACCCCCTCTGCTGGGGATGTGACTGGGTGTTTGAGAAGCAGTGAGGATTGCCCTGCCAGGGTTCAGGGAGGCACGGGGAGGTGAGGGTAGGCCAGCACGGGGGCCTGGGAAGAGAGGTGAGAGGGCTCAGCCTCGCCCTCAGGCAGGAAGGCTTCAGGGAGAGGGTGAGTTCTGGAGTAGGGATAAGAGTGGGTAAAGAGACCAGGGGATTGAGTAGTTGTGTGGCCCTGGCAAGCTGCTACATAGCTCTGAGCCTCAGTTTCACTATCTGTAAATGGGGGTGATCATGGTGGGGATAGTGCTTACCTTGAAAGGTTGTTGGAGAAATCAACATATTAACAGGAGTGCATGTGAAGTGCTGGCATGGAACCTGGCAAGGCTCAGCGATGGGTGGTGGTGGTGATGATGACGTTAGGATAGTGGCACGAAGGGCCCTGAGAAGGGAGTGTGTCCACGGGGGTAGAGAGGGACCAGTCCCTTCTCTTGCTCACTGGCTGTCTCTGAGAGTTAGGAACTGGTTTCTCCCCCATCTCAGGGCTGGTTCCAATCCCCTGTGTCCCTGGGTGCTCTCCTTTGGCTCCTTCCAGACCCTCCATTCTCAATCTTTTCTCCTGTCCCCTTCCTGGTTTCATCCAGGGGTGGCTGGTGACAGTGGTGTGCCTGAGCCAGCTGGTACCTGGGCCCAAGAGCAGACTGTACCCCTTATGCAACTGCTCATTCATTCCTGATTCCTCATTCAGCTGTGTCCAGTAGCTTGACATCTGCTGTGGTAGGAAATCAGCAAATGCTACAAATCAGGGAAGCCCCCTTCCCCCCCCGCCCCAAACACACACAGCCCCCAGTAGGTCAAGTGTTCAACATCTACTGGGACACTGCTGGTGGGTGGTGTGTATTGGAGAGTGGTGGTGCCTGGGTGGGCTCAGGGTGGAGAAGCCAGAAGAGATGCGTCTGTAGTGGTAAAGAGCCCTGGATTTGAATCCCAGGCTCTATCACTTACTGAGTGACCTTTTTCATTTACCTCATAGAATTGGTTGGCATAAGGTTTAAATATGCCATATGCATATGCTAAGCACTTAGAATTGCGTCCTTTCCAGAGCAGTCAATAGATGCCATCTATTGTTATTTAGGAGAGAAAGTGTGTTAGGAAAATGAACATCTTAACCTCCAAGGAAACAGCAGGGGCGCTCGTGCTGTGGGTGGGGAGGGTCCCGGGCTCTGCAGGCATTAGCTGAGCAACAACCTCCTGCCTGCTCTGGGCTTACCATCTTCATGGAGAACCAAACACACTCCCAGGGAGCTCCCCAGCACTAAACACGCACTCACACTCCCACAACACTTCCAGTCCACAGAGGCTTTTCCTACGAGTTATCTCCTGTGATCATCAGGGGAGTTCTGGGTTTGTAGCAGAGGAAATCAGAAAAGAGGAGTGATGTCAAGGGTCACACAGGGAGGGAGTGGCAGAATTACAAACCTTACAAGAACTGTCACCACTTGGTCCTAGGAGATCTCCGAGTAGCGGAATCTATGAAGGTAACGTGCAGTAGGATTAAGCTCTTTCCTACACCACCTACGTGTGGCGTGAGGGGTAGGAGTAGGGACCTGACAGCAAAGCATACTGGACAAACTAAAGTTTTGCCATCCTCTCAGCGTCACGCAGCAAGTTGGCCCTGGCTTATCTCTCAAAATGACGCCCCTAATCTTGTGGCGCCTTATCTAGTGGCCTCAGGCCAAAGTTGGGAACCGTGCCTCCGCTCCACGGCGGTTCGCCATCAATAATTCCTCTCAGCCGAGGGAGGCGGCGCAGAGCCCGTCAGCCCTTCTCTACTCCACTGCTGCTCGTCTCTATGGCGGAAGTGAGTTGTTCTAGCAGACGTACAACTAAATTCTCGATGGTGGGAGTGAATGGACTCGTCCAAGTGAGGGGATACTTCTCACCATCAAAGGTTAAACGCCAAACTATATTTAGGAAAATACAAAACTCAAAATTAAGGAGGAGAGTAAGAGCAAAAATATAGGGTCCCTACGAATACAGAAGCGATCTGGGCGGCTGCATTCATGTCAGGGCTTTGCCGAGCTGTGCACGCCCCCCCCGCCGGAGGCCGATGGCGCAGGTAGGACCCGCCCGGCACGCAGCGGGGCGGGGTTGGATGGTCTTCCGGTCTCGGTTTCCCCTCCTTGCCGAGGTGGTGTGAATCCGCGGTGAGTGGGGTTGTGTGACTAGCCGGTGAGGTGAGGGTCCGGGTGGTGGGGTCTGTTCTAGCCGTCTGCCGCCCTCTTCTGTGCAAGCGTGGGCGCTCCCCGGAGCGGCGGGAGTGAGGACGCGCCTCGGACTCCCGCGTCCGTGCACGTTTGGCGCGGGGTGCCGCCCCCGAGTCACCTGAGGAGTCAGCTCCTCTCCTACCTTCTCGACTGGGGAGATTCCGGGGTAGGGGCTGAGAGAGAAGTGAGACCCGGGCAGGAAGCCCCGCGTCCCTTCTGAGTCCTTGATGCGGAACCGAATAACCTTTTCTTTTTGCCTTTAGTCCTTCTTTTGCGGCCAGTCGCCCACACGGGAGCTGGGGCGTACCTGCGCGGGAGAAGGAAGAGGGGGCATGATCCGAGCCTGAGTGGCCCCCGCTGCAGCCTGTGTACAAGTAAGCTAGTGGTAGCGGTGGGGGTGGGGGGTTCTGGCTCTGACCTGGCGTCGGTCAGCTTCTCCCCGAATGCCCTACGGACCCGGGCCTTGGGGATCTGCCTTGCTCAGTTGGGCGGGGGGAGGAGGAAGAAAGAAACAGATAAGCTCATCACAGACGAAAGGTTGCTGTTGTGGAAAGTAGAGTGAGGCTGGTCAGGATGGGTGTCCTGAAGAACTGTGGCTTAGAGTAGCACTGAGAATGAGGAAGAAAGAGGAGCTGGACCAGACCTGGGACTCTCTGGTTGGGATACTGCTGGATGGAATTAAACCAGAGGGATGAAATGAGCAAGAGAACTCTCATTCTTGACCTGGGAGTGTAGGATAAGTTGAATTAGCAGCCCCTGGAAGAACTTGGAATTCCTGGATGAGGATTAATAGAGCAGCTGCTTTGTCCCAGGAACTGAATTTACAGTGGTGAATAGGATATAGCTCCTTCCTTCAAGGAATTGTCTGCTTATTGAGAGATAAGAGTGACACCTGTGAAAAGATGACGGATAAAACAGGTAGGCTGAGTTCATTGCCACGTGAGGGGCGGAGCCAGCCTGCTCTCTGAGCATTCCGCAGACTGCTGCCCTGTGTTCAGTGCTGAGTGCCACTGTTTAAGAGAGACTGAGACAACGTAGGATATACTTAGAGGAGAGCTGCCAGAGCCCCGGGATGATAAAACGTGATGTCAAGCAGGCATGTTTATGGGGACTGTGACCTTTTAACCTGTAAAAGGGATGAGTGGGGTGATGGAAGAGGTGCTTCTAAGTATTTGAAAGGCTGATTTGTGGGAAAAGAATGAGACTGTGTGACTCCAGTTATTACACCATGACCAGTGGTTTGAAGCAGTAAGAGACATTCCTTCAGTAGAAGGAGTAGTGTAATAGAGTTTTTTAAAGATGGAATGGTCTGCTCTGAGAGTTAGTGAATTCCTTATTAATAGAGGTTTTCAAGATGAAGAATCTAAGCTAAGAAATTTGATTGCTTCCTCTCCCTCCAGACTCATACTCCCTCACTAAGTTCTGGCTCTCAAGTCTGTTCTGTCTAATTCTTCCACCACTGTCGTAGTGTAGCCTTTTATCACCTCTTGGCAATATTTGTAATATAATAATTAATTAGAGCAGCTAATCCTTATTGAGTGGTTACAACTTTCTGGGCACTGTTGTAAGTGCTTTACAGATATTAACTCATCAGTCTTTTAGTAGCCCTTTCAAGGTAGCTTTTATTTTCTTTCTTTTATATATATATATATATTTTTTTTTGATTTTTTTTTAATTGACTTTGTAATAATATTACATTAAAAATATATATGTGAGGTCCCATTCAACCCCACCCCCCCACCCCCCCCTCTCCCCCCCCAACAACACTCGTTCCCATCATCATGACACATCCATTGGATTTGGTAAGTACATCTTTGGGCACCTCTGCACCTCATAGACAATGGTTCACATCATGGCCCATACTCTCCTCCATTCCATCCAGTGGGCCCTGTGAGGATTTACAATGTCCGGTGATTACCTCTGAAGCACCATCCAGGGCAGCTCCATGTCCCAAAGACGCCTCCACCTCTCATCTCTTCCTGCCTTTCCCCATACCCATCGTCCACCATGTCCACTTTTCCCAATCCAATGCCACCTCTTCTATGTGGACATTGGATTGGTTGTGTCCATTGCACCTCTATGTCAAGAGGAGGCTCAGATTCCACATGGATGCTGGATGCAATCCTCCCATTTTCAGTTGTAATCACTCTAGGCTCCATGGTGTGGTGGTTGTCCTTCTTCAACTCCATCTTAGCTGAGTGTGGTAAGTCCAATAGATCAGATTGTAGGTGCTGGAGTCTGTTGAGGCTCAGGACCTGGCTATCACATTGTCAGTCCAGAGATTCAAATCCCCTAAATATATCTTAAACCCCAACATTAACTGCACCTCCAGCACATTAGCATGAAAGTCTTATGAAGGGAGATCCCATTTGAGTCCAGATTCATCACACATAAACACCATTTCCAAAGAGGGGCCATCTGCCCTGGTAGTTAACCCCATCGGCCATGACCATAACTCCCATGGGTCTCTTTAGCCCTCAAAGGAACCAATATCTGGGGGTTGTATCTGCTTTATCTGTCTCTCTGACTCTGCTCAGTTGTGCATGAGGGCAATCCTTCTGCCAGCCTCCAGACTCTTTTTTAGAAACTCGTAGCCATATAAACTCATTTCTCCTTTCCATTTCCCCCTTACTTTAGGTCAAACAGCATTTTAAAGTCATGGTATTTTATGTAGACATGGATATTCTGCTGATCCGCATTGTCTTTCTTTTATATATGGGGAAACAGAGGCACATAGATGTTAAGGAGCTTGCCCAAAAACATACAGTGAGCAAGTGGCAGAGCTGTGATTTCAACTCAGCCTGTCTGGCTTTGTAGTTATTGTTCTTAACCTGTACTCTGCTGTGTTAACCCTCACAACAGTTGTAATTTATGGATAATGAAACTGAGGCTCAGAGAAGTTGAATGACTTGCTTAAGGTCATAGAGCAGGATGTACCTAGGACTGTTGGACATGAAATTCCTTGCATTCTGCACTTCACTCCTCTACACACCATTGCACTGCCTCGGTAACTACCACGCTATGGTGACTCTTAACTGCTCTCCCTGCCCAGCCTTTCTGCCCTTATATCTGTAAGATTTTACTCTATAGTCTGTGGATGGCCATGGAAATCGTATGCAAGATGTGATGTATATGTGCATGTGTTGGTCAAGTTTTAAAAGCCAGGCTTCATAGCTTTCATTGACTTCTCAAAGCAGTTTCTGACCCCAAAATAGTTAAGCGTCATTCATTGCCCTTCAGCCAAAGTTAACTTTCTGATGCACAGATTTGATCTGGGCACAACAATGCACTGACTCTTCATTGCCCTCAGGACAGAGTCCAAGTGCCATAACAGGTCCCAGGAGATCAGATTCCAACCTTCCTTTTCTCCTCACTCCCACCTTGTACTCTCATCCCTGTAGTGTGTCTCCTCCAGTCCATCTGCTTCTCAAGGGCAGGGGCTGTGCTTGCCTTTGAAAGGCCAGGGCCTGACAGATGTTGCACAGTGGGCTTTGCTGTAAACTGCACTGAATGTCTTGGCAGTTGTTTGGGCTTGGAAACTCTTCCCCTATCTGATCCTGAGAATGTGATTCTCTGATAGTGTGTGCTGCAGAGATGCAGAGAAGGGCCAGTGGAGGCAAGGGCTGGGCTGGGCCTGGAAGGAAGTGAGCAGGTAACATGTCGATCATGTGCATGGTGTCAGCATTCTGACCTGGACTCCTCTTACAGGGTTGCCCCTGAGTGGGGCGAACCCCCCCTGTTTTCATCCTCGTCTCCAACCCTGGTGTTGGCCGTTGGTGCAGGATGAACTGCCGCTCGGAGGTGCTGGAGGTGTCGGTGGAGGGGCGGCAGGTGGAGGAGGCCATGCTGGCCGTGCTGCACACGGTGCTCTTGCACCGCAGCACAGGCAAGTTCCACTACAAGAAGGAGGGCACCTACTCCATTGGCACCGTGGGCACCCAGGACGTTGACTGTGACTTCATCGACTTCACCTACGTGCGTGTCTCCTCTGAAGAGCTTGACCGTGCCCTGCGCAAGGTTGTCGGGGAATTCAAGGTAGGGGTGTGGCCCGGTGGATTGCGAGTGGGTCTCTACTGCCTCTCCAACCGAGTTTGCTGTTGGACCAGCTCACCCTTCCCGAGTGTGTGCCCTGTTCTTTTACTTGTAAGGAACAGGCGTGTTCAGATCTCCTCTGGGGAAGGAGGGCTTATGCAAGAAAAGCCAGGGAAGAAGGGAGACCAGGAAGCCCGTGTGGCCTTGGTGGCCAGGCCCCTTTGGAAGCTGAAGATCATTGCTTTTCTGACACCACCACTCTCTACCAATACCTTCTCTCTGCTGCTGCTTCCACTTCTCAGGGGGTGAGGTCTGTTTTTTTTTTTTTTTAAGATTTATTTCATTTATTTATTTTCCTCCCCTCCCCTTGTTTGCCCTCGCTGCCTGCCACCAGCTGTCCATGGTAGCATGGGACATCAGCTCTCCGCGGCAGCGCAGGCCAGGTTGCCTTTACCAGGAGGCCCTGAGAATCGAATCTGGGGCCTCCTGTATGGTAGATAGGAGCCCAGTCACCTGAGCCACATCTGCCTCTGGTCTGTGATTTTTAACTTTTCTTCAGAGTTGAATTTTCACTATTTGAATGAGTGGGGTTTTTTTTGTTTGTTTTTTTTGTTTTTTTTTCATTTAAAAAAATAATAAAGGAAATCTTTTTTTAAAGGCACAAACTCTAGGGTTAGAGGAGGATGATTGTCTGCCTGACCTCCATCCCATTAGTTTTTGGAGGACCCCACGCTGTGCCAGGCACTGTGCTGACTGCAGGGGCTTGCTTGGTATTGGGTGACACCCTCTCCCAGGCCGCAGCAGGCAGAAAGCCATCCCCCCAATCGCTGCAAGCCCAGAAAGGTTTGCCAGTCGCCCTTTGGGGGAGGTGGGTACCTAGCCCTCTGTTCTCCAGATGTCTGTGGGAGGCACGTAGAGCACAGTGGTTAGGAGCCAGGTAGTGCCACCTAACAAGGCTGTGACCTTGGGCAAGTGCTCCTCCAGGCCGCAGCTTCCCTGTGAATGAAATCGGAATAATAGTAGTACCAACCTCATAGTGCGTGCTGTGAGGATTAAATGAGTCACGTGTAAGCTTGCTTGGAGCAGAGCCTACCACACAGTAAGCCTTATAGAAGTGTTGGCCATTATTATTATTATTAGTCAAGGTCTTGTGACCTGGGTTTGTCCATGAAGGAGAGACTTATTCTCTACTGGGCAGGTCAGGGTTTGAGGGAGGCGTCCTTCTCTCTGGATTGGCACTAACTCACATGGAAAGGTTCTTCTGGTTCTTGCTATCATAGGAGGCGTCTGGGGCCACCCACACCTCGTGGAATTCTAGGACCACATGGTGGAAGGGGAAAGAGGGAGAAGCAGCCAAGCCTGGTCTGTCTTTCACTTTCCCTTCCCTTCCCCATTCTGTTCCTTTGTTTCCTTTCTAAACAAGGATCATTAGACCTCACAGCTCTTCTCTCTGCTTTTTCTGAAAGAGACTATGAATTTGGGCTGTCAACGGTAAATATAGTAGAAAGAGTGTGTTTAATTGGTAGTAGAGGTGGCAAATAGGGTGTGCCTGAAGAGAAGGTGTTGGAAAGAAGAACATTTTGAAGGATGGGGGTAATGGGTGGCGAGAGAAGGTCCTTAGAATAAGAGTGAAACACGTAGATTTTGAAATCAGACAACCTGGATTCAAACCCTGGCTCTGCTGTTAACCGGCAGTGTGACTTCTGTTAGTTTACCTTACTTCTTTGAGTCTTGTTTTGCCTTATAAAATGGAGGCAGTAGAACTACCTGGTAAGGTTGTTGAGAGGAGCCAGTGGGGTTGTATGTGCCAAGTGCCTGGCCAGAGTAAGTGCTTAAAGAGCAGTAATGGGGTGGTAGAACTGGCCCAGTGGTTAGGGCATCCGTCTACCACATGGGAGGTCCGTGATTCAAACCCCGGGCCTCCTTGACCTGTGTGCAGCTGGCCCATGTGCAGTGCTGATCCACGCAAGGAGTGCTGTGCCATGCAGGGGTGTCCCCCGCGTAAGGAAGCCCCACGCGCAAGGAGTGTGCCCCGTAAGGAGAGCCGCCCAGTGCGAAAGAAAGTGCAGCCTGCCCAGGAATGGTGCTGCACACACAGAGCTGACACAACAAGATGATGCAACAAAAAGAAACACAGATTCCTGTGCTGCTGACAACAACAGACGCGGACAAAGAAGACGCAGCAAATAGACACAGAGAATAGACAACCGGGGTGATGGGGGAAGGGGAGATAAATAAATAAATAAATCTTTAAAAAAAAGAAAAGCAGTAATGATTTCTATAACATCAGCTTCTAACAAAGCTGGAGAAGCTGGGACAGGAGACAGATTGTTTGCTTGAGCCACTCAATTTTATCCTGGCAGTTTACTGTGTCACACAAATCTTGACTCCCTCTGGGCCTCTGTTCCCTGCCATCTCTGGAGAGCTAATATAGATAGGGGGGCTTACTTGGTAGGGCAAGAACTGTTCAGAGCCCTTACGTTGCTCATCTGTTACCCCTTCTTTCCCAGGATGCCCTGCGCAACTCTGGTGGCGATGGGCTGGGGCAGATGTCCTTGGAGTTCTACCAGAAAAAGAAGTCTCGCTGGCCTTTCTCGGATGAGTGCATCCCGTGGGAAGTGTGGACGGTCAAGGTACACGTGGTAGCCCTGGCCACGGAGCAGGAGCGGCAGATCTGCCGGGAGAAGGTGGGTGAGAAGCTCTGCGAGAAGATCATCAACATCGTGGAGGTGATGAATCGGCACGAGTACCTGCCCAAGATGCCCACACAGTCGGAGGTGGACAACGTGTTTGACACAGGCTTGCGGGACGTGCAGCCCTACCTCTACAAGATCTCCTTCCAAATCACTGATGCCCTGGGCACCTCGGTCACCACCACCATGCGCAGGCTCATCAAAGACACGCTTGCCCTCTAGGCCTTGCCGGGGCTTGGGAGCCCGCAGATGGCACCCAGGCCTCAGCTTCTGGGATTGTACTGTCGAGGCCCCTCGGGCCCTGGCAAACCGCTCTGGGTCCTTGGGTGAGACTCGGAAGGAGCAGCTTCTGCCTCCTTTTGTGGTGGTTGCCAGCCTACGGTCATCCTAACCTTTGCTGACGGGCCAGTCCGGCCTTACACTGTCTCTCCACACCCCTGCTGGGGGTCCCCCTTCCCTCTCCACTGTACAGAAGCATCACCACTAAGGTTGGTGAATAAAGTTAAGAATGTGAGTTTGGGTTGAGCCATCTCTCCTTTGGCTTGTGTTCTGCCCTCAAACGGCACTTTGTGGCAGACCTGTGAGGACACACGAGTGTGTTGAGGGCACCCTTCCAAGACGAGGGCATGGGTGGAATCAAATATGGATTATAACTGAGAGGTTTTGCACTTTGTTGGACATTCACTCAGCCAGGAGTTACCCACCCTGATGTGACGTGTGAATGGGGACATGGGTCAGGTCTGTTGCTTTTGGATGTGACTGAGCCATTTCTTCTTCCTTCCCAATGTTCCTGGCCTTTATATTATCTGGTCAGGCCTCCTGGAGGATGGCCCCAGATAGTATTTTCTCTTTCTCATAGCACACACAGGTTCCTGCATGTGCCAGACAGGTCATTTGATTTGGTTTCTCTCTCTGGAGACTGGCCATCTTGAGACTGTCTGGTGACTCTTGTAGGTTGTGCTGGCTCTGGCTGATTGTTAGGACGTTTACATTTCCACACAAGCATTTTCAAATTCAGTGAACGTCCACTGTGCTATGCTATCTCTGTTGATTTATTCCATATTTTACAAGGCTTTTTGGCTATCACCTGGGGCAGTTTTATCCAGGCTAAATAAATCACATGGGTGGGCCACGTGAAGGGAGAAGAGGGGCGTCTCCCTGGTCCTATGCAGGGAAGGTGGCCAGAAGGCCCAGGAAGTGTTCGCACGTTTTCCACATTCCAAGTTACCAAGTCCACAGGGTAGTTCATGACTGTGAGGTTTTGGGATGTCCTGCTCTTGCTCTCTTGGGCCACAGGCAGTTGGGGCACTCAGGAGGGGGGTTTGGAGATGGGGAATACTTGTTCCCAGCAAGTCCTGTTGGCATGTGACCCACCCCCCTGGCCTGCTGCAGTCTGCAGGGCCTAATCCTCTCTCCTCCAGCCAGCCATCACTTAATTCCTTCTGAGGACTTGACTGGTAAAGGTGTTGGCTAGCAGTGATTTTTTAAAATCAATTTTATTGATACTTTAATTTTTTTTGAGGTACTGGGCCTGGGATTGAATCTGGGACCTCGTATGTAGGAAGTCAGCACTTAACCACTGAACTACATCGGCTTCCCTGAGTTGGGTGTTTCATTTGTTTGCTTGTTTGCTTTTGGTTTTAGGAGGCACCAGGGATGGAACTGGGACCTCCCATGTGGGAAGCAGGCGCTCAATTGCTTGAGCCACATCCACTCCCCTTGTTGATACATGTTGATAAAACATATAGTTCATCCGAAGTGTACAATCAGTGGTATTTAGTGTAATCACAGTTGTGTGTTATCACTTCAATCATTAGAGCATTTTTTGTTGTCTTTTAAGTTTTTCAGGAAACCTGGGCAGAAGAGTCTTCCCCACTATCCCACCTTGCCCAGACGTCCTGCCTTTGCAGCTGGTCTTCTCCACTCCCACCCAGGCAGGACCGTGGGACACTCAGCTGGCAGCAGGCTGGCCTGGGTGGACAGGACAGTAACATCCCTAACCCTTCCGGCATTGTGATTTCTTGAGCTACCCTGGAAGGGGGGTGGGCAGAACCCAGGAGACTGATTGGCACAGTGTTGGGACAGGAGCGCTTCCCTCTGTAAACATGACTGGCCCTGGGCCCTGGGCCTGAGAAGAGGAGGGGGTGGGCCTTGCAACGCCCCCCCGACCCCCCCATTAAGGAGTCTGAAGGAGGCACTAGCCTGCTTGTCCAGTCCTGGATCCTGCAGGGGGAGGACAGGGATCCCTCAGGTCCTGAGGTGGCCCCTGTCCCAGTGGCCGCGTGGGCCGCCTCGCAGCATTGCGCTTTGGCCCAGGGATGGGGCTGGCCCTGGCTTTTCCTGCCTCCTGTTGACTGGGGGCAGCGCCCTGGGGGAAGCCCTCAGGGCTTGAGGGAGCTGCTACCTCTGGGCCGCCTCTTGCCAAGGGAAAGGGAGCGTCTTGGGGGCAGGACTTCCCACTTGGCCTGGCTGGGTGTATGCAAACCCTGTTCACATGGGTGGGTTGGAGAAGAAACACCCCGGGCCCAGGAGTCTGAGTGTTGAGACTGGCGCCCGCCGTCCACAGTGGGGGAGCCCTGGTCTAGGAAGTCAGCGCTCTGGGCCCGGGTGGGGGCCTAGGGCGCCTGGGTCCGCCCCTCGGGTTCCTCCCTCCCGCCCGCGGCGCCCGCCCGCGCTCCCGCACCCTCCCGGCGGCCCCGCGCACATCTGGGCAGCGGGCGCTGGAGCATGAACAGCTCCCAGGCCGGCGCCGCGGCTCTGGCCGCCTGGCTCAGCTGCTGCAACCAGTCGGGGGCACCGCCGGAGCCCCCCGAGGGGCCGCGGGCCGTGCAGGCGGCGGTGCTGGGCGTGCTGTCGCTGCTCGTGCTCGGCGGCGTGCTGTTCCTGGGCGGCGGCCTGCTCCTCCGCGCCCAAGGCCTGACCGCGCTGCTGGCCCGCGAGCGGCGCGCGTCCCGCGAGGCCGAGCCCGGCGCGGCGGAGGCGACGACCCCGAGGTGCGCGGCCGCGCTCGAGGGGCGCGGTCTCCAGGCGGCCCCGGGCTCCGCGGCGCCGGACTGCGAGCGAGCGGCCCTCGGGCACCCGGCGCCCCCAGGAGCGGGTCCTAGGGCTGCGGAGCAGAGGCGCCCGGGCCCTTCCCCTGAGGCCTGAGGCTGGCACCTCCCGCACAGGTGAGAGGGCACAGGTGAGAGGGCGGGGAGTGCGGCGGGGTGGAGAGAGGGGCCCGGAGCCAGGGGCCGCAACCTCCGTATGGGGGGGCGGCGCCTCCCTGGGCCCAGCCGCTCCAGGTGTGGACCTGAGGGGAGAGGCTGCCCCCCCCCCACAGTCTCTCCTGCAGCAGCAGCAGCAGCTCCCTGTCCCTCATGTCCCCCTCCTAATGGTGACCCTGGTGCAGGGCTGAGGAGGCAGGGCGGCAGTCTGGGGTGGGCCAGTGTGCTTCGGAGCCCTCTCCCCTGGGCGCCCACGCCTCCCACACTTTCTGCATCTGCCCCCACCCCACCAGGTACTAAGGCCCAACTCAGAAGTGCCCCAAATGTCCATCCACTGGGAGGCGGAGGAGAGACTGGGCCCAGGGCCTCAGGACAACCCGGGACTTAAGCCTTAGCCTCCTGCCCTCCTCTCCCAGGAGGGGGTTTGAGTCTAAGATCCACCACTGCTCCCTCTTAAGGGAGGGTTTGGGGTGTGGGGTGTGTGAGGGCAGAGCCAGGGGCCTGCTTGCCCGATCCCCTGATCAGGGCGGGGCGGATGTAGCCGAGGGCAAGGCTCTGTGGCATGTGTGTGTGTGTGTGTGTGTGTGTGTCGGGGGGGGGGGAGATGACAAGGTTTCCAGCAGCTGGGGGAACTCAGGAGCACGTTGCTCCAGGAAGCTGGGGCTGAGGGTTCCCAGCTGTGGGGGCTCCATCCGGGTCTCCTGCCTCTGTCTTCCCAAGGACAGAGACCATCTGGAGGGAAGGGCCTGGGTGGCCCAAAGGACAAGCTGACTCAAGGCCACCTGGGCAGAGCCACCGTGATTGGACAGGGGAAGCCTTCCCTGCCCCTCTCCCTGTCAAGCTTGGTACCTGGAGCTCCGGGGCTCTGTGGCTGAGGGTGTGTGTTAGTGACTTGGCGCCTCCCCTGCTGGCCAAGGACGGAGGCAGGGTCTTTCATCGTCCTCTTAGCAGGGAGTCAGGCAGGTGAGAGGGGCTGGTGAGGGGTGAGAGGCCGGCGTGAGCAGGGTGCAGCTAAGCAGCTGTGAAGCCGACGACGTGTGATCCCTGCACAGCGCAGTCCAGGATTTGGTGCTAATCCCAGACAGCCACGCCGCACTGGCCCTGCTGAACTGCAGACTTCTCACCTCAGGGACGCCGCCCCCACCCCCTTGGAGAGAGGGCTGTCCAGTGGCGAGGAGGGCGTGTGTGTTACTGCTCCTGGCACAGGGTGGCCAGGCCGGGCCCAGGGACATTCCCTACCTCACTTTACTGTGTCCTGGGGGAGGGTGGGGGAGGGGAGCCACCTCCCTTCCTCGTCTCCAGGTTCTTCCATCCCTCTTGCCTGAAACCTGCTGCCGCTTTCCCAGCCCTCTCCTTCCCTGGGTAGTCTAGAGGGGTCTCTAGGTTCACGGTGGACTCCTTCACTCTACAGACGGGGAGCCTCAGCACGTAACATGCTCGAGTAAATGACAGCAGAACTGGACCCTGGGGCTCCTGATCCCCACCTTGGGGCTCCTTCCCCCCTGACTGAGTGGCCTCTCTTGCTCCTGGCGTCTCCCCACCCTCTCCCCGCACTTTCCTGCCATTCTTTGAGATGCTGGTGAAAAATATGACCTCTCTGGCACAAAGAATGCCTGCGTCACATATATACATGCACTTGGCAGTTTCAGGGACTCCATTCCCAAACCCCTGTGTTGCCGCCTCCCGCCCCCCTCCCCTTCCCCGCGGCCTTCTTGCTAAGGGCAGCAGTCTCGCAGCCAGCTGGGCGCAGCTTGCCTGGCCTGAGTCTGCTGGAATATGCATCCGTGGACAGAAAAGCCCGAGCTGTCAGGGCAGATTTGGCCTTTGGGCACAAGCCTGGGTGGTGGGGTGTAGAGAGCTTTGGTGGGAGTGAGGCGGTGCCTCCAGCATCATCGTGTCTGCTCACAGCCCTGACAGAGCTGAGGTGAGGGTGGGCAGCTGGGGGAGGAGGGACAGGCTTTCTTCCTCCAACTGCCTGCCCTGCTGTCCCCTCAGCCCAGCGCTTGGAGGCCTGGGGTGGGGGGTGTGCTGGGGACCTCGGTGTTCCTGCAGGAAGATACCAGGATGTTTTCTAGGGAACTCTGACCCTGGTCAAGGCTGACAGACTGAGGGGGAGGAAAAGAATTTGGAAAATTGGGAAATTGTGGTTGTCGCCCCATCTCTCAGATTCCAGCTGGGCGTGAGATGGGGGCATGGGTACAGATCCCAGCGCCATGGAGAGAAGCCAGGCATCAGCCAACAAGCCTCGAGCCCCCTCGCCCTCCAGTCAGCCTGCTCTCTGTGGGGGAAGGGCTGGGGCAACAGATGCGTGGGCATCCCGCCTTGTCCTTCCTCCTCCCCTGAACTTCACCCTGAACTGGAGAGGCTGTCAGGGTCTATCTAGTTCATTCCTCGCCAGCACAGGGTGCAGCCCCTTTCCCAGCAAAGATGCGGCCCTCTCTTCCAGATTCCTGAGCCTCGCGTGGCCTGCCTCCCAGAGAGCTCTCCCTTCAGCCTGCTGCCCCGGAGCCCTGCCCCCTTGGACCCGTTCTTGGTGCAGCCGACAGCCTGGGAGAAACCTGGAGCGTGGTGAGACCTCAGCCTGGGATTGTTCCTCAGCTGCGGCCTCTGGACTCGGCTCTGCCCGCCGGCCGTGCTTGTGGGTGTGGCCCTGGGAGGCCCCTCGGCGGCAGCTGTGCGTCCCGTCCCGGGCACGGAAGCCACCACACACCCGGATGCTCCGCGCAGCTCTCACGGGCTGAGCCCTCTGCCCGCTGGGCCTCTGAGCACAGGGGCACAGGCCCTGTCCTGTCCTGGGTGCCAGGCAGCACTGGCCTGTCCCTGCTGAGGGCGAGACGTCAGTGTCACTCATTTGCAGGTGCTTGATGCTCCAGCCATCCCCATCCCTTTCCCAGGCTGGCGGTTACATATGCCGGGAATGCAAGTTTGGGGCACATGGCTTGTTTCCAGCCCCCACTTCTTGGAATTAGTGCCCCCTGCTTACCACAGGTTTGAACTGTTTCCGTGGAATATTGAAATAGTGACCTCCAAAGGACCTCCAAACATGCCCCCGTCTTCTCAGGGGTGGCCATTACCCCTCAGCGAGCAGATCCAGGTCTTTCTGGGAGGTGGGGTGTGTGGGGGGGCTGGATAGGGACTCCCCCGCCAGCACTTGGCTGCCCCCCCGTGGCCAGGATGGGAAAGAACAGTCGCTGTTGGGGGCCTGAGCCCGGAGCTTCATGCTGAGAGTGGATTTTCGAGCATGTCCGCTGAATTCTAGATTGTAAACCTTCCTGAGCCTCAGTCTCGTCACCCAGAAAAAGCAGGCAACAATGTCACTGAGAGGATCAAATAACGTGCTTGACTACGGATAAAGGGGTTTATGCTATAGTTCTCATGTGACCGAGCCTCTTCAGGGCCATGTCTGTGCCTGGGAACACTTTGTTTATCCCTGTCTTCCATGTGTATTTATCGAGTGGCTGCTTACCAGGCATACTCTGGGAACTGGGGGTGAGGAGATGAATGAAACGGAGCCCGCGTCCTCGAGGAGCTCACAGTGCAGTGAAGAGCGGCACCCACAGAACTGAGGTTGAATTGGACAGCGACAAGTGCACAGAGCCGACGGAGCGGTGAACTCTGCTCGGCAGCTGGCGAAGACCAACTTGGGAGGTGGTGGAAGGGATGGGCGTTGGCCTGGTGGCGAGGGACGGAAGGCGTTGGGGCGGGGGCTCTGCAGGGCACGGATCAGGGGTGCTTTAGAGCAGAGCAGTGAGAGTGGGAAGAGTGAAGGGAGATGAGCTGGGTGGGCAGGGGGGAGCAGAGACCAGCCTGGAGAGGGGCTGGGATCTGTCCTGGGAGCAGCGAGGCCCCTAGAGGGTTTCAAGTCGGAAAGTCGCATGGGGAGACCTGGGTCCTAGAGAATTGAGGGGAAGGTGGGGGTGGGAAGCTGGAGGTAAAGAGACCGCCGGGAGGCTGCTGTCAGAATATTAGCAACAATGGCAGTGCCTGGCCTAGGGTGGAAGGAAGGGGGAGCAAGCCAAGCGATATTTTGGGTATGGCCTTTGGTCACTGGCTGGCTGTAAAGGATGAGGGAGAGGGAGGGGGCGAGGACGATGCCCTAGTTCCTGGCCGGTGGCTGAGTGGGTGGTGGCACCTCCCACGGAGACGGTGTATTATCAGTCTGGACTTTTTTGGTCTTAAGTTACAGAAAGCCCAACCTATATTTGGCTTAAGCGGAAGAGAATTTATTGGTTCGTGTAATTGAAAAGTCAGGCTTGGTGCGAGTCAGGGTTCAAATGATGCGTGCAGGCCCCAGCTTCTCTCCCTTCCTTGGCCTGGGTCAGCTGGCCTCTGTCAGCTTCCGGCTGTGTAGCCTAGGGGTCAAGGGCAAGGACTCTGGACTCAGATTGCCTGGATTTGAATCTAGCTGTGTGAACTGAGCAAGGTACTTAACCTCTCTGAGCCTCGATTCCCTCACCTGTAGATTGGGATGACATAGGACTTGACTCGCACAGTTTTTTCTTAGGATGAAAAGAGGATCACACAAGAGGGTGCCTAGCACCGCTCCTGGCCTGGAGCAAGCACTCAGAGAGTGTTGGCGTCCTTAGTCTCAGCCTCCACGCGAGGCAGGGTGTCAGCTCTGTGGCCTCTCGCATTCAAGTCTCCCAGGGAAGAGGAGTCACCTCCTGGGTCCCTCAGGCCAGAGCCCGGGGTCAGCCGTGGTTAGACTCTGTGCTGAGCTGGAAGCAGTACTGTGCTAGGGGCATGAAATGTTCGAGGCCTTGGTCACATGCTCCCCGCTGGGTGTGGGTGATGGGGGCACCCCAACCTTAGTGCCCGAAAGAGAGGGGTGTCCCTCACCAAATCTGGGCCTGTTTCAGTTCTGGGGTGAACAGATGCTGGGTGGCCTTAGACCAACCTGTGGCTGCTGCAGACTGGGAGCAGGGGCAAGGGCAGGGGCGGCCCGGGCTGGGGGGTGGCTGATGAGCTCGGCTCCCTCACGTTGACCGAGACACCTCAGGGACATCCAGGGGAGCATCGGTGGGCGCTTAGCATAAGGGCGGAGCTCAGGAGGGAGCTTTGGAGCCAGCCTTTGGGCCTTGCTGTTGCTGGAGCTGGATCAGGCCGGGATGGGTGGTGGAGGTGGGAAGGGGGACTGAGGATGCCACGTGGACACTTAAAGAAAGGGGCAGTGGAGGAGCGGCCGGAGAGGTGGGAGGGCACCGGGGAGTGGGCTGTCTGGGGGTCAGATTAAAAAGGATACCAGAAACGGAGTGGCCGGGTGGGCCCGTGCCCCGCAGCACCGGTGTGTGTGGAAGAGCCTGCAGCACAGGCCCCGGAGAGCGGCCGGACCTCTCAGCCACCCACCAACGGCCTGGGAAGCAAGGAGCCCTCTCGACAGAAGAAAGTGGGACCGTGGTGAACTGGGTGGGGGTGGGACCGTGGTCAGGAGAGGCATTGATTTTACGTGTCCTGCTCTGTGGAAGCTGTTCCTTGCTCACGTATCACCTATGCAAAATAAAGCAATAGAAATAAACCCAGCACCAAAAGGCGCCTCGGCCTGCTCCCCGCTCCCTGCCTCCTCTCCAAGCCGTGGCCGCCTCTGCTGGGAGGGCTAGGACTCCGGCCACGCACCCGCCCCGCGTACACCACTGCTCCTCCTTCCGTCTCCCCCACGGCTCTCGTCCCTCTCTAGGTCCCCCCTCTTGTCCTCCCCCGGGCTGGCCGGGGCTGCCGCCCCGGATCCATGGCCTCCTGTGCTCCCCCGAGGACAGCCCTCCCCTGCCTGCTGCGGGAGAGCAGGGTGCTGGGCTCGCGGGCCCGCACTTGCCCGCCCACCCGCTCCCGCTCCCGGAGGCCCCAGCTGCCAGGCGCACCCCTTCTATTTGGCAGCACGCGGACGAGTGGTGCCTCCTGCTCTGTGCTTCCTGGAGAAGCTCGCGCTGGCCTGCACGCGGCCTCCCGCCCTGGCCTGGCCAGGCCTCTCCATGGCCTCTGCAGGAGGTCCCCTCAGAATGCACTGCCTCGAAGCCCCTCTGGCCTCGCCTGCCCTTCCCTGGGTCTGTGCCTCTGCCCCCTCCACTTCCTTCCCCTTCCAGTTTTGGTTTCCCGATGGGTGTGTCACCTCATCGCTGTCCTGCCTGTAGCCGAGGTAACTCCTTCCACCACTCCTCAGTCCCGAGGGACGGCAGCTATGCCCTCTGAGCTCGCACCCGGCTGCCCAGTGCCAGGGCAGATGGCACCAGGGACGGTCACCAGCCCCCTGCCCATGGCACCAGCTGGCCCGCCCTCCTTCAGACCACCCGCTCTGGAGCCTCTGACCTGCTCGCCTCCCCTGCCCCCTGCCCCGGTGCCCTCACCTCTCACTTATCACAGGAGAGAGAAGCCAGCAGATGAGGTCTCCCTCCACCTCAGGCCTCAGACCCACAAGCCCACCTTTTTGGGTACTGGGGCCCCCCACGGCTGCCCAGGAGAGGACCGTCTCCTCCCTCTGAGGATGCACCCTCCACCTCTGCACTGCTCCTTTCCCAGGCCCGTGCTGCTGACTATCCATCCTCCTGCATTCCAGCGAGCTGCAGCCTGGAAACTTGCTCAGGTTTTTTTCCACCTTAAAATAATCCGCGTCTGCACCCACTGCCTCCTCCAGTTCCTGTCCTATGTCTCACTTCATCTTTTCGGCCGAACTTCTAAAAAGAGTTCCCTGCGCTTACGCCCCCACCTCCTCGCCTCCACCCTCGCTGCTCCAGCCTGGCTTCCACCCCTCTCAGCTGACCAGCCCTGGGGTGACTGCTCGTCTCATCAGCCGTGCTGGCCACTTAGCGCCTTGCTGGTCCCTCCCTCCCTCCTCACGGCTCTCCCCTTGACTTCTTGGTCAGCCCCAGAAGAGCCGCGCTGTGGAGGGGAGGGGCTGAGAGCGTGGGCTCCAGAATGGTGCTGTCTGGGCTCGAATCCTGGATCTGCCACTTACTCTGTAAGATTCTGGCCCTCGTTAGTGAAATGGGCTGATGCCGAGTCCCACTTTGCGGAATTCCAATGAGTTGATGGAGTTTGGGAGCCTGGGCTCTGGAGCACCTGCTGGCTTCAGGCTCCCTGGCCCCAGCTCCGTGCCCTTGGCAAAGACTTGGTCCGCCCTGTCCCCCTGTCCCTCTGGGAGCCCGTTGCCGGCCCTCCTCCTCGGCTCAGCCCGAAGCCGTCCTCTTACCCTGCTCCCTGGTCCAGGGTGCACACACCCTCTCCCCGCACTCGAATGGCTGTCTCTCTCCACGGCTCTGGAATTTTCAGCACCAGCCTAACTTGTCTTCAGACCGCCACGTTCATTCATTCCTTTGGTAGTGCATTCTTCCATTCTCGAGATATTTATGGGCAGCTGTAGCCACTGTTCTAGGCACTGGAGAATAATTGTAAACAAGACAGAGTGGTCCCTGGCTCTCACAGAACCCACAATCTGGTGGGAAGGGACATTTGATGAAAGTGTAAAAACAAAGGCGGTAATTTCAGATCGTGATTGTGCTATGCAGAAAATCAAGATGGTGGGACGGAGTGACTTGTGGGGTGACTTTAGGTTAAGTTGGTCAGGGAAGGACTCTGAGGAGGTAACATCTGAGTTGAGACCTGACCATGGGAAGGAGCCACCAGGCAAAGGTCTGGGGCAGAGTGTTCCCTCAGAGGAACAGCAGGTGCAAAGGTCCTGTGGTGGGAATGAACTTGGCATGTCTGAGGGACCTAAAGGGAGTAGTGTAGCAGCAGCTTAATGCGTGAGAGATTGGTGCTAAGAGATGGGGTCAGGGAGGAAGGCTGGGCCAGGGCACGAGGCTCCTGGCGAAGAGTGGCTGTTCTCTCAGGCGCATCATCTCTTGCCATGTTCTCGGTGAACGGTACAGCCTCTTCCCCAGCACCTGTCCTTGTCCCCTTCCACAGCCCGTCCCTCACTGGCTCGGCCCATTCTACTCTTAGAAACCTCTGTTCTATCTCCCCGCCGCCATCCTCACGGAGACACCACCGCTGCCCTCCTGTCCCCGTGTCCCCTGGAGCTTCTCGGCCCACCTGTTCTCCACGCTGCCACCACAGTGGCCTTTTAAAAAGGATTAGTTTTTCAAGCCACTATTTATACCTCTGCCGGCCCAGGCTTCCCATTGTTCACGGGCTGGAGTCCAAGTCTTCCCGTGTTCCGGGGCTGTGTTTCCGTCCGGGGCCTGCTCCTCTTCTGGATTGGGCGTCTGCGCCCCCTGCCCCGGCCCTCTGCCTCTGTGCCTTTGCACACGCTGTGCCTGTCCCCGCCCTTTACCCCACTGCCCTTCCCCTCGGGTCTGAGAGGTCCCTCTGTCACAGAAGCCTTTCCTGACCCCACCAGAGAACTGGGGTCCCTGCCAGCACCCCCACTGCGCCCTGGGGGTGCCCCTTTGGGTTTAGCCACGTGGTCAGAGTCTGCTCTCTGATGTCATGCAGAGTCTGTGAGAACAGGGACGGTGCCCATGCTCACGAGTGCGTCTCTCCAGTGTCCCCCGTCGTGCCTGGCACATAGTGGGTGCGCAGCAGACACGTGTGGAGTAAATGAAGGGTTGTCGTCTGCAGAGGCCCTGGGAGGGGAGGACGGAGCTGAAGCTCTCTGGCCGGCCCCTGCCCTGCGCGCCGGCTGGTCCGCCCGCGGGCAGCCCTCACCCGGCGGGACACCCGCTTGCCTGACGACGGCGCAGCCGCAGTCCCGGGCCGGGTGGCCTGGCCTCTGCTCCGGCGCCGGCTCCCGTCCTGCCTGGCTCACCTCCGGCCCCTCCCGTGGGCGAGCGATGCTGCCCCCTGGCCCGGGTTTCCAGCTTCTGGAGATGTCGGCACCCAGCATAGCCAGGTCCAGGGCTGATCCGGATGGGCCTGCTGCAGGCACTGCCGAAGTTCAAGGGCGCGGGTGGAAGGCACAGGCACTGCCTTCAGGGCATTGCGGGCCCGTCTTTAACCGAAGGTACCAGGAGCGGGAGGGAGAGGGCGGCTGGCCGCCAGCACCGGGTCTCGGGTGCATGTGGAGGCACCAGAGGCTTCACTTCACTTGGTCATTCAGTGACTGAACGAAGCACAGCGAGGTCCCCGCCCTTGCGGAGTGTGCGCTTGTGAGGTGAGGCAGAGGAGAGACCCTGCAAGGAATTTACAAGAGATTCTATCGGAGGGTAGCAGGTGCCTCGGAGAAAAGCCAAGCAGGACGGGTGCAGGGCGAGTGTGGGGGAAGGTGGAGCCATCGGCAGGTGTCGCTGAGAAGGTGACATCTGAGCCAGGCCTGGTCAGAGAGCTCCAGAGCTATCTGGGGGAGAAGCATCCTCGCAGCGGAACGACGCGGGCTCGGAGCCTGGGTTTGCAGCCTGCTGTGTGTCTAGGCTGCGTGTCTAGGAGGCCCTGGGCGCTGGGATGGAGGGGAGGGCACTGTGGTGACAGCTCCGAGGAGACGCCGCCTGGGCCCAGCAGGGAGGCGCTCAGAGACCTGGGCTCCCGGGCCTGGCTGGGGCGCACGGGGGCCTCCGGAGAGGCTGCAGCAGAAGCGCGTCCTCCGCGGAGAGCCAGAAAATCGACCTCTTGTGTGTGTTTTCCCAGGAAGCCTCTGAAGAAGGAGCTCTGCCAGACCGGGAGAGTACAGCGGAACGACGGAGGCCCACGACCTGGGGAATGGGAGGCAGCGCCGGGCGAGGGGAGGCGCGCCAGCCTCCGGAGCTGCCTGGTGGCCCGTGATTTTCTCCAGGAATGCACAGGTGGCGAGCGCGTGCGGCAGCTTCTTCTTGAGTACTGTCCCCCACCCTGCTGGCTTCTCTCCCTGGCCCTGTGGACACTGAACTTCACTGGAGGCTCAAGGTGTACTTCAGTGAAGGGTCAAATGAAACTGCGCAGGGGGACTTGGCTCAACCAGCTCCCGCCTTCGAGCCGCTGAGGCCCCCTATTTTTCCTCCACTGTCCCTTCTGTGCTACTCTCACAGTCACCCCCACGCAGGTCTGCTGGCCTGGGCCTCTCCTGTTCCCGGAGCCCCCCAGGGCGGGCGGTTGCTCAGGGGGACTGGAGCGCTGTCTTTCCCTCCCAGTCTCTCTCCTCCTGCGCCACCTGACGGTAAAGCCCTCACCCCACGAGAGCTGCTTTGCATTTGAGGTTGACAGTCATCCTATTTTCATGACTTTGAGCCTCTTTCTTGCAAAATAATAACCCAGCTAAAGGTGGCTTTGACTCCTTCTTGGAATGGCTTTTATTATAAGAGCTACCACATTAGCTGGAAACTTCTCTGTCAGGGCCATCTGCTCAAATGTCAGCTCCATCAAGATATGGATTTTTGCTGTTCACCACACACAGACGGTTGTTAGGAAAAAAAAAATATATTTTTAAGCAGTATTGGGGATCAAACCCAGGATCTTGTACATGGGAAGCAGGCACCCAAACGTTCGAGCTACATCTGCTCCCAGGAAATATATTTTTGAACGAACAGCATCATCCCCTACATCTCTGCTATGACAACAGGGAGGGGAGGAGAGAGAAACGATAAACACATTCTTTAGCTTCCTGGAGCAAAAAATGTGTTTGCTCCCAGCTATGTGCTAGAACCTAATGAAAGTGCATTGGAGGGTTGATCATATGATATACTGCTGGTATGAACAGAAGATTTGGAGAAATGGGAGCAAAGTTTAAGGAGGATGGTAAGGAGATTTAGAGACGTCATGCTCATTGGGGAGGAAATCAAGTAACTCCAAAGGGCTTTCGATACTGTCAATTCTTGAGACACCACTCTTTATGGATTTGCAAAAAAAAAGATCAGCAAAGCTTCCCAGTGTGTAGGCTGGGTGAAGAGGGGAGGGACACCAGCCGGGGAGCTGGCTGAAAATTTGAACCTTGTGCTGCTGTCCCTGTGAGTGCACAGCAGAGGCTGAGGGGTCCACTCCTCCTTCAGCCACACAGGGGCCTGGTCAAGAGCAGCTCGCTGCCACTGAGTCCCGAGTTTGAAAGTATCATTTTATTTAAAATGCCTTTATCACATACCAAATGTTACAGGAATTGTAGGGGACCTGAATTACAAAGTAGAAACAATATTTCATCCTTTGTCAATTGAAAAGGTGATGAATATTTCCAAACCACTGGACAGAGAGCAGGGGATGTGGTCCCACCTCCCCTCCCCCAGAGGCTAGGGCAGTGTTTCTCAAAGTGGGTTCCACGATCTGCTCTCCCCAAGGGATTTCAAGGGGTGGTACACTTGGAAAAAAAGGGTTCCTCGGTCCAATACGTTTAGGAATTACGTTAAGCAAAGTTAAATAGATTTCTGTACTGCAGTTCTTCTAATAGACATTACTGTGCCAATATGATGATGAGTCCAAAAGCCAGGCTGTTAGGGTTCTGCAGAGAAGGAGAACCAATAGGATATATATTAGTCACATGACTGCAGGGCTGGGTGCAAGCTGGAAACTGATAAAGATGATATTGAAGTCCTTCGTCTGAATTCCCCGGGGGAAGCTGGCTGGCTGGCAATTCTGGCAGGAACCAATGCTGAAGCTGAGGCCAAAAATCTTCTGACCTCTGAAATCCTGAGTTCTGCCTTTTATGACCCCTAAGTGATTGCGTGAGGAGATATCCCATGTTGTTGAGGGCAATATCCCTTGTTGATTGTAGCTGCAATTAGTTGATGGTAGATGCAATAAATTGATTATAGATGCAAATCCCATCCCTCACAGTAACAAGCAGGCCAGTGCTCGACCAAACAGTTGAACACCATAACCCACCAAGATGATACATGAAATTAAACATCGCAAGAAGGACAGGGGATTTCCAAGCAAATAATTATTTTTCCCTCCTTCTCCCTCCCTCCCCGTCTTCCCCCCTTTTAAGGAGCATCTCGTGGGACTACCATTCCAACAAACATACTTTGGGAAACATTGTTTTAAAACCTTTCCTTTGGAAGAGAAAACTTTGGGAAAAAAATTAGGTCATGACATTTCAGATAATGCATCTTTCCTGCTTTGTCAGAACAACAGTATAAAATTAATTTTATTTCCAAGGATTGTAATGCCACATTACTAAATTTAAATTCACTTTTTTCCCCAAAGAGTGATTAAAAAAAAAGCAACACAAAAACCAAACACACATTTTGGAACTACTAACTTGCATGGAACAAATCTCTATATGGAGCAATGTCCAAATATGTTCAAAAATTTTACACAGGATGCAGACGTGGTCCCAGGATTTCAATTTTGCCACAACTATTTACCGAAAGTTCAACGTACTCTGTGGTTCTGGCAATGCAGTCGGCCTTGGCTGGTGTCCTTCAGCATGGTTGTCACAAGAATGCCCATTCCTTGCAGAGCTATTCTGTTTGCTGTGATTTGTTCAATCTCTATGGCAGTCCAGCAGCTTGGTTGCTTAAAGTGAACTCACCCAGAGATTGGTCAGTGGCCTGGGCTGTTGGCTGAGGGGCCCGGATGGGGTGGTGGGGGGGTCAAACGGGGAGCCTCAAGGCCTGGTTTGCTGGCTCTGGGGAGGTTGGCTGAGGCGTTGATAATACCTTACTAGGCTCATCGCTGCCGTGTTCGGTGCCTCGGTGGGGGTGGCTGGGATGGACAGGGGCCTCTTATTCTCCTTGTGGACTCCAGTTCTGCCGTCTAGCCCGAGCTTCCTCACATGGCGGCTGGATCCCAAGCAGTGGCTCGGTGCCACTTCTGCTGTATTCTCTTGGTCGAAGCAAGTCCCGGGCCCTCCTGGAATCAAGGGGAGGGGAAACAGCCAGTGCCTCTCGAGGAGAGGAGGGACAAAGTCACATTGTAGAGGCGCCTGTGGGATGGGAGGGATTGTTGTACATCTTGAAACAATCAACCATAACTACCAAAAGTACTAGTAGGGGCTGTCAAATCCAGGGTCCCCAATGGCTGGCGGACACAGATGAACTCTGTGTGCCTCTCTAGGTGACCGTGGCCTCAGGGAATTCAAGACTGATGTCGTCAGATCCTCTTATTTTTCAAGAGGAGATAGAAATCCCAGTTCTTCTATAAATCCTTCTGTTAAAAATACGGGTTCCATTAAAAAAATGGTGTAAGCCACGAGCGGCCAATTTGTGGCCTCTGATGATGGACAACCTGTATCTCCAGCTTTAATTGCCTTCTGAGCACCAGAGCCACGTGCAGAGCTGTGAGCAGGTGCCCCCACCTGGATTCTGGGGGAACCTCATGTCCAGTGTTGAACTCATCCCCTCTGAGCCTGTCCATCCTGGGTCTCCTAGTGATGCTACATCAAGCATCCAGCCTCCAGGACAGACACCTGAGGGGTCTCCTGCACCCTCCCTCTTCCCCTCCTCGCCTTTGGTGGTCACCACGACGTCCCCGCTCTGGTTACTAACAATCTCTAACGTCCAGGCCTTCCTCTCCATTTCCTTGCTTCTCACGTCTGGCCCTCAGCATCTCTTCCCTGCACCATTCCCATCACCTCCTAACTGGTGTCCCTGCTTCCAAATCTTCTCCCTTCCAGTCCTTTCTCTAGAGTGTGCATCCCATACAGTAACCGCTAGCCACCTGTGGCTATTTACGTTTAAATTAATTAAAATCAAATAAAAAATTCAGTCCTCAGGCTCGTGTCCCACACTTCAAGAACTCAGGAGGGGAGTGGGTATAGCTCAGTAGGTGAGCGCCCGCTTCCCATGTACAAGGTCCCAGGTTCAATTCCTAGTACCTCCTAAAAAAAAAATAAAAATAAAAAGAGCTCAGGAGCCAAATGTGGCTTGTGGTTTACCATATTGGGCATTGCAGATACAGAACATTTCCACCATTGCGGACAGACAATTCTATTGCAGTGTTGCTCTGTGATCACATCGTTGCTGAAAACCCCTCTCTGACTGTCCTTTCCTTCTGGATAGTCTACTCTCCCTTTAAAAAAATTTTTTTTATTTTTAAAATTTATTTCTCTCTACTCCCCTCCCCGCCCCCATTGTCTGCTCTCTGTCTATTTGCTGTGTGTTCTTCTGTGTCTGCATTCTTGTCAGCGGCACCAGGAATGTGTCCTTTTTTTGGGCGGGGCGGCACTCCTTGTGCACATTAGCACTGCGCATGGGCCAGCTCACCACATAGGTCAGGGGGCCCTGGGTTTGGACCCTGGACCTCCTGTATGGTCGGTGGACTCTATCCATTGAGCCAAATCCGCTTCCCTCCTTTTTTTTTTTTTTTGAGGTACCGGGGCCAGGGACTGAACTGGGACCTTGTATGTGGGAGGCAGGTGCTCGACCACTGAGCCGCATCGGCTCCCGAGTCTAGTCCCCTTAACCTGGCTTATGCCCTCACCCCCAGTCTGTGCTCAGCTCTCATTTGGTCCCCGCAGGTACCCTCCATTCCAGCCACACCAGCTCGGGGCAGCTTCCTGACCGTGCAAACTCTCTCCTAGCTTCATTCCTGGGCTCCCGTGGTCCTGCAACGCCCCCGACCTCGTTTTCCTGCATCACCCCAGGCTCAGTGCAAACCCTGCTCTGGCGCGGGGCTTTGTGGCAGCCCCAGCCCGGGACCCATGAGCCTGCCTGCGTGGTGGCGCTGCCGTAGCACGCGCTCCCGTGGCTTTTGTTGGCCTCTCTCTGTTTCCTTTGTCTGTGCTCTGGACCTAGCTCAGGGGCAGCCCCGGCCGCTGGGGGCGCTGCCTGCGAGGAGCCCTGGGTTAGCAGGGGGCTTTCAGCTAACTGCGAGGAAACACCTCGCTCACACTGGGTTAAGCTGAGACGGGGATTTACTAGCTCAGCTAGCTGGCAGGTGGAGAGCAAGGGTGGGCCAGGGCTGGTTTGACCTGGGGATCTGTGGGCTCCCTGCAGGCAGGCCTGGGGTGCCCTCAGCTTTAGGCTGGCACCCCGTGCGGTCTGCAGAGGTGCAGCAGCTCCCTCAGCTGGGACTTCCCGCTCTGGGAAGGAGGGCTGGTTTGGGAGGCTCCGGTGGGAGGATGAGAAAGCCACTTTCCAAGAAGCCCACAGCGAAACTCTCCTTGGCCCAGATGGGGTCATAGCTCCACTCTGATCACACAGCTGGCGCGGGGGTGGGCGTGGGCATGGGCCACCCACAGGGCTGCTTGGGGAGGTACGTACACCTGAAATAAAATCAGGGAAGTCACCAAGAAGAGGGGGGCAGCCAGGGTTAGCAAAGCCGGCCAGACCCTCCGCCGTGGCTAGACTGAGGAGCGCGGCGCCTTCCCCATCCAGGAGCGGGTGAAGGCAGGGGCACGCCCGTGCTTTTCTTTCCCACTCTCCGTCCACAGGGGAAGCCTGGGGAGGTGGGCCTGGGGCGCAGGTCACACGGGCCGCCCATGCCGTGCTCCCTCTGAGCTCCCCGCTCTGGCCTCTCTCTTCCCCGCGCTGGCCCAGCCCTTTCCAGCCCCTACCTACTTACCTACGCATGGGGGTGGGTTGCCCCCCGCCTCAGCTGAAACGTCTCTCAAACATGCTCTCAGAGTGTGGAAGGGCAGTTGGAAAGGCCCCTCATTTCTCCCTAGAGCACCTCTGAATCAAAGAAGGTCACGCGTCCAGAGCCTTCTCTCGCTGATTGCAGCAGGCCCTGGGAGGCCAGGAAGACATGAGGACAGAATGGGCCCCGCCGAGCCCGGGCGCAGGACGGGCGGGACGGAGGAAACGCTCTGTCCTCCACCTCGGTGGACAGCCCAGGCTCGGCTGTCCCCGGGCTCCAGTCCCCCGCGGAGGGCCTGCGGGGCTGTGGCTCCCTCTAGTGGCAATTCCGAGGACACCCGTCCCGCCCTTGGCACCACCGTCTCCTCCACCCCACCCCGTCAGTGCTCACGGGGTAGGCAGCGAGGACTTGTCTCCTCTTCCTCCACTCTCCATCCCTCTGAAGAGTGGGGTGCTGTTTAGGGTGGCAGGACCTGGGGCATCTTACGGAGGAACGTGGAGGGAGAAGGATGCGGGGAGCGAGCGGGTTTCCTGAGGCTTGGGGGGATGCCTGAGGGAGAGGGAGCAGCTGGGAAGGGGGGGGACCTTCCTCGGAAAGACCCCAGTCTTCAGTGCAACTCAAGGGAGAGTCCCAGGTAGTTGGAATTTGAGCCTTTTTCTCTCGGATGGGGTCATGCCCTTTTATCATTGCTCCAACGCTTCGTAAGGAAGGCTGCCTCTTTGGTCACATGCCTCGGGGTGAGTGAAGGGATGGGGTAGTAACGGGGACCTGTCTCACCCCCTCACTTTTCACTTTCTAGCAGGAGGGACGTCAGCCTGTTGAGTGGCCAGAGGCTCATGGGGTCCTCGGCGGCTCCAGAGGTGGCAAAGCCATAGAAGAGGAAATAACCCAGAGGACACACACTGGAGAGATGAGACCAAATCTTCCCATGGTCCCCAGAGAACAGAGGATCCTGCACCCCCGGCCCCAGCCCCGGAGCGAAGGGGCTGATCCAGCACACTCCGTCTCGCTCATCTGCGGTGGGCACGGGCCACTGGCTCTCAGCACCCATGCGTACCTCCTTCCATGTGCCTCTCTGTATGGTGGAGGCCAGAAAGCCCCAAACCCACACTTCTCAGACCCCTGGCAGCTGGAGTGCATGAGCTTTCACCAAAGAGGTGCACTCGTGCAGTGTTTGGAAGATGGTGGGGGGAGCCCTCCTGTCCCTGTATCTGCTGGCTGCAGGCTGTGGGAAGGTGGCTGTGGCACCTGGACTCGGTGTTTCAGCGCCTGCTCACCAGTGCCGGGGCGGGCGTCAGTGCTAGTTGGGGTGGCTGCATTGGCTGCAGCGATTCTCCATCCCTGGGCTGCAACGCGGTGGCAGGTTTGTGTGTCCTTGAACTCAACAGTTCCATTGGGAGTCTCCTGACTCCTGCTGCTCAGGCTGACCTCCCCTCTCCCCCATGATCTTACGAGCACCGAATTCCCTGTGCTTAACCCCACTTTGCATATAGTACCTAGACTGGCTTGTTTCCTATGCTGCTGGCTCAGTGGGCACGCGGTGGCGGCTGGTTTAAATGGGTGGAAACAGGACATTGAATCTGTTCCCAGGACGCTTGACTCTAAAAGGGAAAGCCGTATCAGGTTGGGGGAGAGGAGGTGAGGAAGAACCCCCGAGGTACAGGGGTCCTGTTTCACAGAAGCCAGTGAGATGGGGGTTGCGGGCAGTGTGCGTGGGTAGGGGAGGAGGCAGAGCAGAAACTCAGGGGAAGAACCAGCCTCAGGCTAAACACTGACGTTGACTTTGACATTTACCTGTAAGACCTTGGGCTCCCCTTCTTTTCTCCCTTCCTCCTTCCCGCATCTGATCAGGATGGACTTTTGGTAAGACACAATGTCTCATGTGCTTCCTCCTCTCTTAGCCACACCTGCTCTCTGGAAAGATCTAGTGAACCCATTGCCACTGACACACAAGAGGAGGAGCTGTTTTAGAATGAGAATTCCCTCAAGATCAGAGACTAGGAAAGCAGTTGTGGCTCAACTGATAGAGCATCTGCCTACCATATGGGAGGTCCAGGGTTCAAACCCAGGGCCTCCTGACCTGTGTGATGAGCTGGCCCACGTGCAGTGCTGCCGCATACAAGGAGTGCTGTGCCATACAGGGGTGTCCCCCGCATAGGGGTGCCCCACGTGCAAGTAGTGTGCCCTGCAAGGAGAGCCACCCCTTGGGAAAAAGCGCAGCCTGCCCAGGAGTGGCGCTGCACACATGGAGAGCTGACGCAGCAAGATGATGTAACAAAGAGCGACTCAGTTTCCTGGTGCCGCATGACAAGAATGCAAGTGGACACAGAAGAACACACAGCAAATGGACACAAGACAATGGGGGGGAGTGGGGGAGAAGGGAAAGAAACAAATAAAATATATCTTTAAAAAAAAAAACACAAAAAAAACCCAAAAGAAAGAAAGATGAAAGACTAAAAGCTCTTCCTGGGAATTTGGACATGGGCTAGGGGAAGGGGCATTTATTTCAGAACACTCCGAAATCATATAAGTACGCTGACTTATGGGTGGTGTCACGGTGTTATGAGGTGTGGCAGTTAGTATGGCCCCAAATTCTTTGACGGTCCTCCCATTGGAGTGGGGTCTGTGTCCCCTCCCCTTGAAACCGGGAGAGGTTGTGGCTGCTCCAAGCAATAATGGTGAAGCAGTGCCATGTGCCTTGTTTGTTTTGAATTTTTATCCTCCCCCCCATCTCAGGAGGCACCGGGAACTGACCCTGGGACCTCCCATGGGGGAGGTGGGCGTCCAAATGCCTGAGCCACCTCCACTCCCCCATGCCACATGCCTTTCAAGGTTAGGTCATAAAAGGTTGTGCAGGGGAGCGGAGGTGGCTCAAGTGGTTGAGCACCTGCTTCCCACTGGGAGGTCCTGGGTTTGGTTCCCGGTGCCTCCTAAAAACAAAAAGAACAAGCAACAAGCAAACAAACAAACAAATCAACTCAGGGGAGCTGATGTGGCACAGTGGCTTCCCACAAACGAGGTCCCAGGGTTCAATTCCTCAAAAAAAAAAAAAAAAAAGGTAGTGCAGCTGCGCCCCGGGTGTCTTGGGATGCTCTCCCTGGACGCGCCCTCTCTGCCTTTGGACTCGGCCTAACCCCAGGCAGCCAGGTGGAGGAGCTCCAGGTGACAGCCCAGCGGAGGCCAGTCCTGGAGTCATCCAGCCCAGGCCCTGGCCCCGGGAGGGAATGGGTCCAGCCCGGCGTGCCAGGCGCCCCCAGTCGCCCAGTGACCCCTGCTGGGGCTCCAGGCGCCCCTCGGTGCTCCCTGACCCGCAGCACCTGCGAAGGCAACGGAAGTCGCTCTTTTCGGCCACCACGTTTGAGGTGGTCTGAAGCCGGCAGAGCTCCCTGGACCGCGGGGTCCCCGCTCGTGACGGCCCTTCTGCGGCCTCGCTGCCCGGTCCAGCGCTCGGGGGCGTGTCGTGGCGGGCTGGCGAGGGAAGGGCGCGGCGCGGAGCAGGACACGGACACCCCTCTCTCAGCCCCGTCACGGGCTCCGTGTCTTCTTCACCCGTGTCCAGGAGGAACCCCATTGCCCTCAGCATTTTGGTCCTTTTTAAAAAGCCCTCCCTAAACTCGCTGAGGGTGAGAAGCCGCCTGCCCTCGTCCTCAGGGGCTTCCCAGCTCTCCTCCCCTCTCCCCTCTCCCTTCCCGCCTCTTCTCCCTCCCTTCATTTTTACTTTTTTAAAGATTTATTTTGTATTTCTCTCCCTGCCCCCCGCCCCCAGTTGTCTGCTCTCTGTGTCCATTCGCTGTGTGTTCTTCTGTGACCGCCTCCATCCTTATCAGCGGCACGGGAATCTGTGTTTCTCTTTGTTGCGTCATCTTGCTGTGTCAGCTCTCCATGAGTGCAGCGCCATTCCTGGGCAGGCTGCACTTGCTTTCGCCCTGGGCGGCTGTCCTTATGGGGCGCACTCCTTGTGCGTGGGGCTCCCCTACGCGGGGGACACCCCTGCGTGGCACGGCACTCCTTGCGCGCATCAGCACTGCGCATGGGCCAGCTGCACACGGGCCAGGAGGCCCTGGATATCGAACCCCAGACCTCCCATAGGGTAGGTGGATGCTCTGTCAGTTGAGCCACGACCGCTTCCCTCTCCCTCCCTTTATAACGCAGAAGAGCTCCCCTCCCAATCTTGGGGACCTGAGCCTAGACTCCAAGCCCGCGCACCAAGACGTCTCACAAATACAGGTCATTCCCACTAAGAGAATAACGAGCTCTCCATTTGGTTAGGGGCCCACATCGCCCGCAGTGGGAGTGGAGGCTCTGGCGCAGGCAGACTGGAGGCTGCCTCTGAGCCTCCAAGCCTCAGTTTCCCCATCTGTAGAACAGGGAGTGTGTTAACGCCCTTGCAGGATCGCCGTGAGGATTATGTGAGGTGTGAAAACTCTCAGGCGCAGAAGCTGGCCCTCAGTGGAAGCAGCTCTTATTACTCTTAGTTGGGATAAAGATTTGCCGATTGTACGGGAGACGCAATATGACAGTGGCTTATCCAAAGCCTGCTCCCACTGCTTAGAGGAGCCTGCACCAAATCTTGGTATTTCCGTCCTTCACTCCCATTTCCCAGCAAGCTCTGTTCTTTCCCTCCCATCTCCCTAAAAATTCTTTTTACTGGCCTAATTAAAAAAAATTACAGTGGCTTAAATAAGACTGGACCTTAGTTTGCTTTCATGCAAAGTAGGAGCATTCCAAGGCTGGAAGAGCCGTGGAACCCGGGTCTCAGGCGTCTAAAAAAAAAAATCCTGTTACCACCACCCCATCTGCGTTCCAGCCAGCCGGGGGGAAAAGGCTGTGCCCTAACCTGGAGGTTGAGCCCGTCGCTTCCACCCACACCCCCTTGGCCAGCACTTAGTCATGTGGCTCCACCCACTGCAAGGGTGCAGGGACATACCCTGGAAGGCCGTGTGTCCAGCTGCAAATCAGGGCTCCGTGACTTCCACAGAAGGGGAGGGCACACGTTAGGGGACAAAAGGAGTGTCTGCCACGTAGGCAAGGGGCTGCTGGATGGGTGTCCACCCTCTATCCCTCCACCCTTCTCAGTTTGTCTCAGCTGCTGGGAATAGTGGGTCAGGGGCTGGGTTACAGAGATGGAAAAACTCGACCTCGTCCTCAAGGAACTCTCTGTTTCTTTGTAAACAAAAGCTGATGGGGCGTGGATGTAGCTCAGGTGGTTGAGCGCCTGCCTCCCATGTACAAAGCCCTGGATTTGATCCCTGGGTACCTCCTAAAATCAAACAATTGAGAAACCCCCTCTCACTGGGGAGTGGATGTAGCTCAGTGGTTGAGCATCTGCTTCCCATGCACGAGTCCTGCATTCAGTGCCCCACCTCCTAAATAAAAGCTGGTGGAGGGTGTTTGGGGCATGACTTTGAGGGGCCACTCCAGCCAGCCAGTCTGCAGGTGCCCTGCATGCTGGCCCTGACGGGCCGTCTGGCCTGGAAGTTTCTGTCCTTGGCCCACGCTAGCCTCTCTCCTGGAGGACTCTCTGTCCCCGAGCGTTGCTAGGTGCTGTGACCTCGGCTTCGGTCAACAGTCACATGAAAACATGCTTTCCCTGTGCTGCAGAATGGTTTTGCTGGACATAGTGGGTCAATCGCATCACTCCGCGTGCCCAATATCAAGCCCCATGGGAGGGATTTTTATGAGAAATTGTTACAAGGGTAAAACTTTGTCCCCACCGAGTAAACAGTCTGCTTCCTGCAGATAGTAACGGATCAGATTTCCCCTTCCGCCAGGGCTGCCTTGACGCTTAATCACAGCATCTGTTGCCATGCCAGCAGTCAGCCTTTCGCAATCTCCGCGTCCTGCGCGCCTAGAGCTTTAGTCTTATGTGCCGGTCTTAATGTTACGGCTTTGCCATAGGTTGCCTCTACCTTCTCTCTGGAAAGATGCAGGCTATCATTAATGATAGCATGGAAAATAGGGCCCCCCAGTTGGGAAGAAAACTAAACTGGCGGCCAGGAGGGGCTGGCACCCCTGCTGTTCTTAAGTGTCAGCGTTGGCTCTGAGTTCCCAGCAGCTGGGGCAGAAAGGGAGGGGTGTCAAGGCTGTCCTCGGGAAGAGGGAGGCAGAGCGACGTGAGAGGCAAAGTAGCAAGCCTGAGCAGACGGGAGGGGCCCTGCAGCCAATCGGGGCACGGGGGGGATGAGAAACCGGGTGCAAGTCCCAGCTCTGTTACTCAAAAGCAGTGCAACTCAGGGCCAGTCACTCAACCTCTCTGTGCATCGGTATAGTAACAGCAGCCTCTGCAGGGGTTGTTGAGGGGGGTATTTGAGGTTTAAATTAATGCATGTAAAGGGTTAGAGTAGAGCCTGGCCCTTGGCAAGCGCTCCGAGGAGAGCTTTCGTTATTTGCGTCCTGGCTGGGGAGGTAGAGGTGGGGAGGAGCCCGGCAGGAGTGAGGTGCGAGAAGGGTGGAGGTGGGTGGGGGAGGCGCGGAGCGAGCACTGCGGGGGCCTCTAGCTTGGCGGGCCCCCAAGAGAGCCGTGACGGCGAGCGTGGGTGCAATAAGCCCGGAAGGAAAGCCGCCTGCTGTTTTCTCTGTCTGGGAAGGTGGAGATTGGGGTTCGCGGGAGTGGGGGGATTCAGAGTGGGCGTGCAGCTGCTTTGCACAGACGTGCCAAAGGTTATCGTCGCTGTGAGCAGGGGCCCGCCTGGGGATTTTCTTGATTCTTGGGAGGCAGGGCTGAGTTGGGCGTGCCTGGCTCTCTCTGGCCTTGAGGGGCTGGGGCCCCGGGTGACATTGACTGCACCCCCATAGAGACCTTGAGCCAGAACCACCCAGCTAAGCCCCTCCCAAATTTCTGACTCCAGAAACTGTGAGAGAGTAAATGTTTATTGTTTCAGGCTGCTAAATTTAAGGCTAACTTGGTACATAGCAATAGAGAACAATACGGGGCAAATGGGGGCCAGGTAAGAAGGTATACCAGCCAAGACCAGCTTAGTGGGTCCCCTGGTGCATGCACCCACCTAGTGGTCATTTCATTGCTCTCCAAATCCATAATTGGGCTTGACACACTTCGAGTGCAGCCCCCACACCCAGTCCTTCAGAGTGGGGGAAGACAAGGGGAGCCTCTGGGGTGCCCTCCAGCCTCACCCCCAGCCGAGAGAGCCACGAAAAACCAGAATCTCATCTGTGCGTGGGGAGGGGGGAGTAGTGGTCAGTGACATCCTTGAGAATGCAGGGTAGTGGTCCCGTTAAATCTCCATTTAATTCACCAGCCTGGTCTCTGCAGAAACCAGAAGGAACCTGGAGGGTGAAAGCAGACCCCCGCCACCTTGCCCAGCGAGGACCCCCATTGCACTGGCCGTGCTGGAGGCGGGAGAGGAGGTGAACACAGCTTCTGATACGAAGCATACAGCCATCGATTGGGCAGCTGCATTCTTTTCTATTCCGGTTAGAAAAGAGGATCAGAAAACAGTTCAAGATGCAATGTAGCTTCGCCCCAGGTGACACGCAATCTCCTGCTCCGTCGCACTCTAGTTAGAAGAGATCAGGACTGTCTGGACCCCTGGAGAACATCACGGTGACCCGGCACATCAACAGTATTATGCTCATAGGGCCAGGGGCGCGCCAAGTGGCCAGGCCCCTGCAGTGTTCCCGAGGGTGGGAGAAAAACCCTGCAAAGACTCAGAGTGCCGAGACACCTGCAGTTTTTAGAGGGCTGCTGCTCAGGAGCTGTGGGGGTCCAGAGGGTCCCGGGTTCTGACTCCCCTCCCTAAGGAACACTGAGCCCGCAGCACGTAGCTGCCTGCGTGCCCAGGAACAAGTTAAAATGTACCAGATCTCCCCACAGGAAGCAAAGTGCAGATGGTGTATTCGTCAGCCAAAGGGGTGCTGATGCAAAATACCAGAAATTGGTTGGTTTTTATAAAGGGTATTTATTTGGGGTAGAAACTTACAGATACCAGGCCATAAAGCATAAGTTAATTCCCTCACCAAAGTCTATTTCCACTTGTTGGAGCAAGATGGCTGCTGACGTCTGTGAGGGTTCAGGTTTCCTGGGTTCCTCTGGGCTCAGCTCCTCTGGTTCCTCCACAAAGTCAGCTGTAGACTATCAGGTGAATGGCTCTGTCTCTCTCCCTGGGGTTTCTGCCATGTCTAAAGAGCAGTCTCTATTCCTTTGTGTTCTTCTCCTGGCTCAGGTCCTCTCTTCCAGGGCTTGCTTCTCTTTCCTCTGCGTGCTGACCTCCTGGGCTCCAGCTCAAGACTCCAGCATCAAACTCCAAATAAAAACTCCAACATCAGAAACCCCCAACTCTGTCCTTTGCCATGTCTTTTATCTGTGAATCCCCACCCACCAAGGGGTGGGGCCTCACCACTCTAATGACGTGGCCGGATCAAAGCCCTAATCATAACTCAGTCACACCCAGGTACAGACCAGATCACAAACATAATCCAATATCTGTTTTTGGAATTCATAACCATATCACACTGCTACAGATGGTATCATAGACCATCCTCTTCTCCAGGCTGAACACTTCCCTCCTACACTAACATCACCAGACCCCTCTCCTGTGCTTGGTGTGACCCTAGCAGAAACTCTGTTATGAAGTGTCTTTGCCCCTCACTCTCCCACCTCTTTGCGGAGCGCGATCTTCATTATCCAACCTGCCGCCACTGGAGACTCTCTCCTGTCCCAATAAATAAAGCTATGCCTGATTCTGTGCCAGGAGTGTTCTTTGGCCTTGTAGCTGCCCCGAGCCAATGCACTTCAGGGTTGGAACAGGGGTGTACCAGGACATCCTTCCCCAGGAAATCAAGGATCTTCTTTGACATGCCAGCTTGGAGAGGCCCGTGAGGCCTTCCCGTGATGATGAGAGGAGGCCACTGGAGAGGAGAGTCTGGGGCTGAGGCAAGAGCCCTCGTCCCATCTCCCTTTCGTGTGCATCATCTATCGATTACTGAGTATACTCAACTATCTTATCTGTTGCTATTTTAATGCCTTCTCATTTTTAGGATCTACCTCTTGATCTTGGTTTCTTATTTCTTATTTATTTCTACCTATCACCCATGATCCATTGTGGAGTCTTGCTTATTTAAATGGCCATCACTGACCCTTCGTTGTATTTTGCTGAGCCAAGCTGCATGTGCCCACGACGCTGCTCCCGAGACCCCAGGGTGGGAGTGAAGGGCAGGTGTCTCGTGGCTGCCTAGGCAGAAGCTGGGGCGCGCGACTTCAGGAGCGCCCGGTTCCCCACTCACTGGCCCTCGCCGCCTTTGGCTGCCTGGTGGCGAATGCCCATTCTTCCCAACAGAGACAGGGTGCGGGGGAGGCCAGCAGAGCCCCGGGTTCTGAGCCCAGCTGCCCCTGGCCTGGTGGGGAAGCCTCTTCCCTTTCCTGGGCCTCAGTTTCTTCAACGGTAGAGCAGGGGCAGCTGGACCTGATGACCTCTCTGGCCCCTCCCAGTTCCAAAGACGGAGTTTTCCACCCTCGGAGGGGTAAAGGCTGTAGCCATGGGCTCCTTCTCATTTTCATTTGAAGGACTAAAGTTTGAGATCTCTGCAATGCCTCGCTCAAGGTGAGACTTCAGGCCTCGGCAGGGAGATGGGTGGGGATTATTTTTTCTTTTTGGTAGGTAGGGGGAGGGGGCATTTTGGACTCCCGACAACTCCACCTTGAAGGCTGCTACTTTCCAATAGAGCGGCCTTTGGCCCTTCAGGTGTCAGCTTCTAAGGGACGGCCTGAACTTCCTGCATCTTCTGGCCGGCCTCTTGGGCTCCCTGCTCGGATCACGCAGTACACAGCACACCTCTAACTGGGGCACGCTCCTGCTCAAACACCTCCCATGGCTCCCCAAGCCTACTGAGCCAAGTCTTAGCTCCTTCAAGGCCTGCCACCCTGGAGAAGGAAGCTACCTGGTAAGCCTGTGCATCTAGGATTCTTTTTCCGAAACCCTTCCCCTTCTGGCTGGTCTCCGTTCCTACCCTCTGGGCTTTCCTGACACTGCTCCCTCCTCCTGGGATGAGTTTATTCTCTAGCAAATCCAAACCCTAGCCCTCTTCAAAGGTCCAGCTCTATGCCTCTTCTTCCAAGTAGCCTGTCCAGATTTCCCAAGAGGGAAGTGATGATTTTGTGCCCCCTCTCTTATGACCCCTCTTCCTACCTCGTCCCATTGCTGTTTATGGACAGGACTCATTTCCAAAGTAGAGATCACCTCCCAGTCTGCAGGAGCCACGTCTAGCTCACTTGGATTCCCGGGACTTCACTCACTGCTTAGTACATAGTGAATGCTTACTAAGTATCTTTCAGATAAGTAAAATACCCTTCATATTTCTTAAATTCGGTAGCTGGTGGGGCAGGGTTCTTAGGGTCGAGCTGGATGCGGCTCCCTGGCCTCAGTCAGCAGGAAGAGCAGTTCTGGTAACCAGGGCTTGGCTTTGTTCCCTGGGCGGCTGGTGCCGGGCCATGAGCTGAGGCTTCCCTGCAGGTGCTCTCCTCCGGGGCTGTCTGCGGTTCACTGATGCCCTGTACCACTGGGTCCTGCAGACGCGGCCCCGCACGCTGGAAAGTTTGCTTTAAAGAATTAATGCATTTTAAATGAAATATTCCATGCCTAGAAAATCACTGTATACAAGGTTTAAAGAATAATACAATGAATCCATGTGCCCGCCCCCCTTAAGGAAAAGAACCTTGCCCCTACTGTGGGCGACACCCCTCCTTTCATCCCGCAATCAGGGCACGGTTTCATGTGTACCCAATACCAGAAACGGTCCCAATTTCCAGGTGCTCAGGAACCGCAAAGTCAGGTTTCAGAGCGCTGAAGGTTGTCCTGCGTTCAGACTGAAAAGCTACATGAACCCTGGATCCAACAGCAAAGGTCTCGTGACTCGGTTCTACAGCCAGCCGTCTTCCGACTAGTAAGCACCTGCAGCAGATGAGGGGTGCAGCAGCCGGGAGGGTACTGAAGGGCGGCCGCTGGCGGGGAGGTGCCTGGAGCCGGGCCCTGCCCTGCAGGCGGCTCACCCCGGCTTAAATCTCTGCAATGCACGCTTCTGCCTCTAGGTGGCACCACTGGACCGCAGACCTGAACTTCCCAGGGTGTTGGGGAGAGAAGAGACCCTGGAGACGCAGGAGAGAAATGCTTTACATTGAGACTGGAACTCTGGCCAGCGCTTAAGACAGGCACACTTGCCAATTTTAGCTACCTGCTCCGCTGAGCACGGGTCCCTGAGCCAGGCTCCCTGTGTTCAAATCCCGCTCCATCATTACTGACTGCGTGACTTGGGGCAGATTGCTTCTCTGTGTCTCAGTTGCTCACATGTGAAGTGAAGATAATAAGAGAGCTCAACTTAGAGGGCCTTTGGGAGAACTAGATGATTCCTTCAGGTGATGTGATTAGAACAGTGTCTGGGACATAGTAAGTGCTCAATAATATTTGCCTTTCTTTTCCCTTCCCTTGTACTGCAGCAATCTGTCTCCACCTCCTGGGGCAGGAACCGTGGCTTGTTGCTCCTTTCCACATCCCAAGTCCCAGGCACAGAGCAGGTGCTTCTAAGGCATTTCGCTCCCCATCCACTGGCAGAGGGAGCTGCTGTGCTCCGTGCGGCTTCAGAGCAGAAGGTGGAGACTCTCAGGCAGAGGATGGGTGGGCTGACCGACGACCTGAGCTGTCCTAGACTCCCGTGGGTTTCCTGGCGAGGGAGTGAGCCCCTGGCCACCACAGGTGTGCAAGCAGAGCTCACTTGCTGCACAAGGTGCTGCCGAGGAAACTGGCTTAAGGCTGGGCCAGGTGGTCCACCGGTGGTCATATTTCCATGTGAAATGCAGGGGCCATCCACCGCGCTCCCTGAGCCGTGAGAGCGATGAGAAGGGCTGGGAAGGCCCAAGGGGCAGGTGGGGAAGGTTCCCTGATCGAGGGGTTGGAGGGGGCTTAGGAAGAAAGAGAGCAGGGGAGAGACACTCCAGGCCTTTACCCTCTGCTTCAGTTTGCTAAAGGCTGCCAAGGCAATATTCCAGAAATAGGCTGGCTTTTAAAGTGGGGATTTACTAACTTATAAGCTTACGGTTCTGAGGCCATAAAAGCATCCAAATCAAGGCACGGCCAGGAGACGCGGCAGCGCTGGGTGCTCAAGCACGTGGCAGGGCACGGTCGTGGCGTCTGCTGGCCTCGGCCTTCTCCAGGCTCTGTTGCTTTCAGCTTCCGGCTGCCTCCAGCTTTCTCTGTTCCTGTGGCTTTCTCTCTCCCGGATCCCAGGGATTTC
Source organism: Dasypus novemcinctus (assembly GCF_030445035.2). Lineage (NCBI taxonomy): Eukaryota > Metazoa > Chordata > Mammalia > Cingulata > Dasypodidae > Dasypus > Dasypus novemcinctus. The sequence continues at coordinate 34,201,621 of NC_080684.1, read as the reverse complement.
AGCTTGTGGCTTCCGCCGCTTCTTCTTTCAACATCTAGGCGTTTGTCTCTGTCTCTTTTGCCAACTTTCTCTGTATATTTATCCTGTCTATAAAGGACTCCGGCAAGAGGATTAAGACGCACCCTGGGCCACACCTTACTGGCTTCGTCTAATCAAACGCGCCAGAACTGAACCTAATCTAGTCAACGGTTCACACCCACAGGAACGGACCATGTAGGACATAATTTTCTGGGGTCCGCAAAAGACTCAAACTACCTCACCCTCCTTGTCGCTCTCCAGGCACTGATAGCTCGAGGAGGCGGTGGAGCGGAGGTGTCTGTGGGTGGACCCTTGGCCCCGGTCAGGGCCGTGGGCAGCTTCTGGGGTGAACACTGTGCTCTGTGGACCCCTCGCCTGTCGCTTGCCCTGTCCATGCTGTCCTCTTCTGATGGTCCCTGTCTCAGGTTACTGAATGGCTCTTCCACCCTCCTTGTTGCCCAAACCAGACCCTTGGGCGTCACCCCTGATGCCTCTACTTCCCATCCCCGTGCCCAACCCCACAGGTCTACTGGGGCGACAGAAAAGTGACAGGTGACCCCCAGTAAGAGTTACAGCTCTTTCGTAGCCCTCACAGCGAATGCCCTTGCTCCCTGCAGGCTCTTCTCCACCCGGCAGCCAGAGGGACTCCGCTAAACCCCAAGGTCAGATCACACCGCTTCTCGGCTCGCATCTCCCTGTCTCGCTCAGCACAAAGCCAAGGCCTAACGGCAGCTGGCCCGTGGGCCGCTCGCGCCCCACCTCCTCCCACCCCGCTCTGCCCCCCTCCAGCCACCTGGCCTCCTGCCTTTCCTTGTACACACCAGGCCTGCCTCAGGACCTTTGCCCTTGCCACTCGCTTAGGTCTTCACTAAACATTACCTTCCTCGTGCCTTCCCTCACCACCTTATTTTAATTTGTCATCCCCCCCCCCCCCCCCCCCGTCACCCATTCCTCTTTCCTGTTTTAGTTTGTGTTTTCCATAGCACTTACCATCTAACGTACTACGATTAGGACTGGCTACATACTGTGCGGGGCCCTTGTTCAAAAACCATTAAGAATTTTCAGACCGCGACAGCAGAGCTTTCAGCCAAGTGCGGGGCCCTGGACGGCTTGCCTGGTGGCTGACCCTGACTCGGTTTTACTTATTTGTTTGTTATTCTTCTCCCCACTAAGGGGAGGGATCTTTATCTTGTCCACAGAGTACCCACAGATTCTAGAACATAGTACGTACTCCATAAATATTTGCTAAATGAATGAATGAAAAGCACCTGCCAGTCAGGGGCAGCACAGAGAAGGAGCATCGGGCCCAGCCAGGGAAAGGCCTCACTGAGGAGCCAGGTTGGAGCCAGGAAGGGCCTGGGGGGGCCAATGGGGGCACTGGGCAGCCCGTGGGAACGACACGCAGGAGCCCGGGGTAAGGGACCGTGGCCCGCCTGGGCACTGCTGCTTTGGCAGAGGGGTGGCTGGGGTGGCTGGGTGGAGATTGGGCTGAGGCACGCTCACAAAGGCCTGCCCGCGATGCCAGGCCTTCCCTGGGAGGTAGGCAGAGCCGTCAAGGGCAAACTCTTTGGACAGACCTGGGGTTCCAATCCACCTGTGTGACCCTGTGTAGGTTACTTAACCTGTCTGATCCTCTGTCTCCTCATATGCATAGTAATAATATCATCTATCTCTCAGGACCGGAGTGAGGGCCAACTGAGAAGTGGTGGCTGGCTGGTCCCTCGGGGAGCCATGTGGCGTCTGGGCTGGCGGAGAAGGATGGGCATCTGTGTACCTGCCGCTGGGGAGAGAAAAGGGAGGGAGACAGCCGGAAGGGCTGCTGGGGGGCTCTTTGGAGAGAGAGGCCAAGGGGCCTGGGACCAGGAGATGAAGAGGCCTCTTCCTGGAGGCCTCTGAGAATCTGGGCTCCACCGCATGGCTTGGGGCAGGGCTCAGGGTCCTTTGGGAAGAGCCGCCCCTTTCTCCTCTTGGCACCCTGTCACAGGCCCCGTCACAGGCCACCGGAGGGTCTGATGTCCGAGGGCTCGGCTGACCGTGGTGGAGGCTCTAGTGGAAGACACTGGCCTCGGAGTTGGTGCCCTCACACGGACAGATGCCAGGGCAGGGCAAGGGCAGGCTGCTCTGAGACGGGCCAGGCAGTATCCCTGGGGGCCCCTGCAAATAACGGGGGAAGACGGGGGCGCAGCACGAGGCACACGGTGGGGGGCCCCTGATTTGGGCACTGATGCCAAGCTGAGCACATTTCCGCCCGCAGGCTGCAGAGACCGGCTCGCCCCCAGCCCAGCTCTCAGTAAAGGTCGTTAGCAGTGCCCGCAGGGCGTGCGCCAGCAGGGCTTTGCAGGGCCTGAGGCCCGGGTGGAGAGGTGGCTGGGAGGCTCCTGGGCCAGGTAATGACAAGTAGAGGGAGGCCGGGACCTGCTCCTGCTCAGAGAGGAGGCGGCTTGGGGTCAGAAGCTGGAGAGGGGCCCCCGACTCCCCAGAGCTGCCGACGCGCGTGCCCACCGCCTGCTGGTCCCCACCCAGATGGCCCTCGGGTCCCTTAAGCCCCACACGTCCAAGACGAGGTCCTCCGCAGCCCTCCCAGACCTGCTCTGCCCCTGCCGCTCCAGCCTGGCCCACCATCCACCAGGTGCCCAAGCCAGACATCCAGGGGCCCCTTTAGTTTCTCCTTCCGCCCCCAGAGTCCTGCGCACTTCCAGCCCGGGCTCAAAGCCGAAATCCCACTGCGTCTGCCTCTCGGCTGCTCCTTGCTCTTGCTGGGGCTCACGCGGTCCCCTCCACCAGGCCTGCCCTGGAGGAAAGCGCCCTCCTGTGGGCGCTCAGGAAGGTCACCAAATGCTGGGTGGGCGCCGAAGACCCCTCCTCCGGGCTGAGACCGGGACGGGGGCCCGCGGCCTGCCTGCCCCTCCCGCGTCAGCTGGGGGCGCTCCTGGCCCGCGGAAGCCCCGCGCCGGGCTCCAGGGCGGGGGCGGGGAGCCTCCCGAGCCTGTCTGGCTGCGGGGTGGCCCCGCCGGTCCGGCCGGTCCCGGCGCGGGCGGGGGCGGCCCGGGCAGCGCCGGCGACTGTGTCCAGGGTTTCGAGGGGGCGCGCCCGCGTGTGGACGCGGGGCCGCCGCGTGGGGGGCCGGGGGGGCGGGGCGTGTGCGTGCGGCTTGTAGGGTGTGTTTGCGGATGGTGGGGTCGGAGTGTGGGTTACAGTGGCCCTGCACCCCACCCCGCCCCAGGCCTGGGAACCCCACGGTAGGTTACAAGGACTTAAATGAGGGACTGCTCCGGACTCCGCCCACCCTTCCAGACCCTTCTCCAGGGGTCCCCACCTCTTCACCCACTCGGGGCAGGGCCTCGACAGCCTTTGTTTGGAGGGTGGGCTTTGTGTAGACCCCTAAATCTGACTCTGCAGCTCTTGCAGCCTCCTGGGTAAACTGGGTAAAACACCACACATGGCGCAGATTGTAGATGGGCGCAGCCCCATGCCCCTGCACCCACAGTCCATAGCAGGTGCCTGGAAATCCCGGGGCAGGTGGCATCGGGCCCTGTTGCCCATCTCCTGGAATCCAGCCTTGGGGTGCTGTGCCCAGACGGGAGGCTGGAGGACTGAAGGGTGGTGGAGACCCCCTCTCCCGGCTGCAGGGTGGGGGGCCAGCGGGGGTTCCGAGAGAAACCAGCACGGTGGTTTGGGCTTCCAAGAAGGGAGAACTCACTGCTCTGATGGAGGAGGGGCCCCGGTAAGGGCCTCTTGGAGGAGGGGGTGGGGGGTGGCAGCAGCTGAGCTGGTGCTTGAAGGACGGTGAGGATTTCACTCCAGGCTGTGGGGTGGCCCGGCAAAGATGTTGGCTGTTTGCAGAAGGCTGGGGGTCCAGGGTGGCTGGGGGCGGGGGCTGAGTGGGAAACAGTGGGCGAGTGGGGGGCAGTGGGAGTTCAGGCTGCAGGCGTTGGGTGGACAGATTGTGGGGATCCCTGACTGCTAGTGAAGAGGCAGGGGCCTGGCCTCGACCCCTTCCTGAATCCCCCTGCCTCTCCTTAGCTCCCACTGTCCCCAGCACCCCTTGGCCTGGCTGAGGCTTGAGGTTGGGGAGGGTGCTGGGTGAGAGGTGCCGGGTGGAGACCCAGGGGCTGGGGGAGGGGGGCGCTGGGCCGTCCTCAGAGGGCACCTGAGCGACTGAGGGACACGGAGGCCTGGCACGGAGAGCTGGGGGCCCTGGGCGTGGGGTGAGGGGGGTAGGGGCAGAGTTTCTACCCGGGGCACGGCCCGTGCCGGCACCTGCCCTGGGTCTCTGCCCCGCACGGCCCTGGCCAGCAGAGGGGTCTGATGGCAGCCAGTGCACAGAGTGGGTGCCGGGTGGGCAGAAGTGGGGCTTGTGGGGGGCTTGGGGACTGGGGAGTTGAGGGTGTGATTGATGGTGAGGTTACAGGCAGGGTTACCAGGAAGTGGGAGCAGGGGAGGCCTGGGCGGCAGGGTTTGGCGAAGTTTGGGGCTGCTGGATGGTCTGAGAGTGGGTGAGGGTCAGAGGCAAGTGTTTTCAGGCTGGGTTTTGAGGACGGGTGGGGGTTGTGCGTAGGGAAGCACCCAGATTTGGACTAAAGTTGATTTTAGGGTAGAGTTTGGGGTTGAGTTCAGATTAGGGTTGGGGTTAGTGGCACGTCAGAGCCCGGACAAATGGGTTCAGGGGAGAGGTAGGGGCAGACAGAGGGTAGCACTGGGCACGTTTTGGGGTCAGGCTAGGTGGGATAGGGTCAGGTCTGATGGGGGCCTGTTGAGGGTTTGGGGGATTGGCGGTGCTGCCCCACGCCGCGGCGTCCCCGCCGGGGCTGTGCTCTCTCCTTCCGTGGCTGGGTGCTCTCAGCTCGGCCTTGGCTGGAGACCGCGTCCTCAGCCCCGGGTGCTGGCAGGACCCCTCCGCCTTCTGAGCAGCAGCGTCGGGCCAGACTTGGGGCCCAGGGTCAGGGCTGTGGCCGCAGCATGGACGCTGACCCAGAGTGACGCCGGCCAGGGGGGGCCCGGGGGCGCTTCCCTCTGCTCCAGCTCCTCTTCCTCCAGGCTTTGCCCCCAGGGAAGCTGCCTCCGGGGCCGTGGGCCTGCTGCGCCCCTCTCTGCTGCCTGGGTTGGGGGGGCCCAGGGCCCGGGGGTGGGGAGCGGCTTCTGAGGGCCAGCAGGAGGGTCCTCCTTGGGCCTACACGGAGGAGGCTCTCTGGATGTCCCTGGGAGGGGAGAGGCGCCGGGAGGGGTGGGGCGCCCGCTGGGTGGATCTGAGTGTGACTCAGGCCAGATGCCGAGGCCCTGAGCTGGTGGTGGCTTTGTTCCTGCCGGGCTGGGGAGGCTGCGAGCCGCGGGCGTGAGTCACCGCGGGGGCCCCAGCCCTCCTGGCACCGATGCACAGCCGCCCTCACACAGCGACTGGGGGAGCCGAGGGGCGGCCGGGCTGGGGCCGGCCAGCAGCGCCTCTCCCCCGGGATGCTGCGGGCTGTTCCCCCGGTGATTCTTGGTGCCGAGCCCCCGACCCCCCTGGGGCTCCTCGGCTCTGGGCTGCCTACCTCTGGCTTCGGGTCACTCCCTGGGGCGGCCCTGGGGGGCTGCAGTGGGGCTTGGCTCTTGTGTGCACAGCCAGAGACCCCAAGGGGCATGCAGACCCTTCCCCAGCTGCGGCGAGCAGCCACTGCGTGCTCTCCCCCGACCGCCAGCCCGCTGGGTCCTTGATAGGAGATACTGCAGGGACAGATGCTGGACATTGTATATCCTGCCATACCCCACTGGATGGACTGGGGAGAGTGTGAACTACAATGTAAACTGTAATCCATGCGGTGCAACAGTGCTCCAAAACGGAGTCACCAAATGCAAAGACTGTGCCACAACGATGCAAGGGGGTGGTGATGTGGGAGGAGTGGGGTGGGGTGTGGGGTATGTGGGAACCTCTTGTATTTTTTAATGTAACATTTTTTGTGATCTATGTATCTTAAAAAAAAAAACAATAAAAAAATTAAAAAAACAGAACAAAAGAACTCGGAGAGGAGAACAAAAGAACTCGGGGGGTTACTATTAACCCCCCTCAGAGACCTGGAGACCCGGGCCTAGGGGGGCTCAGCTGGGAGCGGCCGGCCGGGCTCACCCCTCCTGACCGGGGGGCCAGGTGGCCCCCCCGCCCTGTGCCAGGCGTGGGGGTGCCAGTGGGGGCGGCCCGACCGCCCGACCCTGCCGCCCCTCAGCCTGGCACCCCTCACCAGGGTGGGCAGGGGCCTCAGGCGCCCTTTCAGCCGCGGGCCTGGCCCCTCCACCCCAGCTGGGGACAGAGTGGCCCTGCTGACCTGTTTCTCTGGGCAAGGGGCAGGAGGCCCTGCGCCCTGGGGTGAAGCGCTCCCCTTGGGGCTCGGGCTGGGGCGCCCTCCAGGGCCAGGGCAGGAAGGGCAGGTTTCCCCCCACCAGCTCCCCTCCCCACGGCCGATGGTCTGTCGTGTGAGGGGACAGGGAGCCAGATCTTCCCCCCGCCCACCCCGCATAGGGGAAAGCAGCGCAGGTGGCACAGGGTACAGGTCCCAGGGGAGGGTGGGAGCCAGGGCTTAGGAGTTGCCCCTCCCTCGTGGGTGCTCGGCTTTCCCTGCCCGCCCAGGGGGCTGCCCCCGGGCGAGGGCGGCTCCGGCAGGCCTGGCTGTGTGTGTGGGGTGGGAGGGGGCCAGGACTCTCCAGGGAGCTGCCTCCACCTTCTCCACCCACAACCCCACCTGAGTTCTTTGTCAGAAGCCGCTGGAGGGAGAAGGGAAGATGCCTTATAAGGTAACAAATGCTGTCTGCGGCGGGAGAGCACAGGCCCACCTCCTTGCCTCGGGCTTGCCTGCGCGGCCCGGGCACAGCAGCCGCTTCTGTGGTATCCCGGCCCTGGCCCCGAGCCCTGCAGGGTGTGTGAGCCCCTCTCAGGCCCCCACCCCTCATGGGGAGGCACCTGGAATGCAGGAGGCCTGCCCCTCCCCACCTGCAGGCACTCGGGAGGCCAAAGAGGGGCTGCGTGACCTTGGCTAAGCGGCCCCTCCTTTCTGAGCCTCAGTTTTCTCTTCTGTACAACTGGGGAGGTGGGTTGGGGGCTATCCATCGGAGGCTCTCCAACCCCATGGGGTGTTCCCTCACTTTCTGAGGCTCACCAGTCGCACTGGCCACCCCCAGGCCAGGGCCCACCCCGTCTGCCTGGAGGGGAGCTGGGGTGCAGGGCAGTTCCGGCCAAGCCACATGCCGTGGACATGCGTGTGGCTTAGCTTGGTCACTTCCCAGGAATGGGGAGCTCAGTAGAGACAGGGCCTGAGGAAGGAGGTGCTCCACCCACACGTCTGCCGGCATGCCTCAGTTTCCCCCTTCACAGAGTCCCTTCTTGGAGACCCAGCTGGAGGAAGACTTTCCCCCAGATGTCCCCCAGCCCTCGCCTGGCTGTGCTCTCCCCAAGGCTTGGGGCTTGGGTACAAGGGGTTTTGCACAGTCCTACCTATGTCTGTTTGCGGGTGCCAGGGGCCCAGCTTGGAATTTACGCTGGAGATCAAAGCACTGACTTCGCATTTCCAAAGCACTTTTCCTAGGCCTGATCTAACTTGACCCTCCCCACTGCCCGTCGACCAGGACATTCTGGCCAAGTGAGCTTAGCAGAGAGGTTTCCCAGCACGTGGGGGAAGAGCTGGGCCTGGCAGCAGCCCCTGTCCTGGCCAGCATGTTGAGGGAAGGGAGCATGTCTTCCTGGGGGGGGGGGGGGTCTTATAAATATTGGAGCCGGGGGTGTCCTGGCATTTTATCTTGTCCAGCTCCTCGCTGGGAAGCTTGGGAAACTGAGGCCCCGAGCTGGGACTGGAGCCCAGGACTCCTGACCCCTCCTGCCCCTCCTGCCTCTCTCCCCGGTGTGGCCCGGGCCTGGGGGCCTAGTGCACACCGATGGCCTAAGCCCAGGAGAGGGCAGGTGGGGGCTAGGTCCCGAGACCCCCCTTCTGATGAGAGCCCCACCCCGGGCCTCTCCTCCCCCTGCAGGGAGCCCGTGCCCTGCCTACTCTCAGCACAGGGATTGCACAGAGGTTTTCTAGGGGAGCTGACAAAGCAACTTCAGCCCTGAGAAGAAAACAAGGCCAAACACGTGAGAAGGGCGGACATGCAAAGCCACCTCTGGGATTCCCAGCAATCCCTGCGTGGAGCAGCCCTTAGGGGCCTACCCCCTTCATCGTGCCTTGATGGCAAGGACCCCATCCTGAAGCCCCTGGGGGCCGCCCCCTCCTTAAGGCCCCGAAGGGCAGGGAATTCCTCAGTCTCTTGCAGTTTGGAATTCAGACACTTCTGGTCAGAAGTTCTGCCTGTGGCTCGCTCTAGTCTCTCCTGCTGTGTTCTGGAGGAGGCAGAAGCCCAGTCTCACGCCACGGTACATGGAGGTCAGGAATACAAGACCCCGTCGGTGGGGGTCTCGGGAGACCTGAGGTTCCCTCCTGAATCCCCCCTGGGGATGCCCTTCTCCACTCCCTCCCTCCACCCGCCCACCCTGCCCTGGCCTGCCGCACCTTATGCGGCTCCCCCCTCCAGGAAGGCCACCTGCCACCGTGGCCCGGAGAACCGCCTGTCTCCTGAGTTCCGCCCTGACTCATCGTCGGAGCTGGTACCCAGAATTCTCTCTGTGCCCCCACCTGTCTGGGCAGGGCCACCTAGAGGAAGTGTCCCCCTGTCCCCCCTCCCCCGAAGGCCTCAGGCCCTGAAGCTCCCTACCCTGCTTCCTGCCTCCCTGGCCACCTGCGGGGAGGAGGGCGGGGCAGGGCACCAGGGAGGTTTTACCCGCCTTCAGCAGGATTCACCTCTTTCCCTGTCCCAGGTCTCCACTCCTGGCTGGGGCTTCTCACCATGCTTCCCGGGTCACCTCCCCTCCTGGTCAGCCACAGCGGGGTCTCAGGTGCAGTGGCTTGGGAAATATTTGGTGCCCCCCTGCCCTGCTGTCGGGACCTACTCTGTTACCCTTTACGGGTGGGTTTCCCAGCTTGGCCTTGGGGCCCTTGCCCTCGCCTCCTCCTCCCTGGAATGCTTGTCCCTTCCCTTAGTTCTGGTCTCCACTCAAATATTAACTCCTCCAAGGAGCCTCCTGCTCCGCTTTCCCCTTACTGCTTCATTTCTCTTGCACTCCCTGTGCCCTCGTGGAGTTGTGTGCACCTTCCCTATCGAATGTCTGTTGGTCCTACTAGAATGTGGACTCCATAAGGGATGGGCATTGCCTTCTTCTCTCTGTATCCTCAGGGACTTGGATGGTGCCTGACACTAGCTGGTGCTCAAGCGGTATTTGTTGAGTGCTTTAATAGTTCCTTCCATGGGGAGCTCACTACCTCACCACGGCCCAGGCTTTGCAGACACTCGAACTGTTCTGCAGGCCGTTTTTGCACTGAACAGACACCAGCCTCCTCTCACCCTCCACCCTGGGGACCCACGCGGATGGGTTTCCACCTCTCCCCAGGCTGGCAGCCTCCAGGTACACGCACGAGAATGTGGCCAATGGACACTTTCCAACCAGGAAAACCCGGGCAAGATCCCAGACATTTTTGGTTCCTAGTGCTTATGGGGACATGTCAGGCACCTGCCAGCTCAGGCTGTCTTTCTCTCTTGGTCTGTCGGTGGTGCTGGGCCCTGAAGGGAATCAGAGGGAGAAGGACTTTGGGGGTGCTGCTCATAGCTCATCACACCCTCCAGGTGGCTGACGGTGGCCGCTCTGGGCCTGACCCAGTATCAGGAGATTCTAGAAGCCAGGAGGGCTGCGGGATGGGGCGTGGAGAGTGTGGGTCCTCTCCAGGTCCCAGGCTCAGAGGGGGACTGAGCAGGGTCATAGTGTGTGAATAGTAATAATCATGCATTTACTGAGCACTTACTCTATACAAAGCACTGTAACCGTGGGAAGAGACAGTGTATTGTGACGCGAACAAGCCCAGGCTTACCCCAAATTCCAGGCCTCTTCCAACCAGCTCAGAACCCTGGGGCCCAGAGATGGACCTGCGCTGCCCTGGGTCACACAGCAGTGCGTGGAGGTTGGGGCAAGAGTCCCTGCTCCCTCTTGGCTCCTGCTGCCCAAGGTGGGGGGCGGGGGGGGGGGGGGTACGAAGCTCACCCGGAGGGCCGTGTGAGCAGATCAGAGCCAGGGAGAGGCTAGTCCAGCTCCACCCACGTCCCGGGAAAGGGGAATCCAGAAGCTGGGGGCCATTTCTCTCGCTTGGCTGAGGCTGTGCAGAAAGTGTGGCGGCGGGGGTCGACAGGGGCGGGCAGGGTATTGGAGGGGGGTTCCAGGAGGGTAGACGGTAAGGCCTCTGCAAGCCTCTGGCCTTGTCCTTCTCTAGAACATTCCCCTGCCCTCCAGCACAGGCAGGAAGTGCTTGCTGAGTGACTTGCGGGGGTGCTGGGACCGGGGTGTGTGTGTGTGTTGGGGTGGGGGGCTGGCCCCCAGGGCTGGGCCGGGTGGGCGGCGCCCCCTTTCCCGGCGGCCTTCTCCCGGGCCTGCAGCCGCCGCGGCGGCCGGCAGGGGGCGCTGCCCGACGGGCGCCCGAGGCGCCCCCGCCCCTGCCCGGGCCGCGCCGGGAAGGCGGCGGAGCTCAGATGTGGCGGCGCCGCCCGCGTCCCGTCCGGGCCCGTCTCGCCCGGGCGGCCCTGAGCTGCCTCCCTGCCCGGGCACGCCGGCCCGCGGGCGGGCGACGCCACATGTCCGCGCTGCGGGAACAGAGGCCCCGAGCCCCGCCCGCTGGGCGCCGGCAACCCCTGGGGCTCGCGTGTCAGGGTCGGGGACCCTTGGTGGGCAGGACCCCGGGGCATGAGACACCCCTGCCCTGAAGGTGGACGGCCGGGGCCAGGCCCCATCCCCTGCCTGGGTGGCCTCCCATCTGTCCTGCTGGGGGCAGCCGGAACTGCGCTGGAGTCCTGGCTCTGGGCCTCAGTTTCCTCATCTGTTAAGAGAAGGTCATGATCCTACTTGGCAGTCAGTGGAGTTCCCCCCAGGGAAGAGCCTGGACACAGCTTCGGGAGGGCTCTGCCTGCCTCCCCCGACACCTGGCAGCTCCTCCCGGAACAGCGCCTCAGGAACCCCCCCCCCCCCATAGCTGGCTCTCAGCTGGGGGTGAGTGTGAGGGGGAGGCTGAGAAGTGAAACGCAAGCTCTGGCCTGTGCTGGCCCCTGGCCGTCGCCTGGCCTCCGCTGACTGGCCGAGGAGCCGGACAGCAGCTGGGCCCCTCAGCTCCCGCCCACCCTGCCCTTGGCCTGCAGGGCTGAGACAGGGGTTGGGGGAGGCACAGTCCTGGCATTTGGAGTGGGAGACCCAGGCCCTGAGGGCCAGACTCTGGTAGCATGGGGGAGGTGAGAGAGTGCAAACCCCGTTTCCCTTTGACAGGCGGGTAAACTGAGGCTCAAGCTCACCCAGCAGCTTAGTGACAGACGCAGGACCAGAACCAGGGCCCCTGACTCCCAGTCCAGTGCTCTTTTCCCATTCCCTTCTTTTTTGTTTGGGGGGCGGGGGTTGAAAAAACTGCAAAGCCTCAGAATACATTCAGGGTCTCCCTTCCTCAACCCAAGCCTGGCTGTGGCCACACCAGTGACTCTCTTGTCCTGGCCACAGTCCAGGATGTCCCAGAGGGAGCCTGTCTGTGCCGTGTAAATCCCCTGAGCCAGAAGGTAGGCCCTGGCAAGAGGTCTCCCGGCAGCCTCCTCTTTCTCCCAACAGAGAGACAGTCAGCTGGCTTTGGCGTGTCCTTTCCTTCTGCCGCCTCCACCAGCTGGACTTTCCAAGGACATGGGCAAAGCTCAGAGCACGGCATTCTTCCAGAACCCAGGCTGTATCCAACGAGAGTGCAGAGGGGGCAGGAGGCCCAGCCCCTGGTCTGCAGCCCACTCTGCTGACCACCAGGCTGTATGGCTTTATGCAGGCCCTTTCCCTCTCTGGGCCTCGATTCTCCAACTGTAAACGAAGGGCAGGCCGCAGTCATGGTTCTGGGATGTCACCCCCTGGGAGCCTCCTGTGCCACTCCCTGCAACCTCGAGCCTGAGGTGTGAGGTGGCTCCCACCTGTTCTGGAGGGATCTGGAGGGGATGAGCCTAACTGGGCTGCACCAGCTACTTTTCAGCCAGGTTCGTTTTCAGAGGACAAAAGAAAGGGGTCCCATTGTCTGCTCTGTGTAGCAGCCTCGGCCGGGTGCTCCCTGCCTGCCTGGGTGGAGAGGGGCAAGGATCCCAGGGCTGCTCTCTGGGCCCTGACGGTTGGGGCCCTGGGGCCTGAAGCCACCCTTTCTAGGGTGACCTGCCATGTGGCTGTCCTGGAGCCCTGGGAAGGTCCTCGGAGTCAGCTCCTCAGCCCGGGTGGTTTTCCAGCCTGGAGACCAGACGAGGGTCCCTCCCCTTCGGGCTCAGGCACTGGGGTGGGGTGGGGGGGTCCGTAGGGGACATGGAGTCCCAGGGCCGGTTTCCTTTTCCCAGGAAGCCAGGGGGCAAGTGTGTGTGTGTGGGAGCAGGACAGGCGGAACTTTGGGGCCTCCCAGCCCAGCCGGGGCATAGTCTCGGCCACAGGGGCTTGTGGGGAGATGGAATTGGAAAGGGGGCTGTCAGGACCCCCAACTCACGGCAGGGAGAAGAAAGCCCCTGGCCACCTGGAGGGCCAGTGGGTCCTCAAGACGTCCATTTTGTACCCCACATGTCTGGAGCCAAGGGGAAGAGGGAAGGCGGCAGGCACGCAGGAGGAACGCAGGCCCTGTCCCAGCAGGCTGGGCGGGAGGCGCCGCCTGCTCTCGGGCTCAGCTCGTAGCTAAGCAGTCTGGGTAAATAGCAGAAACGCCCAGAGCAGAGCCAGCCCCTGTGTGTGTGTGTGTGTCTGTGTGTGTGTGTGTGTGCCCGTGTGGGCCTGTGCTGGGGCCTCCAGGCTCAGGCGCTTCATGGCCTCAAACCACGGATGGGAACCATTCTTGTTCCTCTGTTGTGACCGTCACACCCAGACCTGAAGACGGCTGTTCCTCCCACTGGCACCAGCTGAGCGCCGGCTACATGCCAGGTCTGCTCCAGGCACTGTCTCCTTTAATCCTCAGGACCCCACAGCTGGAGGAACTCACCCACACTGGCAGATAGGGAAACTGAGGCTCTGAAAGTTTGCGCACACCCCAGGTCAGAGAGCAAGCCAGGGTGTAGACGGGGCTGGTGGTTCCAGGGCCTGGCTTTACCCTTAGGCCTGGACAAGGTGTCTGTGGGTGCGCGCGCCCGTGTAGACGTGGGCTTCGATGGTGGGCCCGCACCTAAAGGCCCCTGCGTGCAGGTGTGGGTGCCTGTGCGTGGAGGTGCAGGCACAGGGTCATGCACGTGCACATGCCCACGCATCACACACAGCACGTGCGGGTGTGTGTCCACGGCTGCTGGGTGTGTGTGCTGTGTACACAGACGTGTGCTGCGGATAGCCATGTACCTGCCCCTGCTCACGCTGCCGAGTCAGCTCGCTTACGGGATCTCTTTGCACGCCAGACGTACGGTGGCCTTGGTGGCACAGGCATTTCAGAGGATTTGAAGGAAGGACACTTGGGGCGGGGTAGGATGAGAGGGATGGAGTTGAACAAGAAGGCAGATGGGACGAGAGGAATGTAAGCTGGCATTGCGGCGGGGGTGGGCGGGGCTAGATTGTCTTGGGTCCCCAGGCAGGGGCTGAGCACCCACCCATTGTGGGCTGGGGGGGCGCCCTGGTCCTGCCCCTCGCCCCTTCTGTACACCCTTCTCCAGGCTCTGTCCCCCGATACCCAGGGAATTGCTCCGGGGAGTCCCGGGGCAGGAGGCCTTGTGGGTCCAGTCCCCATATCCGTACGTGCCAGGCAATCTCCTCTCTACCCCTGAGGGGAAAGAGGGGTGAGGGGCGGGTGCCAGGGTGGGAAGCCTTGTCTATGGGTCTTAGGCGTGGGGGAGAAGGGCTGAGGCCAAATTCTAGTCCCAGCCCTGGACGTTTGACCCGGCCTCCACCGAGGAGGCAGTTTTCTGGCTCCGTGCGGCGCGTGGGGGTGCAGGCGAGGCAGCAGTCGGCAGGGGGCGCTCGGGGCCTGCGGACGGCTGGGAGCAGCGCGGCAGGCCCGTCCCCCGGGCGGGACGAAACCCGGGCGCAGCCCTACCTGCGGGGGGCGCGGGGGCCGGCTGCCTGCACCAGATGCAGCGACAGATAGAGACACAGTCCCGGGAGGGACAGACTCCCAGACCTCCCTGCTCCCCCAGACGCCCAGACCCTCAGAGGGACGGGCACAGGGACGGCCCCTTCGCCTCTGAGGACCCTCTGGGGCTGGTGTTGGAGGGCTCTGGGTGGCTGGCTCGAGGCAGGAGTGGCGGTCCCTCCGGGCGCGGCAGGGTGTGCTGGGCCTTGGCGGTAGCAAGGAGCAGAGGACACAGGGGCTGTGGAGTTGTCGAGGCGGGAGGTCTGTCCAGCTGGGCCTGCGGGGAGCAAGTCACTCAGCCGCTCCTGAAACGGGCAGTGTCTGCCGAGGCCCGGCTCAGGCCTGAGCCTCCATCAGGGGTTGGCTCGCTTGTTTCTCCAAGTGTTTAACAAGTGCCTGTCCCTTTGCAAGGCACAGCGGTGAACAAGTCATACGTGGTGGCACCGGCCTCGGGCGCCTGGTATTCTACTGGGGGAAGGGGACTTAGGACCTGTCAAAATGAAAACCGCTCCCCCATCCCTTTGTTCTTGGAAATAGAAATTATGGGGTAAAAGATGGAGGCTGGGCTTGTGAGATGCTGGGTAGAGGAAATGCCTGATGTTACCTTCCTGCTCTGTCCCTCTTACCACAAAAGTCGCATCCAGGCACTCCTCCGCCCCAGACTGTCCATCTCACTCAGTCAGAGCCAAAGTCCAACAGCTGCCCATGGGCCAGTCCGGCCCCCTGCAACTCTGCCCGGTCTTTGCCCCCTCACTCCCTCCACTGCAGCCACGCCCACCTCCTGGTGGTCCCCAGCCAGGCTAGGTGGGCTCCCGCCGCAGGGCCTGAGCCCTTGTCTCCCCTCTGCCTGGAATGCTCCCCCCCAGGAGCCCCACGTCTCGCCTCTTCACCCCTCCTGGCGTTTGCTGAGAGGTCCCGAACTTTCACCCTCCACTCTCTTTCACCAACACCTCTCTACACCTTTCAGTTTTCTTTTTCTCCATTGCACTTCATTGTCATCACCTGGCTGACTATCTTTAAAAAAAAAATTAATAGATTAAAAAAAAACTTTTTTAAAGATACATAGATCATACAAAATGTTACATTAAAAAATATAAGAGAATCCTATATATCCCCACACCCCACCCCCTCGACTCTTCCCACGTCACCAAATTCTTTCATAGTGACTGTATCTTGTTTTAATACATTTCTTTCTTGTTCGTCTCTCCCCGTGAGCATGTAAACAGCACGTGGGCAGGGGTTTTGGTAGCTTTGTTCACTGATACACCCCCAGGGCTTAGAACATTCCGAGCTTGTTGTAGGGACCAATAAATATTTATCAAGTGAGTGCTTTGGCCCACATGCTTGCTTCGGCAATGGGCGCTGATGGCGGGTGCCCGACTTGGAGGCTTCCTTTGGCGATGGGGGCTGATGGCGGGTGCCCGACTTGGAGGCTTCCTTTGGCGATGGGGGCTGATGGCGGGGTGCTGGGCTTGGAGGCTGGGTTGAGCCTCTGCTGATAAGAACCTGCTAGGGGCTGCAGGTGGGAGTGGGCCCAAGAATTCTGGTTGCTTTCTTGCTTTCCTCAGGGCAGAAATCGAAAGGCATGGCGACATCCACCAGCCTCACCTGCCTTAGTAGGGACAAGAAGGGACAGGTTTCTCCCTTTGAAAAAAAGTAAAGAATGTAGAAAGCGAGCAAACAGAGGCAGGAGGTCTGTCGAGTCTGAACAGCAGGCATGTGCAGGCGTTACACATTCTTCACCTGGGGCACACTTGCAGGCCGCCTTCTGGAGGTCTCAGCCCGGCCGTGGACCCCTTGTCAGAGCCATCCCCCAGTCTCTTAGCTCCAGCTGCTCCCAATAGGAGGAACAACCCTGACTCTCCCCGACCCTCCTGCCCCAGGTGCAGGAACCAGCCACCGAGGCGCTGCCCTGAGGGTTTGGGTACGGCCACTGCCTTCGGCTGGAGGGGTGTTATTGCTTTCTGAATTTACTAATCTTTAGAATACCCCAGCTTTCCCCTTTTGCTCCTGAAATTTCAGCCCCCACATTATCACTTTCTTGTGTTGAATGCCCTCTGTTTGAAATACCTAGTGTGGTTTCTCTTCTCTTGGACCCCAACTGATGCACGAAAGAAGGAAAAATAAGTAAGATAAAGCAGGTCGCGTTCAGTGCAATGAAGAACTCAAGAGAGGGTGATAATA
Source organism: Dasypus novemcinctus (assembly GCF_030445035.2). Lineage (NCBI taxonomy): Eukaryota > Metazoa > Chordata > Mammalia > Cingulata > Dasypodidae > Dasypus > Dasypus novemcinctus. The sequence goes on along the minus strand of NC_080684.1, from coordinate 34,185,287 downwards.
CAGTAGCACAGAAAAAGTAGTGTGGAGGCCGTGGGGGGTATTTTAGATGCGTGTTCAGGGAAGGTTGGTCTTAGGAGGTGGCATTTGAGTTGAGTCGTAAAAAATGAGAAGGAACCAGGGCTGGGGTCAGGGTCTCAGAGGCCCTGGGCTGTGGCGACCCCCTCGGTGGCAGGTGCTCAACCTGCTCCTGCAGGGGGGAGGGGAGCGGAGGGGAGAGCAGCTCAGCCTGTGGTCCCAGCTCCGCGGGCCTTAGGTCTGCAACTTGGGCCGAAGCGTGTGGGCATCTGGAGACTCCAGGCTCCCTCCCTTCTCTCCCCTTCTGTGTGGGACCCCGTGGGTGGGATGGGGGGGGGGGGCGCTAGAAAGCCGCGCACTCTCAGGCTCCTAAGACGGGCCGTTCTCGCCGCGGCCGCTAGAGGGCAGTGGTGGCCGCGGGGCTCGCGGGCGGAGCCAGCGCTGACTCCTCCAGGTGGAATGCGGCCGGGGTCACTTTCCGTCCCCGAGGGAGGGAAGCGGCCCGGGCGGAGCCACTTCCCTCTCTGCTGCTCGCCTTCTCTCACCCAGGTCTCCGAGCTCGGGGAACCGGCGTCTCCCTGGGGGCGGGGCGGGTGTGTGGGTGAGGCTGCGCGGGGGGCGGGGACGCGGGCCTGACCGCTCTCGGCAGGGCTCCTGGGCTCTCACCAGCCCGCGCACTTGCTGTTGCTATTCTCTGTGCCAGGCACTGTGCTGAATTCTTTCATCCTGCATCATCTCTTTAAACCGTCACAGCAAATCTATGAGGCAGGCACTGTGTATCTCTCTGAGGTTCAGAGAGGCTGAAAACATTGCCCAAGCCCACACAGACAGCAGGGCTGGAGCCAGGGGTTGAGCTACAGCCCATTACTGCTGCCGCCTCAGTGGGGGTGCAGGAAGGGGGCCGCCCGGGAATTGCGGGGAATGGGGAGGGATGAACAGGCAGGAAGAACTTTTTTTTTTGAAAAATTTTTGTCTTTATTTTTTTAATGTTACATTAAAAAAATATGAGGTCCCCATATACCCCCCAACCCCCTCACCCCACTCCTCTGCCCATAACAACAACCTCCTCCATCATCATGACACATTCATTGCGTTTGGTGAGTACATCTCTGGGTACTGCTGCACCTCATGGTCAATGGTCCACACCATAGCCCACACTCTCCCACAGTCCACCCAGTGGGCCATGGGAGGACATACAATGTCCTCTAACTGTCCCTGCAGCACCACCCAGGACAACTCCAAGTCCCAAAAACGCCCCCACATCTCATCTCTTCCTCCCATTCCCCACATCCAGCAGCCACCATGGCCGCTTTCTCCACATCAATGCCACATTTTCTTCGATTACTAATCACAGTAGTTCATGAATAGAATATCAGTAAGTCCACTCTAATCCACACTCTATTCCTCCATCCTGTGGACTTTGGAATGGTTGTGTCCAGTCCACATCTATATCAAGAGGGGGCTTAGATTCCACATGGATGCTGGATGCAATCCTCCTGCTTTCAGTTGCAGGCACTCTTGGCTCCCTGGTGTGGTGGTTGACATTCTTCAACTCCATGTTAGCTGAGTGGGGTAAGTCCAATAAACCAGAGTGTAGGAGCTGCAAGTCTGTTGAGGCTCAGGGTCTGGCTATCATATGGTCAGTCCAGAGAGTCAGATCCCCTGGGTATATATTAAACCCCAGCATCAACTACAGTTCCGGTAAAAGTAACAGGAGAGGCTTATGGACAAAGATCACATCGGAGTCCAGCTCCATCACAGAGAAACACAAACTCCAAAGTAGGGCCGCAGTAAGAACTTCATGGGGTCACAGCCGAGTGGGTCTGGGCCTGAACTCCCTTATTTCACAGAGGAAGAAACAAATCCAGAGAGGGGATTTCAGTACTGCAGGAGATCCCTAAACCAGACCAGAAGCCCCTCGAGGGCAAGTTCCCCATTTTACCCTTTATTCTCTCCTTCCTCCCTGCTCTGTCTGGCACAGGGAGCAGCACATAGTAAGTGCTCAAAAAATCCTCTGTGGTTGGTTTCGCTTGCATCCCTCAGCAGCCTGCAGCCAGCTGCCACTCAGGCTTTCATTCATTTGTCCAGTATTTAGGCAGCGCCGACTGCATGCTTGGCACCCTGCTGGACACTGGGGTGCACGGTTGAATGACACAGCCCCTGCACGCAGTTGGCTTATAACTGGGTGGGGGCTACAGGTGTTACCCCACATTATGACACACACTCCTGTAGTTTTCCTCCTCATCAACTCAGGTTTCCCAGCTCTGGCAACTCCCAGCCCCTGCCCAGGCTGGAGGCTGGAGGCATTGCAAATCTGCGGACCTTCCATAGCCCCCAGGCCACCCCATGCCTTCCTCTTTTCCAGCCCTGATGTCCCTTCTTCCAAGGCGCTCTCCTCTCCTCCTCCAGGAAGCCCTCCTCGACTAACCTCTCTCCAGGGCTCTACAGATCCTCCATCCTGATATCCCTGGTTCCTCCCACCTCTCTCTCTGTGTGGGTCTCCTCCATCGACCCTGGGGACTTGCCAAGCCCCCCTTCCAGCTGTGTCCCCTTTTAGGGCCTACGTGGATCAGGAGAAGATGCTGAAGGAAAGTTGTGCAGCCCGCCCCCGGCACACAGGCCCTGCCTCGGGCTCTGGCCCCAGGACCCTGCTGGAGGAGAGCTCCTCCCAGGCTGGCCCTGGCCCCAGGCCTCTGGCCCAGTCTTCCACGCGGTGCCTGGGACTCAGGCTGGCCCCCAGCTGTTGGGTACAGCCCAGCCCCACCTGCTCTTTGGGTTTGAAGATGGGGCCTTTCGGTCTCCACCTCCCTGCTCCCCTCCGGTCTCCACCTCCCTGCTCCTCTCCGGGTTGGTGATCCTTTCTGCCCTCTGGCATGGGCAGTCCGCAGGTAGAAAGCACTTCCTCTCACCGGCTGGGGGGCCAGAGGTACTGTGCTTCACCTGCCTGGGCCTCAGCCAACGAGCAAACACTTCCCTTCTGACCCCTCCAGGGCGATTAGGAGGGCCACGGAGATTCAGGAGGCGGACCAGCCAAACCCAGGTGTGGGCTTATTTTTGTAATTGTAGCTGGAGCAGGAGTGGTGCCTCTGGCCAGGTGTTCACTGCATCCCTGCTTGAGGGCAGAAGTGGAAGGCGGAGGAGGGAGCTTTGATCAAGGAGGCGAGTCCAGAGACCCCCTGAGGGTCTGCCGGCAGGAAAGGGGCAGGGGAATGTCCTTCTTTGGGGAGGGAAATCCTTGTCTACTGTCATCCATCCATCCCATCCCTCCCTTCCTCCCTCCTTCACACCCTTCCCGTGCTCCTTAAGTGTGCCAGGCACTGCATTAGCACTGTGATGTAGCGGTCAGTGAGACCTGCCCTTGCCTTCAGGGAACTCGTAGGCTAGGACACCTTGGCGGGGGAGGGCCTGCATTTGTTCATTCAGTCTACATTTGTTGAATACCTACTATGTGCCAGGCATTGTGCCAGACCCTGCGATACAGTGGGACACACTCCCTGCCCTCAAGTAGTTTAGAGTTTTCTGGGGATAAAAGTAACAAAGTAGGCAGTCAAAGCACTTGGAGGACTATGGGAGTCAAGGATACAGAAATAAAATGTCAGTTCAATGTAGGGTCCCCCTGAGCATCTACAGCAGGACCAGGCACAGACTAAAACATGTGTTCAAGGAAGGGGATGTGGCTCAACAGATAGAGCATCCGCCTACCATAGAGGTCCAAGGGTTCGATACCCAGGGCCTCCTGGCTCGTGTGGTGAGCTGGCCCAAGCGGTGCTGCTGCGTGCAAGGAGTGCCGGCCTACACGGGGATGCCCCTGCGTAAGGGTGCCCCCTGTGCAAGGAGTGGTCTCTGCACAAGGAGAGCTGCCCCGCGTGAAACAGCAGCCTGCCCAGGAGTGCTGCCACACGCACACGGAGAGCTGACGCAGCAAGATGATGCAACGAGAGGAGACACAGATCCCCAGTGCCACTTAATGAGAATAGAAGCGGACACAGAAGAACACACAGCAAATGGACACAGAGAGCAGACAACAGCAGGGGGAGGGGGGGAGGGAGAGAAATAAATCAATCTTTAAAAAAAATTATGTGTTCAGTAAACATTGTTTAAATGAGTGACCCATGTGTGGGGAAATTTCTACATAACATAGGAGTCAAGTCAAGAATAAAAAATCTCTTTAGGGAAGTGGACTTGGCCCAGTGGATAGGGCGTCCGCCTACCACATGGGAGGTCCATGGTTTAAACCTGGGCCTCCTTGACCTGTGTGAAGCTGGCCCATGCGCAGTGCTGATGCATGCAAGGAGTGCCGTGCCATGCAGGGGTGTCCCCCGTGTAGAAGAGCCCCACGTGCAAGGAGTGCGCCCCATAAGGAGAAGTGCCCAGCGCGAAAGAAAGTGCAGCCTGCCCAGGAATGGCGCCGCACACATGGAGAGCTGACACAGCAAGATGACGCAACAAAAAGAAACAGAGGGAAGCGGACTTGGCCTGTGATTAGGGCGCCATCTACCACATGGGAGGTCTGCGGTTCAAACCCGGGCCTCCTTGACCTGTGTGGAGCTGGCCCATGCGCAGTGCTGATGCGTGCAAGGAGTGCCCTACCACGCAGGGGTGTCCCCCATGTAGGGGAGGCCCATGAGCAAGGAGTGCGCCCAGTAAGGAGAGCCGCCCAGCACGAAAGAAAGTGCAGCCTGCCCAGGAATGGTGCCGCACACACGGAGAGCTGACACAACAAGATGACGCAACAAAAAGAAACACAGATTCCTGTGCTGCTAACAACAGAAGCGGACAAAGAAGATGCAGCAAATAGACACAGAGAACAGATAACCGGGGGTGGGGGGAGAATAAATAAATCAATCTTTAATAAAAGAAACACAGATTCCTGGTGCTGCTGATAAGGATAGAAGCGATCACAAAAGAACCCACAGCAAATGGACACAGACAGCAGACAACTGGGGGCGGGGGGCAAGGGGAGAGAAATAAATAAAAAATAAATCTTTAAAAAAAATCACTTTAACTCAATGATAATAAAAATGCTACATTTGTCATCTATGGGCTGCAGTCACAATGAGACTTGAAGGGAAATTCATGAGCGTCAAAGGAAGTAGAAGGAAGGAAATAACAAACACATGGACATAAATTGATAAAACAGAAAGCAAAGCTATTGTCTGAGAGCTGGTCTCAGCTCTAGGCCTCTTCTGGATGGGCATGTGGCTTCTTCGTCAGTCTCTCGGGAATTCTGAGAATGTCGCCCATTCCCCAGGGTCCTCAGGAGAATGAATCAACTCAAGTGTCTGAAGCCCCCGACCAGGAGCCCGGCTGTGCTGTGCCCGGAGCCAGCCAGCGCCCAGGCCCAATTGCCTGTGCCGGGGTCTCCCGATTAGTCAGCCGACTTAGCCCTGATCATCTGCTGTCATGGACAGTGACATCACTAACGAGCCTCTGCATTTATTGAGCTCTTCCTGTCCAGAGTTCTGGAAACAAGAGATGCCAGAAACACAGCTATCTTATCAGATCCCACCCCCCTTGTGGGGCAAGCAGAGCAGCGTTTGCTCCATTTCACACATGAAGAAGTGGAGACTCCATTTGCCCGAGGGCTCACTGCGGGTGCGTGGGTGACCAGTTCATTGGCTTGGAAGTCCCTTTACCCCCCAAGAGTCCTTTCCTTGAGACCCCTGTTCTTCTGACAGTCTGTCTAGCTTGCTTAAAGCCCTGCTTCATCCGAGCAGCCTGCTCCATTCCCTGATTCTCTTGGCCTCCACTACCCTCCCTCTATTTGGACCTTTGCTAGCACCCATTTCTGCACTTGGCTGGGAAGTCCAGGGTGGCTTCCTTGAGTATCTCTCCAACCTGACAGAGCGTCTTGAGGTGTAGTTGAGCTAGATTTTGATGTGGCAGGCTTATGCCTGTACCCATCAGAATATAATCCACCTGGGCAGACGTGTTTGAGGGGGAGACCCCACACCACTTGGGGGAATTCCCTACGACGTGCCGGATCAGGGGCCCACACGGTGCCTGTGCAAGCCAGGAAGCGCCCAGAACGTAGGCCAAGGTTGCGATGGGCTCCTTGGGGGGTGATGTGTCCTGTCCCCACTGGAGAATCTCCGAAGTCCGGTGGTCAGCCTGATTGACCAGTGACTGACCAGTCCCCAAAGGAAGATAAATACAGACACGGCTTTATCCATGGACAAATATCAGCACTTTATTCGTCCCTCGGCAGGGAGAAGGGGGCACTGCCCTGAGATACTCAGCCGATCAGATGGGGTGGCTGGGATATATGTTCTCTATCCAGAAAGATAGTATATACCACACGGATTATGCAGAAACAGGAAGGGAAGCAATAAGTTAAAAGCCACATAAGTTATGAAAAAATAATATATATATATATACTTTATATATCTTGTATCTGCACTGTGGATCTGCTCCCTTGGAAACCAATAAATAGCTTGAGAAAAAGCATCAGTCAGCACCCTCTTTTGGGATTTCAGGACTGGCTAATGCCTTCCTGACACAGAGATGAGTTCTGGGTCCTCTCTGGCCTGAGCGTCAGTAGCCCACCAGCGCCCCCACAGGCCGGGAGGACCTTGAGGCCTGGGGGGAGGGCAAGGTCTTGGGCCACTAGGTCCTGGAAAACAAGTGAATGAACCAGACCCTGCCCGAGAGAGGAGGTGAGGGCAAGGAGCGGCTAGGGGCGAAGAGAGGGAAGGAGAGAAGGGGCTTGCCGAGTGGGAGGCTGGATCCCCCTGCAGACCCCGAAGGTGAGAGCAGTGAGGAAACTGGAGCACTCGGAAAGCCCCAGATCTTCTTGGTGGATGCACAGCTTTTCTCTTTGCTTGAGCCCTCTGAAGACTTGTCACTGAGTCCGACTCAAGGGCTCAGAGGCTCCCAGACCTGCCTGGGCCTTCTTCATGGCCCTGCGGGAGGCCGGGAGGGTGGGCTCGGGGTGGGGACAGGTGGCAGGACACCCTTAGGTGAGATGAAGCTGCAGGCCCAGAGGTGTGGGCGCTCCTGGGCTGCTCCGTGAATGCACAGGAGGGGAGGCCGGGCCGTTTGGCCGGATGGAAAGGAGAGCAGGGGCCCTGAGAAGCGGGATTCCTGGGAACTCGTGTTCTAGGGGTTCAGGGCAGGGGGTCCCTGGGGCTCTAAGGCCGTGTATTTGGGCTGGGACAGGGGCAGGGGGCAGAGAACTCCGACCCCAGGCAGGGGTCGTGGAGCCAGGGAGGGCAGGGAGGAGAAGGGAGGATCTAGATGTCCTGCCTGGTCCCAGGCTGCCGGCCGTCCTCCCTGCCGGGGGTGCACTGTGCGGGAACGGCCTTTGGAGACGGCGCTGGGAGCTGGACGGGGCTGGTGGCCTGGCGCTATGACCTACCGGGAGGCACCCGCAGGGAGAGAGTGGACAGCGGCGTCTGGGCTGATCTCAGAGGACCAGGCTCGGGGCCCACACACCCAGGGACCCTCCTCCCCTCGCTCCCCAATACCGTCAGGTGCCTGGGGAGTCCAAGGGGTGCAGGAAAGCCAGGAGGCAGTCAGCGCCCAGCCTGCCCAGGAACCCCGATATTGGGTGGGGGGTGCCCAGGCGGTGCTCCTCAGCCCCCAGGCCAGGGCTGGGGCAGGGCTGGGCAAGTGGGGGCACAGTCTCGGTTCTGACGTAGAGGCAAGGTGAGGCTTGAGATACGAGTTTAGGGCAAGGGTTGGGCAAACGGGCCAAGGTACCTGGTTAGAGCCCCGTGTTGGGTGAGGAGCCTCAAGGAGAGAGGAGGTAGAGACAAAACTGAGGCCAAATTCCAGTTAACCCAGCCAGGAAAACCTCTGGACAGGAGGTTGGAAGGGTGGTTCTGGGGGATGTCACTATGGAGTGGAGGGGACCTGAAGAGCTGGTGACACCCCTCTCCCACCCGTGGGCAACCCACAAAAAAGCAGTCATGTTTCGAACCCTCTTCTTCTCAGTTCTGTATCAGGTTTTGCCTCTGCTTCCAACCTAGGGGCTCTAGGCTGCTTTCTTGAGTCTAGCTTAAGTCCCTCCTGCTGCAGGAGGAGTGGCCTGGGGCTCCCGGCGTCCAGCTGCCTTAGTCCGAGGCCTCCGATTCCTGGGAGAGGAACTTCTCGGACACTTCGGTGATTTTGATCATGTGGCCTTTGCTGCTGTTCTTGTGGGCGGGGCCCTTGGAGACCCCCGACTTGGAGGCGCCTACGGGGGAGATAAGGGGTTGGGGGGAAGGGGCTGCAGGTTTGGGAGCCACGCGAAATGATGCCCTTAGGGTCACGATCCCCGGACACTCTGCCCCCTGCCCTCCCTGGGTTCTTGGGGCAAGGCGACTCACTGGTTCTGAATGGGGACGGCACAGCGCTGACCACGGTGGCTGACGGCAAGTCCATCCTAGTGGGGGGGGGGGTTGGGATACGGTGGGTGGGAAGGGAGCCTGGGGCTGGAGCTCCCTTGGGACTGGAGGCCTGCGGTTTGGCAGGTGAGGGGAGTTCTTGGTTGCCACTCCCATTCCCACCCTGCTGGGTGGCCCTGGCTGGCCAGCATGTCCTCTCTGGACCTCAGCCTCCTCTTCCCTGTGTGAAAGCTAACCATCTCTGAGCATTTCTTTTGTCAGGATCGCATGAGTCTTCTCCACCCCTCTGTGAGGGGGGCCATGTTTATGGTCAGCCCTATTTCCCAGATGGGGAAACAGAATTTAATGAACGGGTCACGGTCCCCAGTTCGTCAGCGGCTGAGCTGGGATCGAAAGCAGGCCCATCGGGCTCCCCGTGCCACGTGGGAGGTGGAGGCTGGCCTCGCGTGGGGCTGGCCCCCCGCCCCCGGCTCTCCCTCTCCCCTGGCCCTGCCCGGCCGTTCTCGGGCCTCACCTGCACTCCTCGCCCTCCAGCAGCTTGTGGTAGGTGGCGATCTCCACGTCCAGCGCCAGCTTGACGTTCATCAGCTCCTGGTACTTGCGCAGCTGCTGCGCCATGTCCTGCTTGGCCTGCTGCAGCGCGGCCTCCAGCCGGGCCAGCTTGGCCTTGGCGTCCTGGAAGGCCAGCTCCCCCTGCTCCTCGGCCGCCTTGATGTTCTCCTCCAGCTTCAGGCACTGCAGCGAGGAGGACGGGAGGAAGGGGGGGGAGCAGAGACTGAGCCAGGGCCTGGAGCCCACTTTGGGCCTGGGTAGGAGTGTGAGTGGGGACAGAAGACCAAGCCGTGGCACTCGTGGGTGGGGCAGCGGTTACAGTGCAGCAAGAGGGACTTCAGTTACAATGGCAGACACTCCCCTAAGGCCAGAGGGAAGTACCACAAGCCACGAAAGGAGCCTGTCCCAGCTGCCCGGCAGAGAGGCTCTTGCTCTGGACACTTGTCCAGGCCAGAGGCTGGGACTTGGCTTCTGCTCTCCTCTTTCTCACTCTCGCACTCTCTCTCTAATTGTGGGGCGCCTGGGAGGAAGGCAGCAGGCTCTGGGCATGTGTGGAGGGGGGCTGTCTGATGTTCCAACAGCCCTGGCCAATGTATAAAGCACTTTCCCATGCAGAGCCTTGCTCTGATCCATATGACAGGTGGGGAAGCCGAGGCACGGAGGCACTGAGGGACCTGCCCAGGGCCACACTAGGTCGGGCCTTGCCTGCCTGCAGCGTGCGTGGGCATGTGCGCCCCGCGCCCCTGGGCACTCACGTGGCTCTGGATGGAGAGGATCTGGGACCTGAGCTTCTGGATGTGCACGTTGAGGTCAGAGATCTCGCTGCGGCAGCTCTGGAGGCTGGTCACAAATTCGGCTGAGCAGGCGACCCGCTCCTCCAGCTGGGTGGGGGGTGGAGGTTGCAGCGAGGGCAGCTCTCAGTGTCCCTCCCGGCACCCTTGCCCCAGGTCCTCTACTCCTACTGTTCACCCCCCCCCCCAATCTCCTCCTCTGCCGCCCACAATCCCACCCAGCCCTCTCTCCAGCCTGGCTTCCTCCCAGCGGCCCTGGACCGAGCCCCTGGGCAGGACCTGGAGATGGCCCGGCGCTGCTGTCCCCGGGGAGCTCCCGGAGGGCACAGACCGAGGGCTTCCCCTCCACCGGCCCTCGGGACCCGGCACGTCCTCCACACCTGCCCGTGAACCGACCGCGGTGGTCTCGCGGCCCCCTGCTGCCCTGTCCCTGCGCATCCCCATGCCCCTCTCCCGGAGCGGCGGGAGCCCTTGGTGACCGGCGGCCCCTGCCGCGGGCACCACCCCGCGAGGTCGGCGGCTCACCTGGCTCCGCGAGTACGCCTTGGCCTCCTCCAGGCTGCGGGCTGTGATGGCGTCGTACTGCGCCTTCACCTCCTCCACCAGGCCGCTCAGGTCGATGTGGCAGCGGCTGTCCAGGCCCACGGTCACTGACACGTCCTGCGCTTGGGCCGCCAGGTCCTTCAGCTCCTGGCCGGGCACAGACGTGGGGGCCAAGGGCTGGGGGCGGGCTCGGCGATCCTCAGGCACCCCCGTGTCCTCACCCCAGGAGGAGCTGAGAGCAGGGCTGCTCCTTCCCCCGGGCCCTGAGCGAAGGCCAAGCACCTCCCCACCATGACTGCCCCGCTAGCTCAGCTCGCACCTTTGGGAGGCAGGTCAACGCCCCCTGCGCCCCCAGCCATTGCGCTCCCCCTCTGACAAAGGGCTCATGCTCTTTGCTGCGGCTGTGTCTCCCGTGGAGGGGCAGGGAGCAGAAGCCAAAGCCCTGCCCATCTTTCCAGCCCCAGACCAGCTTCCCAGCACGCCTGTAGCCCGGCATCCTCCGGGCCAGAACACTCAGGGGGGCGGGGAGACAGGGGGAACAGGGAGCTGCCCAAGGGGCTGCAGGGTGTCGCCTCTGGCTGCTGTGCTGCTTCCCTGGAGGTGCTGTAAACAGCCTGGGCCTGGCGGACTCGGGGGAGCGAGTGGGGAGTAAACAGAGCACCCTTTGCCAGCGTTGTGCAAAGAGAGTGAATCAGGCCGCCGGCCACAGAGGCAGGGAGGGGGCCAGGCGGGAGGTGGGGGGCTCACTCTTGGGGAGGGGCCTGGGCTGGACAGTCACTCCTTCCGGAATTCACAGTGACCCCTATTTCAGTCATCAAATTTCAGTCAGGGACCCCATTTCCCTGATTAAACTGTGTCTGCACCAGGACACCCTAAAAGCCTGTAGCTGTGCCTGATGCTCCATCCCTCGAGAGGCAAACTTAAAAAAACAACAGCAGTGCTTCACGGTCCAGAGCTCTGAAAACAGTCACCTTTTTTTGGCTGGGTAACCCAGCCCAGTTTTTAAACCTCTATGAGCCCCAGTTTTCTCATCTGTAAAATGGGTATAGTTTATAAAACGGAAACCAGCTAGCGTGTATTAAATGCCTACCACGTGCCAGACTCGGTTCTAAGGGAATGCCTTAGGATGTAGGAACAAAATGAACCCTGACGGCAGCCTGGTGAGGAAGGCACTAATATCCTGCCCATTTTACAGAGGGGGAGACTGAGGCATAGGGAGATTAAAATAACTGCTCAAGTTGACATAATTACTGAGCCAGGATTCAGATTCAAGCTGCTGTAAAACCTGCAATGGAGCAGAGACGCAATAAACCACAGGTAAGGGGACTATTACAGCTGGGGAAGGTGACGAAGCCGAGATGAAGTGGCCAGGGACAGGGCAGCCTGTTTCTGCGGCAGGTGCCCGAGCCGCGTGGATAGCACCGGGACCTCGGCAGGCTCGCCGTCCCAGGCGCTGCGCCTGGCAGCCACGAGGCAGAGGCTGAGAGGGCTTGTGGACATGCGTCCAGCCATGCCCAGGTATACGGCTGGTTAGGTCCCTCCTTCCTAGTTCACAGCGCCACATCCGCAGGGCCTCCCTTCTGGCTGAGCTTAGGCTCTGCACCTGCCCAGAGTCGTGGGTGAGCAGGGTGGAGGGCAGACCCTGAGCCGTCAGCCCTGTGGGTGTCGGCCCGGCTGCACCTGCCCACGTGGGTTTGGGCAGAAGAGCCCCTGACCCACTTCTCAAGCGGACCAGTGGGCGTGGTGCTCAGAGCAGTCTCTTAAGGGCCCGCTGGGGGCTTGGCCTGGTTGTGGAGGGCTCTGGCAGGGATGTGCAGCTTTTCAGGGCTGCCGGTGGGCAGGTCCACCTGGGAGGGCTGTGACCCTGCTGTTCCCAAGGTCCATGTGTCTCTCTGCTGTGCTCTGCTCCGTGGCCACAAACAGGCCACAGACCTGCAGTTGCCTCACTGGGGCCAAGCCTGCCGGAAAGGACCATGGTCTGGGCTCAACCATGAGTCCAATCTCCCTTTCGCATGGTCGGCGGCCCAGAGACCCTGATCCTGGCTCTGTCCTGGGCGGCACAGCCACAGTTTGGCCGTTGCAGCACACAAGCTCCAGAAGCCTGCAGCCTCCACCAGTGGGGCCCAAAATGACGATGGCACTGGCAGCATCCACTTAGGCTCGGCTGAGGACTTGGGAGAATGTGTCCCGGAGGCATGTGCTGGGCCAGTTTTGTTCCAGAGGCTAGACTAGTCTGGGAATCAGACAGTCTGAGCCCGGGTCTCTGCCCCTGCTGAATGGGGAAGGGCGAGATGCACTCCTAGTGGAGCTTGGACTCTGAGTGCCCGAGACACGCTCGTGGGAACGGGTGTTCAAGGCTCCCTCCCTGGTGCCTGCCTGCCTCTGCAACCAGCCTCCCCAGCCTGCCCGGAGGCACCTGCCTCACCCCCACGACGTGCTCTCCCTGAGAGCGCCGCCCGAGCTTTGTGCGAATGAGTAACGGGGGGACGGGGCGGGGGGGTTAGGGACATCGGTATGTCTGGCCAGGAAGGGTAAGTGATGCTGCCGCTCCCACTCCCCCGGGGCACCCCTTTCCCGTGGTCCCGCCAGCTCTCGGCTGGAAGGACAGCGCCCCCTCTCGCTCACCTGCTCATAGATGGTTTTCATCAGCTCCACGAAGCTCTGCAGGACTTTCAACTTGGTTTCCAGTTCAGTCCGTCGGAGACACTCTGTGTCCAGGTCCTGGGGGTTGGAGTGGGGAAGGGTGATGGGAGAGGGACCGGAGCGGCCCCAGGGCAGGAGTGGGGGGTGGGGGAGGTTGCTTCCTGAGGGAGAATGGGGGGTGTAGCAGTTTGATATTGTTTATGAATTCCAAAAATAGATAGTGGATTGTGTTTGTAAGCTGGTCTGTTCCTCTGGGCATATTAGATTGTATTGGATTCAGAGGTTTTACTTTTACTTGATTAAATTATGATCGAGGCTTTGATTCGGCCACATCCGTAGGACATTGGGTCCCCGTGAACCAAGGGGGTGGGGATTCACAGAGAAAACGTCGGGCAGAGGAGAGAGTTGGAGTTTTGATGCTGGAGCCCTGGGAAGTAAATACACAGGAGTAAAACACAGAGGAATAGAGACAGCTCCGTAGACACGGCAGAGGCCCCAGGAAGAGAGAGCCTGGGAGTCTACAGCTGCCCTTGTAGAGAGAACAGAGCAGCTGAGCCTGGAAAGAATCGAGCCCCGGGGAGAGAGACAAGCCTTCAGCTGAGAAGGGAAGCAGCTGGCACTACAGAGCCTTAGGAGGAGGAGGAAGACTGAACCTTTGCAGAGACCAGCAGTCATCATGCTTCCACATACGGCAAATGACTTGGGGTGAGAAAGTACCTCTTATGGTACCTGGAGTTGGACTCTTTAGGGCCTTGTGACTGTAAGCTCCTACCCCAGATAAGTATCCTTTATAAAGGCCAGCAGAGGGAAGTGGATTTGGCTCAACTGATAGAGCATCCTCCTACCATATGGGAGGTCCAAGGTTCAAACCCAGGGCCTCCTTGACCTGTGTGATGAGCTGGCCCATGTGCAGTGCTGATGCGCGCAAGGAGTGCCCTGCCATGCAGGGTGTCCCCCGCATAGGGGAGCCCCACGGGCAAGGAGTGTGCCCCGTAAGGAGAGCCGCCCAGCGCGAAAGAAAGTGCAGCCTGCCCAGGAATGGCGCCGCACACACAGAGAGCTGACACAAGGATGACGCAACAAAAGGAGAGACAGATTGCCAGTGCCACTGATAAGGATAGAAGCGGTCACAGAAGAACACACAGAGAATGGACACAGAGAGCAGATGGGAGGGGGGAGAGAAATAAATAAAAACATAAATCTTAAAAAAAAAAAAGAAGCCAACAGAGTGCTGGTACTTTGCATCGGCGCCCCTTTGGCTGACTACTACAGGGGAATTCCCGAGGGACGTGACTTGGACCGTGGGAGAAAGGAGCAGGGTGAGGACAGGTGCTCTGTCTGTCTGTCTGCTTTCTGTCTGTTGGTCCTGGGAATCAGGCCTCTGAGGGCTTGGCTTGAGGAGGGAGGAAAGTGGGTGACGCTGAGGAGAAAGGCGCCTGGGGTGGCCCGGGCAGGCTACCTTCTTCAGCTGCGCGAAGGTAAACTCCAGGTCGGTGCGCTGGGAGAGCTCGTCCTCGTACCTGGAAGGGCAGAGAGGGAGAGGGAGGGCTGAGGCCAGCGCTCCCCTCATGGGGGCTGGTTAACCCTCCGTGGGTGAGGGCACGGGGCTCTGCTATCACATTGGGTGCCTGTGCCAACTGGCCTTTCCTTCAGGGAATTCTAGGGTGCCTCTCCTGCCCCTTGACCCCAGGAGGTGCTGCTGGGGAAGAAGGCAAAGCCACCTCTCATTCCCTCCCTCTGCTCCCTCCAGGTGGTCACCCAGTCCTATCCCAGAGGCATCTGGCCCACCTCTGCATTTACCTCCTCCAGGAAGCCTTCCCAGACTGTATACTGTGGTCCTTTGCTGGTCCCCAAACTCCTCCCCTGGGAACCTCAGGGGCAAACAAGCTGTGCCTTTGGTCAAGTCTGTTCCTAGCACCCCCTGCTCACACCTCACTTTCCCACCTCGAGCCCTTCCTGCGGTCCCAGCCTCTTCCTTCTGAGATTTGTCAGAGGGTTGGACACCATCCCACCACGTTCCCTCTTAGGGGAGGAGAGGAAGAGCTGGGGCTCTGCGGTCAGATGGCCGGCAGCTGGGATCGGGGGCAGCGGCTTCAGCCCTCCCCCCGGCTTCCTCGTCTATGAGGGGTGTGTGCTGGGAAGCGGGCGACAGAGTCACCAAGTACAGCCAGTGCTCCCCACAGCCGGGTCTCCCCCTTTACAGTTCTGTCCCCTTTGTACTCCAGGCCTCCTGGTGTTGGAGCGAGGTCACTGCAGGGTAGGAGCACTGGATCCCAGGTCCCTCCCGCTGAGACGTGTGATTTGGCCCCACGGGGATGGGGGTCTCAGCCTCAGCCCTCCCTCCCCTCAGCCGGCACTGCCCTGGCGGACGTGGGGGCCTGTAGCTTCCTCTTTCCTGCCCTCCTCTCCCGGGAATGCCTGAATCCCCGGTGGCCCTAATTACAGCCACTGCCGCCGGGCTGGCGCCTGACCCCACGGAGCGGCACTGACCCCTACGCCGGCCAGCTGGCCGCACCCACCACCCCTCTCGCCTTCCTTGGCACCAGCACCTAAGGTGCTGAGGGAGGGCCTGGCTAGAGGGCACCCGAGAGAGGCTAGAACCCACAGGGCTCTTGGCCTCTGACACTCCGTGTGCTGGCGGCAAACCCCCTCCCCGGCCACGGCCTTGGCTCCAGTAGCCTGAGAGGGGCTCCGAGGGTGCCGATCACAGGCGAGGGGGCAGGGGGTTAGCCAGGGAGCCTGCTCTGCAGTCTGCCAGGACACACGGAATGTCCGAGAAGTCCTGGCCTGGAGGGGGACGAGAGGCGCTGCCGGCCACCATGCCGCGGGCTGGCTGCTGTCCCTGCCCTCGCCCCTGGGTCCCATTTTACAGATGAGGAAACGGAGGCTGGGAGAAGGGCGTGGAGGCTACCGGGGTGTGGTGGGTAAGCCTGCCCGGCTCCTAGGACTCAGCTCCCGCCTCCTCCGCTAACTGGCACGTGGCCTGGGACAACCTGCGCGCCCGCGTCGCAGCTACGGTAAAAGTGAGGTCAGGAGGGGTGCATCAGCTCACACCGGGTGTGTTTCCACCACTGCCCAGCACCCACTCAGGCGGTGCCTGTTGTCTTACCTGAGCTCAGGTCTCCCCCAAAACAGGGCCCCGCCCTCCAGCCCTGAGCCCTGGCCACCCCGCCTTCGTGGAGGGGCGCCCGGGGAAGCCATACTGCAGACAGAACCGCACCCCCCTCACAAATCCTCCCGGCAGGGGGGATTAAACAGGAATTCCCTGTCCTGGGGAGCCCCACGCTGAGAAGGCCCTCATCGACTGGCCCTCCCCACACCAGCCCTGGTTGAGCTCCCTCCCCTCTGGAGAGCAGGGATCTGCCAGCCTCAGGCAGGGGCTTGGGAAGGCAGCGCGTGCGTGGGTGGGTGGTGGGTGGGGGGTGGTGGTGGGGCTCTGACGTGCCAAACCTCCTCCTTTTCTGCTCACTGCTCTTCCCACCCTCTCTGTGGCTCTCCTGGCCCCCTGGTTACCCTGCTCTCTGATTTTTCGGGGCCGCTGAAGACTTTCTAATTGCTTTGGGCCTGCTCTCCAGTTTATTTTTGGCTCTGTCTTCTAAGAAGCCTCAGGGGGAGAACCCCAGGCTTGGACCTGGGGCAGCGAGTCCCATCGGACCTCCCCCCACCCCCTTGAATTTGCCCTTGGCTGAGGGGGGGAGAGGGACGGCTGCGTTTCCCCTCCAGACAGAAACCAGCCAGGGGTCTAGGCGAGAATAGGCAGGGTGAGTCTAGGGGAGGCCGCGGCCTGGCAGGTGCCCTGAGAACCGCTCCCCCGGCAGAGAAGGAGGCCGGGACTGTGGCCCCAAGGGCGATGTCAGGGGACCCTGCCCAGGCCGGGCCCTGCCCTGCCCTGGACTCCAGGCCTGCTGGGTGGGGTGGGTGGCAGCCGCTAAGGCTGAGCCCCCGGGGAGAGGCTGGTGGCTCGGTGCTGCATCCCATCCCCAGGCTTTGTGGGAATTAGAAAAAGTGGGGTCCTGCGCCAGCCCGCCCGGCTTGGCGCCCCACTGGGCTTTGACCCCTTCGCCTCCTCAGCCAGGGGCTCTTGTGCAGTGGGCGGCTTGCACCGTTACCCCCCCAGTCATGGGCTGCATGTCTTAGGCATGTCGCTGGCTGGACCTCTGCATCCTCCTTAGTAAATAGAAGCGTCAGACTACAGGATCCTGGTGCCCCCCGCTGCCTCAGAGCTTTTGGATCGCCACCTCTCATCCCACCCCCAAGCCTCTGCCAGTCACCAGCTCCCAAACCCGTTCTCAGGCCCTTTGCAGCTTGTTTACTTCTGGGAGGGAGGCTGAGCTCATCAGCCTGGCAGCCCCTCCCTGTCAGGGCTCCGCGGGGCGGCTCCGGCCTCCTGGCGGCCCCAGGCCCCGCACAGCTCGCTGGCAGCACCCCCAGCTCTGACCTGCAGACACAGAAGCCCCGGGCCCTGCCCCTAAACCCGTCTCTCTGACCCTGATCTCGGTGGGTTCCTTGCACCCGAAGGGAGTACAACTGGGCAGCAGGTTATGGAAACCAGGCAGCAGGCCAAGGGAGGGGGCGGAGTCAGGGTAAAACAACAAGCAGAGTGTGTACAGCGCTTCCCCTTGCAAAGCGCCTCCGCGGGCACGGCCGGCTGGGCTGTGGAGGCGGCCGGCTGAGGTTCGAGATGGGACTTAGCAGGGCCGTGTGAGTGGGAGCAAGCCCTTGCCCTCTCCCGGCCTCGTTGCCTTCCCGATACAAGGAGGAGCCAAGGCTCCTTCTGGCTCTGCGTTCCCTGATCCTTTGCGAGCCGAAGACCTCGCAGGTATTGCTGACATGGGCCGTGGGTTCTGGCGAGCTACCGCGAGTGTCCCCTGAACAGTCAGGTGTGGGGAGGGTGGACGGCTCAGAGCAGGTAAGCAGGTGCCCCGTGTGCTGCCCTGGGACCCCTGGAGGCCGGGGCTGGTGGACTGCACAGGGCCTGCAGATCATTCCACCAACGAGGAAACTGAGGCTCCCAGAGCACGGGGAGGTCAGGCCAGAGGCTGTGGGTGAGCTGAGCCCCCGGGGCGGGCTGCTCCGCTCTCCGGCCCTCCTGGCACTGCGGCCTCTCCTCGAATCAGCAGGGCCTGGGGCTGGGCCGAGCGCTGGAGGGGGCAGGGGCTCAGGCCACACCCTGCACGCCCCTCACCTGGCCCTAGCGGGAGGGTGCAGGGGCCCGGCCTGTGCGGCTCTGCCTCAGCTCTGCCCTTAGTTCCTCGTCCCTCAAGCCTGGCCCATCGCCCAATCAAGAGAGGGCTGCGCCTCTTCTGAGCCCCGAGCGCCCAGGCGCCAATGCAGCTCAGCACGTCTGCGTCTAGCACCCACTGTGTGGCAGGCACTGCAGCCCTCTAGGGGCTGGGAAAGCTGCCACTCATAGCTGAGGGGCTTGGGGAATGCTGGTGTCTGTGGCCAGGTCCCACCCCCCACCTCCAACCTGGGCTCTAGCCCTACTCCTCACCCCAGCCTTAGACTGGTATGAACCGTCATTATTCCCATTTACACAGGCAGAAACTGAGGTTCAGATGTTAAACAACTTGCCCGAGGGCACGAAGCTAGTAAAGGGTGGGAGTGAGGAGTAAACCCCCCAGGCTCGCGCCCGCCACTGGACCACACTGCCTGCCAGCTGCCGGTCCCCTTAGCTGTCTCCACCACGAAGTCGTCGCAGCATCTGGCAAGCTGGGGCTGCGTTGTCCTTCTCTCTCTAGGTCCCCAGTCAACCTCCAGGCGTGGCGCAAGTCGCCTCTGGGGGGCTGAGTCTTTATTCAAACAAAACCCACTTTTCCATCCCCTGCCTGCACCCCAGCCACTCCCCTCTCCTTTCCAGCTCGTTGGAGATCAAAATCCAAAGCCATCGTCAAAGCAGAGGCCCATCTGTTATTCCAGCTAGTGACACACTTTCCCACTGCCAGCGGGCTGGGTGGACAAGAGCAAGCGTGTTTATGGGCCCAAGACGAGGCGGTCTGAGCCAGGGATGTGGGCTGGGGCGGTGCCCCGGAGCTGGCAAGCTCGGTGTTTAGCTGGGGACCTTGCTGTAAGGGTCACATCTAGGGTGGTGGTTGGAGAGTCACTGCTGTATCCCCAGTATTTAGAACGGCAGGTCCGTAGTAGGTCCTCACTAAGTACTGCTGGAGTGAAAAACCATTCCTTATCTTCTTTCCTCATTCTCTGGCTCGCGTGTCCAGCACCTGCCCCCTGGGTGCAGGCTGGTTCCTCTCCACCCATGCCCGAGCAGACCCAGGCTCTGCCCACGGCCCCCCCAACCCGAGGTGTGACCTACTTGGTGCGAAACTCCTCCACCTTCTTGAGCACCTGCAGGAGGCTGGCCTCCAGCTGCCCCTGCTCCTGGCTCGCTTTGCGCAGCTCCTCCCGCAGCCGGCCCTGGTACGCCTCGTAGACGTGCCTGAGGTCGAAGCTGGCGGAGGCCTGGCCCTGCAGAAAGTTCCAGTGGGTCTCCAGCAGCTGGTTGCGCTGCTCCAGGGCTTGCACCTGGGAGAGCAGAAGGGTGGTGGTGAGGGAGCCGGGTGTGGGCAGGCGGGGGCCAGCCGGCGTGGCCCCACGGAGGCCTCCCAGACGAGCGGGGGCTCCTCGCGTGCATGCCACCACCCCAGGCCCTGGCTAGGTGCATCCAGAACTGCTCTCCAATCATGGATTGCCCAAACTGAGGGCAGTGAGAGGAGGGGTGGGAGGGAGTGGAGTCAGAGAAAGCTTTCCTAGGAGGAGCAGGCCCGCTGGTTGAGGATGTGCCAGCGCCAACATGTGCCTGGGGCTTAGGCGGGAGACCCCAGGGAAACCGTGGAGTCAGGGGTCCCTCTGCCGCCCTCTCCTCGACCAGCCTGGCCTCATCTTGTCTCAGAAACTCAGCAGGGTAGGGCATGGCTAGTACTTAGGTGCTAACCCCCTGACAAACCTAGACGTGTATGCTCTCTGGGCCGCAGATAATCTTATCTGCCCTTGGAGAGCTGTTGGGCGAACCCCGGGTATAGCTTTGGAATGAAAATAATAGTGGCAGGGAGGCGGACGTGGCTCAGTTGACAGAGCGTCCATCTACCCTATGGAGGGTTCAGGGTTCGATCCCCAGGGCCTCCTGACCTGTGTGGTAAGCTGGCCCACGCACAGTGCTGCTGTGCGCAAGGAGTGCTGTGCCATGCAGGGGCGCCCCCGCGTAGGGGTGTCCCGTGTGCAAGGTATATGCCCTGCAAGGAGAGCTGCCCTGCATGAAAAAAGCGCAGCCGCCCAGGAGTGGCACCGCACACACGGAGAGCTGATGCAGCAAGATGACGCAACAACAACAACAAAGAGACGCAGTTTCCCAGTGTCACCTGATAATGCAAGTGGACGCAGAAGAACATACAGCAAATGGACACAGAGAGCAGAAAACGGGGGGTGGGGGGGAGGGGAAGGGGAGAGAAATAAAATCTTAAAAAAAAAATAGTGGCAAATGCTTATGTGGCACCTACTATGTGCCAGGCATTGTTCTAGATGCTTGGCATCTTTCACTCATTTAAATTCCCCTAACACCTTGATGGAGGAGGTATTCTTATCCGCGTTTTACCTCTGAGGAAACTGAGGCACAGAGAGGTGAAATAACTTGTTCAAGATTACAAACTTGGCAGGTGGCAGAGCCGGGCTTGGACGCCAGGCAGTCTGGGTTCCAGCCTCTGCCCCTGACCCCTTCGACCTGTGCCTCCTGCTGCTGCTGGACTGCTGCGGGCCCTGGGTTGCTGCCTCGCTTTCTGGCCACCTTCTGCTTCCAGCTCAGGCCAGATCTGCCTGGAGGATCAGGGGATGGAGGGCGCCCTTGGGCTCTTCTGAAATTCCTCCTGCCTCAGACTCTCCTGCGCAGACTCCTGGGGGTCCCCCGGAGGCTCCCACGAAGCCCTCAGGGCCCCTCTCCCTTCCTCCCCCACCCACCCAGCCCTCACTCTTGGTGCTCTCCTCTCCACCTCCCGGGGCCTCCCCACCTCCCCACAGGTGCGCAGCGCAGACCCTCCCAGGAGGCCCTCAGGACCCGCACCCGGCTGGAGCACCGGCCCTGGCTGGTCTCCTCCTGCGTGCTTCCTCCATCCCGCCCATCTCCCCGGCTCTCACGTCCCTGCCCCCTGGGTGCGCGGGCATGGCTTGGCCACGGATGGAGGCAGGAGGGCGGCGGGGCCTGGCTTCTGGGCCTGGCTCCTGGGTCGGCGTGAGGACGTTGCGATAACAAGCCTCATGCTGGTGGCAGGAGGCCAGGCCTCCTCCCACCCACGGTGACACCGGCTCACAGAATCACCGAGTCGGAAAGAGCCTTTCAGATCAGCTGCTCTGCAGCCTCAACTTCCCGGGAGCAGGGGGCAGCCCGGGGGGCTCAAGGGGCTGCCCAAAAGTGCCCTCCGGCTGGATTGGCAGGGCGCACGCCTTGCACGTGGGACACCCCTACCTGGGGGCGCCCCGCATGGCGCAGCCCTCCTTGCGCACAGCCGGTGGGGGGGCACACGGCTGCTTGGTGACAGCGCTTCCCAGACAGGCCCTGCCTACGCTGGGCCTCCGTGGGCAACCTGATCCTCTTGGATTTGGTTCTCCCTTTTCCCTGAGGAGCTCTGATGACTTGGAGAAGTCCCGTCCGATATTCACACAGACCTCGCCGGCAGGCACGATGGCCGCTGGCGCAGGAGGACGGTGTTTGTGGGCTGTCGTTCTCCCACCAAGCTCCCAGCGGAACAGGTAAGTGCTGCCGGAAGCTGACCTGAAGCCTCCCATCTGCTGTAGCTGCCGCCAAACAAGTTCAGTGGGGCTGGAGGTCAGGAGGGCTCTGCCCTGCTTCGTGTGTGCCAGAGGGAGCCCGTGTGGGTGGGAGGGGAGCGTATCTGCTCACCCCGCCTTCCCTCCGTTTTGACAAGCAGAAGCCCTGTGTTTACACTGAGGGTGGGGTGAGAGGAGAGAGGTGAGATTCCTTCCCCACCCATGAGCCACCGAAAAGAACTTCACCCCAAGAAGTTCTTCCTGTAGTCTGACCTCGGTCCCCCACGCTTCAGCAGGAGCCCCTGGGGGATGTGAGCATTTAGCGGCCGATCCAGCTGGAGGGCCCTTTTGGTCTTCGGGGGTCCGCGGCAGGCCCCTGTCTCCAGCTGCCTTGGGGGGAGTCGCTTGTCGTCTCAGTGGGTGGGGATGGAAACTAGTCCCCGACCTGGCTTGGTCCCCGCAGGAAGCCTCCTCCTCTCGGGCGTCATCCAGGCGCCCCAGAGTGCTAGGTCAACCGCCTGCTCCCTGCCAGGGCTGCCGAGACGCCGCTCACTCCCCTTCCTCCCCGTTCAGGCTGCGCCTCACTCCCCGCTGCCCCCAGGCCTTAGCTCCTACAGCGGCAGCTCGAGAAGGGGCCCCAGAGAGGCCTGGCGTATCCGCCTCTCCATTTTACAGATGGCAAGACTGAGGCTCCGGGGCCCAGGACTCACGGCTGCCTTGGCGCCGGGTCCGCAGCTCAGTGCAGGGCCAGGGCGGGGCTGCAGGCGCCATGTGCTCTTTGTGGGGGAGATGGAGAAGCCGGGGTGAGGCTCTTGGCTGCGGCTCCCTTCAGGGACCCACCCGGGCTTCAGACCCCCGACCCGAGAGGCGACAGTCCAGGCAGGCGAGCCTAAAGGGCGGTGCCTCTGGGGCCTGCAGCTGCCAGTCCCGGCCCCAGACCCTCGCCTTCAGCCAGAGGTTGCCCTGGCCCAGGTTGGCTCAGAGTCTTTGTCAGGATTTGGGCCAGCCTGCCTGTGGGCAGGGGGATGGCTCCAGTGACTGCCCGAGGTCATTCTCCTTGGGGAGGACCTTGTGTCCATCATCCATCTCCAGGCATGTCAGCACCCCCTTCGGTGCCTTTTCTACAGCCTCCTTAGGTGGGCTGCGGGCAGTCCTTCCTCTTGTCCCACCTGCATCCCCTCTGCTGTCTGCAGGTGAAGGCGAGCGGGCCAGCTGGCAGCAGCTGCCCTGCAGCTTCTCCTCACCCCCCGCCTCCCGTGGCTACCGCCTTAACAGCCCGTCCGCGGGCATGAGCTCAGGGCCACCCCGAGAGCAGGAGCAAAGCACAGCAGAGAGGAGGCCTCTGGGGCACAGAGAGGGTAAGTGGCTTGCCCGAGACAGCCAGCAAGCAGCTGAGCCAACACTGCCCCAGGCCCTTCGGCTGTCCCCCGGGTGTCTCCCTCCTCCTCCTCGGTATTTGCTGCCTCAGTGGGCCCAGGAAGGCCCTGAGCCCCAGATCTTGCCCCTGGGCCTCCCCTGGACCACGATGCTTCTCTCTGGCCTGTGCTTCTCCCCTCCCCTCCGCCTCCTCCAAGGGCCTCTCCTGGAGGGGGTTACCTGGGTTCTAGGAGTGAGCTGAACCA